>NW_020664487.1:10644351-10711652 GCF_002925995.2 Terrapene triunguis | reverse complement strand
GGGGAGCTGCCATGGGGAGGGGGTGCCTCAGGGTGGGGGGGGGGGGCAGGGAGCTGCCGCAGGGCTGGGGGGGGGGGGCGCAAGGTGGAAGTTTCGCCTAGGGCGCGAAACTTCCTTGCACTGGCCCTGCCTCCCTCCCAGTACTTTCGCTCTTCTAGTTCCCAGCACAGACAGAACTGGGAAGCAGAGAATCAGATCAAAGTTAAAAACAACAAGCATGAAAAGGGATTACTTAAATAAAACAACAAAGCAGTGGTTGGCTGGCAAAAAGGATAGAAAATACATTTCATTATCATTTTATTTGACAAGCTAGAGAATGATTTCACATTTGAAAAGTTAATTTATAACTTATCGAATCATAGAAATGTAGGGCTGGAAGGGACCTTGAGAGATCTTCTAGTCCAGCCCCCTGTGCTGAGGGCCACAAAATCGTAAAAGGGTAAGTAAACCTGACCTATGAGGTCAGGTTTTATGTCTGTTACAGGTTTTATGCCTGAGGATTGTGCCAAACTTTAGCGAATAATATGCTTAGAAGATAATAAACAATAAATAGAACTGTATTTCATCAATATTATTATGGGTATATTAAGACAGAAAGAGATAGGAACATTTCCATTTAAATACTAGTCTTTGAACTGTGCTACCTATATCAATAGAGTATTTTAATGGGGGGGCGGGAGGGGAATCATCAATATGTGTTCAAGGGAATCTTTTATTCTCAGAAAACAACTTACTTTCAGTTCTACTTAAAAGTATAGATGTTTTTGACAGTTTGTCTAATTAGAGATCTAACTCCAGCATCCAAGAAGTGTTCCACAGTTTTAAGTATTTGTTAGATGCAGTTCAATTTGCTGCATTTCTTTCTTTTGTTCTCATTAGGACTTGTTGAATAATCCTGCTGTCAATACTAAGCATAGCTTTACTGGTTTAACTGTTTTTTGTTATTGTTTTTTCACAATAATTTAGTTCGGACAATATGACACTAAGGTCAGAATTTTCAAAAGAGATTAGCTCTTATTTAAGTGCAAAAATAAGTGGCAAGAATTTCGATAGTTCAGAATTCTACATGCTGAGCTACTCCGAAAAATCTGACTAAAGTATCTCAACAGGATCTACGTACCATCCTTAGAGGTTTTTAAGGCCCGGCTTGACAAAGCCCTGGCTGGGATGATTTAGTTGGGATTGGTCCTGCTTTGAGCAGGGGGTAGGACTAGATGACCTCCTGAGGTCTCTTCCAACCCTAATCTCCTATGATTCTATGAAAAGAGAGCACCTGGGCCCCAGAGGTGAAAGCTGTCTGAACCCACGATAGACAGCTAGAGACTTAACAGTGGGGTCTGTCTGAGAGATACACAGAGGAAGGCAGAGCTATGAGATTCCTGAGGAGGAGAGGCACAGAGAGCCAATGGGAAGAGCTAAAAGTGAAGAACATTACTGAAGAGCACTGACCAGAACTGGGGAACCTCTGCTGAATTACAGGAGAGCATGTGCAGAGGCCCCGAGGAACAAACGGAAGAAACAGCCTGGCTAGGGAAAGCTAAGTGTGAAACAGGACAATTGATGCTGCACGGTGGATACCAGGGGCCGGGCTAGGGCTCACAGGCAGAAAGGCCTGGCTGAGTAGAACACTGTGGGAAGTGCTCTTGCAGAAGACCTTCATGGAGGACTGTGGGAAGCTGAGCCCAGAACAAGGGGTTGGTCCTGGAAGGACATTCCCTGAGCAGTGGTAGGACTCACAGGCAAGGAGGCCTGGGTGAGTGAAACTCTGCAGGGAGTTTTCTTGCAGGAGACCTGAATAGGTGCTACCAGAGAAGAATTGCTGGAAAGGAGTGAGTCTGGGAGCTCTCCGGTGGATGGCCTGGAGAACAGAGCCCTGGAACAACGGCAGAAAGAGACTGGGACGTTGGTTAATGACTCTCAGGAGGATGGGCTAGAAATGATATCCTCAGAGTGAGCATGGAAAACTGCTGTGAACCTGTTGTACTTTGGGGATTTTGTGATACTTGGTCTATCATGAGGGTTCTGTGGACTATTGGTAGGCTTTGCAAAATTCGATTTTTATTTTTTATAATTTCAGTGGATGATATTAAGGTGTATTTTTAACTTTTTAAAATTTTGATCACGTTAAATGTTCACCAGTGGGCAAAATTATGGCAGGTAGTCAGGCATTTAAGGGAAATCAGACCATTATTTAATGACAGTAGACATTGAAATGCAACAAGTTAAAGCTTTTAAACTGTTAATACACAAATTGTCAATATCACGTCAAAATATACAAAGCAAATATCCTTAAATCAAACTCTAGTATGTTCTCAAGCATCATTTTTCTTACTTTGACTATCTCTAAACTTCAATTATAATTGATGGAAATATTTTTTGTTGTTGGTTTGTGTGTGTATGATGAAATCAACATTTGCCGATAAAAAGCTAAACCTTTCAAGCTTAACTATTAAACTTGTACAGCAGTGTTTCTCAAACTGGCGTCGCTGCTTGTGTAGGGAAAGCCCCTGGCGGGCCTCGCTGGTTTGGTTACCTGCCCCGTCCGCAGGTCCGGCCGATCGCGGTTCCCACTGGCTGCGGTTCGCCGCTGCAGGCCAATGGGGGCTGCTGGAAGCGGCGGCCAGTAAGTCCCTCAGCCCGCACCGCTTCCAGCAGCTCCCATTGGCCTGGAGCAGCGAATCGTGGCCAGTGGGAGCCGCGATTGGCCGGACCTGCAGAGGGGGCAGGTAAACAAACTGGCCCGGCCCGCTAGGGGCTTTCCCTACACAAGCAGCGACTCCAGTTTGAGAAACACTGTTGTACAGGCATAAAATATTCCTTGAGGAGGGCTTTTGAACTGTATGGCTAGTCCAAGGGTAAACAGAGAAGAGAAGATGGAGATATACCTATCTCATAGAACTGGAAGGGACCTTAGAAGGTCATTGAGTCCAGTCCCCTGCCTTCACTAGCAGGACTAAGTATTATCCCTGACAGGTTTGTTTGTTTGTTTTTTGCTGCAGATCCCTAAATGGCCCCCTCAAGGATTGAACTCATAACCGTGGGTTTAGCAGGCCAATGCTCAAACCACTGAGCGATCCCTCCCCCATGGGGGCACTAAAGAAGGCACACTTGCCATGCAACAGCCTTCAATTCGAGGGTGCACCAAGCTGAGTTGCTTTACTACAGAGCTACTGGATGCTAAGTGCTTTACAAAATCTGACCCTTATTTAGGTGTCTATGTGGGAGATGAGCTTTCTTCAGCTCTTTTGAAAATATGACCCTAACTGCCCATTTGGACGAAGTTAGGAGGATATCAACTGTGTTTAGTAAACTTTAAAGGTCTTCTGGGAGCATGTGTAATCCCATGGACAAGTTAATGGCAGAAAGATAAGGGAGGTGTCATTTGAGTCGCAGAAATCTACAGAATCACAGTTTCAGGGTGTCACACTCTGTGATGTGGGAGAGGGGACTTGTTGCCCCCATCCTGGGCTCCCAGCTCTAGGTTCTCCAGTTGGTGGAAATTCTGATAATACAATGTAGTCGGAAATAGGTTGAGTTGAGTAGCAATCAAAGCCCTTTCTCCTACAAACACAATGGTACCAAACATGAAAATAGCCAGGATTGCTAATTAGAATTCACACTCGCAGCACGGGAAGACTTTGTGAAATACTTTTTGGCTTTAGATTTAACCAGGTGTTCTGTGTGATTCCAGGTACCGCGTTGAAATAAGAGACATAGAGAAGTTTGACCCTGATATATGGGAGGAATTTCCAAAAGGAAATTGGGTTGTTAAAGGGTCACCAGTTCCTTTGTGTGCACTTGGATGAGACAAAGCCTTATGACATGATAACAGAGCAATGAGAGCCATTGGGAGATGGGTGGTTGGGGTTGGCGGGCATGTGACAGCATCCAAATGTTCTCAGCTGTTTCTTTAGGAGGGGGGGGTTGTTTATTTTTTTTTTTTGGACAAACCCAGAATCCCTTTGAATTTTGAGCGAAACATTAAGCATGTCAAGAAGGGACCATTTTAAAACTACAGGTTGAGCTTACTTGCACTAGGAACCCATTCACATGACTGACTGGAGCTAATCAATATCATGATGAAAGCAGTTTTCAGTGATGAGATAGCTAAAGTTATCAATCAAATGGATCCTTTGGGTCAGGACTTGTATGAAGCCTGCAAAACCCAAAGAATCATCCAGAGCTCTGTTAGTCTATGGGCTCTAATCAAGAAGAACAAACTGAAGAAATGCACAGAATGCCAGAATGAAGGTGTCAGGGATTATAACAGAGCTAACCTCAGACAGGTCATTGTTTGCTCATTTCCTGGTCGTGTCCAGATGTCAGCACGATATTGATCTACGTGAGACTTTGGGAAAGTACGAGTTTTTCATGAAACCACGATCAAAGTTCAAATATGACGGAACAATGAACATGTGTCAGGTGAAAAGCAAACTAATGCACATCTTGTAAGGTCATCCTAAAGCAGCACCTAGTGGCAAAGTGACTGGTACCTTATGCCAACCTGGGATGCGGGTGACCCAGATTCAGTTCCATCCCTGCCACCTGATATGGAAAAGGGATTTAAACTTGGAGACTGGACTATGGGAATATTCTGGGGAGGAATTTTCTCAATTTTTCCCGTTGAAGCTGTTCTGCTTTTTATAAGCAACTAAATAGTCACTGGCGAAGGGATATGGTCTTAGGACATCAGTGCCCTGCCACCAGGCATTAGCTTCCTCACCCTTTTTCCCTGGCCCAGTGACTATTCATCATTTTTATGAATGACTAGGAATGTACATAAACTGCTAGCTGAAAAATATTGGCCCTGCTCTACTCTTGTAGGGCCTGAGACTTCCTAAACCAGATACTGAAGCTGCATATACTGACATAAAAAAAGGCCAGTATGTTTTACAACAAAGGGTATGGGAGAGGCACAACTTGCTTGCCTTGTTACCATGGCTACACTAGATTTACTGCAGTTTCAACTCAGCAGCGCAGAGTTGTATTTTAGAATATTCGGTTGCTTTGCTTTCACGATAATACATGTACTTCTGCCACAGCTTAATGATGCAAACATTTTCTTCTCTTGTTGATGATCCCGGTCACACATAATCTTTCACTTGCACATTTCTGCTAAGTTAGGTTTATACTCCAAATAAATTTTACTTTTGCTTGCTGTGAATAGCCTGAGGAAAAATATGGAGGCTTCACTGGGCCAAAATACTGCTCTGTTTACTTTATGGTCTGATTAATCGTAAGCACTGAATCAAAATGTCTAACTCCCCCCCAACAAATCTCTGTGTTGCTGTCCCGCCTCCAGCACTCGCCCCGCTCCTGCAAAAACAGAAGCATGTGAGTATCTCTCCTCACACATGAATAGTTGTGTTAACTTCAGCATGGCTTCCTGTAAGGTACTTATGCTTGAAAATTCACAGGATTTGGCTCACGTAAGGGCTTAGGGCTGCAATGAAGTCTGCTTACAGGATATGAGCCGGAGTAGCAACTGCAGACTCTTTCCACCCTATGCTGGGGCCACTAGATCTGCATGAGTACAAATTCAGACACCATTTTCCTGTTGCTGCCCGCAGGTCACCTCGCCATTGGTATGTTCTGTGCCGGAGTATGATAAGGGCCTTGCATGGAGAGCCCCTATGCTGCACAGACAATCCAGGAAGTTTTTAGAAAGTGTAGGGGACAAATTTCTGGTGCAAGTACTAGAGAAACCAACTAGGGGCAGAGCTCTTCTTGACCTGCTGCTCACAAACAGGGAAGAATTAGTAGGGGAAGCAAAAGTGGATGGGAACCTGGGAGGCAGTGACCATGAGATGGTCGAGTTCAGGATCCTGACACAAGGAAGAAAGGAGAGCAGCAGAATACGGACCCTGGACTTCAGAAAAGCAGACTTTGACTCCCTCAGGGAACTGATGGGCAGGATCCCCTGGGAGACTAACATGAGGGGGAAAGGAGTCCAGGAGAGCTGGCTGTATTTTAAAGAATCCTTAACGAAGTTGCAGGTACAAACCATCCCGATGTGTAGAAAGAATAGTAAATATGGCAGGCAACCAGCTTGGTTTAACAGTGAAATCCTTGCTGATCTTAAACACAAAAAAAGAAACTTACAAGAAGTGGAAGCTTGGACAAATAACCAGGGAGGAGTATAAAAATATTGCTCAGGCATGCAGGAGTGAAATCAGGAAGGCCAAATCACAATTGGAGTTGCAGCTAGCAAGTTATGTTAAGAGTAACAAGAAGTGTTTCTACAGGTATGTTAGCAACAAGAAGAAGGTCAGGGAAAGTGTGGGCCCCTTACTGAATGAGGGAGGCAACCTAGTGACAGAGGATTTGGAAAAAGCTAATGCGCTAAATGTTTTTTTCCCTCTTCACGAACAAGGTCAGCTCCCAGACTACTGCACTGGGCAGCACAGCATCAGGAGGAGGTGACCAGCACTCTGTGGAGAAAGAAGTGGTTCAGGACTATTTAGAAAAAGCTAAATGAGCACAAGTCCATGGGGCCAGATGCACTGCATCCGACTGTGCTAAAGGAGTTGGCGGATGTGATTGCATAGCCATTGGCCATTATCTTTGAAAACTCATGGCGATCGGGGGAGGTCCTGGATGACTGGAAAAAGGCGAATGTAGTGCCCATCTTTAAAAAAGGGAAGGAGGAGGATCCAGGGAACTACAGGCCAGTCAGCCTCACCTCAGTCCCTGGAAAAATCATGGAGCAGGTCCTCAAGGAGTCAATTTTGAAGCACTTAGAGGAGAGGAAAGTGATCAGGAATAGTCAGCATGGATTCACCAAGGGCAAGTCATGCCTGAATGACCTAATTGCCTTCTATGATGAGATAACTGGGTCTGTGGATGAGGGGAAAGCAGTGGACATGTTATTCCTTGACTTTAGCAAAGCTTTTAATATGGTCTCCGACAGTATTCTTCCCAGCAAGTTAAAGTAGTATGGACTGGATGCATAGACTGTAAGGTGGCTAGAAAGCTGGCTAGATCATCGGGCTCAATGGGTAGTGATCAATGGCTCCATGTCTAGTTTGGAGCCAGTATCAAGCAGAGTGCTCCAATGGTTGGTCCTGGGACTAGTTTTGATCAATATCTTCATTAATGTTCTGGAGGATGGTGTGGACTGCACCCTCAGCAAGTTTGCAGATGACACTAAACTGGGAGGAGTGGTAGATACGCTGGAGGTTAGGGATAGGATAAGTAGGAGCATTGCCAGCGGATCGAGGGATGTCATCATTCCTCTCTATTCAACATTGGTGAGGCCTCATCTGGAGTACTGTGTCCAGTTTTGGGCCACCCACAACAAGAAGGATGTGGAAAAATTGGAAAGAGTCCAGCGGAGGGCAACAAAAATGATTAGGGGGCTGGAGCACATGACTTATGAGGAGAGGCTGAGGGAACTGGGATTGTTTAGTCTGCAGAAGAGAAGAATGAGGGGGGATTTGATAGCTGCTTTCAACTACCTGAAAGGGGGTTCCAAAGAGGATGGATCTAGACTGTTCTCAGTGGTACCTGATGACAGAACAAGGAGTAATGGTCTCAAGTTGCAGTGGGGGAGGTTTAGGTTGAATATTAGGAAAAACTTTTTCACTAGGAGGGTGGTGAAGCACTGGAATGGGTTACCTAGGGAGGTGGTGGAATCTCCTTCCTTAGAGGTTTTTAAGGTCAGGCTTAACAAAGCCCTGGCTGGGATAATGTAGTTGGGGATTGGTCCTGCTTTGAGCAGGGGGTTGGATTAGATGACCTCCAGAGGTCCCTTCCAACCCTGATATTCTATGAGATCAAGGATGTGTGTGCTTTAGTAGCAACCAGCACAACTGGATATTATTATTTTTTTGTATTACAATATTAACACTGGACTGCAGCCGGTGATCCCATTAGGTTAGTCACTGCCCAGAGACAGAACAAAAGGAGAGTCCTTGCCCTGGAGAGTTTACAGTCTAAGTAAGGTTGTTGGGCAGGACTTGTACCAATGACCTGCACCAGACTTGCATTTCAGCCTTATAGCTCTGCACGGAATAAAATGTGGTTGACATACGCTTGGCAACTGGCAGAATCTTAATACTCCTCTTTCAAAATGTTTTTTAAAACCTTCTTGACAAACACAGAGCGCTCAGGGTGTTTGCACAGCACCGCTGCTGACACAATGGCATTTTTAACAATAAAACAAAATGAAGGGGGAGGGAGAAATAATCTTGCCATAAAAATGCAGGGGGAGAGAGAAATAATCTTCCAAAGAATGCAAATGAAAAGTATGGGTGTGAAATAGAAGCATTCTCCGAGTCATTGGTGAAAACCTATATTTTCTTGACAATTATAACAATATTAGCTAGCAGTGAAGGTTTCCAAGGCAACATGCCCACAGGTGCATTCATGTATAGTGTGCATGACTACCAGCTTTGTCAAAACAAAGGCTGGGTGTCAGGAGGACGGTATGTGGGCATTAAACATCATTTCATAAATCTACACGGCAAACATTTTTAACGGAATACGTTATTTTTGTATGTGTGATCATCCCTAGCATTTCACTGCTTTTGGTGGGAGAATATACAGAACAGCTAGTGCATTGACACCTGTCTAAAGACATCATTCAAGAAACTAATTACATTTGGTTGGTTGAGAAAGGTGCCTTCTAATAAGGTAATTTGCTCCGTTTTAGGCCAACTCCTCAGCTAAATCACTGTAACTCCATTGCAGTCAATGGGCCAGATCCCCCGAAGTGTAAATCAGCAAAGTTTCCGTAATAGAGCTTGGTGAATAACTGATTCTTTGGTTTGCTCTCTGCTCTGAAAAAGCAGCGGGTCCAACCGTATCCCAGAATTCAGAAAAATGTCAGTGAATTGAAAAAGTCCATCTTGTGTCAAACAAAACACGTCAACCAACCTGAAACGCTTTGTTTCTGGGCATTTTTAAAGGGCTAGACTCACAAAAGAGCCAGAAGGAGGAGGAAGAGGAGATGCTGCCCCTCCCAAAGTGTCTGAACCAGTGTGCAACGGGGTGCTCTGCTCTACAGGTGTAATGAGACCAGGATTTCACTCCAGTGATGCAAAGCAGCCATAAGTTCTTTGAAATTGGCTTGTTACGCTGAGTTTACAGCTACTTTGTGACAGTGGAGTGTCACTAAACATTGTTGAATCTGCCCCTCAAACTTTTGTCAAAACTAAAAGAAGGGCAAGAAAGTTTAAGATCTGGGCAAAAATTCAACTCAAGCCTTATCCCATCCTTGATGGAAACCCTTTTCTAAACCAGAAAGCTTTGTTTCTGCCATGGCTTATAGAAAAATGCACAGATGCACTCAGATGATCTTTTCTAAAAACAGAGAGCACTAATTGAAGATCAAACTTCCCCTGGAAATTAACCAATCACAAAATGCACTCAAAGCAGTAATTAGCCATGTATTGAAAACTGCATGTGCAAGGGGTTTTTTTTGCTTGGTTTTATTCTTCATTGGGAAGAATCTAAACACATTCAACTCAACTCAAAGAGCAAGCACATAGCACCAGTCCCATGCTGCTCTCAACATTGCCCTGTGGGCTGCTGTATGAGATGGAGGAGAATCACCCCAGGAACACACGGAATGAGAACAAACATGGTGCCTGTACGGGATTGCAACCTTTCTTCCAAAGTGCACAAACATCTTCATTGCAAGCTGAGGTTCAACTGGTAGCACTGTTGTCTTTGGACTGAAACACTGGGTGTTCAAGGTGATGCCGTGCTAGGGGCTATACCCGGTGCTGACATAGCTGGAACAGGGTGGCTTACCCTTGGCTGAATAGCCTGTAACATCTTGAATACAAGATGAGGGGAATCCGGTAACTCAAATATGAAAGGCAGCAGGACGGGGTGGTGAAAGAAGCTAGGAAACAGGAGGTACTAACAGAAGGAAGTGGGGTGAGGACGGAGCTCCAGCCAGAAAGAGCTGGGAAGTGACAGCTTCTGGTGGAGCAGATTTCCAGTGAAAGAGCTCTGAATGCGGCTGAAGAACTAGAGCTAAGAACAAACTGTTGTGCTTTGGGACTTTATGTGGAGGACTGTTTGGATTGTTCTGTGAGTGAGGACTGTATTGGATCCTAAACCAACCCCAGAAAGGGGGCTGCTGTGAACCACCACTGAGACTACATGGAACCTACTATTTGGAGTAGCTTACGGGCCTGCAAGTGGGGGCAAATAGGGGCAGGGTGCCTGTAAAATGACCCCTGGCCACAAGGGGGTGCTCAATAAGCGACCACATCATTACAACAGCTTTGCACTACTAGCTATCTTAAAGTAAACTCTAATAGAGACAAGGGAATATCTTTTTACATCAGTGTAGTGAGTCGAGGTAAACCCAAGATGGAAGTATAGTGTTGACCTTGGCTAGCTACAATTCAGTGGCAAAAAAACTCTATGTTAATACAGAGCCAAGGTTGCTTGGTGGCATGTCGTTCCCTTGCAGAACACTGAGCTGAGCAAAACTCAACCTTCTGAAAAAACAGGAAATGCAGAGTTACGGTGGCCCCAATATGCCCCATTATGCCCCCATAACTTCACTCCGCCGACCCCACAGCTAACCTCTCTTCACAATCCATTCACGCTCACCCACAGGGTTCCATCGAACACTATTAAAGGACAAAAAGGGAGAAAAGCCGTTGTTCGTGCCACCGTCCCTTGTTCTCCTGGCAGAGGCAATAGCCAGTGGCAATTATTTGTATACACTTCAGCTGCAGTCAGTGTGTTAAGTGTACCTACAGAAATTGGCAACGGCAATAATTAGCTCTGTGTGGCAGACATGTGTTTGGGAGATCTGTGGATTAGTTTGAGATGTGTGATGAAGCTGTGATTGTGATAGGAATATTAGGAGGAGGTGTATGTTTTCCACCCTCTCTTTTGTGTAACGAAAGGGAAGAGGTGCTGTGACATGCCATGGTGCAATCCACACCAGTGAGGGTCTGTGTCACCCCTACCCTGCAATCTTGGGTGCCTTACAATGCCCTTGTTGAAGTAGCTCCCCCAAGCCATTCACAAACAGCCTTCCAGTATGCAATTCATACCCTGAGTGTCTGTGTGTAACTGCAGCCTTCCAGCCACATGTGGGTTACACTCTGGATTTTACCAGCCTTGGTTATACTGCAGCGTGACCCCATCACACTCCCAGTCCTGGATTTCCCCCCAGAAATGTATGTCTTGTATTGCCCAGCCCTCTCCTGGGCAGTTCAAATATATTAAGTCCATTATTCCTTTTAGGAAATGAAAGACACACAACTTGCCACTTTAAATGGAGTTACCCAGACACTTCAACTTCGACACATTGGATTAGATGAAGCAATAAAACAATTTTATTAACTACAAAGAGAGAGATCTTAAGTGAGTACAAGCAATGAGGCATAGAAGTCAGAAATGGTACAAGGAAAATAAAGATAAAACTCTTTCTATTGCCTAAAGTAACACACTATATAAGATTTAAAGCAAAGTTTCTCACTACATGCTTCCGACAGCATTACTGACCACGCTCTTCAGGTCAGGACCCCCACCTCCCAGCCCACTCCAGATGCCAACAGCTGCTTCTTTTATATTCTCAGAGGCAAACAGTGAGATGGACAAGGAGAAAGAGAAGGGATGTCTTGGGGTGTTTGCCCCCTCCTTTTTAGTCTCTCTTTGAAAAGCATTTCCAGCTGAGAACCAGGAGACAGGCAGTCTGCTGGAGGAAGGATACTTCATGCTGTTTCTTTGTAAGATGCAGATCTCTTTGTTCCCGCCCCCTCCCGCACTCTCTTGCCAAAGAATGACCACTTCATAGGTAATGGCCAATTAGCTTTGTTGACATCTGGCCGGGGCGTCAACTTGCCCTCTGTCTTTGAGAAACTGGTTTAGCCACTCCCCAGATTTACCTGGGAAACACACTTCAGTCATGATTTCAGCTTATGTTCATAGCTTTACCCATGATGTTGCTACATGCCTTTTACCGTGATATTTCTGATCAGCAAGTTATGAGTTTTCAAAGGATGCTTTACAAATATTGCAAATATTATTACAATGGTGTGTAGGGTGTGAATACAGGGGTGGATTCCATCACAGGTGGCTGTGTACTTTCCATTGTTTCAGTGGAGAATTATGTAGGGTAAAGTCAGTCGCAGGGAATAGGGCTTTTATTAGAAGAGATACAGTCAGCAGTCAGGTGGAATATGAGAGGATTCTAATGAATTAATGATGATTCAAAGAACGTGTAGGTTGAGATGGAATTCTGTCCATCAGTGGAAGGGGGTTGTAAGAGATTGTGAAGTGGTTCTCACGATGTACACATGTTGTACACATGTTGTATTCTTCCTGGGAACCTGCAGAAGTATGAGTAGGGAAAAAATAGTCTCCTTTGTTGTTTCATTCACCCACCCACCACCATCCTAAGTTTTTTTCTTTCTTTTCCTCACCTCCACTTTGGCATTTTTCCTTTGAAAAGTGGCTGAAAATCCTACTTTTTCCTTTTTCTGTTTTTTTTTTTAAATAAGGAAAATCATTAAAAACGTAGTCCTTTTCAAACCCCACAGACCAAAAGCAATTTTTTTAAAAAGAAAATATATATATATCCCCCCTTTTTGACCAGCTCTGCTATTGAACTTGTCTGGCAACATGAAGTTAATAATTTATGGCCCTTTTCAAAAGTGGTATGTTAGCCACCATTTCCTCTCAAAATAGCTGGTTGGATAATTCATATGGGGTATTTTGTACTATTTTCCAGTATTTTGTTTGACAAATATTTCTCTGTTTATCCAATCAGAGAATCAGGCCAGTGATATTTGTGAAAGAGAAGAGTTGATGGATATTGTAAGATCGCTGGGATGATTGTAGCTTAGATACATATGTCCAATATCACACAGGAAGTCTCTGGGGGAGCAGGGGCTTACACCCAAGTCTCTGAAGTCCTTACTAGCGTCTATTCCATCACTCGTCCTTTGGCCTTGGGTTGCTTTGCACCAGTACTGTGCAGAATCTCAGCAATGGCGTCTGCTCTGTTCTCTCCTGCACTATGCACCTGATTCTCTGTGGCCTTTCAGCCATTTACACCTTTGTAAAGTGAGGCTGATCCTCTCCCTGCTCCAACAGAAGGCTGGTGTGATCAGCCAATTGGGGATTGTTGTAGCATATCGGTGTGGGGGGTGGGCGTAAAGCCAGTCAAATCTGCTCTATGCTACTTCCTCCTAGACCCCTGGTGTAGGGGAGTGTTGCAGAAGTGTGTCAGGGAGCGTGGCCGGATTGGTTTCCTCTCCAGTTACTTTAGAGCAGCAGAATGGCTCCAAAGGGGATGTTACCAGCTGGCCTAACGTGGAGCAGCCATAAGGCTATTCTAAGTCAGTGGTTCTCTACCTTTTTGGGCTCCGGACCCATTTGTAAACGTTTACAGCCTGTCGTGACCCAATAAATGGTCTGGAGTGGTTTTGGTCAGATCCTGCCCCCCAAGGGGTTTGAGTCCTGCCTGTCACTCGCCCCACAGTGGTGGCTCCTGGCTGGGTTTGGGTCTCTGTTCTGGGCATTGCAACCTCTGGGGTTGCAGCACCCAGGACCATAACCAGCGAACAAAGCTGCGGAAATGGAAAAATGGGGCAGCCTGGGGGTGTATGCAAGGTCACATGCCTCCCTAGATTTCTGCTGCCCCATTTTTCTACCCCCATGGATTTGTGCCCTGGGCAGCTGCCCCGCTCGCCTGATGGCTGGGCCAAACCTGAGTGGTGCTGGGAAACCAAAAGTTGCAGTGCCTGAAGCAGGGAGGCGAGCCCAGCCAGCCCCGTGGGACGGGAGCCACAGCAGCTGCCTCGTGATGCTTTCAAACATTCTGGTGACCCAATTTTGGGCCACAACCCCTGGGTTGAGAAACCCTGATCTAAATTACAACAGGGGCTGAACTGGCCTCTGGCCTTTCCCCAGGGTGGAGGAGGTGAGGTGGGAAGTTGGTGTGACATTATCTCTATCCCCACCTTCTAGAATGCTAGGCATCACGTGGAAGTCAGTGAGATCCGCAGAACCATCCAAGCAACACAAAGTGGTGCAAACAGCTTCCCCAGGGAATGTGAATGTAGAATTTTGATCTGGTTCCATTTTGCACTCAGTACAGGGGTAGATGACTGTCCAAGGGGCAAGGCAGTGGGGATTGGGGGCCTCTTACTACAACACTAACCCTACTTTTTACCTTACATGAAACTTTAAATAAAATTGGCGGTGGGGGGGAGAAGAATGAGGTGCATGAAAAAATCACGTTTGGATTAGATGCCTGTTGAATGGTTAGATAGTTGTCCAATCTAAACAGTGCACTGGACTGGTGAGATAACCACATAAAAAACTGGCAAGATATATTATCCCCATTTTTCTGTGGCAAAGCCTCATCTCACTGACTTCATAATAAGGCCTGTACATTACTGGTCTCTGAAACTGTCACCTGGCAAAACATCTGGATTGTCTAACTGCAAGTGAGTGCCCTATTCATTCCAGAAACCTGCATGTTCTCCACGCACTGACCTTTGGATAAGACAGGTGATGCGCCAGGTTAAAATCTGCAGGTCAGCTGAATTCTTGGAAGGAACAATAGCTAGTGAGCTTCCAAAGAACTGTGCATACATATTTGATTTAAAAGATGCAGCTGTTGTAACTGTGATATCTGTCTCTTTGCCTATGAATGATTTAGACTGGGATTTTCAAAGAACCCCAAGGGAGTTAGAGACCCAGTTTTAATTGGGATTTGAGAGCCCAAATCCCTTTGGCTTCTTTGAAAATTCTAGCAAAACTGTGTACATTGGGTAAAATCAAAATGCTGAATAATACACATAAGGTAAATGTTTTAAAAGTACCTAAGTCCCATTTTGAAAAGAGATTTTGGCACTTAGTAGCCTAAGGCCAGGTCTACACTACCGCGGTAGTTCGACGGCTGGCAATCGAACTTCCGGGTTCGATTTATCTCGTCTGGTCTGGACGCGATAAATCGATCCCGGAAGTGCTCGCCGTCGACTGCGGTACTCCAGCTTGGCGAGAGGAGTACCGCGGAGTCGACGGGGAGCCTGCCTGCCGTGTGTGGACCGCGTCTGAACCGCGGTAAGTTCGAACTAAGGTATGTCGACTTCAGCTACGTTATTCACGTAGCTGAAGTTGCGTACCTTAGTTCGAATTTGGGGGTTAGTGTAGACCAGGCCTAAGTCCTATTGATTGTCAAAGGGATCTAGGGATCTAAGTGACTTGGGTGTTTTACATTTTTTTACCTTATGCTTTTTATTGGCCATTTTGGTTGACAGAAAAAATGTATTGAGCTTTCCTCTCTGAAGAGAAGAACCAAACACCTGATTAAATTTCCTTTGCTTTGCACAATATGAGATGTTTGACAGAGCTATAGAAATTCCATTTGTTAAATAGAGAGAGAGAGAGAGAGAGAGAGAGAGAGAGTAGCTGTTGATTTCCTGCTGGCTGAGAATTATTAGTATTTTTCTATCCTGCAAAACCAGCCATTAAATCAGCTGAATACTTTGGCATTAGAACAGTTCAGAAAATAAAAAACACAGCCTCCTGTTGATGAGCTGCAAATGTACAATTTTAGATTTAAGGGGAAATCTTTTCGGATGAGGGATGATCTAAATTTAAGGACACTTTACAATTAAACGAGTTACAAGGGTAGCTGCAAATCTTACACTTCTGCAAGGTATGTAAAACCCCTGGAAATGAAGAATTAACCAGAACAAGGTTGCAAACAAACAAGGAGACAAAAGCAGAGCATCCAGATTCTGTATTGCTTTTATGCACGTTTTTAATCTCAGCACTCCCAAATATTACACAGTTATCTTTAATGATAGGATCTTTACTCTCCCAGGTTATAATGTTTGAATGATCGGGAACTTTCGCATGAAATGGCTTACAGTCTGTTCTACTCTTCTTCTATAAGAAAGGTAACCACTAAACATAGAAACATCAGCCATATGATTTTACAGTCACACATAATGATGTGTACTTATGATGCCACAGAGAGTGGAATATTTGATTATCCTGGGCTCCAACAGCAGTTTTAACCTCTAACTTTCTACATTAAGGAGCCTTTAGCTTTAAATGGGAATATATCCTTACTGAAATCTACTTGTTTTTGTCCAGAACTCTACATTCCCCAGTGAGGTTTTCTTTTATGATTGTTCTATAAGTGGGGAGTTGTAAAAGAACCATCTCTCTGGGTACTTACATGGATCTCATTAGTATATTATCTGGGCACTTCACCATCATTAGTCGATAGGTCAAACAACACTTTTTTTGGCTAAAACTGTTTATTGGTGGAAAACTGGGTTTTATAACAAGTGTCGGTTTTCCATGGAAAGATTTGGGTTGTTTTCACATCTAAACACCAACATTTTGACTGGAAAAAAAATCACTCAGCTCTACTCACAATGCTAAAATTATAAGTAAGCTAGAAAGGTAACTACAAATGAAAGTCAATAAAACTCAAAGGGACACCACTATGTATTTTCTCACTAAACACATTCACAGCTCATATGAGCTATATTTCAAGTACTAGATGCTATTCAAAACCAAATTCTCTTTTCCGAGCCAGGCTCATGCTGAATCTCTTCGCCACTTGTGAGTTAGGAAACATCAGGCCTAATTCACAAAAATATTTCTCAGATCATATCACACTGCTCATAAACTTGTCCTGTTTATTTTTGCTCCCAGAACGACCATTCTCACCTTAACTCAGACTTTAGTCTTTGCTGCTAATCTATCTGCTGTCGGTTGCTATGTTAAGTGTTCTTGATCCTAAAGAACTAAACACAGGAATTACCAGCACCAGGAAAAAAACCAAACCTTATTCTAACTTCCAAAATAAGTAAAGGTTCCAGTCACCCTTCTTTAGTAGATCCTTTCAGGAAAAAATCAAAGCAAGAAAAGACAAGAAGTAATATTTTCAAAAATGCCTGAGATACCAGATTCAGCTGATTCCTTGCCATTGACTGTTCCTGTTGTTCAGGACACACCATCATCACATTGTCCCAAGAGACTGTGAAAACCAATTGTGGGCCTGAATTTATAAGTTGTTTAGTTACAGTACTGAATTGCTGTTCCAGGGCAGAATAATCATTTGCCATTTAAGATCTGTAGTAGTCCACCCACAGTTCGTAGGTTATATAGTATTTCATGTTAGCCATGTGTCCAATAATGTGTATATAGGTTTGAGATTTATTTTTTTTTAAAGTAGGGTGGAGGAATGTGATGTCCTGTCTCTTTAAATGTTGGAGCAGCTCCATCCCCACAGTACAAAGCCTCACTTTCATGTTAGTTTCAGTTTTGCAGCTGAAACAATCAAGGCAGCACAGTACACAGCTGTGTTTCTATCTCCTTCTCTGCTGAGTCCAAATGCAACCATTGTGTCTTTTTTGTCCTGATCCTGAGAGATGTCCTGACCAGACCAGTGAGAGGGAGAGACCCCGATCACATAGTCATCTCCACTGGCTCAAGCTAAATCCCAAACATCATCTGTGATGTGAGACTTTGCCTCTCACCTTACCCCCAGGTGTATTTTCCCTTCCGCTCCTTATTTCTTCTCTTTCCTATCTCTCTTTTTCCCTTCTGTCTAGTAAGACTCTGGCTCAGCTGGCAAAGACTGCAGATTTTGCAGTACTGCTGTAAGCCTTGTGATCAGACAGCTAAATGCAATACCCTAAGCAGACCAGTGCTGGTTCACGTTTGCCAGGTCTTGGAGTGGCTGAGAAGACTGTGCTGGGCCTGTGTTTTTCCAGCAACGAGGTCGCAAGTGAAAGTCAACCAGAGACGGAAGCTGCATTTTCCATCTTTGCTGTTCCTTCCCCGTTTTTCTGTGTTTGTTTGGTCTTCCAAAAATCGGAATTAAACTTTAACAACAACAAAAACAGCTCCAACTCATCTCCACTAACTTTTTCTCTGTTCCCCCCCAAAGACAGTTATTGCTGTGACAATCAGGGTCCAGACACCACCAGGGGAGAACGGAAGGTTTAGGCTCCAAAAATGAGCCATTGGACCAACTGACTGCACGTTGCGTCTTGTGTTATGGATGTATATTGACTAAGGTCTTTTATGAAAGCTTGTATTGTTCTAAACTGAATAATCATTATGAGCCATGTATACAGGCTATGGTTATGAATTTACGTATGGCTCCACCTCACAGCTGGACAGCGAGTGATTGGACCGGAAGAGGCACATCCCAAGCCAGCCGTTTACACAAAATGGGACTCAAATAACAATCCATTGTATAACCCACAAAAGGACAATGATGGGACGCTAATGGAAAGACTGTTAAAGACAATTGGGAATGTCCTCACTTAGAACATCTATAGTGTGGGGGGTCGGGGGATGACTGCAAACCTTTTTAAAAGGGAAGGGGTTTGAAATGAAATCGAGACAGACAGAGAGGGAGAGCTTCTTGGTAGGAAGTTGTCAGTGTACATTGGCTCACCTTTAGAGCAAGGAGGTATGCTGAAAAACTGTTTAAAGGCAATAGGTAACTTGTATTAGAAGAGATATTTTATCGAATATAAAAGTGTAACACCCGAGGTTGCATCTTTATGTTTGTTTTCTGTGTAACTTGTCTGTTTGCTCTTCCTTACTAGTTCACCTTTGCATCGGTGGTGGGGTTTTTTCTTCTTCTATTAAATAAATTTTTGTTTGTTCCCAAGCAGATCTCTGGTGTGCAAACTATGTATCCCCAAGTGATCTGATAACTGGAGGGCTGGCTTCCCACCTTTGGGGTGGCGAACCAGATAGGAACAGTCCAAGTATCATGTACTTAGAAGGATAGATTTGGGGAGACTGAAGGTTGGAAGGGCTGTTGGTATCACCCTGAAAGAAGTAACTGGACTGGTGGAAACCAGGGTGAGCCCTTCTGCTTGTGGGCTAGTTAGTGGTGTCAGGGATCTGTGCCATAGCCACAAAGCACCAGGACACCCTGAAATTACAGAACAGGTGGTGACCTAACCCCTTACCAGTCTGGGTGATCCCCAGAACATCACAATGACCGGCTAAGAAACTGTCAAACAGGTTTTTCCCCACCCTTTAAAAACTACAGCTAAAGGGAAAGAACAAAGAATGTTGTTAAAATGGAAGCATTTCTTTATATTTCACATTTCTGCTTTAACTGTATTTCTTTCTTTTCTGTATCTTTAATGACAAGTTTAATGGTGTGTTTGCCATGGTTCTAAGCAGACTGACATCTCTACATACCCAACCTCAAACCTTGTTTAACACTGTTGAATGCTGGGCAATGACAGTTGTGTTACCGCCTTTGTCTCTTTGGGTTCCTTTATTCCATCCAGGAGCTGTGGAAGCCCCCTAAAAGTGGGGGGCCACCGGCACCTGAACTATGGCCCTGTCCCCGTGCTGCCCTTTCCCCATGAGGCCCCGCCCCACTCCTTCTCCCCAAGCCCACACCCTTCGGCTGCCTCTCCCGCCCCAGACTCCACCCCCACTCACTCTTC
Source organism: Terrapene triunguis (assembly GCF_002925995.2). Lineage (NCBI taxonomy): Eukaryota > Metazoa > Chordata > Testudines > Emydidae > Terrapene > Terrapene triunguis. The sequence continues at coordinate 10,692,219 of NW_020664487.1, read as the reverse complement.
TCTGCCCCCTCCCCTGCCATCACTCAGACTTACAGCCAGCAAAAACAGGGAGGGCATAGCCTCCCACTCTTAAAAGTGATGGGGCCATGGCCCCCTGGCCCTCCCTGTTCCAGCACCCCTGATTCCACCGAGAATACCTGGCCACTTTGCTTAGACACAACATGGGAGCTGTTGGGTTCTGAACTCTTTTGAAAAATATGTTCCACACTTCTCAATACTGGCATTTGTCATTGGGTGAAACACACGGCTAGACCCCCACCCTCATGCCAGGATATGGTGCTGTGCGGATTCTTCCCCTCTAACCTGCCTTCGTCAGCCATGCTGCAGCAGTCTCTCTGGAGGACTCAGTCCTCTAGCCAAGTTACGCTTAAAGTTCAGTCCCCTTCTGGGCTAACAAGAGCCCAACTAACAATAAATGGAGATATACCTATCTCATAGAACTGGAACAGACCCTGAAAGGTCATTGAGTCCAGCCCCCTGCCTTTACTAGCAGGACCAAGTACTGATTTTTGCCCCAGATCCCTAAGAGGCCCCCTCAAGGATTGAATTCACAACCCTGGGTTTAGCAGGCCAATGCTCAAACCACCAGAGCCATCCCTTCCTCCCCACCAATCAAACAAACTCCTGTTGGGTTACCCTTCAGCTCATCTGTTGGTCTACCTTTAAGTCCTTCTGGCTTTGTCAGAGAGAGCTGACCCCCAGTCTGCTTCCCCTGGAGTCCCTCTCACAGTCTATCAATCACTGCACTTCCCTGCTTTTTGCCCCTACTCCTAGGCCCTGCAGAGTTTCCCTTTGCTTTGTTAGCTGAGCACTGCCTCCTATGGCTTTTCCCCTGGAGGCCTTTCTTCCTAGCAAGTTCCCACTGCATCCCATCTCCAGGGAATCTGGCTTCTCCTAGGTACTGCTCTGCTCCTACATCAGGGCCTCCCACAGAAGCCTCACCGGCTCTTCTCTTATGCCTTTTTATTCTGAGGCCCAGATGTTCATCTTACTAGCACCTGACTCCATCAGTCCGACCCCTCAGGCTGGGATGCAGTTAATTACAGCACAGGTGTGCTGGCATGTGCCATTACCCCTTAAAGGGACCAGTCACCCTGTGACTGTCCCATTACCAGATAGTGTAACACTGGAGCCATTAAAGCTACAGGTTCCTAAAGCAAAGCAAAAGAAAATCAGCTAAAAGAAAATCATAGAAAATAGGGGAAAAGGTGCAGTGTCCATGTAAAGGAATAACAGAGCCGATGCTTTATGGGAGAAGAAAGAAAAAGTTGCATCAAAAGGAAGAAGATTAGAGGAGTTAATGTGCATAACAGGAAGAGCAAGATCAGTGTCCCCAGATCCCTTTACCATTACTGGTATTGTAGATTAACACTAGAGGGGGGAGGGATAGCTCAGTGGTTTGAGCATTCGCCTGCTAAACCCAGGGTTGTGAGTTCAATCCTTGAGGGGGCCACTTAGGGATCTGGGGTAAAAATCAGTACTTGGTCCTGCCAGTGAAGGCAGGGGGCTGGACTCGATGACCTTTCAAGGTCCTTTTCAGTTCTAGGAGATAGGATATCTCTATTCATTTAAAAAAATGCAGGGGGTTGGACTAGATGACCTCCTGAGGTCCTTTCCAACCCTGATATTCTATGATTCTAGAGACCCCAGTTCCAGACCAGGGCCCCATTGTGCAGGGTGCTGTACATACACATACCAATCTAAGTACAAGACAAAAGATAATAGGTAGGTATAGGAAGCAGACAGAGGAACCCAGGAGAACAGTGATGTAGGGCAATATTTTGTCTGACTTAGTACAAGTGTGCAAGGCAAGGAGAGGGTACAATGGCTCTCTCGTCCCCTTTGCTCCGGTGCAGGGGTCAGCTACACTGCAGCTGGAGAGTGTTGGCAGTGGTGCTATTCTCAGGTAGATGGAGGGAGAGAACGGTGGGGGAAGATGAGACCATGGTGAGACACTAGAGTGCAGGAAAATGGTGGCAACAGTTTGTCATGCACTTCCACAAAGCCCTAAGAATACTGATCACTGAGAAAGCAGTTCCTGTCCAGTTAACTCACATCCCTGGGCCACACCTGACCTAACTTCTATGTCAGTAATTAAAAGGGTAATTCTATTTCTGAGAACCAACTGCTCTTGGCACTTGCAGAAAGAAGAAGGTAGATGGCATTCCCATTCCTGACACAACTTTACTTTGAAGCAATCAATACGTTTAATTAGATAGAACGGTTCGGAATAAACTTTGAAAGCAGAAAGTCCTTGCCAGAGAAATTAGTGAAACTATGTTGCAGGAGATTTATTTATGACATTGTACCTGAGCTCTGATGTATGTAATTGCCAATATCTTTTGTTGAGAAGTGTAAGAGTCAGAACTTTGCAACAGTGAAAAGCAACTCCATCATAATCAATAACTTTCATTTATTGTAATTGCTAACTGGGCAAATGATTATATAATATATAGAGAGATATCTTATCTCCTAGAACTGAAAGGGACCCTGAAAGGTCACTGAGTCAAGTCCAGCCCCCTGCCTTCACTAGCAGGACTAAGAACTGATTTTGCCCCAGATCCCTAAGTGGCCCCCTCAAAGATTGAACTCACAATCCTGGGTTTAGCAGGCCAATGCTCAAACCACTGAGCTATCCCTGCCCCCCGGTCAAAGGGAAAAAATGTACAATGCCCAGATCTGAAACAGACTGAAAACAATGAGCCTGATTTGTTCCTTGTATAGTTGTTTACACTTGGTGGTATGGCACTATTTTAAACCAACTGCATTCATTTTGCTTGGGTGCAAAGCAGTGGTGAATCAAGGAGAATTAGTTCTTAGCCCACTACTATCCCTTTGTGTGAAGAGGCCATGTAGCTGGTGTTGAAGATATCCCCATGTGGCAGAGAGCTGGCATAGCAGGAGGTATGCACACCCCTTCCTAGCCCCTACTGTCAGAGGACTGCCAGAGGACTATTGGGCATGCTCAGAGCACTCAGTTCTTCAGCAGTCCGCAGATGGTGCCTGGTCAGTGTTGAGATGGGGCGCACAGAGAATTAATTAAGCCCAAAGTCTTTATAGGTTTCAGAGTAGCAGCCGTGTTAGTCTGTATCCGCAAAAAGAACAGGAGTACTTGTGGCACCTTAGAGACTAACAAATTTATTAGAGCATAAGCTTTCGTGGGCTACAGCCCACTTCTTCGGATGCATATAGAGTGGAACATATATTGAGGAGATATATATACACACATACAGAGAGCATGAACAGGTGGGAGTTGTCTTACCAACTCTGAGAGGCCAATTAAGTAAGAGAAAAAAAACTTTTGAAGTGATAATCAAGATAGCTCAGTACAGACAGTTTGATAAGAAGTGTGAGAATACTTACAAGGGGAGATAGATTCAATGTTTGTAATGGCTCAGCCATTCCCAGTCCTTATTCAATCCTGAGTTGATTGTGTCTAGTTTGCATATCAATTCCAGCTCAGCAGTCTCTCGTTGGAGTCTGTTTTTGAAGTTTTTCTGTTGTAAGATAGCCACCCGCAGGTCTGTCATGGAACGGCCAGACAGGTTAAAGTGTTCTCCCACTGGTTTTTGAGTATTATGATTCCTGATGTCAGATTTGTGTCCATTAATTCTTTTGCGTAGAGACTGTCCGGTTTGGCCAATGTACATGGCAGAGGGGCATTGCTGGCACACGATGGCATATATCACATTGGTAGATGTGCAGGTGAACGAGCCCCTGATGGTATGGCTGATGTGATTAGGTCCTATGATGATGTCACTTGAATAGATATGTGGACAGAGTTGGCATCGGGCTTTGTTACAAGGATAGGTTCCTGGGTCAGTGTTTTTGTTCAGTGATGTGTGGTTGCTGGTGAGTATTTGCTTTAGGTTGGGGGGTTGTCTGTAAGCGAGGACTAGTCTGTCTCCCAAGATCTGTGAGAGTGAGGAATCATCTTTCAGGATAGGTTGTAGATCTTTGATGATGCGCTGGAGAGGTTTCAGTTGGGGGCTGAAGGTGGCGGCTAGTGGCGTTCTGTTATTTTCTTTGTTGGGCCTGTCCTGTAGTAGGTGGCTTCTGGGTACTCTTCTTGCTCTGTCAATCTGTTTTTTCACTTCAGCAGGTGGGTATTGTAGTTTTCTTTCCAACAGATCTTCCCATTTGTATAGGAGCCCAGCATTGAGACAGAACATCCTGGAAAATTTAACAGAAATAGCGTAGATGGACCACAAACTGCCCCTTTATTCCTACATATAGTTCAACTTGCACTGATATTAGGGTGAACTCCACACATGGATCTTTATATCTCTCCAGACCATAGCTCTCCAGGGAACCATGCTCATCTTGGGTGCTGAAACATCATTCCCAGGTGCTGTATGCAATGCCTTTGTAAAGAAGTATCTGCACAGATGACATACCTGCTTAGTTCAGAGGTGTTCATACTTCTCCATAATGTGAACCACATCTTGAAAATGAGATTGACGTGTGAACATTGCCCTCCCATTTGTTACTTCTTGAAGTTTCCAATCAATACCAGGTCGTCAATGTGGAAACTGCAGAAGATACCTCCTAAGATCCAGCTGGTCCAAGGGAAAGGAGAAATATATGGACACATCTGTAGATGGCAGCTCTGCCCAACCTATAAGAAAATCAAGCTTGTCCTCAAAGAGTTCTCCACTGTCCAAGGAAGACATGCAACCTTGTTTAGGAATTCAATACTCAGAAGAATTGAAAGAACATTCTGCAAGGGACAAGCAGACAATAGGACTGTGTGCTGTCTTTCTGGAGCCCAGAAACAAGATGCCACTGTGACACAGGATAGACTCTTTAAGTCAATGGGCAAGAATCCATTTGTGATGCTTCTTATCAGCACTAATGACACTGCATCGTGGAATATCTCACAGATATTAGATAACTTCTGGGGACTTGGAAGTGTGCAAAAGAAGAAGAATGTCCAAGAGATCTTCTCTGAGATCCTTCCTGTCCCACAAGTGAATGAAGACAGAAGGCAGAAGATTCTGGAAGTTAACCACTGGCTAGGTAAGTGGTGTAGGGCATAGGCTTTTGGTTTTGTAGAACTTTGGTCCACTTTCTATGGGGAAAGGGGGCAGCATAATTGGGATGTCTTCCCCCTTAGTAGAAGGAGAACCAATCCCTTTGGGGACTGGCTGGCTTGCATAGTCAGGAGGGGGTTAAACTAGTGACTAAAGGGGAGGGTAGAAAGAGGGAAGACATGAGCACTCAGCGCAGAATCAAGACATTGAGAACAGAATTAATCTAGGAACATGAAAAGAAGAAAATCTTCGATTTCCTATACGCCAGTGCTAGGAGCTTGGGTAACAAGCAAGAGGAATTGGAATTGCTCATTTTTGAGAAAAAAAATGGATCTAATTGGTGTTACTGAAATCTAGTTGGAGGATTCCCATGATAGGGATATTAAAATCAATTGTTATAACCTATTCATGAAGGATTGAGTGGGCAAAAGGGGGGGGGAGAGCGGTACTCTAAATGGCATTAAAATGGCATTACCTATTTCTGAGTCACTGACAATGTGGAAGAAAATAACCTCGAATACTTATGGATCAATGTCCTAACAGATAAAGCACAGATGTGATTTTAGTTGGTGTCTCCTACAGACCACCAAATAACACTAGGGAACATGAGGACCGGCTCCTTACACATCTATTGATAATGTGTAGAGGGGAAAAGGCTACATGATCATGGGGGACTTCAATTTGCGTGGCACGGGGGAAATCTATATTAGATTTTGTCCTTACAGATAAAGAGGAAGTGATCACAGCATTAAAAATTACTGGTAGCTTAGATACAAGTGACCATTACTTGATTACATTTATAATGTGCAAATAGAATAAAGTCCAAACCAGTGATATACATACTTTGTGATTTAAAAGGGAAAATTTCCCAAAGCTGAAAACAGTTACGGGGCAAGTCAGCTGGAAGGAAGAATTTAATCAGAAAAGTGTGACTAGTAATTGGGAATTGTTTAAGAACACGTTATTAGATGCCTCAAAAGCCACACTCCCACAATCAAAGAAGTCTATATTGGTTAAAAAAACCCAAACCTGGTTTATTGGGGAAGTACAGACAGCTATAAAAATAATAAAATAATCTATAACAAATGGAGAAAGGGGAAACTGATGGTGATGAACATAAATCAGAAGCTAGGGAATTATAGAGAATTGCTTCCCTTATCAAAGGGACAAAAGTTGAAATCTGTGGCCAGCAGTGTGAAGGACAATAAGAGGGAGATTTTTAAGTTTGTTAGAAACAAAGAGAATCCTGATAATGGGTTTGGTCCATTACTAAATGGAAATGGTGGAATTTTCAATAATAAGGCAGAAATATTCAGTAAACATTTCTGTCCTGTATTGGTGGGGGACCAAAAAGCAGATGATGTAGTCTCATTACATGATGATAACACTCTTTTCATTCCACTAGTACCTTAGGAGGATGTTAAACAGCATCCACTAAAGTTAGACATCTTTAAATCAGCAGGTCTGGATAACTTTCACCCAAGAGTTTTAAAGGAGCTGTCTTAGGAGGTTAATGTTGATTTTCAATAAGACTTGGTGCACAGGAGAAGTTCCAGAAGACTGGAAGAACGCTAATGTGCCAATATTTAAAAGGGTAAATGGAATGACTCGGGTAATTTCAGGCCTGTCAATTTGACATCGATCCTGGATAATGGAATGGTTGATACAGGACTCGATTAATAAAGAATTAAAAGAGGGCAATATACTTAATGCCAATCAATGTGGGTATGTGACAAACAGATATTGTCAAACTAACTTGATTTTTTTCATGAGGTTACAAGTTTGGTTGATAAAGGTAACAGTGTTGATGTAATATACTTATGCTTCTGTAAGACATTTCACTTGGCTCTGGATGAAATTTTGATTTAAAAAACTTGAAAGATATTAAGTTAACATGGCACACATTAAATGAATTAAAAGCTGGCTAACTGGTAGGTCTCAATGTAATTGTAAATGAACAATCAGGTGTGCTCTAGTGGAATTCTGCACGTCTCTGTACATGGCCCAATCTGTCTTAAAATTTTTATCAATGTCCTTGAAGAAAACATGAAATCATCACTGATAAAGTTTGCAGATGACACAAAAATTGAGGGAGTGGTAAATAATGAAGAACACAGGTCACCAAGGGAGATCTGGGTCACTTGGTAAACTGGGGGCAAGCAAACAATCTGTGTTTTTAATATGGTTAAACCTAGATGCAGACACCTAGGAACAAAGGATGTAGGCAATATTGCAAGATGGGGTTCTATCCTGGGAAGCAGTGACTCTGAAAAAAAAATTGGGTTCTTGATGGATAATCAGTTGAACATGAACTCCCAATGCTGTGGCCAAAGGGCTAATGTCATCCTTGGGAGCATAAACAGAGGAATCTCGAGTTGGAGTAGAGAGGTTATTTTACTTCTGCATTTGGCACTGGTGCAACCGCTGGAATATTACGTCTAGTTCTGGTGCCCATATTTCAAGAAAAATGTTGTTAAAGTAGAGAGGGTTCTGAGAAGAGCCTCGTGGCTCATGATTAAAGAATTAGAAAACATGCCATATAGTGATAGACTCAAGAGGCTCAATCTATTTAGCTTAACAAAGAGAAGGTTAATTGGTGACTTGATTGCAGTCTGTAAATACCTACAGCAAGAATAAATATTTAATACTGGACCTTTCTTTTATCTAGCAGAGAAAGGTCTAACATGATCAATGAGTGGAAGCTGAAGAAATTCACGCTGGAAATAAGGTGTACATCTTTAACAGTGAGAGTAATTAACCACTGGAACAATTTACCAACCATTGTGGCAAATTCTCCGTTGCTGCCAATTTTTAAATCAAGATTGGGTGTTTCCCTAGGAATTATTTGGGGGAAGTTCTATGGGCTGTCTTACACAGGAGGTCAGACTAGATAATCACAATGGTTCTTTCTTGCCTTAGAATCTATGAATTTATTGTGGCATTTAGGGATTTTAAAAGGGTTTAAAAGGAATAAGTGCTTTGTCCTTTTGAAAAAGAGTTAGTCACTCCAGACCACATCCTTGGGCCCCTAAGGTCCCAGAGCAGTGCAAAGACTTTAAACCAACCCCAAGAGGTTGATTAGAATTCTTAGAACATGGTACAATCCTGGGCTGCTGTGAAGTTGGTTCAAAGTGCCTAAATAGACAAGACAAACATTTTGCAGAGGGGAATCAAAGCACTGAGAGAATAAGGGTTTGCCGACACTGCAATTGAAAGTGTAATTGTAGCATGGGCTGGCATACTCACTCTAGCTTTAATCTAGCTAGCACGGGTAACAAAAGCAGTGAAGATGCAGCAGAATGGACCTCAGTATGGGCTATGGTGTGTGAATAGGTCCCCAGGGTCCACTGCAGGCTTGTTTTTGGACAGCTAGCCTATGCTAACATCCATGCCTCTGTGCCTTCACTGCTATTGTTACCCATGCTAGCTAGATTAAAACTGCCGGTGTTCCAGTTACACCTTAAATTACAGTGTTGACAAACCCTTCGTGACTTGCTCAGGTAACCCAGGAAGTCTGTGACAGATCTGGGAAGTGAACATGATGTCTCTGAGTGCCAGGCCACTGCTGTGACACACGTTCACTTATGGACATCAATCCACAGGTCCTGGTTTGCAGGGTCCCAGAGCCCGGGCTCTAGCCCAAACCTGGACATCTACATTGCAATGGTATATCCCCACAGCCTGACCCCCCTGAGCCCCAGTCAGTTGACATGGGCCAGTGATGGTGTTTTAGTGCAGTGTAGACCTACCCTGAGATAGGCTGGTGCTTATAACAAGCTTTTCGCTCCACGCCATTGCCTGCGACTATGCTGTTCATATTCAAGATATGTATCAGGCCTTTTATTTTTTGGCAAAACACTTCTACTAGAGAAGCAATTTAATACCTCTTTGTAAACTAAAAATACAAGTTTTGTTGTGTTCTGCGAAGCTCTAAGTTGGGCAGGTTTGCTTTCATATCACCAACCTTTGCACATGCCTCCCCCATATGCGCTGCACATGTGCTAGGCCACAGATGGGGCTGGCAGAGGCAAAACATTTCTTTTCATTCTTCTAAGAAATTACAAATTAAGATGTGATTATAGAACTGTTAAAAAGGAATTGCCACAGAGGAGTTTCCAGATGGTCCTGAGGCACAGCCAGTGAAGAGTGAATAGCAAAGGGTTGTTAGATAGTGAGCCGCATTTGCCTCTTTTTTTTCTCAGGTTGTGGGTTGTTCTCCCTTTTCTGCTGTGTAACCATTTCCTTCTCAATCCATTTACAGCTTCCCTTGGCTCCTGTGATTGAGTGGCTGGTCTGGAGCTAATAATTCCCATTTCCCCCCTCATTCTTCTTTTTCTTCCTAGAGCAGTGTGGATCAACCAACTGGGTCATATCCTGGGTGTTTGAAAACCTGGGTTCTCATCCCGCCTCTGCTACTTACCAGCCCTGTGACCAGGGGCAAGATACTCTACTGTTCTTTTTTTTTTCCTACTTAGATTGTGAATTCTTTGGGGCAGGGACTGTCTTTTGCTGTGTATTTGAATGGTGCTTAGCGCAATGGAGCGCTCATCCCATTTGGGGATAGTGTAATTAAAAAATAGCAGTAAAATGGACTCACTGACTTCTGCTGTCGTCGCATAATCCTTGGAGAGCTACCGGCAGATGTGGGATTCGCTCTCTAGCAGCTTCTGTCTTTAGATCCTCACATTTTCCAGCAGGTCGGGGTGCTGCAAAACATATTCCATGCCTGCCTAAGGTGTTGGACCATTAGAGCATTGAGAGTCTGGCTGCAGACTGGTAGATCTGAGTGTCTTTGACGGACACTGTGAGATACAAGGCATGATCTTTTACCACCCCGTCCCTTGTGGATTCATTTGCAGATGGCTGGAGAAAAGCGAAGCGAGTGTGAAATGCTCCCGGCCCAGAAGGGAGATTTCCTCTCACTTTGTATGGCTGTAAGTGGCCGCACAGAGGGCAAGGCACCTGGAAGTCAGGCTCAGAGAGCCAGACCCTGGCCTGGTTAATGCTATTATGCTCCATTCTGGTGGTGCAAAGCAAACTCAGACATTACCTAAGCGGCCAGCTGACACGTCTCCTTACCAAGGAGAGCCCTCTAATGCCACAGAGGGGCCACAGGGGATGAGGCAGGGCTATGGTGGGGGGAAAGGGCATGTCATGATCCAGAAACCCTCAGCCACAGGAATATCCCAGTGATGGGCTGTACCAGCCCCACTCTGGGCCAGAAGGAGTTAACGAGAGCCTGTGGGTGCCATCAGCCCTGCCCTGCTACACCTGGAGTAGGTGTCAAGCCTGGAGGGAGGAGATAAAAGGGCTGAACCTGGTGCAGGTGGGGGCTGATCAGGGCAGTGAACAGGTTTCTGGCTGTGTGTGGGAAGCCTGGCCGGAGTCAGGGAGCAGAGCTGGATTTCTGGTAGGCAGAGTCTCTGTGAAGAGTCTCAGGCCTACAGCAGAGGGCCCAGGGCACTTGGGAAGGACAGAGGGAGGAAATGTCTCTGCCCAGTGTTCTCTGTGCTGGTGGAGGGGCCTGCAGGGAGCTGGAAGATACTGCTGGGTCAGGGACTGCCCTGCCGGGGGAGTGGAGACAAGTCTCCTGCAGCACAACCAGCTGGGTGGTAGAAAATGCCATGAAGCTCTGCACGGAGCCGGTGGAAGAGGTTTGGAGAGGGAGCCATCGACAAACTAGGAGCCATGGACAGTTGGGTGGCAAAGGCCCAAAACAGGGCAAGGTAGAAAGTGCTCCAGGGAGGTAATAAGAGGTCTGTATAATCAGGCCTTGGCTACTTATTAAAGGGTCCCTGGACCAGAACCCAGTGGAAAGGGAGGGCCTGGGGTCCCCTACCAGCCTGCTGAGGAAAGAGGGTCAGAAACCCCCCGACAAGGGGTAAGGACTATAGAACCCCCTGGTACCATGGGTAAGAAGTAGTGAGCCTCTAGTGGCACTAAAGGGCTAACACAGGTGCATGGACTAGTATTGGGTTGGTCTGTGGGTTTGCCCCAGAAGGAGAAAGCTGATGGGTGACCCGGTCAGAGGGCTGAGACCCAAGAAGAAGCAGACCACTGCAGGGCCAAAGCAGCTGTTGGGAGGGGGTGCCAAATGAGAGCTTGCTATGCCCTGCCCAGCCACTGGGGGTGCGGCAGCTGGTGCATCTCACCTGTTTACAATCCCCTTGGGGAGTATTTTGGCTGAGTGTAATTTAGAGCACTCTGAATTGCATCAGGGACTGAAGCAACTCCGTGGACATGACATTCAGCCACATTTGCCCCTCCTTTGGGTCGTGTACCAAGCACAGCTCAACCAGGCCTAAAGTATGCTAGGCTATGTCGACACTTAAACTACTCCAGCGGCACAGCTGTAGCGCTACAGTGTAGATGCTACTTAAGCTGATGGGAGGGACTTTCCTGTCGATATAGGTAATCTGTCTCCCCAGAGGGCGGTAGCGAGCACTGTCTATGCTGGGGATTAGGTCAGCATAGCCATGTGCCTCAGGGATGTGGGTTTACACCACTGAGGGACGTAGCTAAGCCAATATAAATTCTCAATGTAGACTAGTTCTTACACTTCCTCTGCACGGCCATACATACACTTGCAGGGGAGAGTGTGGGCTGGTGACTGTTCAATTGCTAACACGGCACTGTGGTTCTAGTCCCGCCCTCCCTTTAGAACATACTTTGATTGATGTTGCTCAGATGCACCATGTTGTGATTATATTGCTCTATAAAGGCCCTGGGTTCAGGATTGGATTCTGTAGTCTAATGGGACTGAGGTTGCGCAGAGAAGATAGTGTCATTCTCTCTGGGGGTAGAGGTTGACTTTTTATGTCCCTTCATCCCTGGGCAACTTACTGAGTGAAATATTGCTGCAATCCATCCAACGGGCTTATTTATTTATTTGCCCTGTGGGTATGAATGACCTGAAGTAAAAATACTTGTTCACAAAAGATGTTTTCTGGTGACGTTCTAACACTTGGCCATGGTACTTTTTTTTCAGCCCCATAAAGACTTCAAACCAGTCTTTTGAGCTTGTGCTGGTAAAGAAAGGCTTTCATTTGTAGAGAGTGGGGCATAGACACTTGCCCATCATACAGAAAAGCAGTCTCGTATCCGATATTCTGTGTTTGCTCTTCATGCATTCATCTGCAACAGCGTCTTTCTGATTTAATGTAGGTTTCCAAATGAAAGCAGGGATGAAAATAAAGAGAACCTGCAGTTATGTTGACTATTTCCTATGGCTAAAGAGAGTGTGTGTGGTGGGGGGGTAGCATAGTCTAAGGAGAAATGAGAGGGGAAATGGAGAGAATGAGAGCTGTGTGTAATTCTATGGAACAACATGTCAGAACTATTGACAAATATCTCTGATGCAAATCATGCCAGCAGGTAGCACTCTGCTCTGAACCAAAATACATTTCCCTTAATCTAACTGAGATAATGACACGGCCATCTTCTGCCGTGACTCAGCTATCTTTAAATATTTGCGTGTTTCCTATGGTTGAGTTTTTTCAAAACAGTCTAGAGGGTTTTGGCACGTGAGTTCTGTTAGAAGAGATTTACCTAAACCAACTACATGTGGGTTGTTGTTTTTTTTGAAAATCTTAACTGGAGCACGCATTTTAAATGTCTATGAATCCTTCATAAAGGCCAAGATGATAGCACCCAACAGCTCCCACTGAGGTGAAAGGGGACTGTTGGATGCTCAGCAAGTTTGAAAATCCGGCTGTTTATTTAGGGGTTTAAATAAGGATTTAGGAGCCTGGCTTCAGGGTCCAGCTTCTGATAATAGAAGCCAGACTCTCATTCTATTGTCATTTGGAGCCTGATCCTCCTGCCAGAACAGTCAGTGGGAAGACTCGCCGTTGACTTCAGTGGGCTTTGGTCCAGGCCCTTGGAAAATACCTTTTCCTCTGAACAGATGGATTTCTACCTATCCTGCTGAAATAGATCCAACAGGGAGTTCTTCAAAGGAACCAATGATTTAGGCATGAGCTCTTGGGTGGTCAGTGGGAATTAAGCGCCTAGCTGCCATTTGTACCTTTGAAAATCTGGCTTCCCTGTAGCAGTGAGGCAAGTTCCAGAGCCCGGAACTTCAGAGCCATTCAGACAAGATGCCCTGCTGACACCTCTCTCAACAAATCCTGGGGGGCTGTTAGCATGAGCTTCCATCACGGGAACACAAACGCTTGTGGACTACTAAATACAGTGACACAAGGGCTCTGACAGTATCTTTCAATGCAGGGCTAGGCTGTATCTTTAGGAACAGCCATGAGCTAGCGGGTGGGCATAAGTGGCAGCCCCCCAGCAGCGGGCAGGGTGGGCGCTGTGAACTCTAAAGTCTGATTCCTCTTTGCTTGCTGCTTGCTCCCAGGAGGAGGTAGTTTGTAGCTGACTGATACCAGTGGTAGGTTATACTAGACGGCCGCTTATATGGGCTGTGCTACATTCAGTGAGGAAGGATGGAGGGGACCATGGCTCCACCCACTATCCCATCCATTCTCCACCCACCCACTCTGGAAAGGGAGTAAGGCCTAAATCCTCAAAGGTGTTTTGGTACCTAGCTCCCATTGATTTCAATAGAAGTTAGGTGCCTAAGTATCTGAGGATCTGGGCCTAAGTGGATATGTAGCTCTGCTTATTCGTACTTGCCTAGGCCCAAACTCCAGAGTGTGTGTGGGCAGAGGAGGGGTGTGATTACCCCATTGTGCTCCCTTGCATGGGCACATTGTCTGTCAGCGCCAAGCCCCCCGGATTTTTAAACTAGCCATTCGTCTCAATGAAAAGGAACCAAAGAACCTCTTACCAAAAAAATGAAGCCAGTGTATTATATTTTATCTCTTTATAGTTTCTCCTCTAGAACCTTGAAAAATTGACTTTTTTTTGTGTGGAAAATCATTCCTGGGACCTTCAAAACCCACCCCAATAAAATAACACACATGATTCAAAATACACACGCACACAAAGGAGTTGGCTCCATAGTGAAATGTTGTCACCAGGATTTCTGGTATAGAATAGCTACTATATTAAGATCACACCATTTTTCCTGGTTCATATATCTTTGAAAAGAGAGAAGTTGAATAGCTCAGTAAATTTCAGGTTTCTCTGATCATATTGTCTGTCCAGGTTTCCATGGAGAGGACAGGAATTTTACTATTACATTTCACTATTTTTGAGTCCTTTGTGCCATGGCTGAATATTATTCCACTGCAAGCAGTAATTCTTTGAAAGACACTGTGTGCTGAAAACATTAGTGGTCTGTTCTTTGATTGTATTTCCCTAAAAACCGCTTCCCAAAGCTGATCAGAAAATGGCACATCTCAGCACTGTGTTAAATCTACGTTTGGTCATGTCAGGATTTAGACAGGAGTTGAAGGTAACTAGGGTCACTTATGTATGAGAGAGAACTTTGTGTTAGCCCATTGAGATAAAAGAACAGAAGATCTAAACATCCAGCTGGAAGTTAAGAATCTCCTTCAGTGATAATGAAAACTGCTCTTCTATATGTAGTGTATAAAATATTCCTGATGCTTTTCTTCTTGAGCCTCCCATATTTCTTCATATGGTTGTATTTCTTCTGTGTCTTCACAATCTAACATTGTAATAATTGTACCAGTGACTGATTCCCCTTGGGAAGAAGGCAGGTCTCAGCGAGGGTGATGTCAAAAGTCAACGTTTATTCCCCACTTATTGGTGTGAATGCTTTTAGAACCAACTCTTTCATCTGTAGAGGAAAGTTTCCAGTGAGTTATGAGGTAGCAACAGATCGTTATCTCTAATGAGATAGAGGGAAGCCTTGATTTCTAGCAAATGTATTGAAAGAAAGAAAGAGGGGGAAAAAGGGAGGGAAGGCGGTGCAAAATGTTCTGGCTCTATAAAGTTTAGAGCAAGCAAGCAACAATGGGTGCTAGAAATAGAGAAATTCATTAACTTCTCTAACCATCTGTCTACCCTGCCTATTTATTTCCATTTCTCTGATGTATGAATTTAAATGCTGTATGCAAAATCTCATTTACACCCAAATGTTTCTGACACAGAAGCATATGCTGGCAGCATTACTCATTACTACAAATATAGGCTGAAATCCACAGGAGTTTTGCCATTGATTTCAGTGGGGCCAGGTTTGAATGAACGAACTCCGTGCTCTTTCTGTGAGTGAATAAATTCAGTTGACAACTGGTTCTATTTGCTTGTGTCACAGGTGAATAGGCACAACTGACTAATGCAATTGCATGATTGTGGAGACCTAATAATCCAAATGTCCTTGAGCATCTCCTGATTTCCTCCTTCCTCGCACAGTTCGGAGAGCACCCGGGCTGAGTTCTCTTACTCATGGAGGCCTCAGCAGGAGGCCACAAGAAGGGTGTGTCTGAGGTGAATATCATTGTTACGTGAGTGTACAGTGCCTGGCACAATGGGGCCCTGATCTCTGATTGCAGCCTCTGGGCGATAAAGAAATTGAAATGATAGATGATTGATTTGACCAGCCCAAGTTCTGTGCAAATGATGTCTTGTGAGGATCCCTGTGGTGTAGGGGAATTCTTATATGGAAGAGGGATGGCATGACTGGTTTTCCCCCCCACGCCTTCCAGACTCCTAGTGTAGAAGGCATGATGGGGCCATGGACAGGGAAAGCACTGTGGGTGATCACTGGCTGCCAAAAGAGCACCTTAGGACTCTTCCAGCCAGGCACAAATCAATGCAGCCCTAGGGCTGCTCTAACTTGTACTGGGGCCCTTGCCTTGGACTTGTGGGTTTTTCTTTGATGTGTAGACATATCTTATGGCACCAAGTCTCAGAGCTGGGGTAAATTGACTCGGGATAGCTCAGTGGTTTGAGCATTGACCTGCTAGCTCAGGGGAGGGATAGCTCAGTGGTTTGAGCATTGGCCTGCTAAACCCAAGGTGGAGAGCTCAATCCTTGAGGGGGCCATTTAGGGATGTGGGGCAAAAATCTGTCTGGGGATTGGTCCTGCTTTGAGCAGGGGGTTGGACTAGATCACCTCCTGAGGTCCCTTCCAACCCTGATATTCTATGATTCTATTGACTTGCAGGGCTCAGACTGTGGGGCTAAAAATAGCCATGCAGATGCCCCCACTCAGGCTGGAGCCCGATCTCCAAGACCCTCCCCACTCACTGGGTTTTAAAGCCTGTGCTCCAGTCCAAAGAGGAATATTGACACTATTTTTAGCCTCAAAAGCCGGAGTCAATTGGCCTGGACTCTGAGACTCGGCACTGTAAGCTTCTCTTTGCAGTGTTGGCAAACCCATGGGTACATTTATAGCCCAACCTTTTGATACTAGGCTGAACAGAGCTCAGTTGAGACCTCAGGACACAACTGCATATGGCTCTAAGTTTAGCTTTACTTGTGTGTGTGTGTGGGGGGGGGGGGCATGACCAGAAAATCATTCCAAATGAAACAGGGAAGAGAAAAAGCAAAAGATTGTGTCTAATGTATGGATCTCTCTCTGTATAAGTCACTTGTGGTGAAACTGTGCAGTGAGGATAGTATTTGGGAATGGTTGAAATGCACTGAACAGTCTAATCCAATAAAGATATGCATTAGAACTCCGTGTTGCTACAGTGTGAACAAGATGTCCAGAAAACTAATGACGCATCACTGGGTATTATAAATATTTTAAACAGAATGGGCAGAAGGTGACAGTTCAAGGAACCAATCTTGTGTTGCTTTTGTCTTTTAATAAATCCATAACAACTATCTTTTGTCATTGATAAAAGGTGCTCTCTTTGACTATAAGCACTGGTAGTTGCATAATGTGAAAGTCATCAATGCATGTCAATGTTGGCAGTGGATACTCTGAGCACAACTTACATTTTAAAAAACTTTGCACAGATCAGCAAAAATGCGCTCTCCCATGTTGACAAGAGCAAGGTACTTATTTAGGAGTAGCCAGCTTTCAAAACCTGACAGATGGCGTTTGCAGCCTTGTCTTTCAGTTTTTAACTCTCTACAGCCAGTCATACTTAGGTGTACAAAGGAACAGCATTTTTTTTCCCTGTGGAATGCACACAAAAAGGGTAAGTGCAATGTGTATCCAATCTGTACCTTGGGAAGTGTTAAATCAAAAGCCATGCAGCAGGCAGGGTCTAGATGGGTGTATCATGGACGCAGTCAGAGGGTGGTACCTCTTATTGCTTAGAAACCATCACAATGCTGGGGTCAGGATAGCCATTATGGGAAGAATCTGGGGGTAGTTGCTGGTTACCAGCGGGAGATGAAGCACTGCCAGTAGGAAAGTGCCAGGAGGGTATGAATTTAGCCAATTCAGCATTGCAAGGAGAGGTGCATCACAGCGAGTATTGAAGAAATCCAGGCTAAGGAGAACGAACCTCACCAATAGAGCTGTTCAAAAAAGTAATTTATTTTCTACAGCAAGTTTTTATTTTTTCAGCAGAAATTTGAATACTGAAATATTTTGGCCAAAAGCTGAAATTTTGGGCTTTGAGCATTCATTTTTTGACAAAAAAAGGGATTTTTTTTTTTTTTTTGGTGGGAAGCAGACACTTGTGAAAATGTTGGTTTTGCCAACACCCCAGTGTTCTGAATGGAAAACAGGCTCAGTGTCAATTTTTCAACCTGCCCTACTCAGATGACCAGCAGTATCAAATAAGAAACCAGTATTTTGTGTCTCAGACATCACTACAGTATCTGCACGCAGCTTTCTGAGGATGACTGCAGTGATCTGTGTGGGGAGCTATGCAGGTCATTTGATCCTTTACAACCTGGTATGCTCATGTGATCACGTGATATGACCTGGTCGGTGGATGCTGACTGCTGGCTTTTATTCAGTGTAGTTCTTGGCAGTTGCTCCACTGGGACAGTTTTAGCTCTATCTGATTTCTTCAAAGGAATTGGACCGGGGGAGAGAGAAGTTTTCACTTTATTGCATCGTAAACTGAGACCTGGATAAATGGTACTGCTGTGAAAGAGCATGGCCAGGAGCGGAAGTGTGAAGTCAGTACGCTTCAATACATACTATGAAACTGGTCAGATTAACTCATCCAGCTCTTACTTCCTCTTGACTGAAAAGAGCCAGCTTCTAGCCAGTAGCTTGGTGATGAGGTCTTGGACTCAGCTCGACTATTGGAAATCATCTGGCAGGAGTAAAAGTTGAATTCACTGTCGTTCTCAGCACGGGTTATCCAGTGTTGCTCTTCAACAGAGAAATCTGGCATTAAATCATGTACCCAAAATAGTACCATTGAGAAATTTAGGGAAAGGGATAAACAGAGTAACTGCTTCCTCCTTTGAAACTCCAGGCCAGAAGGTTTTGAGTCCCAGTTCAAAAGCAATAGGAGGAAAAGTGTTTACTTCTGTGTAAATGGATGTTGGTGTCTTCAACCAGTTGGGGTTTCAATTAAAGAATGAGGATGTAAGTATTCACATACCAGACAAAATGGTCTTGAGACACTCTGAAGAAGTGAGGTTCTTACCCACGAAAGCTTATGCTCCCAATACTTCTGTTAGTCTTAAAGGTGCCACAGGACCCTCTGTTGCTTTTTACAGATTCAGACTAACATGGCTACCCCTCTGATATAGATAAAGACTTCATCTTAATATGTGGTTCCCACTTTAAGGAACTCTTAGCTCCATTAGGCATATCTCAGGGTGACAGGAGATAATTTTAAGTATTTATCAATTGAGTTCAATATTTATACTCAAAAGCTGACGTCTGATGTCCTCAAAGTAGGGCTTAGAACCTGGGAGAACAGATCTATTGGGGCAAGGATTTGGGACATCCCAGTGGTTTGAATTTCCTACCCACTTGGGGGAGGATTAGGACAACCTCCACTAAATAATCTTGCAACCTTGCAATTCCCATCAGTCTTTACCATAGTAGGAGTTGATTTGAATCTGAAAGAGTTTACAAGGACCAGCTCCTAGTTTCACTTGAGACGTAACAGCAAACATGCCTGCCAGGGGCTAGATAAAGTGGCAGAAGAGCAACTATGCTTGATCAACCCACTGATAAGATCTTCTTAAAGCTGTCTCTCTGGAGGGGAACATTTGGTCCATTCGCAGCCTTCAAACCTGCCATCAGTATTGGAGGGGAGGTATGGTCCAGTGGCTAGAATGTGGCTTAGAACTCCAGAGAGCTGAGTCCTGCTGTGGGACCTTTAGCAAGCCTTTTAGCTCTGTGCCTGTTTTCACTATACATCATCAACTCTTCAGGGTAGGGCTTATTTCTCACCAGGTGTTTATACAATGACTAGCAATTTGAGGCCTCTCCTGTAATATTAATCATTACAGCCCCGCAATGCTCCAACTGAAAAAATACCATATGGCCTAGTTCATAGAATATCAGGGTTGGAAGGGACCTCAGGAGGTCATCTAGTCCAACCCCCTGCTCAAAGCAGGACCAATTCCCAACTAAATCATCCCAGTCAGGGCTTTGTCAAGCCGGGCCTTAAAAACCTCCAAAGAAGGAGACTCCACCACCTCCCTAGGTAACGCATTCCAGTGCTTCGCCACCCTCCTAGTGAAAAAGTTTTTCCTAATATCCAACCTAGACCACCCGCACTGCAACTTGAGACCATTGCTCCTTGTTCTGTCATCTGCCACCACTGAGAACAGCCAAGCTCCATCCTCTTTGGAACCCCCCCTCAGGTAGTTGAAAGCAGCTATCAAATCCCCCCTCATTCTTCTCTTCTGGAGACTAAAAATCCCAGTTCCCTCAGCCTCTCCTCATAAGTCATGTGCTCCAGACCCCAATCATTTTTGTTGCCCTCCGCTGGACTCTTTCCAATTTTTCCACATCCTTCTTGTAGTGTGGGGCCCAAAACTGGACACAGTATTCCAGATGAGGCCTCACCAATGTTGAATAAAGGGGAACGATCACGTTCCTCGATCTGCTGGCAATGCCCCTACTTATACAGCCCAAAATGCCGTTAGCCTTCTTGGCAACAAGAGCACACTGTTGACTCATATCCAGCTTCTCGTCCACTGTGACCCCAGGTCCTTTTCTGCAGAACTGCTACCCAGCCATTCGGTCCCTAGTCTGTAGCAGTGCAGGGGATTCTTCCGTCCTAAGTGCAGGACTCTGCACTTGTCCTTGTTGAACCTCATCAGGTTTTTTTTGGCCCAATCCTCTAATTTGTCTAGGTCCCTCTGTATCCGATCCCTACCCTCTAGTGTATCTACCACGCCTCCCAGTTTAGTGTTATCTGCAAACTTGCTGAGAGTGCAGTCCACACCATCCTCCAGATCATTAATAAAGATATTAAACAAAACCAGCCCCAGGACCGACCCTTGGGGCACTCCGCTTGAAACCGGCTGCCAACTAGACATGGAGCCATTGATCGCTACCCGTTGAGCCCGACGATCTAGCCAGCTTTCTATCCACCTTACAGTCCATTCATCCAGCCCATACTTCTTTAACTTGGCGGCAAGAATACTGTGGGAGACTGTATCAAAAGCTTTGCTAAAGTCAAGGAATAACACATCCACTGCTTTCCCCTCATCCACAGAGCCAGTTATCTACTCATAGAAGGCAATTAGGTTAGTCAGGCATGACTTGCCCTTGGTGAATCCATGCTGACTGTTCCTGATCACTTTCCTCTCCTCTAAGTGTTTCATAATTGATTCCTGGAGGACCTGCTCCATGATTTTTCCAGGGACTGAGGTGAGGCTGACTGGCCAGTCCTAGTGCTAAAATATCAGGTAGTTAAAGCAATACTTTCAGTAATCAGTTTAAGCAAATGTTTTGCATGAATGCATTTGAGCCTAACATTTCATCAAATCAATGTGAACAAACAAATTCATGGACATCATGAGCTTTTCAAGGGCTGTTCAAATGCAGAAAAGGGGCTAAATGCAGTGAATATATTGTGTTACAAAGGTTTGTCCAGCTTATCTCTTCATCTTGTGCTGTTCTCTTACGAGACCTCTCACTCTCTGCATTATTGACTTAGGTTTCAGCTCTTTGCTCTCGTTTACAACTGAGATGAAACCCTGCTGACTTCATGCCAACCCCTGTGTTGTCCTTCCATTCTCTCCTTGCTGCAACTAGTCTATAGGAATGTTTGTGTTCATCTTTAGCGAGACAAGGTGGGTGAGGTAATATCTTTTATTGGACCAACTTCTGTTGGTGAAAGACAAGCTTTCAGGCTACACAGATTTGTTCTTCAGATCTGGGAAAGGCACTCAGGGCTTGTCTACACTTAAAACATTACCTTGGCCCAGCTGCAGCTGAGCAACTGTAGCGCTTCAGTGTAGACACGACCTATGCCGACATGAAGGAGTCTCCCGTTGGTGAAGGTAATCCACACACCCCACTTCCCTCCCTTTTCCCTCCCGCCGCCCCCCGAAAGGCAGTAACAAGGTTGATGGAAGAATTCTTGCAGTCTGCTGTCTACACCGGGAATTGTCATCTTCATTGTGTTACTCAAGTGAATTTTTCACATCCCTGAGTGAGGTAACTGAGTGGATCTCATTTTCTAGTATAGACAGCCCTTAGTGTCACACGTAAATACAAGGTGGAATGGATTGTTTAGCATACATAGTTAGAATACGGGGTAAGAGACCATTCAAGGTGAACTGGCCAGTTAACACCTGTGCAGTGACAGGATGAAAAACGGGGGTGAGTGAGTAACAGATTGTTGAAATAAGCCATAAATCTAATGCCTTTATTAAGGGCTTATCTACCATAATAGAAGTCTATTCAAACCGGAAAGAGTTTACAAGGAACCAAACTCCTGGTTCCACTTTAGTTGTAACAGCAGACTTGGTTTTGATACTCAAACAAGCGAAATACAGCATAGATGAAGCTACTATAAGATGGGTGCATAACTACTCTCTGGGAACAGTTTTCCAACCAGTTATCAGTGGTTCACACTAAAGCTGGAAAGGCATATTTAGTGAGGTCCCATAAGGATTGGTCCTTGGTAAGGTTCTGTTCAATATCTTCATCAGTGATTTAGATAATGGCATAGAGTGTACACTTATAAAGTTTGTGGATGATACCAAGCTGGGAGGGGTTGCAAGTGCTATGGAGGACAGGATTAAAATTCAAAATGATGTGGAGAAACTGGGGAGAAATGGACTGAAGTAAATAGAATTAAATTCAATAAGGACAAATGCAAAATACTCCACTTAACAAGGAACAATCAGTTGCATACATACACAATGGGAAATGACTGTCTAGGAAGAAGTACCGTGAAAGGTATTTGGGAGTCATAGTGGATCACAAGCTAAATGAGTCAACTGTGTAACAGTTGCAAAAACAAGTGAACATCATTCTGGGATGTATCAGCTGGAGTCTTGTAAGGAAGACACAAGAGGTAATTCTTCCACTCTACTCTGCACTGATTAGGCCTCAACTGGAGTACTTTGTCCAGTTCTGGGTGCCACATTTCAGGAAAGATGTGGACAAACTGGAGAAAATCCAGAGAAGAGCAACAAAAATGATTAAAGGTCTAGAAAACATGACCTATGAGGAAAGATTGAAAAAATTGGGTGTGTTTAGTCTGGAGAAAAGAAGACGGGGGTGGGGGGGACAGGACGGGACGACAGGAGACATAAAAGGTTGTTATGAGGAGGGTGAACAATTGTTAACCTCTGAGGATAGGACAAGAAGCATTGGGCTTAAATTGCAGCAAGGCAGGTTTAGGTTGGACATTAGGAAAAACTTCATAACTGTCAGGGTAGTTATGCACTGGAACCAATTGCCTAGGGAGGTTATGGAATCTAACTGGTTCTTAAAAACCTCCAGTGACAAACACCTGTCAGGAATGGTCTAGTTATTGCTTAGTCTTGCCTTTGAGTGCAGGGGACTGGACTAGATGACCTATTGAGGTCCCTTCCAGTCCTACACTTCTATGATTCTATTCTATGTGCCCACAAGGGGCTTGATAAAGTGGCAGAGGAGCAGCTGTGCTTCAAGAACTTACTGATAAGCTCTTCTTAAAGACTTCTCTCTCGCAAGCAACATTTGGTCCTTCTATTAAGCCTTCCTTAATAGACTACACTTATCTGCCATCAGTATTGGAGGGGTAGTGTGGTCCAGTAAGCTCCATGAAGAATTACGTAATGCTACTGTAGCACTTCAGTGTAGACATTACCTATGCCGATTGGAGGGATTCTGCCATCGGTGTGGTTAATCCACCTCACTGAGAGGCCGTAGCCAGGTCAACAAAAGAATTCTTCCATCAACCCAGCACTGTCTATGTTGGGAGGTAGGTTAGTATAGATGTGTGGATTTTTCACGCCCTGAGATGTGCCTATACCAATGTAAAATTCTAATGCAGATCAGACCTAAGACTATGATTTTTAGGGCAGGTCTACACTTACTTCCTGGTCTGGCCGTAAGCAATCGATCTTCTGGGATCGATTTATCTCATCTTGTCTAGACGCGATAAATCAATCCCGGATCGATCCCGGAAGTGCTCGCCATCGACGCCGGTACTCCAGCTCGGCAAGAGGAGTACGCGGCATCGACGGGGGAGCCTGCCTGCCGCGTCTGGACCCGCGGTAAGTTCGAACTAAGGTACTTCGAATTCAGCTACGTTATTAACGTAGCTGAATTTGCGTACCTTAGTTCGAAGTGGGGGGGTTAGTGTGTTCCTGTCATTAGTGTCTAGCAAAATTATGAATATTTAAATAAAAGTTTTGTTTTTGTATAAAACATAAACATATATTGAAACCAAAGCTATGTAAATACATGCACAAGATGGAAGTTGAATTTTGCTATTTATATTCTGTTAATTATTTCTAAAACCTGGAAAAAAATAAACCAACCAACCAAACTCTGAGCCCACAGAGGTCATGCAGGGCATCAATCATTACTAAATAGATAAATGAGAACATAACCTATGAATGCTGGGAACTAATATATAATAAACTGCAAAAGTATGCAGTAATTTCGTGTGTGATCGGACATCCTCGTATTTTTTCCACGCATTTCTATTAGTTGTTTTTTCCCCCCCATTGATGCTGTATTAGAGAGCACACCAAGGCAGTCTGTGTCTGAGAGAGGAATTGCAGATTCCCATTTTCTCAAAATAACTCTTTTGGCCACTAAAATAGTTACAGCTATCCATTTCTTACTGTTAACTGGTAATACCAACTCATCCAGTATCCCTAAAAGACATGAGCTTGGAGGAGGAAAGATAGCGACACTTGACGTTTTTGAGAGAGCACGGAATATGGTATTCCAGAAACATGCATTTTTTACAGGTATAGAGGATGTGTGAAAGGTTGGCATGTGGCTGTTTGTGTCTCCAACATTCACTGTGTGTTGCCAATCTAGTCTTAAGCATTCTGGAGACCAGCAGTACCTGTTTAATACCTTGTTCTGGAAGAATTGCAAGGTAAAGAACTTGAAATATCCTTCACATTAAGCCAGATTCCACCCAGCCTTCTGTTGTGATAGTAAAGCTAAGTTATTTCCCCCATTTTTCTCTGAGACTGAGAGGGTAATGCAAAGCATTAAGCTACTTAGAAGTAATTCCTACAAAGTGACTTTTGTTTCCATATATCTTAACATTTTCTTCTAGAGGTGAGAGAGTTGAGACAGACCAGTTGTCCCCTATCCTTGAATGAATCCTTGAGCATAGCTGCTAAAAGAAGGAACTGAGACAACAGTAGCTAATATTAGGTACACGTGTAATCAAAATGTGGCCAGTCTATCATCTTGTATTATATCTTTCATTTTTGTTAATCCTTTTTCTATTCAAATTGTCTTAAGCATGGATTTGGCCTTGATCCTGAGGCACGGGTTATCCCATAGTGGTATGAAAAGAGAATTAGTAAGATCAGATGCTGTAATCATCTTAATGCATTGCATCTACATGGTGCATCCTGGAAAGATTGGATTTTTCCTTAAGGATATAGGAAGCCTCTTAAGATATATAAAAGGAGAGGGAGCCAAATAGCATAGCTAAGCTTTCTTTATTTCAAACCAGGCTGGTGTTTACGGAGTTACTGGAGCAGAATCAACGTATAGGACACATTAGGAATGCTGGATAATATAGATACAACTCTAGCAGTTGCCCAGGATAAAGTTATGAATTTAAACTCCCAAGCTCCCCTTTTGAAGGGGCTGTGCCGGTTTCCTTTGAGGACACGGACCGAGAGGGCAGCTATAGAGTGACTGGGTTGTGAAAAGTGTTCAGCCACAGGTGATATGCTGCT
This sequence comes from Terrapene triunguis, assembly GCF_002925995.2. Classification (NCBI taxonomy): domain Eukaryota; kingdom Metazoa; phylum Chordata; order Testudines; family Emydidae; genus Terrapene; species Terrapene triunguis. The sequence continues at coordinate 10,667,050 of NW_020664487.1, read as the reverse complement.
TTTGTCTTTTGTCATTTTTCTGTGTGTTCATCTTTAGTGGTTTCAAACTACAACTCCACTCCCTCTTGAAATCTAGTTTCCCACTTGCTGTGAGATCTCTGTCCGTTCTCTATCCCAGCATGTGATACACAATGGTTTGTGATGACTTAGTTGGAGGGATGCCATATGCAAATTATAACATTTTGTTCCCTTTCAATATCCGCCAACAAATCAAACCTGCTCCCAGTCTGCAATTTCACTGTGAAATTTTAAAAGAAAAATTCCTCTTTGAATTATGTATGGACATAACAATGTTTTATTGTGGCATGTTTGTAGCTTTCTTTTTAGCTATGGGCTGGTTGTTCAAAAGGGACTTGAGAGTTAGACACCCAGTACCACTGAGTGGAACTTTCCATGGGTTTTGGACACCAAAGAGTTAAAAATTTCAAAGGTGCCTAAGTTCCATGGACTTTCATTGAGACATAAGTTCCTAAGTTACTTAGCAGCTTTTGAAATTTTTCCATAACTCCATTAAGCTGCTTTGAAATTTCCAGCCATAAGCTATTAAAGTGAACTGTGTTATGAAAAATAAAATAGAGGGCATTGAAAGCAATGAGTTTTGCTCTGTACTAAAGGGGATTTATAATCCAGAATAAGTTGTCATTATAAAATACATTTATAAGCAATTGACAAATAAACCTGACTTCTGAACCATGCTGACAGGACATTTTTTTTTCCAGAGGTGATGGTTGGTTTCAGATATGAATCCAAACTACCTCATACCTACACCATAATTCTTCCTGCAACTAGCTTGTTGTAGGGCTGTGCCATAGTTCACTTGTCACACTAAAGGCTTTATTCTAATGAGATGCAAAGCAATGAAAGAGCTGATTACCTGGAAAACTGTCCAATACCACCAAGCAGAATTCTATTATGTAGATTCATTCTGGATTTTGGGGAGGGGCAAATGATAGGCAGAATATAAAATAGAAAAAAAACAAATTATACTTGGCCAAGCAAAAGATCAGTCAAGCAAGCTAGTGAAATAGTATTAGTGCGGCGTCACTATTACCACAGTAAAAATAATGTATAATGCTTCAGATCAGGTATGATGGTTGACTTCTTTGCTGATGAATATTTATACAGTTTCTTTTGTCTTTTGTGTGTTTCACAATTCCTATGAGAAGTTCAATAGATAAATTGCACCTGCATTAACTGGAACAGGCTTGTCTTTTTTTTTCTAGCAAGCTAAAGAAAGATGCCAGTTGATTGGGTGAAATACGGAGAAGTTAAAAAACCCCTGTGATGGTGCACTCCATATGATGATATGAAAATATGCTAATGAGTGTGAATATAATGTAACTGGAATATGCTTCATGCAAAAGGTCTCTTGTAAGGTATCATTACAAAGCCCACGAAAGCTTAGGCTCAAATAAATTTGTTAGTCTCTAAGGTGCCACAAGTACTCGTGTTCTTTTTGCTGATACGACTAACACGGCTACCACTCTGAAACCTTAGTATCTGAGTGTGTTCATCCTATTTGTATAAATGTATCATTCTTCTATCTGAAACTAGAAATATGAAATATAACTCTGAGGTCCTATTGTAATTATGCAAAGTGTGGGCCATTAATGGTGAACAATTTGAGTTTACCCTGTATAAGCTTTATACAGGGTAAAACGGATTTATTTGGGATTTGGATCCCATTGGGAACTGGGTATCTGGGTGTTGGAGACAGGAGCACTTCTTATGCTGTTTTCAGTTAAGCCTGCAGCTTGTTGGGGATGTGGTTCAGACCTGGGTCTGTGTTTGCAGCAGGCAAGCGTGACTGGCTCGAAAAAGGCAAGGTACTGAAGTCCCAAGGTGGCAGGGAAAACGGGCTCAGAGGTGGTCCCAGCAGATCAGGTGGCCGTCCCCAGGGGGTTTCTGTCACCCAACCCGTCACAACCCCAATGTCTCTACAGCATTCCATCAGCTGGTAAATAATCCTGGAAAGGGTTGGGTTCAGATCAAAGGCTGGGTGAAAGTGTAGGGTCCTTCTGACAGGAAGTGAACCGGCATGCTATTTATACGTGTACGGCTAAGCACTGCCTTTAGGTTCAGACAAATAGATTCCACGGACAGGATGGATCATTGTGACTATCTAATCTGACCTCAAGTATAACACAGGGCTCAGAACTTCCCCAAAATAATTCCTAGAACAGATCTTTTAGAAAAACATCCAATTTTAAAATTACCAGTGATGCACAATCTTTCATGACCCTCATAAAGTGTTCCAATGGTTAATTACACTCACTGTTAAAAATTTGCATCTTATGTCCAGTCTGAATTTGTCTAACTTCAGTTTCCAGCCACTGGATCATGCTATACCTTTCTCTGCCAGATTAGAGTCCACTATCAAATATTGGTTCCCCATGTAGGAATATATGGACTGTAATCAAGTCATTCCTTACCCTTCTCTTTGGTAAGATAAATAGATTGAGCTCCTTCAGTCTATCCTATAAGGCATTTTTTCTAATCCTTTAGTCATTCTTGTGGCTCTTCTCCGAACCGTCTCCAATTTTTCAACATTGTTCTTGAATTGTGGATACAGTATTCCAGCAATGGCCGCACCTGTGCAGACGTACAGTATCCTCTCTACTCCTACTTGAGATTCTCCTGTTTATGCATCCCAGGATTGCATTAGCCCTTTTGCCCAAAACATCACAATGAGCGCGTGTTCAGCAGAATATCCACCATGACCCCCAAATGTTGTTCGGAATCCCTGCATCCCAGGGTAGAGTCCTGTAAGGATGGCCTATGTTCTCTCTTCTTAGTTGGATACATTTACATGTAACCATCTTGAGTTTTAAGTTTGCTTGCACCCAGCTCACCAAGCAATCCAGATCATATTGTATGAGTCACCTCTCCTATACTTAAAGCTTTCTGTTTACATATGTATCTGAGGCCAGATCTGGTCCTTAATTCTTTCAAGTTGAGTGTCTTATACCTCAAAATTCACTCAAAATAATTAACTGAACACCTGATATGGTTTAGGGCCAGATTTAATTGGGGGCCAGCTGTCAAAAGAGCTCGGCTCCTTGCCATGGTCTCAAGGGCCTTTCCAGCTGGCCTAGGGATGCTTTGTCCGTGTCCTGGATGGATTAAGAGCTGCTGGTTTTGCCCAAAGCTCTCCCCGCTGGGTGGAGTCCTCATGGGCCCAGATTCTGGTGGCTTTCTAGCTCTTTGAAATTAAACAAACGGAGTGGGAATTGGACACTGAGATCTCTTAGAATTTGAAAATCACAGCCTTGATGTTTAGGGGGGAGATTCTCAAAAACACCTAAGATTTAGGAGCTTGAGTCTCCCTGAAAGTCCATGGGACTTGCGCTTCTAAGTTCCTTGGGGGAGATCCTGGGTTGACCCTCTCGGAGGCACAGCAGAGAACTCTCAGCCCGTGGGGAGAGGGTGCTAACGGTGGCTTTAAGCCACCTTTTTGCCCTGCCAATTCTTGTCTGCTTTTAGCTGCTCCTGGTGTAACTGAAACAGCTCTTGGATGCTGGCTAAGTTATGGCAGCCTCCCCGCTCTGCCTATGAGCAGCCGTGTCAGCAAAAATCTCTGCAGTGATACGTGCTGCAGCCCTTCCCCTACGTGACCCCGCATCATCCCACCTGGGCTTGCTTAAGGGGTTCTTGGAAAGCAGCCTGTGGCTGCCTCTCCAACTTCCTGTATCAAGGAAATGACCATATGATCACATCCAGGTCTTTTAGGTCCCTTTTATGCTCTTCAGACCTTTCGCTGGGTGTGAAGAAGCCAAGGCAAGGATGAAAAATTCATCTCCTCTATTGTGTTTATCTGGTGCTTAATCAAACTAAGCTGACCCGAGGCATTGTCTACACTACAAACACTTATGCTGGTACAGCTATGCCAACAGTGCCCCCTAGGGTAGACGCAGATTATGCCAACAGAAGGAGCTTTTCATAGTAATACCATCCCCATGAATGCCAGCTGCGTCTCCAGTGGGATTTTTGCTGGCACAGCTATTTTGACTAGGATGTGGGTGTTTTTTTTTGACACCTCAGACTGATGCAACTATGCCAGCAAAACTTGGTAGTATAGCTCCGGCTTCAGTCTGTAAAGCTGGTCCGGAAATCTCCCAGGAATAGCAAATCTACTGAGTGTCAATACCAGTGTTACTTTGGTGCTTGTGTTTCTGGTGGTGAAGTGATGGGTTGCAGGGAGATAAAGATTTGCAAACTTTTCAGAGGCTCAGAAAAGATTCAGCATGAGTTTGGCTCTGCACGCTGGGAAACTTTTCCAGGGAGGTGATGAGTTCTCACTTCTTTTCCAAGCCAAATCCATCAACCATCCCTGATTAAAACTGGTGTCACCACCATCAAGTTCAGTTCTCGGTCTTATCTTCTGTGCACATTTTCATGTTATTTCCATGCTATGTTTGCTACTGACATGTTGCTGTAGTGAAACTGAAAGAAAAAAAAAACACGCTACCCCAAAGCAATCATAGCAATCTAAACATGACAATCACTCCCTCTCTCTCATCACGAGGACTGGAAATAACTGACTATCTGTCTGACTTGAGTTGAAATACTTACTGAGCCCCTGCTAGTTCTTCCTTATAGTGCCTGGAAAAAAAATAATCAACCAAAAGTAATTGTAACTTGGGAAGTTGCGGTAAATACAATAGCATTTCACAGGACTTAGCCAAGAAGGGAAAACTGGATAAAAAACCAAACTTCTTGATTTAAAAACCTCTGTGAAAAGTATGTGGAAAAACCTACAGATTTCAATGCCCCCACAAAATGGAAATGAAAACACTGTCAGCAATTTTGGGAAATCCAACTGGTCAGCTTTGTGCTGAAGTGGGATTGACACACACAATTATTTTTGAGTATCAGGGGGTAGCTGTGTTAGTCTGTATCTACAAAAACAACAAGGAGTCTGGTGGCACCTTAAAGACTAACAGATTTATTTGGGCATAAGCTTTCGTGGGTAAAAACCTCACTTCTTGACTTGTAAGCCATGTGCATGGTCCCTTTTTTCTCTTGAGGATTGTGGGAGTGTTTGAGAGTGGGTCTGCTTTGCTGTTCTGTTTCTTTCAGTTGGGGAAATGGTTCTTTTGTCTCTGTTTAGTTCGGTGGTGACTGTGGGTTTAATTTCATGTTTTTAGCAACCTTTTGTCTGCCCCGTGGGCAGGCGTGGCCAGCCACAGCGACACAGCCCTCAGTTTGTTGTGGATTCTGGCCGTGGGTTGCGTATTTTGCCTCTGGACTTTGCCTCTGTGAAGGAGTGTTTTCTAGCTGTGGGGAAGTGACTGGGTTTCAAAATGCATGGCATGCCTCCTGCAGAAGCAAGTCTGTTGTGTTTGTTACCTTGCTTAGCCAGGTTGAGCACGTGATTGTGGAGGGGATTGTTGTGTGGAGTGTTTTTGTCCGTTGTGCCCCTCTCAACACCTACTGGTAAAGTCACTACCTCCAATATTCCTCCTTTTAGGAAGCTGTGCAGCTGGCCAGAGGCCTGGCTAGTGAATTTACCATAACTAGCTCTGTTAGGAGGTTTCCTTTTAGTTGTAAAGCCCCAGAGGTTTGGCTTGGCTTGTCCTTCCATTGGCAGGATTGTATGGCATAAAACAATGCTTCCAAAGTTCCCTGAAGTATGGCTGGGGAGTGTGACTACTGTGTGTGTTGCCACTGAAGACATGGCTGGTTTTTGTTGGTGGGAGTCGGACACACTTGGTCAATCAGGCTGGGTTGCTCAAGCTGTTCCACTGGGTTGTTCTGAGTTGGCCAAGCTGGAACTCAGCCACAGCTGGAATTCTTGCTGTTCAGACCAAAATCTGGGCTGTGCATTTTTTTTGGATAAGGTCCTCGCTGAATTCCAGGTGGCACTCCCTCCACAGGCGACTCAACATTTGCCGAAAGTTTTTGGAGGGATTGTTTTTCCAGGCGGGAAACTTGTGTTCCCCTCACTAGCTGTCTCCCCTTCTGTGGATGAGATCCTTGTGCAACCAGGCAGATTGCTCTCCTGGAAAGGTTTGGTGAGTGTTCCTTTTGCAGCCAGGTCCAAAAAGAAGCTCTATGGCATGTGTGGCATCATGTCACACTCTCTGATCTCCCTGGTACTGCCTGGCAGATGCCCCATTCCCAGAGTGACCGTATAAACCACCTCTTCCTAAGTGCTCTGACTTAGTGGAGGGGCATGCACAGCATAGTAGCAATACATTGTTTTGTACACCGTATTACTCCCGAGGTTCTGCACAGTGCCCTTCCTGGTCTGCTTCAGACAGTGTTTCATTTGTTCCTATATTGCCTCCATCCGATTCCTCTTGGCAGCAGCTTTTCAGTGGTTTGGGACAGGGGTTTCTCCAAGCCCCTGTTTGTTCTCAGAGTGAGACAGGGTGCTTGCATTGGCCAGTTTCATGCCTGGCTAACTCTTTGCTGGGTCAGGCAAAACTAGCCATTTTGAAATCTCACCAGAACAGAATGGCTGGGGTAGGGATGATAAGAACATAAGAACGGCCGTACTGGGTCAGACCAAAGGTCCATCTAGCCCAGTATCCTGTCTACTGACAGTGGCCAATGCCAGGTGCCCCAGAGGGAGTGGACCAACAGGCAATGATCAAGTGATCTCTCTCCTGCCATCCATCTCCATCCTCTGACAAACAGAGGCTAGGGACACCATTCCTTACCCATCCTGGCTAATAGCCATTAATGGACTTAACCTCCATGAATTTATCCAGTTCTCTTTTAAATGCTGTTATAGTCCTAGCCTTCACAACCTCCTCAGGTAAGGAGTTCCACAAGTTGACTGTGCGCTGCATGAAGAAGAACTTCCTTGTATTTGTTTTAAACCTGCTGCCTATTAATTTCATTTGGTGACCTCTAGTTCTTGTATTATGGGAATAAGTAAATAACTTTTCCTTATCCACTTTCTCCACATCACTCATGATTTTATATACCTCTATCATATCCCCCCTTAGTCTCCTCTTTTCCAAGCTGAAGAGTCCTAGCCTCTTTAATCTCTCCTCATATGGGACCTGTTCCAAACCCCTAATCATTTTAGTTGCCCTTTTCTGAACCTTTTCTAGTGCCAGTATATCTTTTTTTAGTTGAGGAGACCACATCTGTATGCAGTATTCGAGATGTGGGCGTACCATCGATTTATATATATATATATATGTGTGTGTGTGTGTGCTAGGGATGCTCCATGCACTGACTGCGGACCAATTGCAGCCCGATGACACCTTTCATAAATTGACTTGTAACCAGGACACTTTTTGGGGTGTGTTAACAATATTTTGAGCGAACTTGTTAGTGATCCATGTTTAATGTTCGCTTAAGACGAGTCTTGTTGATTATTCATATCTTTTTGTGTATATATTGTAACATTATAACATTTTTTAATAGTTTTGTATACAACTTTATGTGAGTCAAGGTGTCTTTCATGTCACGTCTCTCTCTGTCTCATATTAGAGTTTCCTGGAAATCCATACAATGTTTGCTGTACTCTACTGACTTGACTTGGCCTCTTGAGGCATGTACTCACTGCATGATTGGGGAACTGCTGCTGATCTTTGACCCTGTATTTTTATTGTTAGTTATTGATCAGCTCCTTTGTGAAAACTCAGTGACTTAGACAAGAGAGTGTCAGCAGTCCAAGCTTCTGAGAAGGACGCTTAGAGAAATGGAATGCTCACAGTATATTGGTCCGGTTTTGAAACTGCATGGGTGCTTAGACAGGCACTTGGATACCAGCATTTAATCAAACACCTGCCACGCACTGCTTTGAACGCTTGCCCTGATGTGTCCAGCTGATTCCTGTTGGTCTTATCTCCTGCCTTGTTCTTGGAATAACGGGTCAGCAGTAAAGACAAAAAGCATAGGACTGATGTCTGAAAGACAGACACGTAATGAGCCCCCTTCTTCCTTAACTGATTCTGTTGGAGCATCAAGGCTGTAGACATAATCTGTGTGCCATATAAGACAATTCTACGTGCAGGGAGAAAAGGAATGAGACAATGCAGCTGGTACTTGGACTAGGGGGAGAGTTACTGAAGCCCTCTACAACGTCCTGTTTAGTATTGTCAGTGTTCAGATCAAATACTTTCTGTTGCTTACCATTGAACTGGAGACCCCATGGGAAATCAGGGCGTCACTGTTGTAGGCTATGTACACACACAAGTATAGGACAACTCTGGCCTAGAAGAGCGTAAAACATAAAACAGGCAAAGATTGGGAGGGGAACCAAAGATCCCAAGAAGTGAAGTGACTTGCTCACAGTGGGTCAGTGACCGAATAGGAAGCAAGTCTCCTAGCCCATGCTCTGTCTACTGGATTTTTCAGTTCAGTGGCCACATTAAGAAAATTGATTGTTTCCCAAAATGATTTTTTGTTTTGTTTTGGGGTGTGTTTAACACTTAAAAAAACCAGCAATCCACTGAAATTTCAAAACAAAATGTTACTTTAAAATGGAAAGTTGAAATGACCATTTCTAAAATGTAAAAGTGAAGCATTTCAACTCTTTCAAAAGATGCTTTTCGTTTCTTTTTTCTTTGGCTGAAATTATGCGCCAAATTCAGCCCGAATTCATGGTTAGTTTTGGTTACCCCCAAATGGCACTTTTCAGCAAATCAACTTTGAATAATGACTCCAAGCTCTAGGGCGAAGTACTGTATCCCAGCCTACTGTGGCATGTAGAAACCTGGTGTGTAGATGCTGGAATGGAGGTAGGGTGGAAAAGGGCATAGGATACTCTTGTATGTGCTACAGTCTACCTTGACCCCTCTATCTTTACCATGAAACTGGGTGCACCTGCTAGTTTGTTTTGGAGAGCTACTGAGCTGAGAGCACCAGCTCACACTGGATTCTCAACGGGTGTCAGGCAGCAATGGCTGTCAGTCACTACCAACCTGGGTTAGATTCAGAACACTAGCCAGGAGTTGAAAGGTTCTGTAGCCAATTTGTACCCTTGAGTCATTCACTCCATCACCCAACTGGAATAAGGGGATGGTGAACTAGAGTGTCAGGTACTGTAAGACGGAGAGACACTGGGGGAAACCACACTGGCTATTGATTTATAGTGTCAGTATGAGAGAGGGCAATGGAACAAGATAAATGTACCAGATGCCGGTCAAAGGATTTATAGCTGAAAATGTTGAGGGAAGCAGTGTGTGCCAGTGGGATGCAGCACCAGTGTGGCATGTAGGAGATCAGGTTTCTACTTCCAGCTCTTCCATGGGCTCAGTGGATGAGCTTGGGCAAGTCACTTCACATCTCTGTGCCTCAGTTCCCCAATCTGTAAAATAGGGGTAATGATAGGGACGTCCTGTTAGAGCTAGAGTTGAAAACTGCTATGTAAGAACTAGATATTGTTGTAATGTCCCTTTATTTGGTCCGATGCCGGGCAAGGACCTCATTGAGCCTTCTACAGGGCACCCACAGTTCCTATTGACTTTAGTGTCTCTCGGGAGACGTCAGTATCTATCTAGCTTAGGTTTTTCTTTTTGTCTCCATTACACCTCACAATCTTTAACACATTTATCCTCACCTCAACCTGTGAGATAGGGCAATGCTGTCTTTTCTGGGACGTTGGGTCCCGAAGCACGAAGGACTGGCTCCAGCTCACACAGGGAATCTGAGTTAGAACCAGAAATGAAATGTGGGTCTCAAGTTTTAGGTCCGCAGCTTCACCACTGGCCCAGCCTGACTCTCCAACAACATACCTAGGTTTTATAAGGTTACTATGATTTTGGAGCAATTTGTAATCTTGTCAACAGGCTGCTTAAATGGGGCAAGAGTGGGCCCTAAACCACTCTGGTTATGGACCGGCCAGACTTTGCTTTTGCTCTTTTCTTGTTTTATTTTCCCTGACTGTTAAATAATAATCCCTAGCTCTTATGCAGCACTTCTCATCAGTGGATCTCCAAACACTTTAAAATGAGGTCAGTATCATTATCCCCATTTTGCATATGGGGAAACTGAGGCACAAGGCAGGGAAGTGACTTGTCCAAGGTGACCCAGCAGGCCAGTAGCAGGGCAGGGAATAGCACCCAGGTCTCCTAAAGGCCATTCACACCAAAAGTAGATGGTTCTTTGTGCATTGAAAAACAAACGTTCACACTAAATGTCCAGATTTTCAGAAGTGCTAAGTGCATTGTTCTCAGTGGGAACAGGATTTGAAAATCTAATCTCTACATCTTGGGGCCTAAACAGCTACGGAGTTCTTTTAACAATTTGCTCCTAAGTACTTTTGCCTCCCTAGCTGTTAAAGATCTCCGACAAGCTCTGACATCTGTGTGCACTCAAGAGAAGTAATTATAGGAACCTTTCTTACACAGCTGATCTGTGATTGACATGGGGTCTCGGTTAGGCTCTGACATTTATTTAATTGGTATCTTTTATAGGGAGGGCAGAAGAATTGCTTATTTTACATATTCAGTCGATGTGGACCAGCAGTCATGTTAGATGTCATGGTTATCACCCACATTGTTCATTCAATTGTTTTGTCCTCATTCAAGCTATATAGCCCACTGAAAATGATAATGCTGCAAGTGAAAGTAACTGAGAGGATGGGCAGAACGATAAGGACATACCACACCGAGTGGCTTGCTTCAAAGGGAATTGAGAAACAAGTGTGCAGTGACTGACTCAAGCACAATGAGTTTGCACATAGTCCCTCCAGCCTTGTAGTCCAGAGAGGTGAGTGACAAGAAGGGAATGGGATTTTGCTCTATACGGGGGCTGCTCCCTCTAACAGGTTATTAGGCATACATTTCAATCGTAAACAAAACAAAGAAATCAACATGGGACTATCTTATCATCCAGTTTGTGTTTACACACCAGAATAATCATCAGTGGAATAGCTGTGAAGTGTGGCGGAGGACCATCGTAAAGCCGACCTATGCGGCTGTTGCTCTGAGGAAAAACAGAGCAGCTGTCGCTACGCAAAGCTAACATTCCTTGCCGCTGTTCCTGCCGCGCAGCCGTGCAGGGATGTCAAGAGATGCACCTGTGAATTAATTAAAGGGTGACTAAAAATACTGTGGGATGTTTTGGTTGACTCCTCTGCTTGAACATTTCGCATGACATCATTAAAGATAGGAGCTCTGTGTTGCTACGAGCAAGAACCAAGACCCTGTCATAACCATAGGTGCTGCCTCCATGGGTGCTCCGGAGCTCAGGCACCTATGGAAAAAACATAGTGGGTGCCCAGCACCCACGTGGCTGGATTAATCTTTTGTGGGCCCGGTGCCTTGATCATGGCTCCACCCATCCTCTGCCCCAAAGCCACACCCTTGCTTGGCCTCTTCCCCCTCCTAGGACCTACCAGCCACTTGCATGGGAGGGTGGGGGCAGACAAGAGTGAGCACCCACCTGCAAAACCAAAAGTCAGTGCCTGTGGTCATTACTGAAGCGTAGTTCCAGCTGCATTTATCTACCCACAAAGGGCTGAATGCTTAGGCTTCTAAGGCCTGGTCCACACTAACCCCCCACTTCGGACTAAGGTACGCAAATTCAGCTACGTTAATAACGTAGCTGAATTCGAAGTACTTTAGTCCGAACTTACCGCGGGTCCAGACGCGGCAGATAGGCTCCCCCGTCGATGCCGTGTACTCCTCTCGCCGAGCTGGAGTACCGGCGTCGACGGCGAGCACTTCCGGGATTGATTTATCGCGTCTAGAGAAGACGCGATAAATTGATCCCAGAAGATCGATTGCCTGCCGCCGAACCAGGAAGTAAGAGTAGACGTACCCTAACTTCTATTGATTTCAGGGGAAGTTAGACTCCTAACTCCTTCTGAGTATTCAGCCCAAAGTATCCCCTGAATAGGAAGGTGTGGCCGCTAATAAAACAGAATATGATTGCAAAGTGTCATGAGCCCAGAGCTAACATGAAGCTAGCTCCAAACGGAGAGTCTGAGCCTACAAGTCCTTAAGAACATGAGTAGCTTTATTCAGGCGAGAAGTTTCACTAATGCCAATTGGACTCCTCATGGAATTCATGTGCATAAGTGGCTGAAAGAAAGGGCCAACGGGTGTAAAAATGGTAGGGTATAACGAATATTCATAAAGAAACATTAAAACAAAGAAAAAACTGGCAAAAACAAAAACAAAAAAAAAACTGGCAACGATTTAGACAGTTCCTTTAGTTATTATTATCATTACAGTGGCTCCAATCATCATGCACAGAGGCCTGTTGCACTAAGCACTGTGCAAACGTGGATGGCCGGATTTCCAAAAGTGCTTAGCATCCAGCAGTTCCCATTTATAGGGATTTAGAAAATCGGCCCCCTTTGAGGTGTCTAAAGAGAGGTTGGGCCCTGTTGAAAATCTAGCCACAGTAAAAAGCATTCACTATCCCATTTCTCTGTTCTCCCTCAATCCCCCCATCTCTAAACGTCTCCTTTGCTGTGACGCGTACAAAAAACGGAACAGGCCACGGATGTTCTGAGACCACTGCCTATCATGCTGACCTGTATTGTCTCATTTCACTCCATCTCTCCCCCACCATAAGTGTGTCTCCATCTGTTGTGGGATTGTCTTTTGTTCTGCATTTGTACTGCACCTAGCACAATGGGATCCTGGTCCCTGGCTGGGGCTCCTAGATGCTGTGATAATGCAAATTAATAATAATAAAGTAACACATTTGATCCAAGAAAATATGGAACTCTGTTCTTCTCTCCAGCATGACTGCTGGAGACTAAAATCCAGAGGCTAGTCATCTTTACACAACGATTGGGACAAGAGCTCTGATACAAATCTATATATTTTCACAATGCTAATCTTAACTCTCAGTGTGAAGTAGAATTTCCTTCTTAAAATGTGAAGGAAACTGAGCAGATATTTTCCCAGTGACAGAGATTTTAATGCACTAATTTTGGATATTTTTGTAATCACAAATCACTTGTGAAATAATTTCCATCATACTTTTATGTATAGATAAGTACTCAAAAAAAAAAAAAGGGGGGGCAAGCAAGTAAATGATTAGCATCATTGTTTTATTTCCAACTGATGCAGGAGATGTCGTGAGTGAAGTAGCTAGAAGAAAAGAAAACATACCTCTGGATAAAATGTCACATGGCAACCACTTCCCCTCTTACATGGAAGAGAACAGAATATAAATGAGTTCCTATATTGTGAATGTTGCAACTGTACACATCCGGGTTCCCAACTATATAATGTAAATAACACTGGGCATGATCTTGAGGCAAGAACCTGTCAACCCTCAAAGTGATAACTGGGGATTCTTAAGTAATCAATATAATTAATACATCATCTAAGATCCGGCTACACCACCTTCCTAGCTCTGACACCACAGAGCATTGCCTGTGTCCTTAGTCCCACCTCCTCTTCCTTAGCAGGCCCAAAGACTCCTGCAGTGCACGCCCCTAGTCGCACCCCTTACAACTTATGGTCATGTTCCGTTATGTAGGGTTGTGAGTTGGGGTCTTTGTCCCACCTCTTTTGTACCCCATAAGAGGGGTAAGGAGTGAGGTTGTGTACTGGCCAAGGCCAGGCTTTTCTTCGGCTTTTAGTGAGCCTTATGCCTCCATCCCCAACCCCCCTTGTCCCTCCTAACTGGTTGCTTGACCTTGGCTTGAGAGAAGAGCCAGGCAGCCTACACTCCCACCATGCCCTGTAACACTTTAACTGCTCTATCCCTTATCTCTTCCCATTGTACTAAAAGCCCCATCTGGTTGTGGGAAATGCAACAGTGTCTTTGTTCATTGTTCTTCATACATATTAGTATAAGAGATGAGTATCAAAAAGTCAAACCCAAAATTCTGTCTCAGGCTGACACACAAGCCTATATGCTAACAACAGAGCACTTGCTTTGTGCGTGAGAGGTAGCAAGTTGGATATCTGCATTCTCTGAATGCTCTGGTGCTGGCTCTCGCCTGTCCTGTCAGAGGCTGCCTTATTTTTTTACTACCTGGCAAAAGAGAGATGGGGAGGGGGAAGACCCTGAAGACCCTGAACGGGAGCATGGCACCTAACAGGAAATCAGGGTGGGAATTGACCCCATGGGATTATTAACACCACAGTATAAACAACTGGGCTGGCCAGACCCCAGGAAGAATAGTGTCTCTGGCCGTTTTGAAAAATGAGCAACTGGCAGTCAAGGCTTTGTGGCTTCGGGCATGACCCTGTCGCAGCTCAGAGCCATTCTCCAGGCTGGGGAGTTGGACTGAATGGGTGAATGCTTGTTTAGCATGGGAGAAGTAGTGGAAAGGATGCCTTCGGTCTCCAGCACTGGGTGCCCTGAGTCAGCCCTGGCCTTGGTTTTGGAGCCCATGGCCAATAAGGGAGCTGAGCCTCCAGCCCTTGTCCCCAGGCACCTCCTCTTGGCAAACGAACGACCCAGAACTGGGGTGAAGCAGGAGAGGCATCGCCTCAGCCCTTGCCAACCTCTGAGCTGCTGGCATGATGCTCTCCTCCCGGCAGCTTGCGGGCTGTACCAGGCTGCTCACTTTTCATGTGGGAGGCAGCAGGGCCGACACAGTGTTCTTCAGCGGGTTGGGTAGTTGCTCTGGGTTGTGTCTCAGGGCTGGTCTGTGCTTGAAAACTGACATGGGCAGGGGCAAATCCACACCTGTGAGAGATGTAGCTGTGCCGACCTCACCCCCCGCGTAGACAGTGCTAGGCCAATGGGGAGGTGGATTAACTACAGCAATGGGAGAGCCCCTCCTGTCACTGCAGTGAGTGTCTACACTGAAGTGCTGTTTAAATATAGAGAGAGCCTCAGCTGGCTGCTGTAACAGGGTGGCATGGACCTTTAAGGCCAGAGGCCTGGGGCCAGCCAGCCTTGTTCACTAATCAGATCCAGCTGAAGGGGGGAGAGGAGACAGGTTTTCTCCATAAAAGCTGCAAGAAAGGGTGAGAAGAGAAGCTGCAGGAAGGGATGGGCTCCATCAGGAGTCCCTGTTGTATGGAAAAGACTCCAAGAAGGAAGACTTGAGTAGAGTGGCCCTGTGGCTAGTGTCCTGTACAAGGAGTAGGGGACTGGAAGAGACTTGAGGTTGAAAGTCAAGGGTCTGCAGGGTGGCAAAGGGGATATGTCTTACCAATCTGAGTGCTGGACTGAAAGAAGGCCCAGGGGGTGTTTGGAGAGACCCTGAAAGGGGTGGAAACTGAGGGTGGATGCTGAGGGGACACCGTAGAAGGGCCTGATATGTAACAGTTGCCTATTCAAAAAGCCAAAGTTTGGGGAACGCACACCCTGGGCTTAATGTAGGGGGCTCTGGTAGAGAACCCAAAATTCAAAGGGGGAACGAGAGCTAAAAGACTCTTAGCGATACCCAGGTCTCTGGCCCAGACACCTGGGTTTCTCACACAGAGAATAAGAATCTTGTGCAGAACAGGGTTGCCGAGCAATGGTAGCGTGGATTCTTTGACTGAACTTGACTCTAATACTAGCTTGATGGTGTGGTGGAGCAGACTAGACCCTCTCCCCTTGCGGGGTCCCAGCCTGAGCCCAAATGTCGACACTGCCATTTTACCCCTCCGAGCCCTGTAAGCCCGAGTCAGCTGACACTGAACAGCCGCACTGTTCCATTGCAGTGTAAACACACTGGGTGTAGCCAAACTAGTGGTAGCGAAGCAGAGTAGAACGGGACCTGATGTTGCTGGCCCTGCTGGAAAGAAGCAGGGAGGGAGTGCCGGTTCCCAGCCCCCACTGGATCTAAGTGATTTGGGAATAAGGTTTAAGTGGGTGGGGACTGAGTTCAGGGGCAAACTAAGACAGGGGTTAGCTGTAGCTCTCTGAGACTAGGCTATGGAAGTTGTATTTTATGTATATATGACTGTTTATACTCAATGAAAGGATTTTGGTGGCTTGATATGACAGAAGGCTCCTGAGAGTTGGGAGTGGGGAAGTACTCCTGGAAAGGTGACTGGGGGAGGCTGGTTTCCTAGACCTGGGAGTGGGAATACAGTTTGCGGGGGGGGGAGCCTCAGACCATGCATGTCACTTATTGCACCCTTGCTGAACCCAGCCCTTGTTACTTCCATCTATAACTGTTAGAAAGCTATGGCTGGTTCTAGTGAAGGTAACTCTTCCTTAGGCAAAAATGCCGCTATCTGGGCTGCTTTGCTATTGCCACAGTAGCTGCTCCTTGTTCTCTGCCTGAAATGCTATTTACACAGCCCTTCTTGGGGCTGGGTTTTTTGTTTATTTTCTTCTCTCCGGCAGCCTTTGGCTGGATGTACCGATTTGTGTGTTACTAGCTGCTGTCTCAACTTGTGAGACTCGGGCACCATGGCCAGTGGTAAGGCACAAGGCAGGATTCAGCTCTAATAAACCCAAAGGGCTTTATTGAAGCTGCTGGGCATACCCAGAAACTGGAGCTCATAGAATCATAGAATATCAGGGTTGGAAGGGACCTCAGGAGGTCATCTAGTCCAACCCCCTGCTCAAAGCAGGACCAATTCCCAACTAAATCATCCCAGCCAGGGCTTTGTCAAGCCGGGCCTTAAAAACCTCCAAGGAAGGAGACTCCACCACCTTCCTAGGTAACGCATTCCAGTGCTTCACCACCCTCCTAGTGAAATAGTGTTTCCTAATATCCAACCTAGACCTCCCCCACTGCAACTTGAGACCATTGCTCCTTGTTCTGTCATCTGCCACCACTGAGAACAGCCGAGCTGCATCCTCTTTGGAACCCCCCCTCAGGTAGTTGAAAGCAGCTATCAAATCCCCCCTCATCCTTCTCTTCTGGAGACTAAACAATCCCAGTTCCCTCAGCCTCTCCTCATAAGTCATGTGCTCCAGCCCCCTAATCATTTTTATTGCCCTCTGCTGGACTCTTTCCAATTTTTCCACATCCTTCTTGTAGTGTGGGGCCCAAAACTGGACACAGTACTCCAGATGAGGCCTCACCAATGTCGAATAAAGGGGAACGATCACGTTCCTCGATCTGCTGGCAATGCCCCTCACTCTGGTTCTTCAGCTTGCAGACAGAAACACACTCCCCATGGGGCATCTTTTTGCTGCACAGGGTCTGGGTAAGTCCTGACTTCTGCCATTGTGGAGTGTGTTGCTGATTGCACTAAATCACAGTTGCGGGCTTAGAAACTGGAGTCCAGATTTTTAAGAGATGAGCTCCTGTTAGGACAGAGAAATGAAGAGGCCAGAACTTCAAAAGTGCCAAGTACCCAGCAGCTCCCATCATTCTTCATGGAAAATGCTGGACGCTGAGTACATCCAGTAATGTATTTTGTTTCCTGCAGAAAATTTCAAACTTTCATTTTATCAATATTTTTTTCATGAATTTTTCAGGGTTTTTTGTCAAACCTCAGAACTGATTCTGCCCATGAAACGCACACATTTTAATCAATTTCTGTTGAATCAAAAAGACATTTTTGGTTTTAAAGGTGAAAAATATCAAGCAAATGTAGGGTCAAATTTTCAGAAGTGGTTAGGCACTTAGGCTCCTAAGGCCTGTATTTTAAATGTATTTAGGTACCTAATGATGTAGATACATGCCCAGTTAGTTATTCATAAGTGTCTAGGAGGTAACTCCTACTTACTTCATGGGGAGTTAGGTACTCTGGAACTTTTGAAAATCTCATTAGGCACTTTAAAAATTGGGCCTGAAGCTTCTGAAAGTAGGACTTGGGCTCCTTCGGCAATTTGGAAAACTACCCCTAGTGCTAAGCTCTATTGAAAATCTGTCCCTGTATCTTCAGAGGATAAATCTCTAGATAGCCATATGTTAGACTATGATCCTGGTTTCACTAGTACAAATCAAGAGAAATTCCCTTGATTTCAGTGAGTTTACTGTAGAGATACAGTATTAGAGATCAACATCTAGCCATAACACTCTTCTGGGTCCACCGTTTTCACCACTCCTCAAAGCACTTGTCCCGATCTCTACTGGGAACCGGTTGGGAAATTGTTTCTAGTTCGGAAATGGTTGCTTGTGCCAATTCCAAACCACCTAGGCCTCTCCCCTGAAAAAGTGTTGAGTGACAAAAGTCTTCTGTCATGTATCACACGGCAAAATCATGAAAATGTTTTAAAGCAGCTTGCAAAATAACCTGAAGCTAATTGGTAAAACTAACACATTTCACCCTCCTATGAGGCAGCAAACTGTTCGCGTCTTTGTAAGCACAAGGAATAGCAGAGAGAAATATAGATCCTAACTTGGATTCTTCAAAAGGGATAAAAATGGGTGGATGTTTTTTAAAAAAATTAAAGGATAAATGGCATTCAAATTTCCTATTCAATATTATCTACCTTCACTTCTAACTAACAGACACCTGCGATATCTGTCTTTGGAGAAAATCATCACAGAAGTGGAGATTAACACAGCCTGATGCTTCTGAAGTCCCAGTATTCAGTAAAAATAGAAATCCAGCAATTATTTTAATTGTTTTGTCACCTCTATAGCCTGGAATGGATGGCTTCATTATTTCACTATCATTTTGTAACAGGCAGGCTAATTCACCACACTGCTTTATCTAAAGAAATACCTTAATCTGAGCAATACCACATTGTACTAGACTAAGAGATGATGGAAGAGTTTCTCTCATTATCCATCTTTCTCTTCTATGTATGTTAGCTACCATAATGGTAGGCTACACAAGTGTGTTTCGAATACTGCCCCTTGTTAGACTTTACTGCTGTGCATAAAATAAGACCTATCTCATTATGAGATGGGTCCTGCAAAGTACTGAGTGTTCTGGCTTTCCCCAGCAAAACATTGACGCATGGGGGTATACTATTAGTCCCACAAGCATACTAGTAGTCCCACTGACTTAAATTGGGCTACTCACATGCTTGGCTTTAAGTATGTGCTTAGATGCTTTGTTGGAGGAGGGCAGAGTGCTTGACACCTTGCAGGTTTCAGCCCAAAGAACAGCAACATCAAGGTTGGCTGGTGCATTCTGCTTGTGTCACTGATTGGAACTGTCTGGGCTAAAGAATGAATGCAGAGGCGGTTCCTACAGAATGTACTAACACCAGAGGAGAGACGTAGCCAAGCCCTTAGCAGCCTCTTAGACAAACTGAGACGCTTCTTTAGGGTAAGATGACTATATCCCCTGAGAATGCCCCAGTTTTTGAGTCCTCTGTCATTGGGTTAGACAATCCCAGGGTTTCTCCTGAGTTTTGATGACCCCATAGAGAGTCAGAGAGACGTCGCTTCTCCGCTGCTCTGACCAACTGGCTCGCATTGCTTTGGGAGGCTGTTGTATCGGCCTGTTGCGCACAGCAGTGCCTAGTCTGGCCCCTGGCAAGGAAGTCCTGTGCCTCTCCGCTGGTAGCAAACCAGACAGTGGTGGTGCTAGGCATCAGCAAACTAAGGCCTTGTCCAGACTTACTGCAGCATGTCGCGTATATGTAGCTTCAGGCCATGATGAAAGGCAGACTGTGTCCATGCTGCTGTGTGCAGCTGCATGTGCCAGTGAAAGGCTCTAGGTGGGGGTAGGCAGTGGGGAAAGACTCCAGCATCAGGAAGGTACCAGAGCCTGTCCCTGCTGCCGGAGCCGTTCCATGTGGTGGAAAATGCACTGCAGATGGGGGAGGCCCTGCTTGGGCCTGTGGAGAGCTGTGCAGGGAACATACCCTAAACTTCCAATCTTTACTCCCCTAAGCAGTGCCTCGCCAACCACACTGCTATTTATAACAGTGCTAGGGGTGTGTGCACTGTGTGTACTCTACACCCAACCAGAAGTGTAGACATAGCCAAGCCCCAAGCACCTTTTTGTGGCCCTGATTTAGTATTAACCGCCAAATACAATTCATCTTATTTAAAGTGGACTTTTTAATGAGTGTATTAGTATGTGTTGAGTTGGTATAGCTTTTGGTTTGTGGAAACAATGCAATTAGTATTTTTACGGTGTGAGGGACAAGCAGCTGCCAATCGGCTAACACCGCCTATGGAACCAGATGAGCTGTCTGACACCAGCTGCTCCTTGGATGGACTGACCTATTTCCTGTGCCCCAGCTACAACTCCCAGGTTCTTACTGTGCCATGCTACTGCTATGCCCCATGTCTTCCCACCAACCCCAGCTGTGGCCTTTTGCGTCTGTCTGTCCCATGGACTGATGTGATCACTGGCCGCCACTGGCTGGCCCTCTTTGGTCATGTTGCTCACCTCTGAGATAAAATCCCTGCACAACGTGATCTGAAGATTGGACTTGAGGTCAGGAGGGGACACTGCCCAGTCATGGACTGGTGGCAGCCATGTGGTTGCCCATTATTAACCTAGCTGCACCAGATCAGTAATTACCCTATGGCGCTCTGGACACTTGGTGCTACAGATCTCTACTGTCTAAATGTGGTGGTGGTGACCTCAGTGTCCTGCCCCCAGAAGTTTTGAGGCTAGGGGGGAGGAGGGATTTAATTGAAAAAAATCATTTTAGAAAATTTCAAATTTTCAAAACAAACAGTAAAAAAAACCCACCAAAACAAAAACCTGCAGCAAATTCACAAAAAACAAACAAACCAAAAAATAGGACAGATTGGACTGAAAGCCACTTTTGAAGTGGCTGAAATTTCAGCCAAACCTTTTTTTGTTTTCCCCTCCATTTGTTAATAATTTAATCTAGGTTCTTACATGACTCTCAGCACCAGGGGTATCCGAGTAAAGCACAATCATTCTTAAATGATAAGTTCTTTGGGCATGGACTGTCTATTTCCCCCTTTGTTCTGGGTTTGTACAGCACCTAGCAGAATGGGGCCCTGGACCATGACTAGGACTCTTCGAGACAACGGTAATACCACCATTCCATTGATCCTCAGACTCCCTATTTGCTACAATTGAATAATGGGAAAATCAAATGATTTCCCTAGTAGAAACTCCGGCAGATTAGGGAACTGAATGCAGGTCTCCTGAGGCCAAGTCAATTGGCTTAACCATTACACCACCCTTCCCACACAGATGTAAATGGAAGTAGAGAAATATAAGTGCATGGAATCTGCTAAGATCTTCCCTCTAGTTCATGAACTGTTGCAAAATCAAGGGCATACCACTACACTAGACAATTTTAATGTGTTTGGACACAATGGGGAGCATTTGAATTAGATGCCAAAATGCTGACTGGCTTTGCAGTCATTCTAGACTAGGGAAGCCGTGTCCCACGTCATGTCAGCTTGTGATGGTAAAACCCTTGTCCTGGTGGGGTATAACCAGGTGTGACGTTCCCCTGCTGTTATCTGGACTGGTGATCTGCTAGGTCACTCCAATCATCGACTCTGGGAGCCAGCCTTACGCTGCTCTGCTATGAGAACCCCCACTCCCGGGCTGTTCACGCACAGCCTCTGGCATGTAAGCTGCTCCCAGCTACGTGAGTGAGCACTTTTGGCCACCCGCTGCTTGGATTGTGCAACCGAATGACACTAGTCAATATCTCTGGTCCCAGACACAACCCTAGTAACTTCCTTCTTGCAGTGTCCAGTTATGCCCACTGGACGCTGCAAGCTTATATGAGTTCATCAATTTAACAAAGAAATTGATATGTACCAGGCTTGTTATCCCAAAGGGAGTCTCTGACATGCTACAAATCAAACGCACTGCTTCAGGTCGAATAAACAAACAGATTTATTAACTACAAAAGATCGATTTTAAGTGATTATAAGTTAAAACACAAGAAGTCAGATTTGGTCAAATGAAATAAAAGCAAAGCACATTCTAAGCTGATCTTAATGCTTTCAGTGCCCTTACAAACTTAGATACTTCTCACCACAGGCTGGCTGGTTGCCCTTCAGCCAGGCTCTCCCCTTTGGTCAGCGCTTCAGTCACTTGGTGGTGGTGTCTGGAGATGTAGGTGGAAGAGAGGAAGAGCATGGCAAACGTCTCTCCCTTTTTTCATGTTCTTTCTTCCCTCTTGGCTTTGCCCCCCCACCCCTTCAGAGTCAGGTGAGCATTACCCATTGCAGTCCCAAACTGACTAGCGGGGGGGTGACTCACTCAAGAGTCCAACAGATCCTTTGTTGATGCCTAGTCCAGTGTCGTTTGTTCCTGTGAGCCTGGGCTGAGTTTGTCCCATACATGCCCTGATGAGGTGTGAACTGCCCCTCTGCTCCTGGAGAGTTTTGCCTGGGCCTCTGCTCCTGGAGAGTTTTGCCTGTTTTAAGCCATGACACATTTTCAGCCTCATAACTATATACATGAAATTGCAGCCTATAACATCACTATAACAACAATGCTCAGTGCATCATGAGCCTTCTAAAGATGCCCTACATGACACACTTTGCATTGGATAACAAACAGTCATATTATAAGGATGAACATGGGAGTGCAGGGTGTTCCCCTGAGGTACAGAGTGTCACACCAGGACTTGCTGATACTTGCTGAGCATGATTTGCCCTGGTCTCCACCGGTGGGACACTCATGGTCAGCACTGTCAGCTACCTTGATGGCTCACTATCCTATTAAAACACAGTAGGATTTTCTAAAGTAGGTCATTTCTGTGGGCTTGGCTTTGGCTTTACTCATTCTATTGAAATCAATGGTAAAACTCCCTCAATGGGAGCGAAGTTAGACCAGGGTCGAGCACTTCTGACAATCCCACCCAAAGGGGATAGAAGATGGGCACATAATAGAAATTTTGGGTCACTTTTGAAAGCTTAAAATCCTTCAGTTACCTTTTTCAGGAATCCATCCCATTCAAAGAGGGAGAAATGGAGGAGCATTCTATGCCCACACATATACTGTTTTAGGTTATGTCTTTGCATTTCTTACAAACTTAATAGTTTAAGCTGCTGTGCAAAGAAGAC
>NW_020664487.1:10622535-10639351 GCF_002925995.2 Terrapene triunguis | reverse complement strand
AGATGATTTCCTTAATTACTTGCTCCATTATCTTCCCTGGCACAGAATTTAAACTAACTGGTCTGTAGTTTCCTGGGTTGTTTTTATTTCCTGGGTTGTTGTTATTCTCCCGAGTAACTTTCATCGGTGGTGACTTTGCAGGAGGAATTACTGGTAAGTTTCAGAATGGAATCCAAAATTGGACTTTCTATCTGGTTTAATACTTTGATTTACAGTCTCATTAGCACAGGAGACTAGCTCCTATTAAAACCATTAGAGATAATTTCAGCAATAATATCAAAATATATGAGTGGGTGTAATGATAGTCCTAGTGATAAAAATTAATAACCATTCATTATTTGTAATCCTATATATATATAGTAGAAATGAATAATCAGAAAATAAACAAGGCTTTTATTTTATACAAATTTAAAATCCTGGAGGAAAAAAAATAGCAGTGTAAATTATTGGTTGTCCACTGAAGGTTTAATATTACATTATTACATTTTTTGCAGATGTGAATTAAAAATATTCTGTTCGTAGTGTAGTTAGGTCATAAGCTGGGAAGTGATTAAGGGATGCAAAAGGTTTCATATTATGTACTGCAGTGGGGCTCAACTTTTCCCCCATAGCAGGACCACATGAGGCACCTCTCTTCGAGCCTCTACCCACCCCCTTCCATTTAGCAGCATGGGAAGAATAAGATGGCAGTGCCCCTTTGCTCGAGAAGCCCTGTTACAATAAATAGGGTAGTGAACAGGGTCCTATTCCTGGCTTGGCCACTATCCTTCTGCATGATCTTATAACTGTGTGTCTTTTTCCCCACCGGCCCATCGGCATCTGCATTTAGATACAGGCTCTTTACAGAGTTTGTATATACAGAGTTGAGGCTACAACAATGTTAGGCCCCTAGTTCAAATCCACTCAAGGGCAAGAGTAACAGGGCCAACTGCCTTTTGAGCACCCCCCAATGTTGTGGCCTGAGGGTGCTCTGCAGCACTCTGCCCTCCTTTCCCTCTTCAGAGTCCCTGAAGACCACCACAACTCTCAGATCCCCCCAAGAGATCCCATTTATTTAGTCCACTGAGTACACACTGGCTGCCCAAACCCCAAGCCTCGCTCAGTCTCTCCCCACTGAGGTTATTTTGGACTAACTCTTTGAAAATAGAACACAAACTCTGTCCTCATCCCAGGTCCAGCTGGGCACAGCCCCTCCTTCCTGAGGGTAGGTCTGTTGGTCTATCCGTCCGCTCCCCAGAACCTCCTGCCTGGAGCTTGTCCATCTCCCCTGGCTCTCTCAGCTGACTCAAGAGCCTTCTGACTGCACCAGCTACTGCTCTAGTTACAATTTCCTAAGCTGCACCCTTCCCTGAAACGTCCTTCTCTTTTATACTTGAAGCACCTGATTCTTCTCAGGTGGGACTCAGCCTGTAATCAGAGTTGGTTTAGCACCACGCTCCGCAGCCCATGGGGCAAGCCGCCTTGTTACAGGCAGCAGTCCCTGCAAGTAATCCCTAGCAGATGCCCGTGCAAAATGGGTTTATTTGGATTTGATTAAAGGGCCTGCACAGGTTGTCAACAATACAACAGAAGAGAATCATTCTTCAGATGCTTTACTGCCTAAAGGTGCCTCCTGAGGATTTGTGTGTAGGTCAACTTGCAGGATTGGTTCCCTATACAAAGGTAGGCTTTCCCAGCAGTGCTCTCCCTTTTAAAACAGAGCTCTTAGAGCTGTCAGCTTAGACCACCCCTGCATTTGATTTTGCCTTAGTGAGAGCAGTCTTCAGCTAAGGATATGCACTTTCCCACTTCAATCCCAGAGGCAGCTTCTACTAAGGGTCACCTGCGAAGTATTTTTGAAATTGTATTTGTACCTTAGTTTTTTGCTTCTTTATGGTGTATAATGAAGGCTTGAAAAGATTATTTTTCTGCCTTTTTTAACCTTATAGACATCAGAACTGTCAGACATGATCTTGGAGAAATGGTCTGAGTTAAACAGGATGAAGTTTAACAAAGACAAATGCAAAGTGCTCCACTTAGGAAGAAAAAATCAGTTTCACACATACAGAATGGGAAGAGACTGTCTAGGAAGGAGTACGGCAGAAAGGGATCTCGGGGTTACACATGACCCTTGGCATGACACCCTTCTTTTCACAGAGAAGAGATCCTTTTTTTTCTCTCCCAAGTATCCAATGTGGTGTTCTTCCCTGGAGTCTGTGGCACTGAACTGTTACCTGCAGGTGGGGGATCTCATCAGTGTTACAATCTATATTACTACAGCAATGGGGACCTTGCAATCATTAAGACAACTTAGCCTTGCAATGCCCCTGTGAGGCAGAGAGGGATTCTCTACCATGCCAAATGAAGGCACAGGGTTGTTTAAGTGACTTGCCCCAAATCGCCCAGGAAGTCCGTGGCTGAGTCAGGAACTGCCGCCACATCTGCTGAGTTCCAACCTAGCGCGGTAGTGACAGCCCCGCATTAGGTAAGTCCTTTTTAGAACCTCCCAACACTAGATTCATGGCTGCATATTTTCAGATTCACATGACTCTGCGAGAAACGCTAATTGAGACAGACTCTTAAACCATGTTGCCTTTAGTATTACATTATGTAACTCTTTTGCATTACCATTAGAAAAGAGCTATTGAAAGCTATATGAGCCAGCGGGGGGAGAAAAATTACACATGCATTTTCTCTTTGACCTCGGTAAATGAAGTATTCCTCAATTCTGGTTACATGAGCATCTTTAAAACTGTTTTCCGTAAGGCCACAAGTCTTCTCTCCAGTAGAGTATTTCCTGTTTGAATACCAACAGCTCCCTCTCTCTGTTTTGGCGTGAGTTAGCAGCAGACGGTATCTGTTACATACAGCAGATTGAGTTATTCTTCTGTTTCCTCTTCAGCAAAATCTGTGCCCAGCGGCTATTTATGTTGTTGCTTCTGATATGGATTAACTACTTGATATAGTTGTAGTAATTCCTTTTCTGGGGGGAGGAAGGGGATAAAAGGTGTGATTTGGTTATTATTACAAATTCCAGATTATGAATGGAACAACTATTTAAAAAGGGAAAATGGGACAGAATCCTTGCATTAGCTAAAGAGACTATTTTCTGTTGAAAGGCAGCTTTGAACACCCCGTGAATTACTGTCACACTGAACATGTCTCTGGGGATTTGAAAGTTTTATATCCTTTTGCAAAGTGCCTCTATTGTCTGCGTAACAAATGTGAACTGAACTGTTCTGTTAAAAGTAAGTCATGCACACTTAAGAACATAATAGTAGCTTAGCGTTAACAATGCTTCTGCATTCAATTCAGCAAACTGTTATTGTAGTGGAACTGAAGCTAGAGCAAGCTGTTTGCTTTGTGATGAACAGCCAGCCTCTTTCCCCCTCCCCCCGCCAAAAAGCTCAGGATATTAAAGGCACACTATGAAGATTTCCTAGATACTGACTTTGACACTTGTCCCATAATGGAGGTCTTGATAATAATGCCAGCAATAGCATCACTGCATATAGTGCTTTAGTGTTTTTCAAAGGTCTCGTTTTAATGATGCATTATTTTTCATCTGATCTGTGCGTTGGTGAAGAATACGAAAGGCCCATGGCCAAACTAGTACGTATTTTACTCTGCTCAAAACACTGAATGGATTTTCAGTTAAGCGTACACTGGCATTTTCTCAGGGTAATCTGAGGTTCAAGTCGTCCAGATTCCTCCGTATGAAATATATGCCTGGGTAGGACAGCTTTCTAAAATTCTGTTGCTAAACACTATGGCTTACAACAGTGTTACTGAAGTATTTGAGTCCATTACTGTAGACCGTAGTATTACTTATTAATGAGTACATTTTAAACATTTTGTAACTGTAATACTCATTATAGTTTATATTCAATAATTGCATATGCTATCATGGATTTGATAACTTCCTGGACCATACAGCAGCCAGAATTAGTTTCTCTAGCACTAATGGATAACGATAGGACCGGATTCTGATATCCTTACTTACATACAATAGAGCTGGGTTGGAAATGGTTTTGTCATCCTGCAAACTTTTGAGATTTTGAAAAATGTCTCCAAATTGGCTCAAAAAGTCAATTTCCAAAATGTTCATTAACTGCAAAGCTGAAAAAAATTGGTCAATCATTTTGTGACGGGTTAGATCACAGAACCCACCTTGGGAGCTGCCACCCGATGTGCCAAGACTACCTCTACCCCTGCTTTCCCTGCCAGCTCGGGACCTCAGCACCCTGGCTTGCTGAGCCAGACACTCCGTCTGCTCCAACACAGACCCAGTTTCTGAATTACTTGCCCCAAAGCTGCAGGTTTACCTGAAAGCAGCTAACAGAAGTGTGCTTGTCTTTAGCACTCAGATGCCCAACTCCCAATGGGGTCTAAACCCAAATAAATCCGTTTTACCCTGTTTAAAGCTTATACAGGGTAAACTCATAAATTGTTCGCACTCAATAACACTGATAGAGAGATATGCACAGCTGTTTGCCCCCCCCCCCCAGATATTAATACATACTCTGGGTTAATTAATAAGTAAAATGTGATTTTATTAAATACAGAAAGTAGGATTTAAGTGGTTCCAAGTAGTAACAGACCGAACAAAGTAAGTCACCAAGCAAAATAAAATAAAACATGCAAATCCACGTCTAATCAAACTGAATACAGATAAGATCCTCACCAGTTTCAGAATGCTCCCTTTTACAGACTAATCTCATTTTAGCCTGGGTCCAGCAATCACTCACACCCCTTGCAGTCACTGCCCTTTGTTCCAGTTTCTTCCAAGTATCCTGGGGTGGGTGGGTGGAGAGGCTCTCTCTTTAGCCAGCTGAAGACAAATGGAGGGGTCTTCCAGGGGTTTAAATAGACTTTCTCTTGTGGGTGGAGACCCCCTTCTCACTCCTATGCAAAGTCCAGCTCCAAGATGGAGTTTTGAGTCACATGGGCAAGTCACATGTCCATGCATGACTGAGTTCCTTACCAGCCAAGCCACATTCCTGGGAAAGCCCAGATGTGAATTGGTGTCTCCAAGTTCATCGTTGGCTTTAGTGTTTCTGGATTGGGCACTTACTGAGAATAGTCTTTTCTCAGGAAGCTGACCAACTGCTTCACTACAGCCTACTTAGAATCAAACAAGTATGCAGACAATATTCATAACTTCGAATACAAAAACGATACATGCATACAAATAGGATTAATAGACTCAATAGCTCATAACCTTTACAGAGATATGTTACATGGCATATGTAGTATAAAACACATTCTAGTTATGTTATATACATACATTCATATGCATATTTCCATAAAGCCTTATGGGAGGTACCGTCACACATTTCAAAAGTTTTTGTTGACTCTGTGGTGGATTTTTTTTTTCACTATAATAAGTTGAGTTTAAAAAAAAGTCATCATTTCAAACCACTAATTTTCATTTCAAAACTGTCAAAACAAAATGTTGGGACAACTTTGATCTTCTTTTCCCAAAAGTTTTTGAGTTGAAAAAAAATTGTCCAAGCTGATCTTTCCCTGAAAATAGTTTTGGTTTTGATAAATTGAAATTTTCCAATGAAAAAATGTTTTGTCAAAAAGTCCCCAACCAGCTCTAGTGATAAATGTGTCTTACTCCATGAGTGTTCCCATTGATTTCACTGATGGAGTCAGGTATTCACCTTGAGCACTGAATCTGGCTTTTGGTGTTCTTTCCACCTACTATAGGGTTTGCAAATCACATACGTGTCTGTTCTTTTTTTAAACATATGTGCTAGCTCCAGTCACAAGAAACAGAAGAGATGATAATGCTACAGAGCACAGTAGCAAGAAATAGTCTTCTTATTATGCTAGTCAACACACTGTAGCAGGGGTGGACCACGTCTCCACTAAGGTTCCACCTGTTCCCACCAGTAGGGGACACTGCAGAGCATCATGGGAGATGTGGCCTAAATTTTCAAAGCTATTTGGGTGCCTAAACATGAAGGGAAGCGCCCAGTGTTGTGGAGTCCCGTCCATCCCCCACCCCCACCCCCTGAAAAAAAAATCACCTAGGCACTTAATTCTCATTGAAATCTATGGAACGTAGGAGTCTAGGCAGTTTTGAAAATCTCATTAGGTACCTGTCTGTATCCCTAGGTGCCTAAATACCTTATAAATCTAGCCCTTGGTCTCACAGAATCAATGGGACTTAGGGTCCTGAATGCCTAAGGCACTTTCAAAATTAGGACTTAGTTGTCTAAGTCACTTACGCCTCACAACGCTGATTAAACAATGCTTAAATACTTTTAAAAATCCTGGCCTACAGGCCAAAGTCAGTGACTTACACCTAGTGCAGCCCATTTACTTCTATGGGATTAATGGAATATAAATCAGTGGATAACTTGTGTGGGATTTTCAAAAGACCCAATGGGCCAGATTTTTAAAGCTATTTAGGTGTCTTCATTAGGCACATACTAATCTTTTAACATCTGGCCCTACATGACTGAGGAACACAAGAGCCATTGACTTTCAAAGGGACTTGTACTCCTTAGGTGCATTTGCAATTCCCATCCTTTAACCCTACGAGTCCAAAATTTTGATCCAAATTCATCAAAACAGATTTTTATTTTATTTTATTGAGTATGGGGATTTGTTTTTTAACTAAGCACACTTGCCTTTTGCAGGGTGCAGGTGCCAACCAGACTAGTTTAAACAATAGGAAGCCAGACAAACCGTACTTTATTAACCACTTTGTGAGGCTAGCTAAACCATTACTTTTCTACCCAGTTGTAAAAAAAAAAACAATGTTGCTTTTATGGCTAAATTAGTGGTGAATACTTTTATTGTTTTTCTTTGCAAAATAAAATGTAGACTTATTTCCTTTCTGCTTCTGTATAAAATAGTGTTGGTAGCTAAAGCGGTTGCATGAGGCTGAATGTATTTTTCAGAGTAAAATGCACAGAGTCCAATTCCAACATGTACTATGGGAGGCAGATACTATGATGATGCAGATTAGATAAATACTTCGCCAGTCAGACAGGGTAGATAGACAGAAGTTGGGTTATGTTCCCTGGGTTGTATTGCCAAGCCCACTCAGTCTACAGTAGATAAGGATTCCCACTGTCCTCAACATGTGCCTTAGCGTTCCATTGAGGAAATGCTGCTACTGGTGGTGTTCCTGGTGTATGCAGGCAAGCCAGGAACAGAGGCTAGGGGTAGGGTGACCAGACAGCAAATGTGAAAAATCATTTGCCCTCTATAAAACTGATAGAGAGATATGCACAGCTGTTTGCTCCCCAAGTATTAATACTTGCTCTGGGTTAAAAAGTAAAAAGTAATTTTATTAAATATAAAAAGTAGGATTTAAGTGGTTCCAAGTAATAACAGACAGAACGAAGTAAGTTACCAAGCAAAATAAAATAAAACACGCAAGTCTAAGCCTAATACAGTAGGAAACTAAATGCTGGTAAATCTCACCCTCAGAGATGTTCCAATAAGCTTCTTTTACAGACTAGACTTCCTCCTAGTCTGGGTCCAGCAATCACTCACACCCCCGTAGTTACTATCCTTTGTTCCAGTTTCTTTCAGGCATCTGTTTGGGGTGGAGAGGCTATCTCTTGAGCCAACTGAAGACAAAATGGAGGGGTTTCCCAGGGCCTTATATAGGCTTTCTCTTGTGGGTGGAAACCCCTTGTGTTCTCCTATGCAGAATCACAGCTACAAGATGGAGTTTTGGAGTCACATGGGCAAGTCACATGTCCATGTACGACTCAGTTCTTTACAGGCCGAGGACATTGTTTACATGTTAGTTTGAACGTTCCCAGCAAAGCTCAGATGTGGATTGGCGTCTCTCAAGGTACATTGTTAGCTAAGTACTCCCAATTACTTGAATAACCCCTTCCCACTATATTGACCAAATCTGACTTATGTGCTTCCTACAGCAAAACACTTTAAACACAAGCATAGAGCCAACGCTCATAACTTCAGATATAAAAATGATACATGCATACGGATAGGATGAATACATTCAGCAGATCATAACCTTTGCAAAGATATGTTACGTGGCATATCTAGCATAAAACATATTCCAGTTATGTCATATTTACACTCATAAGCATATTTCCATAAAGCATTATGGGGTGCAATGTCACATGGGATAGATGGGGTTTTCAGTAGTGCTGAGCTTTGGTCTAACTCTTCTCCCACTGTCATCCATAGGACTTTCACCTTTGAATCATAGAATCATAGAATATCAGGGTTGGAAGGGACCTCAGGAGGTCATCTAGTCCAACCCCCTGCTCAAAGCAGGACCAATTCCCAACTCAATCATCCCAGCCAGGGCTTTGTCAAGCCTGACCTTAAAAACCTCTAAGGAAGGAGATTCCACCACCTCCCTAGGTAACCCATTCCAGTGCTTCACCACCCGCCTAGTGAAAAAGTTTTTCCTAATATCCAACCTAAACCTCTCCAACTGCAACATGAGACCATTACTCCTTGTTCTGTCATCAGGTACCACTGAGAACAGTCTAGATCCATCCTCTTTGGAACCCCCTTTCAGGTAGTTGAAAGCAGCTATCAAATCCCCCCCATTCTTCTCTTCTGCAGACTAAACAATCCCAGTTCCCTCAGCCTCTCCTCATAACTCATGTGCTCCAGACCCCTAATCAGTTTTGTTGCCCTCCGCTGGACTCTTTCCAATTTTTCCATATCTTTCTTGTAGTGTGGGGCCCAAAACTGGACACAGTACTCCAGATGAGGCCTCACCAATGTCGAATAGAGGGGAATGATCATATCCCTCGATCTGCTGGCAATGCCCCTATTTATACAGCCCAAAATGCCGTTAGCCTTCTTGGCAACAAGGGCACACTGTTGACTCATATCCAGCTTCTCGTCCACTGTAACCCCTAGGTCCTTTTCTGCAGAACTGCTGCCTAGCCACTCGGTCCCTAGTCTGTAACAGTGAATGGAATTCTTCCGTCCTAAGTGCAGGACTCTGCACTTGTCCTTGTTGAACCTCATCAGGTTTCTTTTGGCCCAATCCTCTAATTTGTCTAGGTCCCTCTGTATCCTGTCCCTACCCTCCAGCGTATCTACCACTCCTCCCAGTTTAGTGTAATCTGCAAACTTGCTGAGAGTGCAGTCCACGCCATCCTCCAGATCATTAATGAAGATATTTGATGTAAATGGCAGCAGAGTTATGCCAATGCTGAAAACATTGGACAAATCCCAGCCTCTGTGTATGAAAGACACAAAACTTGCAAAATTAAACACACAGCATCCTTTATATTTGAACAATCTATGCTTCAATTTTGCTCATGAATCCTTGAGAGGCCATAATTAAGAAATCTTGTTATTTGCTCTGAACATCTTTTAAACCCTTTTCACTCAGACAATGTGAATAATGGTTAAACACAAAAGGTTGGCTCTAAAGAATCTGTTATGGTGACTTGTGACTTCAGTTTACTCCTACACTTTATCTCTCAGATCGACATGATACACCACTAAGTCTCCATCTGTTATGTCAGTAACAAGCACTAAAAAACTCTCAGGACATTTCTGATGTCAAGAACTGTAGTTATGGAACAAGTGCAACAGCCTCTTTTCTCACTGAAATAGCTCATTGGGTTTTTGTTATTTCTCCAAAATACACAGAATTATTAGGGCATGTTATGGATCAATAACTTTCCGAATTCCATTTTTGAAAGAAACCAATAGTTAATGAAGAGAAGGGGTATGAACTGAAACTCAGTAATGACCTTTCGAGGTCCCTTCCAGTTCTATGAGATAGGTATATCTCCATATATATAATTCCTCTGCCCCATTAACTAGGTAAAAATTGCTAAATTATAATACAAGTTTGTGATCATATTAACGGCTACATATAGAAATTATTTCATTTTTTGTTACTTTTCGCATATCTTTTGTCTTTCTGCCAACCAACATGCTTTAAATAGGGTAGACGCTATGGATTTGCACCTACCTATATTAAGAAAGAGGCCTCGTTCTGTAACTACTTAAGTCTACAAACCAACTTCAAAGAAAGCCCAGGGAGAAATGACTTGGGATAATCTCACTGGGAAGTGATGCAATCTTGCACATAATGGTTATACCAAGATCGGTGTTTGTGAGGAACAGCCGAGAAAGTTGGAGTGCTCTGGTTAATTCCACAGCTCTGCCCACACAACTCCCTGGCAGGAGAGTGATTGATAACCATGCTCAATCAATGAAACACAAGATGGAAGCATTATTTAAGCAGACTAATTCTCATTGGCTGATCAATGATTCTGAGGGGCAAGATGTGGTTGCCTAGCGTCTTCTGAATGCCGATTAACCTTACAATGTTTGCACCGTGTTTCCTTTTGGTTACATTCTTACAAGAGGTATCACATCCAACACTTCCCCTGTTGGGTTCTAGCCAGCTGCTGTGTTCAAATCTTTCATGCTGTAGGACTTCTCCTGGTTGAAGATGTCTCCAAATTCATTGACCCTGCTCAGTTCAGGGTTGCTAATGATGAAGACATCAATCAGCCCAGCACAGATTACTAGTTTGGCTTGGAGTCCAAGATGGATTTCCCAAAAGATGGGATGTCTTTCAGGGAGGGGCATTCAGGAGATGGAATGGAGGGAGAGATACTAATAGTCTATACATATCATCATCTTGATTTAGGCTGGGAGTTACAAAGAGACCTAAGGGAGTTAGGTACCTACCCAACTCATTGAAAGTCCAACAATCTTAGGTCTATTTTTGAAAATTCCATCCTTAGTTAGAATTGAGGGATTTTTTTATGTTTTTAAATTAACTTTATTATTAGAAAGAAAAAAAACCACAAGATATTCAAATATCAACAGAAACCTACAGTTCCTATTTTTTCACAACAGGTGTGCTTATTCTGAGACCCTCCCAGAAACAGAATAAGGAAAATAAACATTTGTAAATCAAAGGGCTCCTCCTAGAAGTTGGCTGCTGACCTTTTTCAGCCAGCCAATTCAGAGTTAAAACAGACTGCAGCAAACATTAGTTATAGTCTGCATGAGGCTGTCATGCAAATGGCTGATCTAATATCTTTTCCTGGTAGAATCACTACTTAATGATTCTAGAATCATATCAATTGAAGCTGCAACAGCCTGATCACTAGGTCATTAGGGCCTGTTCTCAGCCAGTGCTGAGTCCATTATCTGAGTCCAATGGATTATCCATTAATTCAACAATTGGTTTATATCACTTCCTACAAAACCAGTTATTTGTGTGTGTGTGTGTGTGTGTGTTTTGGGGGAGGGGATCAGAGAGGGGTTTGCTCTGAAATCCCAGTTTAAACAGCTGAGCTCTCATTTTCTTCTAGAATGCAAAGTAAACATCATGGAGCTGTAGATGGCTATATGTAAAATGACCTTCAAAGGACAGCTGAAGCCCTCAGAAATGGAAATCTTGACATAAGGCAAGTGATTTCACTTTGCGGGAAGTGATTCAGTTCATTCATCTGTAGAAAAGCTTGTATTGCCTTTGGGATTAACCGTAATCAAGATAGTCACTTACTGTGTATTGACAATTCAGCTTCTGCCCCTCTGCAAAAGGTGATTCACTAACCATCTGATCGTACTCAATTTTCTCAGGAGCTGTTGCCCTTTTGGTTACAAGTATTTCTCTTGGGCTTTTCCCCTTCATTTTTTGCATAGTTTAATTTTGCATGGGATCACCGGCAGAAAGTGGAGTTCTCACCCAGCTCAGAGGTAGGGAGGTAGCGTTGGCATACGAGGTAAAATCAAGAGTCCATTCTAATACAATATTCGACTTCAGACAGTGGCTAGTACCTGTGATATAACCTGGCTCCAGGGAACATTTTCAACTAACCCTCTATAGTTAGAGATTGGCTTATGCTCCAAAACTTGAGAATTACTATCCTTCCCAAAGCTGCTGTCTTAGCATCTATTATAACAACTGTGGGTATTCTTTTAATCCATATAAATGTCCAATCCTTTTTTAACCCTGCCATTCCCCTAGCCTCCACAGTCCAATTGTGCAGAATATAGATACAAATTGACTTTTTTTTTTTTACTTTGCCTTTATTGGTAACTCAAATACCAACAGCAGACCATAACTTCTGTGGCATCTTTACCCACATGCCCAGGCCCCAGAGCTGGCCAGAGGTCAATCTGGCCACAATTAGGGTTACCGTACGTCCGGATTTTCCCGGACATGTCCGGCTTTTTGGGCCTCAAATCCCCGTCCGGGGGGAAATCCCCAAAAGCCGAACATGTCCGGGAAAATAGGGAGGGGCCGGCGCCGCTGGGTGCTGGGCCGGGGGCCGGGCCGGTGCCTGGGGGTGCGGGGCCGGGGGCTGGGCCGGGCCCGGCGGTGCTGGGCCGGGGGCCGGGGATGCCTGCTTCAGGCTTCCCGCGAATCAAATGTTCGCGGGAAGCAGGGGAGGGGGCGGAGTTGGGGCGGGGACTTTGGGGAAGGGGTGGAGTTGGGGCGGGTGCGGGGGCGGAGCTGGGGGCGGGGCCAGGGCCCCGTGGAGTGTCCTCTTTTTGGACACTCAAAATATGGTAACCCTAGCCACAATGTAAGGCCAAAACTTAGGCTCAAAACTGTTCTAACTTGTGCCAGTGGCAACAGGCCTTTAGAGAATGCTCTGGTTGTCTAGAATTGCTAGAGCCCAGTGCTTTCTGGTCACGCCTCCTCTTTATTACCAGGGCCCCATTGTCTTAAATGCTGTGCAAACACACAGTGGAGACAGTCCCATCTCTGAAGCACATCCAGTCTAAACAGACTAGTCAAAGTGTTTGCAGAGAGGGGGGAACAGAGGCACTGGGTGGGGTGGCAACTTCCCTAATGTCACACAGCAGTTTGTTGGCAGAGTCAGAAATAGAACCCAGAAATCCTGAGTCCCAGTTTAGTGCTCTATCCACTGGGCCTTATCTCTTGAGCATGCCCTGGACTGGAAAGGTAGGTGGTAAGAAGTGGCCCACAGAGGTAGCCCTGAAGGACTCTGAGGTGTTTGCTATCATTGCCTCTTGTAGAGCTCTAGGTCGGAGTCTGGTGGGGAAGGAGGGCCCAGACTCCCCTACCATCTACCCTCTCACGAAGGCGGCACAAACACCTTCTTGCATACCCCATGGAGATAAGGGAGAATAGTGACATTGTCAGCCCTGAGGCAAGGCCAGGCAACCCACAGGGGCGTGGAGGTGGGTAGAAAACCCTTTCTTTTGTGGGGACATTGGACTGTATATATTTTGTTGGACTCTGTTAGCCCATAAGAAGGCGGACTTGATTGATCTGATTGGAGGGTCGAGTTGCTGCCTACTTACAAGGGGACCGCCACAGTGGCAGAGCGGTTGCTGGATAGGGACAGAGGAGACGGGAGGGAGCTGGGACCCAGTTGCCTGCCACTAAGTGGCACCAGCATCATCACAAACAGGAAAACAAACTCCCACCCAGCTCTAGCTGGAGCAGTCTGGGAGTAGTGTGAGAAACACTCTCCCCCCCCCCACACACTTGGAAAGGGGCAGATTGCTGGAACTGGAAGATCTGGAAAGGGACTCTTGAAACCCCTGCCCATACAAGAATCTCACCCACCCACTGTGTAGTATGGCGAGTGGAACTGGACAAAGAGGGCCAGGTTTCAGGAGGCACTTCAGTAAGGGTGACAGCAGCTGTACAAGCTGAAGGCCTGCCTGCTTCTGAGCAAGCCCTGGCCCCTCAGCGTGCTCAGCAAAGATCTCCTTCCTATAACCTTGCCTGCCGTATCACTTACTGCTGTCAAAACTTCCCATAGAACAAAAGAGGGTGGGAGACAACTGCAGGGATGCCCAGTGGGCAGGTTGCTGAATCCAGGTCTGATGGCTGCACCTTGCTCCTCTTGCTGTTGCCTGCAGCGTCAGGCACACCTTGCCTACACTCCCCTCTTTGCAATCCTTGATCTGTCGCTGGGAGGGAAGGACGAGGCGCTGGAGCCTTTGACTGTGCAGCCCTCACACCCAGGATCTCTCTCTTCTGGCCAGGGTGGCTGAATTATTTGCCAAGAAAGCAGCCGTAGGATCAGGTCCACGGTCCTTAAGTCCTGAAAAAGGTAAAATTTGTCACTAGAGTGTAAATCGCTCCCACTTGCTCTGCCCTGAGCTTTCCAGACCCTGATAATTTCATTGTTCCAGCTGAACAGGAATTTTACTTTATTAAACGCAGGCGCGCCGGTCTGATGCCAGCAGTCTTTTTATCCTGCCCTAGCATTTTCTGCCAGACCCGTAATGAACGATAAATCTCAGAGTGTTGCAAATGGTGCAGCTGTCTCTTTCGCCTTTATTTAAAAAAAAGTGGTGTTTGATCTCATTTTTGTAGCATCTGTGTTTGTGATTTTTAAAATCCACTGTGATGTGTTTCATAGTGTGAGCCCACTTAGAGAGCTACAGAGCTCTAAAAAAATGCCATTTCCCCATTTTGTCCCTCTCTCTGCTGCTTATATTCAGTGAACAGTTTCACCCAGAACTCATGCAGATGGGTTTGTCATTTACCTCCATCCATTCTTAGGAACATTTGTTTATTTGGTGCAATATTCCACTTGTTGTCATGCTCCAATTTAATGTTAAAGATGTGAGCAAAGATCTTTGGGGAGGCATGCTCTCAACACACCCACATTGAATGGACAAGGCAGATCTTCAAAGTGGGGACCCACAGAAGCAAAACCTTAGCAGGTGTAAATTATCGGAGCTCCATACATTACAGCAGCTGCAGATTTGCACCGCCAGTGTTTTGACGCATTTATACATTGCAGTCCTATGCCTGGAATGATTCTCAAATAATTCATTCATCAGAAACTGAGGGAGACCATCAGGTCATGAGTAACAGACGTACCCCCATCTTTTTAGCTTCCGAATACTTATTTTTTCCTTTCATTGTTGTTACATGAAATGCTCTTGTGAAAGATAGCTTCAAGGTGGAAAATGAATCAAACTGTCATATTACATCGGATAGGCGGTTTAATTAGCATTGTGTTATTAGGAGAGATGTTAAATAACTAATGCTTCATCCTTTTCAAAAAGAACTGTTACCAGACTGGGTATGCTCTCTTGCTTTTGTTTAATATTTTACAAAATCTTATAATGGGATGATTCTCATGATCAGACTTTTCTTGATGGTTTCTGACTAGGAACAGTGTGTGTGTCTGTGTGTGTAGGGATTAGGTAGATTTCCAGCTGATTCCAAATTTAATAAACACATTAGTGATTTACCTATGTGTCACTGATTTACTCTGACTGCTGATTACCTGTTCAAATTACCAGAGGAAAGTCATCTTAAGTGGTCTTGAGGCCCAAACTTCGGCAGTATCTTGAACGGTTCCAATCTTCAGAGCCAGATTCTCATCCCCAGATTGCTGATGGTTTCTAATGCTCAGCCACCTGGTTTCCAGACAAACACACCCACCATGTTTAGTTCTGCTCTCCTATTTCCCAAATCCCTGCCCTTTTCATTAGTGAGGCTTTTAGAAATCTGAAGCAGGTGAAGTTCCCGCTTCCACAATTTGCATTCAAATGGTAAAAATGACCTCAAAGGGGCACAGTCATTTTGTGGTTATTCCACCTTTGAAATCATTACTGCGTATTTTTTCCATTGCTGCCTGCGCTCAACAGTAACATTAGTTACTGATGAACATGAATTACTAATGTGGTACTTAGAGGTGAAAAGTAAAGACCTCATCAAATTCTGGATATTTGCATATACATTGAAGATAATTAAGTATCTGAGAGGCAATGTTTTTCCCCTCCGCTATTGGGGCATTCAGTACAGAGAGAGTTTTTACTATCTTATGCTACTATGGATTAATCTTTGTTTAAAACCGGCCAGTCCTATACAGTATATCATTGGGTTTCATTAACCCTCATTTGCAAAGCTACTTGGGTTCCTCTATGTTTGCATTGGCAAGCACCATGAAAGTCATTGCAGAACTCTTTGTCAGAAATTAACACCCATAGATGGAGTCTATTAAAATAAATCAGAATTTCCCCTGTAGAATTCACTTTAAAGACTTGGGAAGGCCACGCTTTCTGTGTCACTTTGGAGTTCTCTGTTGAATCAGTATGAATCCACCAAGGGTCAAATCCAGCAACGCATGTAAGCATATGCTTAACTTTAAGCCTGTGAATAGTTCCATTGACTTCAATGGAACTACTCATGAGCTTAAATGCTTGGCTGAACAGGGATGGATTTAAGCATATGCTTAAAGATAAGCACAGGCTCAGGTGCTTGTTGAATTAGGGTTTAAGAAAGACAAAAGAGGCAAGGCAGAGATGGAAAAAAAAATGTTTAAAGAAGCACCTCTTTTTCTTATATATATGATGTGCTTAAAGCAGGAAATATGCTTTTTGGCTCTACTAATGGCTATCCTGCTTTTCAACTGCCTTTTTCTTTGGTGTAAGATAAAACCACAAAAGAAAACTGATTGTTCCGGATTAATTCAAATACCTAAATAGATGTCCAGCCCAATTCCATTTGAAAACAGAGTTCAGTCGTACAGGATCCTTGAAATAAATAGTTCTGCAAGTAGCTATGTTTACCAAGAACCTGATTTTAGTGTCACCGGCATAACCAATGCACAAATGCTTCAATCAAGGCAGATTTTCTGAAGAGTTTTAAATTGCCTATTCTACAATTTCACACATTTGCCTGCAATTTAATGTTTTAGTTACTGGAGTGTCATCAGAATTAACATGCTCATGCGGAATAAGGGAAAAAATATAATTCAAGAATAAAAATCCTTTGATTTTTTTTTTTCCACAGGCTCTTAGGACAAAAGCATCTCTGAAATATACATGTATAGATTTATCTCTGAATCACACTCTGTTAAAGGTATTTATTTCAGTCTTGGTACAGTCAAAG
>NW_020664487.1:10576453-10617535 GCF_002925995.2 Terrapene triunguis | reverse complement strand
TTTTTATACTCATTACAGGTAATTAAAAGGTGATGGGTACAGCTGCTTGAAAAATCCAATTTTATTATCATAAAAAAGTTTGAACAAAACAATATTAAACAATTATTTTGGAAATGAATTTTTCATTTTGTTTTTTGTTTTTCATTAAAAATCAACAGTTATTTCTAAAGAGCGTTGTTTTTACAAAACATTTCAACGAAGCTGCATTTTACAAGAACAATAAAAATGTGGTAACAATATTTCAATCAGCTTTATCGATGGAGTTCAATATCTTATGGACTGTTTGTTTGTTTTTTGCCTGCTTTGCCCATGGCAGATCAGAAGTACAGAATTGTATACTCTCTTTACAATTGATGACACAAATGGCAAAGAAAGCAATGGAGAATCGGTCTCTTTGCTTTCCAAATCTGACTAATAAATCAGCATATGCACCTGTATTGTGAATGAAAACAATATTCACTAAAGTTAAGAAAGTAAAATCCTAACTATATTTGCATGTTTTACAGAAAGAAAACAAGTAAAACAGCAATAAGAATGCGGGATGTAGTGTCTTCTTTCCCTAGAAATTCTACTGACTCCAATTCATGGTACTTTAGTATGTGATTAGATCCATTGACTTCAATGGCAGTATTCACATACTGAAGTGTCTTGTTGAAATAGGACCTCAAAACTGGTTTTCCTAACAAAACAGCAAGTGAAGAACTCAATTGACCTTTTTTTGTTGTCAAAACATTAATCAAATCAGACTCATAGTTTCTTTCACACTTCAGGTGCCGAAGACTGGGAGAATTTTTTAAAAAGATATTTTCCTTCCTTTTTCTTGATCACACTGCCCGGTTGCAAAGTCATGACCATTTGTTCTTAATGAGAAGTAGACTCACTTTTAAATCACAGGGAGCAACAGGGGTTTAGCAATTCTCTGCTGTTGTTAATCACAGACACAATGTTTGCCTGTGCCTGAGATCTGCCTGAAATGGTTATAGATGAGTCACTCATGAGTCTCCCCAGAACATAAAATGAAAACAACAAGCAAAGAACCTGGAAGGTTAAGTGCATGCACATCCTTTCCTTGATAGGGCTGTGATATAACTCAGATGAAAATTGTGGGTCAGATTTTCATAAGCCCCTAACAGAGTATGGCATCCAACGCTGGTCTGGTTGATTTCCCGGAGGCTGTAAGTAAGGGCCTATACATTTTCTTCCTAACCCCATGCAGTTAGAGGTTGGCTTATGTCATGAGAGCTTATACCCCTTATTCATTTTTTATATTGTGTTTTAAAATATCTTATACCACCTTTATAGCTGAAGCACAAGCTCCTGGGGTTGTAGAGAGAGGAGAATTAACCCAGCAATTACAGCATCTGGAAGAATAAAGATGTCAAGTATCTGAACAGGTGGTTTCTCACTGGCCATAGGCGCCAGTTATGTAAACTGTCATTTATGGGGTATAAGTGAACAGTGCATTACTTTATGAATGCAAAACTAGACGTCATTCCCAGAGGCAGTCAAGAAACCAGTGAAGAA
This sequence comes from Terrapene triunguis, assembly GCF_002925995.2. Lineage (NCBI taxonomy): Eukaryota > Metazoa > Chordata > Testudines > Emydidae > Terrapene > Terrapene triunguis. The sequence goes on along the minus strand of NW_020664487.1, from coordinate 10,616,011 downwards.
TGGTCTCGTTGGTCACAGACTAGCAGAAACAGAGAAAGTGCAGTGGGCTATTTCTATAAGTAGTATTACCCCAGCTGCAATTTTTGTATGGGCCAATATTAGTCAGAGGCAGGCCTTTGGTTACAGGAAACCAAGTCTTGATTAATGCTAGTGATGTAAAACTCCACTGTCAAAACATCCATCCTGGCGTGTCTTCATCTGTTTCTTGCTCAAGAAACTCCAGAGGAGAGAATTCCCAGTTAATAGTACAATAGATCTATCTGTCCTTGTTGGTATGTGGAATGAGTGATGTACCACTGTGATCCCTGATATGAGCCACAGCTGTGCACTGGGAGGAGAATTTCTAGTCCAGAACTTCTTTACCCTTTATATAGATAGCAGGTATTGGAGAGTATAGCTGCGGGAAGAAAGCTGCCTTTTCCATTGTGCTGCGTTGTTGTGAATTCACAATTATGCGTTTGGGGATCCCTGGTACTCCTGCTACCTGTTTGAGATTAATGGCAAAGGGTGGGATTTTCAAAATGATTGAAATGTGCTCCCAAGTGATTTAGGAGCACATGGGAAATCAGAAGCAGATGGTAACCTAACTTCCTTAGGCTTTTGTGTAAATCGAACCCTAAAGATGACATCTCACTCATAGGCTCTGGATGCTTTATGCATATATAGAAGTTGTCATCCTGCCACATGGCTGGCTAAATGGAGTTGTAACTAAGAATTCTCTTCATCCCAATGACACTTTAAATACCCAGTGTAGTATAAGTCCTTAAAATATCCTTTGGTTTGAGGTATATTTGTGGTATCACATCCATTTTCCTCTTCTATTATTGTAGGAAATTATCACTGCTTTTGGTAATATATATTAAATTATATAATATAAACAAAAAACAGAAAATAACGGAGACACTAAAATGGAGAAAATTACAAGATTAGCCACCCCAGAATATTTTACATTTTTGAAACACTGTCCAGGTCTATGATCATTTTGCCTGGGTAGCCCTTTGATGTAGATGCAGAACTGGTCTGTCTATTGTAGGTAGAACTGCTCAGGAAACAGATTTTTCCATCCTGTAAAAAAAATTCAAAATTTTGAATTGTTTTCGTACCAAATCAGGACAAACTTCAAAACTTTGACATTTTTTTCACAAAATGAAAAAACAATGCTAAAAAAAGCTTCAGGTCAGTTGAAACATTTCATTTTGATGTCTCAAAAGTGTTTTATTTTGGTTTTGACCATTATTTAATTTTATATACAATAAAGTAAATTTTTAAATGAAAAGTCATTTCCAAATGAAAAACTACAAGCTTTCATTCCAAAATTGTAAAAAAAAAAGAAAAGACATTTTCAAAACCTTTCCCCCCAATTTTTTTAAATGAAATTTCGTCAAAATCAATATAATTTTATGAACATTTTGTTTTCCTCCAAACAGCATTTTCCAACAGAAAACTGTTTCAGCTAAAATTTTCCAACCAACTCTAACTGTAGCTCTTTATATGACTCCTCTCACCATAGTATTTGAGCACCTTGCAATCTTTAACGTATTTGCTCTCTCAGCTCCCTCGTGAGGTAGGGAAATGCTAGTATCCCCATTGTTCACATGGGGAAATGAGGCACAGAGGGTACATCTACACTGGAGGGGGAAAAACCCATTATCAGCGAGCCTGAGCACAGACTCTGAACAGTGTAGCAGGGCAGATGGATTCAGTCTGGAGCCTGGGCTCTGAGACCCTCCCTCTTCGCCAGCTTTCAAAACTCAGGTTCCAACCCAAGCGAGAATGTCTACACTGCTATTTTCAAATCCATAGTGTAAGCACCATGAACCTAAGGCACACGATCTGGTCTCTCACTCATTGCCACAGGGCTTTTTAGGGGGTGTTGTTTGGTATAGGAGAGTATGGGTGATGGCCAGATAGCAACCCTCCCTTGAGTTAAAGTTTAATAAAAGTTGTGGCCTGCCACTTAGTTCCATGCATGTGCCTGTCCTCATTTTGCCACAGTGTCTACATCAAAAGCATTGTGGAGGGGAAAGGGAAGAGTCTGTAGCTATCCCATGTAACTTTGCTGCTCACTTTCTGGGAATGATCTGGACAGCTTCAAACCAAGCTTGTCATTTCAGAACCTTTACTTTTTTTTTCTTGTTATATTTCTACAAACCATCCACTTATAAATAAATCCCATTTATTTACAATCCCACGAATCAAGATGCAAATCTAAGAAGATGCAACACTGAGAGATAAGACATGTGCCTCTTCTCTGTTTATCTTAAAGTCTGAGAGTTCAGCTTTTTGTTATCTCTCATGAAGATTTATCAGCAGCAAGTGGCTTTAAGCCCGGGGTCTTCTAAGTCCGTGTATACAAAGAAGCTTATTTTGTTTCCTTTGTTTTCCCCCCAATTTGAAAAACTTCTATGTAAAATAGCAATTTCTCATTTTGGAAACTATTTCGTGAGATGAGAGCGATACTAATTATATCAATAGAGTGCACTGCTCCCCCCCCCCATTTGTCCTGTGTGCCAGTAAGCACAACATTTGACATCATTTATTTTGTTCCGCTTTTCATCTCTAGTACTAACACCTTTTGATAATCATCAGAATTTCATTGGAAACAGGATCAGAATTTTGTTGCCATAAATATCCCATCACTTAAAAAAAAGACTAATGCACAAAGAAGAGGATAAAACGTGTGTGTAATTTCAAGTCCTGTTTAAGCCATTGTTAATTGACGTGTTATTCTATCTATAGATGGTACTTACATGGCCATCCCAATACTCCTCTGAGATTGGGCAGGACTATTATCCATGGCGTCCAGAAGGCACAAAGAGGCTAAGCGACATGCCCAAGGACACACAGGAAGTCTACGGTGGAGCAGGTTCAGGGTCAATTATTGATATCATTTGCTCATCTGGAATCTTTAGGTTATATTGGCATTCTTCCATGGTACTCTAGGGCCAGTTGTACGCACATTGAAGTCAACAGTAGAAGGATCAGGCCAGGAATAGCTGTTCATTTGAAATGTAATGAACTGTGTGTCAGCTGAAGTCAAAGAGCAGTATCATCAGCTGGTGTAAATTAGTGGGGATCCATTGACTTCAAGGGATCTATGCAATGAACAGCAGCTGAGGATCTGGCATGAGATTTTAAACCTGGAGTGGCTAACATTATTAATCTAAGTCAATATTTAGTGTAAGTAAGTGGCCTGTTTTGTCAGAGGTGCTGAACGCTAACAGCTCCCCTGGTGGTCAAATCCTGCCTCAGCCTCCACAAATATGGAGGGCCCGTGTGCAGCAGGACTGAGCTGGATTCTGAGAGCTCATGCAGGAAGTGTGTTCCTCCAGCACACAGCAGACCCTAGCTGTGGGCAAAATGGGAATGGGAGGCAGGATGGGACCTCTGACCATTTGCTTCACTCATGGGTGGGGATGATTGCAAGCAGAAACGAGAGCTGGGTGTATTATTTTTGCCAAAAAATGCAGATTTAGTTCGACCAAAACCTTTCACAAATTTGTACAGAATTTGCCCAATTCTCTTGCTTTAAAACAAAACAACACCAAAATGTTTCATTTTGAAATTTTTGAAAGGAAATGTTTCAACTTTTTGCTTCAAAATTTATTCAATTTCATTTAAATACAAACATTTAAAATATAAAGCTCAAAAGTGAACCAAAATATTTAATTCAACCCCAATTTTTTTTTTTTTTGGCCTTTTCAGTTCTCTGATTTTTTTTTCTTTTGCAATGGCCAGTGACCAAAAATTCAGGTATTCGCACAGCTCTGGGAGCAGCAAGGCTACTCCAAGCAGGGGTAGCTACGACGGTATATGAAAGTATTCTTTACTCACTGGGCCCAGAACAAAGTGCATAGCCTGTGCACCTAGGAAAAGCGTCATGCCTTAGGACTTGTCTACACTTGAAACGCTGCATCTGAGCCACTGTAGTGCTTCAGTGTAACCATTACCTAGGCTGATGGGCGGGGTTCTCCCATTGGCGTAGGCAGTCCACCTCTCTAAGAGGTGGTAGCTAGCTCAACAGAAGAATTCATCTGTTGATTTACCGCTGTCTACATGGGGACTTAATTCGGCTTAACTATATTGCTCGGGGGTGTGGATTTTTCAGACTCCTGGACAACATACCTGGGTTGATTTAACTTTTTAGTATAGATCTGGACATAGTCTGAACTGAGCACTTACTAACTGCATTTTTTCCCTTTTATTCACTCCTCTTTACAGCTGAGAAACACCGATGAATTAATTGGCTCCTCATTGAGCAAAGAGAATCATTCAGCTGCTTCAAACAGGAGCATCTGTCTAGTGGGGCTGTTACAGTTGCTCAAAAGGCTACAAGTGTTCCTAATGGTCATTTAAATAATAAATGCCACCACACTTATCATGGGTATTTCAGTCATTCCTTTTCTGCTCCCTTACTAGCTGTATTCCATTAATATTTATTGAGGAAAATCATCCCAAGTTAGTGGCCTGCATTTCTTTTCAAGGTCACCAAATATAAATATTTTATTTCTCTAATTTGGAAAAATGGTGTTGTATGCTGTGCTGCAAACATGGCGTGGTTCTGAATTAGTTTCTGATGCAAAAGTTCCTTTGGTAAATGTCCCCGGGTGCCAATAATTGATAATTACAAGTCCAATATTGCCTATCCAAGCAAGCAATAAGAATAAATAAATACTATATAAACCCTTCACCGAAAAGGCAATAATATTTACTATCAGGTGTAGTGAAAACGTCAGGGCTTCCATGTTGGATGCTGTGAGCACAGTTGTGGTCATTAACCAGAGCTTCATCTGGAGATGTGTGTGTATATGTGCACTGTGGCAAAGTACCTTCTTCTCCTCAACAGGCTCAGTCCCTTTTAGCCTTGGAGTCACAGGCTTGGGCAAGGCAAATCCTTGCAGGTAGCACAGGGTTTGGCTATTCCTTTTCTCAGTCAGCCCCTTGTGCTTGTTTATCTTCCCTTCTGGGGACAGAGTGCAGCCTTCCTTGCAGGAAAGGTTCAGAGCCTTGCTGCTCCTAACTTCCTGGCAGCTTCCCTGGTTCTCTCACTCTCTCTCCCCCCGCTTCCACGCCGGGGAGGGTTTAAAAAGGTCCCAAGCAGTTGGAGCCAGCTGAACCTAATTAGTTCCCTAGTAACCCCTTGCCCAGCTGAACCTTATTTCCCCATGGTTCTCTCTCCTCAGTGGCTTGGGAGAGGCCTTTTTAACCCCCTGGGACTGATTACTACCCCCTTTGTAGCTGTTTGCCCTGGGTTTGCCACATATCCCCCCCCCCCCGCTCAACACTATGGGGTTGGGCTACTTGGGTCGGAAAGCAGTGCACTCTCGACAGGCCATCCGCATTGCCATGTCGGGTCCCAGACCTATGTCGTACTGTGAAGTGGAAGGGTTGAAGCGACAGGAACCATCTTGTTACTCTCGCGTTTTTGTCCTTGTTTTGGTGCATCCACTGCAAAGGGGCATGGTCCGTGACCAGGGTAAATCTCCGTCCAAGTAGATAGTAGCAGAGGCTCTCTATGGCCCATTTCACAGCCAGGCATTCCTTCTCCACCACGGCGTATTTCCGTTCCCTAGGTAGGAGCTTCCTACTGAGGAAGAGGACGGGGTGTTCATCATCTCCGACCATTTGGGAAAGCACCGCTCCCAGCCCTACTTCAGAGGCGTCGGTTTGTAGGATAAACTCCTTCCCCCAGTCTGGGGCTACTAGTACGGGGTCTGTGCAGAGGGCCGTCCTCAGATCCGCAAAAGCGCCTTTGGCTGCAGCAGACCATTTTACTATGTCCGGGCCCTGAGCTTTTGTTAGGTCCGTTAATGGGCATGCCCTGGTGGCGAAGTGGGGAATGAACCGCCTATAGTACCCCACTAGTCCCAGGAATGCTCTGACCTGTTTCTTCCGGAGTGGTCGGGGCCACTTCTGTATAGCTTCTAACTTGTTGAGCTGGGGCTTCACCACGCCCCTCCCCACTATATACCCAAGGTACTTGGCCTCAGCTAACCCGATCGAACATTTGGAGGGATTGGCAGTCAGCCCTGCCTTCCTCAGGGTGTCCAGGACCGCTTCCACCTTCTCCACGTGCGTCTCCCAGTCGGGGCTATATATGATGACATCATCGAGACAGGCTGCCGCGTACTTTCCATGGGGTCGCAACAGTTTGTCCATTAGCCGTTGGAAAGTAGCGGGGGCCCCATGCAACCCAAAGGGGAGAACAGTGTACTGATATAGACCTTCTGGCGTTGCAAAGGCTGTCTTCTCCTTGTCGGCCTTGGCCAGGGGGATCTGCCAATAGCCCTTGGTAAGGTCAAGGGTAGACATAAACCGTGCCTTTCCCAATCTGTCAATCAGCTCATCTATCCTGGGTATAGGGTAGGCATCAAATTGGGACACCTCATTGAGTTTGCGGAAGTCATTGCAGAACCTCATACTGCCGTCCGGCTTAGGCACTAAAACCACGGGACTGGACCATTGGCTATGAGATTCTTCAATGACTCCTAAGGCCAGCATTTTCCTGACCTCTGTCCTAATCTCTTCTCTCTTGGCCTCTGGGATCCGGTATGGCTTAACGTTCACCTTCACTCCAGGCTCCGTGAGGATGTGATGGTGAACCTCCGTAGTCCTGCCCGGCTTTTCGGAGAACACATCCTGGTTGCGTTTGATCAGGCTGATCACTTCTGATCGCTGTTCCGGAGTCAACTCCGGGGATATCCCCACCAGGTCGGGCTGGTTGCTTTTAGGGAATGGCGCCCCCAGCGCAGCCACCGGAGCTTCTCTATCGTGCCAAGGTTTCAGCAGATTTATATGGTAGATCTGCTCCAGCTTCCAGCGGCCCGGCTGTCGGACCTTATAGTCGACTTCTCCTATCGCTTCTATTACCTCGTACGGCCCCTGCCACCTGGCCAGGAGCTTGCTCTCGGCCGTGGGTATGAGCACCATCACCCGGTCCCCCACCTGGAACTTCCGGGTCGTTGCTCGGCGATTGTAGTTTGTCCGTTGTGCCCCTTGGGCCTTCTCCATGTGTTCGCGCACAAGGGGGGTGACTTGGGCTATTCTGTCTTTCATCTGCAACACATGTTCAACCACGTTTCTCCCAGGGTTCGGCTGTTCTTCCCAGTCTTCTTTAGCCAGGTCCAGTATGCCCCTGGGGTGGCGACCGTATAACAGCTCGAAGGGGGAGAAACCAGTGGAAGCCTGAGGTACCTCCCGTATGGCAAACAGCAAGTAAGGCAGCAGGGCGTCCCAGTCTTTCCCGTCATGACTAATCACTTTCCGTAACAGGTTCTTCAATGTCCTATTAAAGCGTTCGACCAGGCCATTGGTCTGGGGATGGTAGACCGATGTTCTAAGGGTCCGTATGTGGAGCATTGTACACAGGTCCTTCATCAGCTTAGACACAAAGGGGGTCCCTTGGTCCGTCAGGATCTCCTTAGGTATTCCTACTCTGGAAAAAATCTGGACTAATTCTTTGGCTATGGTCTTGGACGTGGTATTCCGTAGGGGTACGGCCTCGGGGTATCGGGTGGCATAATCTAGTACTACTAGAATGTATTGATGGCCCCGGGCTGACTTTTCCAATGGCCCTATATGTCCATAGCTATACGCTCAAATGGGACCTTGATAATCGGCAGAGGTACCAGAGGGGCCCTTAAGTGGGGTCGGGGCCCATGTATCTGGCATTCTGGACAGGATGTGCAATATCGCCGGACCGCTGCATAAACACCAGGCCAAAAAAACCTCTGTAGAATCCGATCCAGGGTCTTATCTACCCCGAGATGGCCCCCGAACAGATGGCTGTGGGCCAGCTCCATTACGGCTCTTTGATGCTTCCGTGGGACCAAGAGTTGTTGTATGACTTGCTCTTGGACTCGGACTATTCTGTATAGTAGGTCATTCTTAATCATATAATATGGCCCCGCGCCCTTAACTCTCCCCTCCACGGGTACCCCATTTACCTCGACTACTTCTTTGAGAATATTGTGGTATATGGGATCATTGGCCTGATCCTGACCAAAATTCCCGCGTGCGGTCCCCATTTGTCTAAACTCGGGGGGGTCTACCTCCGTCTCCCCCTCGGGGAAAGACCCTGGGGAACCAGGTCCGGCGATAGGGTTGTTGATCGCCGACCCAGTCCCACTGTCAGTCGAGCCCCTTCTTTCCCCCTACAAGCGTAGACTTCTGGCACTGGGTCAGGACCCTCGTCCCCCTCCTTTTATCTGCCCTCCGTTCCCTCCTAGTCTTCCTGGACTTCCCCAGCGGGGAGAACAAATCCTGGCTAAATTCATGGAAGGCCGGGGGAGGGTTAACGATCTGGGCCACGCCCTGGGTCCCAGGATCATTATTTTCTTCTACCTCCTCCCCAGGGAGTAGGGTATCAAACCCGGGGAAGTCTCGTCCGATAAGGACAGGGTAGGGGAGTTTTGGAACTACTCCCACCGTCACCCTAGTGGGCCTTCCGAGAACTTCTATTTTTACGGGGATGGTTGGATAATAGTTGACATCCCCATGCACACAGGATATTCCCGAGCGTTTGGCCCGGGATAGTTGGTCTTGCCCGACCAGCTTCCCCGAGACTAACGTGATTGCACTTCCCGAGTCTACTAAGGCTGTGGTCTTTATACCATTCATCTTAACTGGCCTAGTGTATCTATGAGGGACCATCGCAACCCCGACTAGACTTATTAGATCACATGGTCCCCCTATATCTCCCAGTTCGCATTGCATAGGATCTCCTAGATTCGGGCATTGGGCAGCGATATGCCCCATTTCGCCACAGGCATAACATCGGTACCCCGCTCGGGGCAGCCCCCTATTTTTCGGGCTGCTGGGCTTTATCTCTCGAGTCTTTCTCCCCCAGTCCTCAAGTCTCTCCGGGACCGCGGGCTGCTCTTCTGCCTCCTTCCTCCCCTCCATTGTCGGGCCTGGTGCTAGGGCAAACTGGGGCCTTGGTACAGAGACTGGTCTCCGATTCTGGCGCCTTCCTTCCCCGGGGGTCCGAGAAAGTTCTTGGGCTGCTAAGTGTCTCTCTACGAGGGCAACTAGCTCATCATACGAGGAGGGATCATTTTGGCGGACCCACCCTCGTACGCCCGGCGGCAACCCCCTCATGTACCTGTCCAACACCAGGATTTCCACCACCTTCTCCGGCCCATGGGTCTCAGGGCGGAGCCACTTCCGGGCGAGGTGGATCAAGTCAAATAGCTGGGACCTCGGCGCTTTGTCGTTCCGGTATTTCCACTCGTGGAAGCGCTGGGCCCTTATGGCCGGCGTCACCCCAGACCTCGCCAGGATTTCCGCCTTCAGCTGGGAGTAATCCATAGCTGCTTCTGTGGTCATATCGAAATAGGCCTTCTGAGCCTCCCCACACAGAAATGGAGCCAGGAGGCCTGCCCACTGATCTTGGGGCCAAGCCTCCCGCAGTGCCGTCCTCTCGAATGCAAGGAGATACGCCTCTATATCGTCATCCGTTGTCATCTTCTGTAAATAGTTGCTTGCGCGTAGCGGCCGGGTCCCCTGGGGCCCATGCGTCAGCGCGGTCAGGGCTTTCAACTGGTTCACTACATCATTCAGGGTGGCTCGATCTTGGGCCGCCTGGTTCATCAGCAATTGGTTTGTCTCCTGTTGGACACGTACTGACTCTTGCTGGGCTGTCATCTGTACTCTGGTAGCCTCTTGTTGGGCCGCAGTGGCCTGAATCAACGCCTTCACTACGTCCTCCATCTTTTGTGTGTGTGTGTGTGTGTGTGTGTGTGTGTGTGTGTGTGTGTGTGCGATTTACCTTGCCCTGAGATGGCTTGCCACAACCTCTCACAACATCCCACTTCTGACACCACGTGTGGCAAAGTACCTTCTTCTCTTCAGCAGGCTCAGTCCTTTTTAGCCTTGGAGACACAGGCTTGGGCAAGGCAAATCCTTGCAGGTAGCACAGGGTTTGGCTATTCCTTTTCTCAGTCAGCCCCTTGTGCTTGTTTATCTTCCCTTCTGGGGACAGAGTGCAGCCTTCCTTGCAGGAAAGGTTCAGAGCCTTGCTGCTCCTAACTTCCTGGCAGCTTCCCTGGTTCTCTCACTCTCTCTCCCCCCCCCTTCCACGCCGGGGAGGGTTTAAAAAGGTCCCAAGCAGTTGGAGCCAGCTGAACCTAATTAGTTCCCTAGTAACCCCTTGCCCAGCTGAACCTTATTTCCCCATGGTTCTCTCTCCTCAGTGGCTTGGGAGAGGCCTTTTTAACCCCCTGGGACTGATTACTACCCCTTTTGTAGCTGTTTGCCCTGGGTTTGCCACAGCACACAGGAGAAGGTATAGGAGATTTTCAAAAGCGCCAGTGGAACTTCTGCTCCTAAATCCCTTGAACGCTGTTGAAAATCTCCCCCATGCTGTAGCAAGCGTGGCGGCGGGAAGCATGGTACTTGCGGCGTCCAGAAGCAGATGAAATGTCCCCAGGCACACTGGTGGCAGACCAGTGACCAGTGACCTTTGGAACTCCTTTGCAAGTCAGTGTAGATGAGGATGGATTCTCCCCCTTTGGAATTCTGAGCAGCACCAGCACCTCTGCAGAGGTGAACTACAGCGGGTGGGGCTCCAGGTTACTTCTCCTTTCCCCCATCCAGGATGATCAGGCCAGTAGTGAATACACTGTTGGGATAAAGCACATAATGTTTGCAGTATTCCCCTGTCTAGCAACTGTGGTTTTACTTTATGCCGTAGAGAAAGTTACCTGAGGTCTATACAACTTCTACACAAGTCTGGGTGCTGCACTGTTTGCTTTTCTGTCAGGTTTGAAGATGATGCTTTTTATGGTGGTTTTTTTCCCCAAATAAATACCCTTTTCTTCTTTCTGTTTACAAAAAAATAAATAACTAAAAGATACGGCATATTGGAAATGCTGGCTGCAGGAAATCAATTTTTTGCTTCAGAAAAAAAGCCAATAGCTTGTCTTTCCCTAAACAAGAGGCCCATTATTTCTGAGTATAGAGTAGCCAAGAACCAAGGAAAACAAATGAGATGGCATTTAAATGAATTGAAAATTGTTCCTGTGGTTTTTTGTTTGCTTTTAATGCTGTCGTTGCCATTTGCTGCCACCGAAGGTTAAAATTAAAAATGAAGGAAAGAAACTTAGCGCTGTTGTCTAGAAAAGCCACAGACAAAGTCCATGCTCTATAAAGAAGGCATTGAATAATTATTGTTGCTGTTATGTTTCAAATAACCCAGACTCATCCTCTAAGGGGAGATATTTGAGGAGAATTGGCTATAGAAGTGGAGAAAACACTTTTCCTTTGATGTTGTGACCCTGAGCCTTGAATTCATTACAGGAGTAACTGAATACAATTCTTTGGCCTGTGTTATGCGGCAGGTCAAACGAGATGATCACAATGGTCCCTTCTGGGCTCAGAATCTATGGGCCTAATGCATCACTGGAATTAGTGGCATAAAACTGGAGTAATCTAGTGGTGATTCACAGCCTTTTCATTACTAACTGGCAAACTCCTTGCAGGTCTCAGTAGAGAGGCCAAGGACAGAACTGGCCTAGAGAATAAATTACCCTGATTTTGTCCTTAAGTTTAGCTTTCTCTGCGGGGAGAAGCAAGACTAGTTTGCTAACTCATGTTGGAAACCAGATCAGATGAAGCTCATTAGCTCAAATCCAGGCTAGACAAGAATCTGTGTGCCCCTCTGAGGAGGAGCAGGGAATGGGGAGAGAGGAATAAGGGTTTTGCAGAACAAGCTATGTTTCTGCTAACTCTGAGCCTGAGGTTCACCTTTTCTTATTTTTGTTAACAATAAGGCAAAATCCAGGAAGGAGGGTAAGGACTGACGAATGACACCAAAGGTTAGAGCATTCTCCAGGCCAGCTCAGCCTTTGTTCTCTGTACTGAGACTGCCACTATGAGTGACAGTTAGTGCCCAATAAGATGGTGGATTTCTGGTTACAGATACCTGTCCAGAAGAAACAACTGATTCCAATAAAACAGGGGCTACAAATTCCCTTACCTGGTGCACATCCATGCCACTACATAATTAATGACAACATGTAGACAGTAGTAGCCAACATGTAGTGTGAGAATCACAAATCCAATTGATGACTACATTATTATTTATGCTATGGTGTTGCCTAGGAATGCCAGTCAAAGATCAGACATGTAACAGAGAAGCCAGTCGTTGACCTGAAGAACTTACGATCTAAATGAGAGAAAGGATGCAACAGGAGGACACAACCGACAAATAGGAGGAGGAAAGAGAGGAAATGGGCGGGATCAAAATGATGAGATTTGAGTCGAAAAAGCAGAAGTTGCAGGTTATAACTTGCCTAAGCAGTGCATTATGGGTGTGATATGTGGGCATCGTGGCAGAAGTAGGTTTGGGCAGGGATTTAAATGCAGCTTTATGAATATGAATGTGTTTCCCATGTATGGGAGACCAACTGGGAGAAAGTGAGGAAGAAGCAAACAGGCAGGTGATCATGGATGACACCACAGGCAGAGTGCAGGTGGGTGGATAGCTTGATCAGCTAGCAGATCTGGCAGAAGGGTGGGGCAAAAGGATGAATGGCCATAAAGGCAAACCCAAAGAGCATGTGTTGGTATGGAAGAGGACGGAGAGCCAATGGATGGATGTGAAGAACAGGATGATGTGGTGACAGCAATGAGCCAAATCGATGGCCCTATGCAGAAGCTTGCTGAGTGGATCGGAGAGGGGTAGTGTGGCTGGAATCAAGGCAAGAGAGGAGTTGATTATAGTAGTCCAGATGTGAGGGGATGAGGATATGAACAAAACCTTAAGCAGTCTGGAGAAAGAGAGGATGCAGAATCTTAGAAAGCTGGCTGGCTGAATACATGTTAAAAACCTGAATACATATTTGATACAAATATGGGAGTTGTGGTGGGTCACAACATGAGTCGGCAATGCGATGCTGTTGCAAAAACAAAAAAAAGCAAATGCAATTTCAGTTTGCTTTAAGATAGGCACAGCATGCCAGTCATAGGAGGTGATAGTACTGCTCCACTCAGCGGTGGTTAGGTCTCAGCTAGAGGACTGTGTCCAATTTTGGTCACATATAGAAAGGATGTAGAGAAACTGGAAAGGATCCAGAGGCGAGCGGCAAAGATGATCACAGGGATGGAATGCAGCCATGTGAGCAAAGGCTGAAGGAATGGGGTATGTTTAGTTTGGAAAAGAGGAGATTAAGGGGGGATATGATAGCGGTCTTCAAATATTTGAGAGGCTGCCATAAAACAGATGGAGAAAACGTGCTCTCTCTTGCCACAGAGGGCAGGGCAAGTGGCAATGGGTTCAAACTACAGCAGAGCAGGTTTAGATTAAATCTCAGGAAAAACTTCCTCACTGTAAGAACAGTAGGACAATGGAACAGACGCCTCGGGGGGTTGTGGAAGCTCCTTCACTGGAGGTTTTCAAAAGGAGGCTGGATAGCCCTTGTCCCAGATAGTTTAGACTCAACAAATCCTTCATCTTGGCAAAGGTGAGACTATATGAACCTTGTGGTCCCTTCCAACCCTATGATTCTATGATACTCTTAGCAATAAATTATCCTTGTCCCATCTTCAACAATAATGGCAACTGAGTATCTCCTTTCCCTCGCCCAGCACGGCACTGAAAATGATATCTGACATATTATCTTCCGGCTCATTCCTGGGCAGTACGTCGGATCCTCGCTTTTCTAAACAAACGTGCAACATATTCATGGCAGAAGTATCTTTGGCAACAAGCTAAACAAGCTCTAGCGTGACAAGCATCTAAGTAAACACTAAACAGTTGCTAATTAATGGTAAGTACGTAGTCCCTGATTTTCAATTTGTGCATTCAATATGTAGTTCTGGTTTTTTTTTTTTTTAAATATCTAAGTCTAAATATACTTAGAATAAATCCATGAATCTTGTGCTGAACTCTAAAGGCAGTTGATTCTCTCAAATAATATCTGAGGTTATGCTAAGCCTACCTGTCCTTTAGATTAAAGGTTACCCCTCATGGAAGTGTAGCAGTAGTCAAAAACTTGAGACCCAGGGACCTAGCCTGTTCCAGATTGGCACCTTCCAAAAGGTGCCTCCTAGAAGCCTAGCGATATTTCATCAGGCTGTCAACCTGGAGACTTGAATCTGAAGCACAGAATCAAAAATGCAAAAGATGGGAAAGACCTTTGAGGTCAGCCAAATTTACTCCCTTCACTGCATTTTTAGAGCACTGTCCAGACTAATTCTAAATGCTCAAAGTGATGGTTATTCCACAGCAGGAAGGTCTCAAAGTTAGGAATTTTTTTCTTGATACTCAGCCACATTTTTCCCTTCCGTAATTTTAACCCATTGCTTCTAGTTAACCCCCCTCATAGCCCCTTAAACCATTCCTCGCCTTTCCAGGAGTGTACAGACATCACACACATGCTGACTCATCATGCCCTTGTCTCAGCCCACAGTCATCGTTCAGCTAAACGCTCCCTATCTTCCTCTGGAGCTGGGAGCCATAGTGGAAAATTGTATTCTTTACTCTGGGTAGAACTCATACATGCTCCTGTTCCCATGGCAGCACCTATAATGGCTATTTGTGTGGAAACCGGCCCTTCTAATAATATACATCTGTCGTCATAGGGTAATGACCCAAAATGCTAGAGTAGGAATTTTGGCCTACATCTGTTCCCATTAAGTTTAGTGATAAACTCCCTTTGATTTCAATGGGAAGAAAGTTAGGCCAATGGTGAGCACTTTCAAAAAACACTTCCTATACCCTGCAATAGCAATAATGCTCCATTTGGTGCTATTACCCTAGAATGCCACATTTTGCTTTTAAATAAGGGACAACTATCAAGCAGGCTTAGTTCATGAATGATGAGAAAGCCGGGGACACACTTCTTGGAGGGCTGGCTCCCCTCTCTACTGTTGGGAAACCTGGCGGGCTGTTAAGTTGTGAAATGTAAACCTCCAACCAAAGTAATTGGGTTGTGAATTGCTCTAGCAGTTGGCTGCTAATTCTCAAAATAATCTACCACTTGTTGTTTAGTCTGCAGGATTAAAGCAGGTTTAATGTTTGAGGCTACATACATTTATTGTTCCAGATGGAACACTATTAAAAAAATGCAGTTGAATATCAGTATTCAGAAGTGTGGTGTACTGCACTTTAAAGGGCAGCTTGGTAGAACAATCTACATCACCCTTAACTACAAGCGGCAGACAGGGAAAAATTTTCCTACATCAGGAACTAGATTCTGTCTTAATTATCACTGAAGACTTTATCACATTTCTTGAACTGAGAAGCTGTGAAATTGTATTTTTTTCCCTGTGTACATCATCAGATTTAATAAATGGCAATAATTTTGTTGTCCCATTGGGAATATAACCAAAGATGTGTTGATACACAGCAGGGATTGCTCCTGGAATTGGTAGCATGAAAATACGACAAGGGTTATGTTGTTTTTGTGGTTCTTGCCAGCCATCTGGAAGCAGGACATTCTCAGAATCTTGGGAGAAAGACTTTCAGAAATAGGTAAAATCAAATCAATGGAAAATGGTATGAAGGAAAATTCTATCCTCTGATAGCAGGATGGACTAGATAATATGAGAACTAGGTCTGGTCAGGATTTTTTTCAACATTTTGTTGTTGGATAATATGCCCAAACTGAAACTTTTTCTGGAAATGGATTGTTTGTTTGATGCAAACTTTGTTGGGAAGTTTTATCAGGTCCAGGATGAAATTTCTGTCCAAGACCAGAGAGAGAGGCCTACCCCAGCATAGCCAGTGTCCCAGTGGTTGGGGTATTCAGCTGGCCCGTGGTGGATCCAGCGTCAAGACCGTGCTCTGAGTGATTCAGAAGAGGGATTTGAACCTGGGACTCCCTCACCCTCAGTGTGCGCCCTGACATCTTGGCTATTCTGGAGTCTCGCTCTTTCTAAAGGTATAATCTTTATCCTAATGTTGCATCCGAAGAAGTGAGGTTTTTACTCACGAAAGCTTATGCCCAAATAAATCTGTTAGTCTTTAAGGTGCCACCAGACTCCTTGTTGTTTTTGTAGTTGCAGACTAACAGGGCTACCTCCTGATATCCTAATGTGACAGTGAAGTCTTTGATTAGGCACTGATAAGCGAGTGTGGCTACACCATTGTCACCCACGAACAATCTTAGTTTTATTGGAGTAGATTTCCCACAGCACAGTATAGTATGGTTCTTTGCTTGACTACGGGAACTTCTGCAGGACGTAATTGAAATTTAACCTGATAAAAATGACAGGCATTTTTCAGTGATCCAAAGAAGACTCTCTGGATTTGCAGTGGTATCAGTGGAACGCAACCTGTTGAAAAGAGTCTGGCATATATTTGTAGTCCAAACCAAACACAAACAAAAACAGAAAGGTACCTCAGAAAGAGTGCTCTGCCTGAATTTGCGTTATTAATTATTATTATTATTGCACTGTGGTAGCCCCTGGTTGCCGCAACTGTTTACAATGATTTAATAGTTGGAGATTATTGTTTCAAGATAAAAATGGTTTTATTGACAGAATGACCAGATTTTCAAGGTGGAAAACCAGGGACCGGAGGTTTCATAGGGGATGGATTTAATAGGGGTCAGGGATGTATGCACAAGGGGGTTTGCCAGCTGTGGGGGGGCCAAGCATAGAGGTAAAAGGCTGTCCATTACTTCCTCCAATGGGGCCTGATTCAAAGTCCTTTGAAGTCAATGGGCGTTATTCCTTTAACTTCAGTGGGCTTTGCGTCCGGCTCGTATTCCCAATACTTTTGTCCTCTTTTTTCCTTACTTTCTCCCTCCTCTCCTTTCCCATTGGTCCGGTCTTCTCCCACTTGCTTCTTCCCTCCCTACTCCTCATTTTCTCCATTACACTAATTGATTCTCTCTATCACATATACTCTCAATCCTTGATGTCCTCCTTTTTCCTTTGTGTTTCACGCCATCCAGCACGCTACTGTAATCCGGTGTTCACTTGTGGTGCAGGGAAGGTGAGCAGAAGCATGGATGTCAGTCCCCAGCCTGGGTCAGCAGTTGCTGGAGATGACGTTGGTAGGTCCACCTGAGCTAACCCTAGGCTTGCCTCTATTAGTAAGGCCCCAGCTCTGTTTGTGAGGAAAAGCTAGTGTGAGTAGGGCGATGTATTATTACAAGACAGACTTGGGGTGGGCACAATCTGAAATTTGAATGTGTCCGGTTTAGAGGCTCAAGTTTGGGGCTCTCTCTTCTTTTAGCTCTTTGCAAGCCTATAGCACCAAATATCCAGAGCGCTCAAAGTATGATTCAAACACAGATGATGGAAGCCTCACACGTCCCAAGAAAGTAGCAAGGTGTTATTTTTAGAGCTGTTGAGAAATGATTGCATTTTCCCATGACAAACGTCTACAAAAGTGAAGCTTTGGGGGGTTTGTTGAAAATTTCGAACAAAAATTGATTTTTTTCCCTTTATTTGGGGGCGGGGAAGGGTTGTCCTGCTCCAATTATTATTCCCATCTCACAGATGAAGAAACTGAGGCAAAAGTGGGACTAAAGCCCATATCTCCTGACTAGAGAGAGGTTTGAGTTTTTTTATGGGGGGGGATAGTAAATTCACCAAAAATTGCATTTTTCAGGGCATCGTAACTATTTGGTCAAATTTGTTGAATAGTTTTGGCAAAAAAAAAAAAAAAAAAAAAGGAAACAACATTTTCAGTCATGTTGAAATAGTTTGTTTTAAACCTGTCAAAATGAACTGTTTTAACATTTTGTTTTGAATCAACATTTCATTAAAAAAAATCATTTTGAATTGACATTTGGAATGTTTTGTTTGGCCCAAATGAATTTGCTCCAGTTTTTCATGTTGGTGTGGGAGGAAAAATGGAGAAAAAAATCAGTTTGGGGTCAAAACAAACCTTTTTTTTTTTTTTAGTTCCCTCATCAAACTGAAAATTCAACTATTTGCTCAGATCTACTCCTGACAACCTTTCCTGTGTTTTAGCTTCAAAATCATATTTCCTCTTACTAATATTTTAAGGAATATGTGTATTGTGGACTCAGAAAACCATTGCTAATTCAGACAGTGACTTGTTATGGCAAAACAAAAGCTTTAACAGAGCAAGGATAATATTTGCAAAACTGTGTTCAAGGGACCTATTTATCCCATCTGTTATTTCAACTAGCTAAACTACCTTTCTGCTGGAAAGTATTTTACAATACACTTGTGGACTAGAAATGTTTGCTATTCTTTGCAGTACTGGAACATTCTATGGGCTCTTTAATGGAGTGCCACCATTATTAGAGGTGAAGACGGTTCTGAGCTGTTGTTTCATTCCTGTGAGATGATATTTTGCATGTACAGGATCACATCAAGCTCTGAAACGAAGAGGCAATTTGGTAACAATAATCCAGGAAAATAATATTGCATGGTGCAGTGCAGATGTTCAACAGGATGGGTGAAGAAGTGGAGGAGCCATAATCAGATCGGTTTCTGTTGCCTCATTCTTTAGTTTGTGCCAGCCCCGTAAAATGAGCTAGTTGAGTGGAGTGCTTTGGGCAGTTTGCAAAGTAGGGTCCTACTCAGCATGAGTGAGGGTGGCCGAATCTAGGCCAATTAGGGCAAATCCAGTGCAAATATTTACACAAGTATTTGTTAGCAATGCTATTGTTTTTCACAACTACTCTAGTGAATATTCATTAAAGGCATTATCCTTGGAACTTTGCTATTGACTTCAGTGGGTACAAGACCCTAAAAGGTACTGAAGCTGCTAGCAAAGTGAGTTGATATTGTTTTACTCTGCAGTACATTAACACATATTTCTTTGCTGCACCCACCCTCCTCTTTTTGAAAGTAAACGCATAAGAATTAAAGCTACAGTCCCAATGCTTAAAATTTTGTTATAGAAACTCAGTGTTCCTATAGTTTCTCTCTCAAATGGCAAATCAAAAAATCAGAATCTCACCCCCCACACCCCACTTCTTGTTTATTTATCAGTCATTTCCGACACAGTATGAAAGATCATTTCTAAAATGACTATCGGCAATGATATATGTATAATGGAGTGCATTTCAGATAAACCGAAGGAAACAAATATATACATGCCTTAGAAAATAGGCAACGTCGAACACATGTGGACTGCCAAATGTTAACAATTTCCTCATTGACAGTGTCAGATGAAAGATGGAAAACCTGCAGGATCAGAGATTGCAGGAGTCCTTGTAAATGCCACGGCACTGAATTTTATCAACTACGTTTTTACTACGTGTAGCAGGTGTTCTGTGTTTGTGGCTATATATTCAACTCCCAACTGATTTCACTTCACAACCCAGAAAGTCTCTTTTAAACCCCTACAAATAAAAAGATGTGAGGTGCAGATAGTAATACAGCTAGGAGAAAACAGCAATGTATTTTCTGATATTTTCAATGAATTTGCTTCAACGGCGTTTGTGGTCTTTGTTGTGGATGAACCCATGAGGTGTAAAGTCCATAGATAGTACCCTAAGTTCAGAGGAAGGAATGAGCTCATGATCAAGGCCCTGCTCTGGGATTCAGAAGACCTGGATTTGGTTCTTGGTTTTGCCGCTGACTTCCTGTCTGACTTTGGGAAAATGGCTCAATCTCTTTGTGCCTCAGTACCTCATCTGTTAAATGGGGACAATAATACTTCCTTTGTCTGTCAAAGGGTATGTCTACACTATGAAATTAGGTCGATTTAATATAAGTCGATTTTTTAGAAATCGATTTGATACAGTCGATTGTGTGTGTCCCCACTTAAGACCATTAAGTCAGCAGAGTGCATCCACAGTACCGAGGCTGGCGTCGACTTTCAGAGCGTTGCACTGTGGGTAGCTATACCATAGTTCCCGCAGTCTCCGCCGCCCATTGGAATTCTGGGTTGAGCTCCCAATGCCTGATGGGGCAAAAACATTGTCGCAGGTGGTTCTGGGTACATGTCGTCAGCCCCCCCCCCCCCCCGTGAAAGCAACGGCAAAAAATCGTTTCTTGCTTTTTTTCCTGGGTTACCTGTGCAGACGACATACCACAGCAAGCATGGAGCCCGCTCAGCTCACTGTCACCGTATGTCTCCTGGGTGCTGCTGGCAGACGTGGTACTGCAGTGCTACATAGCAGCAGCTCCTTGCCTTTGTAAGTTAGCAAAGACGGTTAGCAGCTGTATTGTACCGTCTGCTGCTATCTCCTGGTTCCTCCTGGCCGGCCTCGGTGAGGTCGGTCGGGGGCTCCTGGGCAGACCTGGGTGCTCCTGGCCGGCCTTGGTGAGGTCGGTCGGGGGTGCCTGGACATAAATGGGAGTGACTCCAGGTCATTCCCTTCTTTAAGTTTTGTCTAATGGAGATTCAGTCCTCCTGGAATATCAGGCAAGCCTACCAAAGAACCAGAGAGGCAAACGGCCGCTCCGGGTCAGAGCCCCAGACATGCTGCTTCTATGATGAGCTGCATGCCATTCTAGGGGGTGCCCCTATAACTACCCCACCCCTGTGCTTCCCTCCTCCCCCACCCCTCCTGTGCTACCTTGGCAGTTATCCCCCCATTTGTGTGATGAATTAATAAAGAATGCATTAATTTGAAACAATGACTTTATTGCCTCTGCAAGCGGAAATCAAAGGGGGAGGGAAGGGCAGTTGGCTTACAGGGAAGTAGAGTGAACCAAGGGGCAGGTTTTCATCAGGGAGAAACAAACAGAATTTTCACACCGTAGCCTGGCCAGTCATGAAACTGGTTTTCAAAGCTTCTCTGATGCACAGCGCACCCTGCTGCGCTCTAACCGCCCTGGTGTCTGGCTGCGCTTAATCATTTTGTCTTTTGGAACAGAGTTCTGATAGCACGGATTCATCTCCCCATACAGTGATCAAATCCAGTACCTCCCATTCGGTCCATGCTGGAGCTCTTTTGCGATTCTGGGATTCCATGGTCAGCTGTACTGATCAGCTCGCCACAGTAGCCAAACAGGAAATGAAATTCAAAAGTTCACAGGCCTTTTCCTGTCTACCTGGCCAGTGTATCTGAGTTGAGAGCACTGTCCAGAGCAGTCACAATGGAGCACTCTGGGATAGCTCCCGGAGGCCAATACTGTCGAATTGCTTCCACACTACCCCAAATTCGACCCAGCAGGGTCGATTGCAGCGCAAATCCCCTCATCGGGGAGGAGTACAGAAATCGATTTTAAGAGCTCTTTAAGTCGACAAAAATGGCTTCGTCGTGTGGACGGGTGCAGGGTTAATTCGATTTAACACTGCTAAATTCGAGCTAAACTCGTAGTGCAGACCAGGGCTAAGCTAGCTAGACTGGAAGCTCTTTGGGGGCAAGGACTCTCTCCCACTGTGTGCTTGTACAGTGCCTAGCACAATAGAGAGGAAACAAATGTGACTTCCAGATCATGTGCCTGAGTGGCAAGGAGGGTGGCACTGTTGTCAAATGGCAAAAAGCAGCCTCTAGGGAGAGTATATAAGCAGTTCAGATTGGGATATGTTAAATTTTCGGGGACAGCATCTCCATTGAGGTGTAGGTGTTAGAGAGACACAGAGAGATGTGGGATTGGATTGATAGAGGCAAGCCAGGTAGATTTGGGAGTCATCAGTGTAAGGATGGGAACTGAAGCCACGTGAGTGGAAGAGCTCACCTAGCAGGAGGGTGTAAAACAGAAAGAGGACAGAGCCTTTTGAAACTCCCATGGTGAGTGTGAGGATATGTCCAGATTGATTTATCGGGAATGGATATATCACGTCTCGTTAAGACGCGATATATCGATCCCCGAACGCGCTCCCCATCGACTCCGGAACTCCACCGGAGCGAGCGGCGGTAGCGGAGTCTACGGGGGAGCCGCGGCCGTCGATCCCGCGCTGTGAGGATGGAAGGTAAGTCGGTATAAGATATCTTGACTTCAGCTACGGTATTCCCGTAGCTGAAGTTGCGTATCTTACATCGACACCCCCCACCCCCAGTGTAGACCAGGCCTGAGAGAAGATGAGCTACCACGAGAGATGCTGAGGGGATGACCAGAGAAGAAGGAGGAGAATCGAGAGAGAACAGTTTGGCAAAAGCCAAACGAGAACAAGACATGAAGGAGGGGAGGATGATTGAGAAAGCAGCAGAATGTTCAAGGAGCATGAGGGCAGATCCTGAGAATTTTCCTGGAGGAGGTCATTAGAAACCTTGGCAAAAGCAGCATCAGTGGAGGAAAGCGTGTGGAAGCCTGATGCAAGGAGCTCCTGGAACAGGAGGTGAGATACTTCAGGTCACAGTTGTTAAAGGTTCATTGGATGAGTTTAGGGGGGGAAGGAGCTGGGGCTGGAGCTGGAGAGGCAGGTAGGTGCAGGGATGGCTTCTTGAGGATGAGGAGATTGCGCGGGGAAGGAGATAGAAGCAGTGAGGAGATAAGGTGAAAGGAAGTGGGGACAGCAAGGGAATAGTCTTACAGACACATTGTTTGCTGGTGGTTCCTTCTTTAGAGTCACTGAGTCACAGCACTGAGAGGAAAGAAAAAAAAACATATCAAATGACCGAATCCTTAATCCTGGCAGAACGGGATTGTTCCTTTCAGTTTATTTCTGAGTGTTTATTCCAGTCCAAGGCCTCAAACTGTGGGGCTCCTCCCACTTTCCTGGAAAGATTATTCCATGGAGAAATAGAGCAGAATGGAATGATGCTGATTTCTGTAAACTGCATTCGATTGCTTAGGTACCAGAGTGGATTGCACTGAAAAATTTAAAATTGGTCTATTAGTGGATGTGCTTTGAACATATAAAGTGCTATAAAATGTGAAGAACCTGAGCAGTCAGGTCCAAGGAATCTCAAATTAGTTGACATTTTTGACCTTAATGTCTCTCTGCCTCAGTTCCTAAACTAAACAATTTGTGCATATGGGTTGGTACAATTGGGACTATAATGCGGCAGACAAGCCTCACAGTGGCAAGGAGAAGGTTAATGTGAGATGTGGAGCCAACTGGACCTGCCCTGCTCCACGTACAACAGATGTTAGGCATGGAGAGGGGAGTTAAAAGGAGGGGATTAAGCCCACCCTGAAGAGAAGGGTGGGGTCCCGCTAAAGGATTTTTGATTGACCCTGTTCTGAGCTGTGGCTCCTCCTGACATTTTGGGACCAACATCCTGGAAAGGGCGGGACTGAACTGTGTCTTGCCTGGAGGGCTAACGCACTGCAACAGTGGACCCCATGAGAGACAGTGTCCAGCTAGCAGAGATTTTATGCTGGGTGAGTCATACCCTGGTGGGCAACAGGGGGCACTGCAGAGGCAAACCTGGTCAGGGACCTATAGACTCAAGGATCTATTTCTCCTGCTTTAGCAGGTACTCGGAAAGAGGTGCAAATAAATATCCTGGTATCAAAATAACTTGTATCCAGTAACAAATTACTGTTGTGTGCTCTCGTTGGGCAATACCACCTGGGAGGTAATGCAACATCGGGGGAAAGGAGGATCGTATGATGTAGGAGAGTAACACATCAACAAAAACAACAAGGAGTCCGGTGCACTTTAAAGACTAACAGATGTATTTGGGCATAAGCTTTTGTGGGTAAAAAACCTCACTTCTTCAAAGTGAATTGCAGTGAATGCGTAGTCCAAGGATGCCATTGTTCAAGGAATAAAATATTCAGAAACCTGCTTAACATAGTTATGGGTTAAAGTAAAGCCAAGGATGGGGAGATCACAGCTGTTTTCCTGCTGCCAGAGAGGAGGAGAAGGGGAAGGGAAATACGCAGTATGTGCACTGTCAGTTACTCTGAAGTCCACTTTGAAGCACCTCATTGATAGATTGGCATCCCTGGAAGGAAGAAGATCATCAGGGTGTGTCATTTGCTGGAGCCCAGAAATCTTACTGAGCTCTGGGCTCCCATAGAGCTGCTCATGCGAAGATTTTAGTAACCTGTTATTATGAATGATGGCATCTTAAATTAGCGAGCGTATGAAGAGAAGTAAAAATAGAGAGATCTTTGCAAGCTTTCCCAGCAGCTGACGTATTTGCACTATTAATATGTACTTGAGCTGATTTGAAAAGACAGATGAGTCTCGGATAGGGTCAAAGACAATGGCACTTAAAGGAGGGAGATGGAAATGGCCTTTGCTCAATGGTTTATGGCAAAAATCTGTTTTCATGAGGCGTTCGCTTTTTAAATTAATTGAATGTAGTGTCTGTTAAAGGTGCTGGCTTTATAACCCTGCTCACTCAATTCCTCTGTTTCACCACAAAACAGGTGCATTGGCCCTAATTCTGTGCCCTGGCCAGGCTGAGCTCAGCTCAGCCCAGAAGGAAGGACGGGGAAGACAGAGGTAGCTTTGATACATCTGCATCTCTGGAGAGGACTCAGCATAGGCTACAGCAGCCTGGGGCTGGTCTGACCTTCATTCTGCTGCTACAGCTCCTTATGACCAGCGAACAATATCACCCGTCTGCATTTATCCTACAGTGGAATTCCCTAGGGGACCATTGTGGCCCCTTTGTGCTTCAGGGTGACATGAAGGGGGCTCCTTGGATCTGGGCCTGCTGGAGTAAGTAGAGGCCAGTCACCTGGCACAACCACTGATGGTGATTAGGGGATGGGTGGAGTTTTATTTCTGACCCCTGGTGGACCAGCTAACACAGCTGAGCCATTCGGAGCCATGCTGCTGGTGTGGGCCTTCCAGCTCTGAGTCACCAGGCGGGCTACTGCGGCTTACATACCATCCCTTGCTCGAGGTTCTGTCTAATGCCACAATCTAACCCAGCATCTGAATTTGCAACTAGACTTCCTCAGACTTTGGAGATTTGGGATTTAGATTGCTGTTCTGGGCCATCTCTGGACAGAGGTACCTGATTGATATTGGGGTGGAGGAAGGGGAAATCTAGGGCAAACGAGGTAAAAAGAATGTAGATGACAAAAATGAGAATCTGAGCAAAGCAAGAAATGTGGAAAGAAGGGACTCGTTCAGATGCACCCAGATATCAGGCAAGACAGATGATAAAGAAAGAGGGCTGAATTGAACAACATGCATTTATGAAACCTTATGAGGTGAGGGACCTACTTACCTTGAGGTCAATTTTCAAAAGAGTATCAGACTTTTTTTTTGAAAACATGGTCTCTTCAGTTAGATGCCGATGGAGAAGCTGAGCGCAGCTGACAATGTACCCCTTCATTTCTGTGGACCTGCACTCCACAATGGATAAATTATGATTTCTAATTTCTCACGTGATAACTTGGATTGTTTCTCTGCAGTTTTATACGTCAGATTCCCTTGGTGTTTGTGATTGGCACACTAGGGACTTCTCGAGATAAAAGCATGCACCATTGTAGGTGGAACTAAAGAATCAAGGCTCTGAAGCTGAAGGCTGGGAGCACTCGCATCCTCGGTGGATGAGACCAGAGGGGAACCTGTAACATTTACTACCAGTGAGTTACCACTACTCCAAAAACCTACATAGCAAATGAATATTTATGTTAATATTTTAAAGCCCGTGTCAGCCATTCATTGTCACTAACTCAAACCACTCTGCATAAGCATCAGAGCAGAAGACTTGTACTAAATACCATCCAACATATACTGATCAAAGATATCCACTAGCAACCAGAGACAAAAGGGATACACCGTTTATAAAGTAAAAATCAAAATGTACAACCGTGATGAGCTATATAATTTAGGTCTGTGATACACTCGTCTCAGAGTGAAATTCACCATTCCTTTCACAAATGGTGACAAATGCAAGGTAACGCTGAAGGGAACAATTGCTCACATATGTTCTTGGGTTCTGTAACTGTGCAAGAAGATGGCCTAGGGCCCATTGTGGGTAGTTCAGTGTGCAGCGATAGTCAAAAAGGCAAACAATGTAAGATTTACAACTCTCCAATACTAGACAGAGCTGATTGCATGATCTACAATTAAGATTGCCCAACATTTCGCATTAAAAGATCCTGTCTTCAGTTCCTTATAACTTGTCCAGACTTAATTGTTCAGGCTGAAATTTTCCATGCTGGGTGTCTGCCACAGAGTGAATGACAGAGGGGAAGTTTCAGCCAAAACGGTTCAGCCATTTCTAAGAAAGAGGTTAGTAAAAAAATACACTGGTTTGCCCATGTTTTCATTTAAAAAATCTGCAGCCTTTTTCTTTGAGAAGTTCTAATGCCTCCATACTTTGGAGAGTAGACTTTAAATATGGCTGGGAAGAGGCAGTGTTACCCTGCTGTCAAAAATGTGTTCTTTCACTCTTTTTGTGGAAAAAACACTCACATTTGGCCAAGTTATAAGGTTTGAAAAATCTCCATTTGCATCTGCTTAGTAGAGACTACAGCTTGCAGATCAATCCTCTGAAGATCCTGTCTGCGCTGAGCACGCTCCAGTTGCTCACAGCTCCTACATGCCAACCAGACTGTGCATATGCAAACCCCCCACAGTGACTGACCACGCTACAGTCAAGGGCAACGGGGGCGGAGCAGCACTTTCCCTGGGATTGCTTTTCCTGGCTGCGATGGGATGTTGTGGAGCCAAGCACAGGAACCAGGAGCAATGCTCTTTGCTGTGCTTTCAATGATCCTCTTGCTGGCTACCAGACAACATGGAGGAGGAAGGTGCCTGACTCCAATGAAGAAGATACAAGTGCTGCACTTAGTAGATTAGGACAAGGAGTTTGGGGTGGGGGAATAGGTCAGGGAACTGGTGGCGGGGGCAAGTCTAGGACTTCCTGGACAAGGAGACTGGGATGAAGAACTGTGGGAGGACTTTGGGGCTCAGATGGAAGGCCTGGAGGGGAAGACTGGGGGTAGGTAGGCAAAAAGACTGTGACAAGGAGTTGGAGGGGGAAAGAAACCAAGACAGGTCAGAGGGGACGGCGCAGAAGGGGTCAAGCTTGTGGGGAACTGTCAGAAGGGCCCATGCCCCTAGAGCACACTTCTCTCCACAGCTTGGAATGGAACCCATGATTCTCGAATCTCACCATTCCTCTGCAGCTCACTGACCAAGGGTTTGTCCCATCCCCTTCTAGTGCTGGGCCACATTGAATATGACAATCTACTAATGCTATCAATTAGACCACTAGCTCAAATGGCAGAGGTCCTTGCAATGGATATAAAGTTTCCACACCAGCTGATGAACCATGTGAGTGTCAATATGATACTACATGATAGAATTCTGGGTTTTCTTTTTCATTTGTTTGCTTTTTAGAAACCCTAGACAATTACACACAAGCTTTGTTAAAAGAATTTTAAGATTGCTGATTCAAGCACACTCATGTCAAGAAACGCCATAATTAAGTTGCTCCTGAAGTGAAACATGTGAAACTGATATGCTTGGCAGTGTTATGTTTGCTAGTCACTGAATGGAACCCTGCCTATGTTTCCCCAAAAGTTTTCTCGACTCTGCAATAGATTTGGCAAAACATTTCACTTCAACTAAGTTTCATCAGAAACTGTCGGAAAAATTCTACTAGGCATAATACCGTTATTTGGAAGGTTTTACCTGTAAATGTGCATCCTCGGGCTTTTTATCTCCTTTCTTCATTTCTCACTCCTTTATGGTTAATTTAATACATTTTTTTCCTATGAGCACTTATTTAGGATCGTTTTTCTTTATAAATTGGCGACAAAATTATCAGAGCACAGACAATTACCTCAGTTGCCATCAAGCACAAGGAGACACAAGGCTAAATCCTGCTCTCATTAATCTGAAGTGAGTGACTTCATTAAAGTTGTTGCATTTACACCAGCTTAACTGACAACACAAGCTGACCCCGGGGTTCCCGATATTAACTTCAATGGGAAAGTTAGAATTTTCTGGGGGCACTGAATTGAGTGATACCCTGAAGGTTTATCCCTGGGTGAACTGTAACTGTTTGCTGTATCTTAGCATTGCCCTCTCTCTTATATATATGTGTGTCAACTGTGTTTGAACTGGGAATTAAGGTGACTTGCATTTAGAGTAATGAGTGAACATGCTAATATTCAGAGTAGGTTCTGAAAATAGCTTTTTCAGTTAGGGGATTTTTCTTTTTACAGATGTTGGGGGTTGTGATGGGGTGTCCCTCCTACACAGGACTGGAAGGGGCTAAGGTAGCCAGGTAGGCATATTGACTCCACAGGCCACACCTGGAGGAAGAGCCAGGGAGCAGGAATTGATTGCAAGTGGCCTGCTACTGGGAAAGGGCAGTCACTCCCTGGGAAGGAGAAATGTTTTAGGTGCTGCAGAGGTGTATTAGCTGCAGTCACTCCTTGGGAAGAGAGTTGAGGGTTTGGAGCCGGTTCCCACAGAGAGAGGAGGGGAACCAGGAGTGGTAAAGCAGTCCAGGGAAAGAGCAATGAGGGCAGAGAGAGGAAAGCCCCCAAATGCTGGGTGGAGGTTCCCTGGAGTGGAACCCAGAGTAGTGGGCAGGCCTGAGCTCTCCCCTATCAGCCACCAAGGGCATGGCTTCGACCAGTGGAGCAGGGAACTGGAAGACTGTCTGGGACCCTCTGGGAGTGACATAGGATTTGAAGGACTGAACCCCGAAAGAGGGGAACACTGAGTGACCTCCCTGGAGGGTTGAGTCACGAAGAGGATGCTGCAGTTCCAGGGCTGAAAGAGGGGCTGCAGACCAGAGAGAGAATCCGAGCGCTGATGTGCAAACCATGGAAGGGGGTGTCTTCCCCAAGACCTAGTCTCCAGAGTGACCAGGAAGTGGTGCCAGACCAGTGGTGAGTGGTACACACTATGACAGTGGTTTTCTGTGGGGTTTTTTGGCCATTCTTGGGTTTTAAATTTTTTTAAAATATATATTTCTGGGGTGATTCTGGGTATAATTGATTGATACATATTTTGTCCTAATGAGGAGACATTGGATTCAGTGAGCTATGCAGGTGGCACATAGGTGGTGAGAAGTACCTGCATCTTCCCAATTAGCAGTTGGTGCTAACCTGACGTAGCCAGTTCTGCCCCACCTCTCCTTTGCAGCCCTAGTGTAGAGGAGTGGTAGAGACATAATCTAGTGAACTGAGCACTTGATTGGGTGTCGGGAGATCAGGGCTCAGGTCCTCAAAGGTATTTAGGCCCCCAGCTCCCATTGATTTCAAAGGGAGCTAGGCAGCTATATACTTTTGTGGATCTCAGCCCAGTATATTAACCGTGGCTATGCCACTACCTCACTGGGTGACCTTAATCATCTTACTTTCTATCTGTGTGCCTCTGCTTCCCATTCTACCCTCTGCCTTGTCTGTGTAGACTGTATGCTTTTTGGAGCACTGTCATTGAATATGTGGATGTGAGTAGAGCCTCCTATCTCAGATGGACCCTCTAGGCCCTATCATAGAACGACGGTGAGAAAATAGAGTGCAAGGGTGAGAAATGGTCAGAGCGTGTGGTGGCGCTGGCTAGCTTTAGGGGCAGCTGCAACTGGCATATTTTATAGCAGGTCTCTCAAGGCTGATTCCCCACTCTGGCACGTCAAGTGCAGAAGATAAGGGCCCACAAGGAGTCTAAAAATTGACACTGGCCACTCTAGGCTGCTATTAAACTCCCAAGGTCACAGTTTCTCTCTGACCTTGGAGGGATAGATGCTGCCACCCCCCAAGTGCAAAAACAAACAAACAAACAAAAACCCTTGGGACCCCAGGAAGGCTCACTTGGGAATTCACCCTCGAGCCCTTTCACCCCTCCTCCTCCCCATCCCCCTCCAGGGAAGAGCTGAGAAAGAAAACAAAGGAAATTAGCTGTTGCCCTAGCTAATTAAACAACCAGCACAAACCTCTTAGGACACCAAAAATCCAATCCTTTTCTTAAAAAAAGATAAATTTTATTAAAAACAAAAAGAAAGAAATACATCTGGAACTTAGGCTTTTGCTAGATTTAGAAAACCCACTTACAAAATTTAAACCTCAAGAATAAC
The DNA here is from genome assembly GCF_002925995.2 of Terrapene triunguis. Lineage (NCBI taxonomy): Eukaryota > Metazoa > Chordata > Testudines > Emydidae > Terrapene > Terrapene triunguis. Next base: position 10,586,228 of record NW_020664487.1, on the reverse strand, counting down.
CTTCTTGAGGTCCAGCTTAAAGGTTACAAGCAAAACAAAAAGCATTCGAGGTTAGCTCAGAGGAGTCCACAATAACAATTTCCAATAAGAAATAAACAGAAATAAACCTAGTCGCATCTTCTTAGCAGGGGCGGCTCTAGCTTTTTTGCCGCCCCAAGCACAGCAGTCAGGCAGCCTTTGGCAGCACGCCTGCGGGAGGTCCCCGGTCCCGTGGATTCGGCGGCATGCCGAATTACCGCCGAAGCTGCGGGACTGGCGGACCTCCCGCAGGCATGCTGCCAAAGGCTGCCTGACTGCCACCCTCTCAGGGACTGGCAGGGCGCCCCTCGTGGCTTGCTGCCCCAGGCACGCGCTTGGAGCACTGGTGCCTGGAGCTGCCCAGAGACGTGACTGGAGCAGAAGCTGCCAAGGCCAAAGCCCTGAGCCCAACGCCGGGCTGATGCAGCGCACTCACTTCTGCATTGCCTCTGCAGGTGCATCTGATATCCCCATGGAGAGGAAGTCCTGTCCCCAGCCTGGCAGACAAACAGCTAGGAGGCCCCTACTGGGTTCTCTGGCTGGGGGGATCCCAGCAGGACAGGGAGATTGGATTTCACGGGGCAGGGCTAATTCGATCTAGCCAAGAAAGGTACAACAAGAACCAACAGCTGTCAGCTGCAGCCAGAGCAATTCAAATAAGAAGCAAGGCACCCATTTTTGACAGCCAGGGAGACTAGCCACTGGAACAAATTCCCCAGGGGAGAGCTGGAGTCTCTGTTTCCTGGTGTCCTACCATCACAACTGGTTGTCATTCTGGAAGGGGCTTTTTAGTGAGTTACAAGCAATTGGGCTTAATAGGGTGCTGAGAGTGCGACATTTCATAGCCCGTGAAATAGAGGCCAGATTAAGAGATTGAATTGTTTCACAACTGATGCCTCTATGAAAACTCAGTGTGGGGTGAGGAACAGACGCTGCTGTTTTACTGGGTGGCCTGGTTGCTCTCCAGAATCAGTAATGAGCAAGTGGGGAGATCCGGGGTGCAGCTCAAACATCCAACCGGGCTGGCCGGGGGCAGTCATCAGGCCTGCCAGGGAATGGTGAGTGTGGCAATGACTTCACAAAGGCCTCTGGCAGGAACTCAGCCTATTGGCCAAAGATGATGAGGTGGCTGTAACCTCACAGAGCTCCCTTGACAACAGCCAGGCAGGACAGGGATGCGGGGCCGGGGGAACTTCAGAGACCCCTGTAGCCTTGCTACAGCGAGCCTCCATTTCATGGTCTCTCCCTGAGAACCACGAGATAGTTGGTTTGGAGTTTCTGTTGGATTGTTTTCCATTCTGTGTGGATTTTTTTCCATTCTGTGTGGATTTTTTTCCATTCTGTGTGGATTTTTTTCCATTCCGTGTGGATTTTTTGGAAATAAACCATCATCTGTGTGGAAGGTAAGAAAAAATATAGGCTCTATGTACGAGATAGGGAACTCTGTCCTAGCAGATTCTCAGGTTGTGGGAGAGAGGTTTGATATCTCTGTACTGGGCACTGGCGCAACCACTCCTGGAATATTGTGTCCATTTCTGGTGTCCACAATTTGAGACAGATGCTGATAAATCAGAGAGGGTTCACAGAAGAGCCACAAGAATGATGAAAGGATCAGAAAACCTGCCCTGTGGTGACAGACTACAGGAGCTCAATCTCAGAGCAGGTTAAGCGGTGAGCCTATGGGAACAAATATTTACTAATGGGCTCTTCACTTTACCAGATAAAGGTTATGAGCAGTCAATGGCTGGAAGTTGAAGCTAGACCAATACACACTGGAAATAAGGCGAGCATTTTTAACATCAGAGTTTGGAGCAATTCACTGAGGGTTGTGCTGGATTTTCCACAACTGGCCTATTTTAAAATCAAGATTGGGTGTTTTCCTAAAAAATCTGCTCTAATTCCTATGGGAATTATTTTGAGGGACGTTCTATGACCGATGTGAAACAGAAATTCAGACCAGTGTGTGGTTCCTTCTGGGCTTGGAATTTATGAATCTGAGACTTGTTGGGGGCATTTGGAATTTGTCCCTTTTTGCTTCCCTCTTCCTCCTTCCCTCTTGACTCTTCTTCTCTTTTCTCTTCTTTCATTTCTTTCCTCTGCTCTTCTTCCTGGGGAGGGTGGGGCTGTGCTCCAGCTGTCACTGTAGGAGGCCTCACAAAGAGGTGGGGCTGGAATTGTGAACTGATGGTGATCTCCACCATAGTGATCTCTTGTGGCAACTAGTGCTTTTTCCCGTGTGTTGAGAATGCTCCGCCTCCAGGACTGAGAGTCTCCACACTGATCGGCCAAGTGTGGGGCTATTGCTGAGTTAATAGGGAGGAGACTCAGGCACTCTTGGCTGAGTGCAGTGAGGCCTAAGACTCAATTCAACGGCATTTGTTTGTCTGTCGCTAAGGCGATAATTTTTGAAGGCTACATCCAATTGAATCCAAAATTTCAGGGAATTTCTAGGCATCAGTGGAAAGAAGCTTGTTAATTTTGGGGGTCCAGAAGTTGTTGAAATAGCCAGATTTTGGCAGCAATAGCTTCTTCTGCAGGTGCAGAAAGAATATTTTCTTCATTTCAGTTGATGCAGCTACTTCATTCCAATTTAAAAAACTGATTGGGAGTTAAAAAAGGATGACGGCTTCTATTCTTCTTGTAATATATGAATAAACACTAAAGAGAAGGAGATGTAAGCTACTACTTCGAAAATCTGGATGGACGATTATGACCAGGAACAATCAGTTCAATGCATTAACTAGAGATACGTCTTTACTTCCGTTTGTTTGAAATGAAAAAAGAAATGTTTCAGTCAACCTTTTTGTTTTTATGTATCCTGCAAAACCAGCAAGTCAACATGTTTTAATGGTTACCTATTCATAGAATCATAGACGACTAGGGCTGGAACAGAGCTCAGGACATCATCTAGTCCACCCCCCTGCTCAAAGCAGGACTAACCGCAAGTTAATCATCCCAGCCAGGGGTTTGTCAAGCTGAGCTTTAAAAACTTGTACGGATGGAGATTCCAGCACCTCCCTAGGTAATGCCCCAAACAACAACAATCACTCATTGTCCTTTAGAGCACAAGGGCTCTAACACGCCTGATGTGCTCAAATCTCTCTCCTGCTAGGACTTAGAGAATTTTCTCCATCCCCATGATACAGAGGGAAAGAGAAAAGAAGTGACTTCTCTTTGGTCACACACCAAGGTCATGTTAGAGCTAGAAAGAGAAACATAAGAAAAAAGTTGTATCCAAATGTTTTGCATTTCAAACTAACTGATTTCTTGAACAAAGGAAATTTGATGTGTGGTTAGTGAACTGAAATGATACATTCTGGTCTCCACCTGTTTCTAGATGTTGTGTATTTGGTTGCCCTGGTAATAGCATCTTGTGTTGCTATGGCAACTGAGTTAGATTATTAGGGGATAGGCCAGCCAGTTTTGCCTGGTTTGGTTAGTTGAGTGGTTGCTTTTTAAGGCTTACAGTTCTCTGGTCTCCAGTCATTTCTTCCTAAACCTGCTGCCCCCAAGGATACAACACTAGATTTATGAACTAGTAGATCCATCCCCTCACACCTCGTTTTTATGCATAGATTGATGGAGGAAAACAAGTTTGGCTGTTTTGTGAACTCCCAATGGCTTTCTTGAATTTCAACCAACTAGTCAATTGAACTGAACTATTTGAATAAACTGCAATGAAGAACGGAAGAAAATATTTTCTACCCCTTTCCAGGAAGCTACTGCTGTCCAAAGCTGGGTTAGCTTTTCAGCTAACTTTGCTTCCAGGCCTTAGCTATCACGTCAGTGGTGTGACTGCCTTAAAAACTTGGCAGTGAACATGTTCCACTTCATGTTATTTTTTCCTCTTCTATTTAAATTATTTAAGAGATTGTCATAAATTTTGCCCTTAATTTAAAATAGATGATTTTTTTCTTGTCAAGCTGGGCCTTACAAATCTCTAAGGATGAAGTTTCCACCACCTCCATAGGTCACACTCAGAGCCAGGGAGACTGGGAATAGAGCAAAACCGCCAATGAAAGCCAGGAGTCCAGACTCCCAACCCCCTGCCTCAGTCACACTCAGAGCCAGGGAGACTGGGAATAGAGTCCCGCTGGCACTTCCCAGCTCTGGAAGGGAGTGTTCCTCTAGTGGCTAGTGCGGGAGCCTGGACAAAGGCTCCGTCCCCGACTCTATCCCTGACTCCCTCGGCGACCCTGAGGCAGTGGCTTCTCCTGCCAAGGCCTCTGTTTCCATCAGTGGGGCTGGGGACACCACCCTAGAGCCCTTGGACCGTCACGCTACAGGAATGTGCGTGAGGTACTAGGAGATCTGGAGATGGGAGGTGTCCTGCTGGCTGTAAGTCAGTGTTGTGAACCCCCAGTTGCTAGGCTGAATTTATCCATCCCCTGGCAATAAACCATCATCACAGCCACTTTCGATCTCCTGGCTTCTACCCCCTACCCTGCTGGCAGGGCATTGGGCAGCACCCTGTCCATCCCACCTGGGTGCAGGAGATTGAGGAAGAGAGCATCTGCCATCCAACTCTTTCCCATCTAGAGCAAGTGAGTGGAGTTCTCCAGAGCCATCCCCAGTGTGGTGGGAATGGCCCAGCAATAGGGCTCCCAGCCCTTCCCTTGCAGGAGATTGTTCCCCACGTCGAGAGTCTTTGGGAAGGGCAGAGACCTGCCAGGTGCTGAACACCCACAACCGCAATCAGTGAAATCAGTGGGAACTGAGGGTGACTCCTGCCTCCTAGGATTGGCACCTTGTGAACGAACTTTCGTTGGGGACTCTCTGGGTTCTGCTCTTTCTCTGGCCTGGGAGGGAATGGGGCCTACTGGGGTGGAGGGAGCTGCTTGTCCAAACTAACGGAGAGCCCCATTGCTCTGAAAGGACGAGACTCTCCCAGTATCACAGGGCCCCATTGGTGAGGGGGAACATTGGGAGCTGCCTGTGCTGTGAGTTGCTGCCACTGTGTGTGGATGGCAGCCCCATGCCCTGGGGTGGGGTGTGCGGTGGGGGGGAGTTGCCTCAGCGGAGGGGAGGTGGGCAGGGGAGCAGTCAGGCTCGTTAATGAGAGGCTGCCTTGAGCCCAGACTCACGGCTGTTCCCCACTCGGTTCCAGAATGAAGCGGCTGAAGCACATGCTGAGGCGGAAGGCTGGGGAGGTGGCTCCGGAGCCAGCAGGGAGCAGCGTCCGCCTTGCCTGGGAGGAGAGCGGCCCCTCTGTCCCCACGGGCGGGGAAGAGGCTTGTGGCGTGGCAAACCGGAGGAGCTCCCTGAACTGCTGGAGGAAGAGCAAAACATCAGCTTCCTTAGCAGGCCCTGAGGCACCTTCTGGTCCCACATGGAGGTGGCCCAGGGTCATGCTACGTCGGAGGGACCCCGGAGAGGGCGGGAGCCGGGCAAGGTGGCTCTGCGGCTTACTGTACAGGAAACAGAGGAGCCAGGAGTCCAGCCCCAGTGCCCAGCTGGAGGAGACGGAGGAGGACGAGGAGGAGGAGGCGGAGGAGGCGGAGGAGGACGAGGAGGAGGACGAGGTGGAGGAGGAGGAGGACGAGGACGAGGATGAGTCCCCTGAGCAAGAGATCATGAGGATCATCCAGGAGTACCTCCAGGGCAGAGCTGAGGTACAAAAATCCCCCAGCTGCGCTGCCCCCGTGTCTGTCCTGCCCCTTGTTCCATCCCCACCCAGGCAGGGGAGTTTTGTCCCAGAGAATCCCTCACCCCCCATGGGGGGCACTTCTTCCCTGTTACCTGGCACCCCAAAGTGGGGGCATTTGTCTCACGCAGGCCAAGGTGTCCGCTCCCCGCAGACACTGTCCCAGTTACAACCCCAGTCTGTGCAGGGCGACACTGGTTTCGGGAAGCGGGGCGGCTTTCCCTGTCCAACCCCATGGGGTTCCTGAGCCCTGGAGCTGCTCTAGGTGGTGTGGGGAGGTCCCTACCTAACCGTCTCTCTCTTTCTCTCTCCCCCACCCCACTCCTAGTTGGTCGAGGACGTGGCCAAACAGCTCTGCTTCCTCGATGCTGTCCCATGTCTGTGCTCCTTCGCACAGCAGCATGGGCGGGACACCCTGGAGCCGCACTGCTCAAAAGAGGCCCTCGTGGAGAGCATTGCGGTGAGTGGGCCCCCGTGCCTGGCCCCTGGGGCGAGGGACCCAGAGATGGGAGAAGAGTTAGTGGGGCTGGAGTGGGGAGCAGACGACAGTGGTTCCTGGGGCTGAGGGCTGGGGAGCAGGGAAGGGGGAAATTCCGACACCGATCGGGAGCTGGCAGTGAGGGAATTTTAAGGCCGGAGGGGAGGGGAGGGAGGAATTGGGTGGGAGAGGGGGAAGGAAGTTTGACGGATGGGCGGAATGGGGGGCCCAGCTGGTTGGGGGTGGGGGTGACACTGGCTGTTTCTGCAGAGCCCTTTGGTCTCCTCCCTGGGAAGCGCCTGTGGGTCTGCGGGGCCTGAGTCTCACATGCGATTTTATCTTCTTGGGGTCTCTCAGGAGCTGATTGAAAATCTGCCCCTGCTGCCAGAGCCAACCTCCATCATCTCCAGCTCCATGGCCGCGGTGTGCAGCCTCAGGTACCAGGACCCACCCATCCAGCTGCCCTAACCCTGGTGCTGATCGGGTCCGGAGCCGGGAGTCCCAGATCCTCTCTGGCCTAGATTACCCCCAGCTGTGGCTGTTCGCATCCCCCAGCAGAGGAGGTGGGAACGTCCCCTCTTTCCTGGCTGGGGGGTGATTTCACTCCAGTAACGTCAGAGTGGCCGTAGGGAGGGGATCACTGCGGGGGAGGGGGGTCATGTCCCTGTCAGTGCTAGCGCCACTCCGGTGCTGCCAAGTATAACACGGGCTCCTCTCTCCTGCCAGCAAACTGAAGCCACCGCTTGCCCTGGAGCTGGAGTCACGCCTCCTGCGGGCTCTTACGTATACCATATTCACCATGACCACTGAGCGGTATACCACCTACTTCCAGGTAGGTCATGATCCTACTTCTCCCGTCCCAGGAGCAGGAGCCGCCTCTGGTCCCTGCTCCCTCGGTTTGATGGAGCTGCTGAGAATAGGGGAGGGGTGAGCAGAGCTGGGAACAGGCCCAGGCAGGGCGGAGGGGGGACAACACAAACTCTCAGGGAGGGCCCCTTCCCTCCAGGGGGGATTGTGTTACCCCTCTGTGGCTGAACCCAGCCTTCCCTCTCCTCATTCTCTGCTCTGCTGCCTGGACTCTCCCGGGGATCCTACCTCCCACCCATTGCGGTTTGGCTGTTCCATAGTCTGCTGGGTACCAGGCCCTGCGCAGAGAACTGCTAAGAGCAAGGATCGAAGAGGCAGCAGGCATCCGGCCATGAACTCTTGCTAAGTGTCCCTGGAGTGATGGGAATGGCAGAGGCCAGGATGTGCCTTTTGGGTCTGGCCAGGGCTCCCCCGAGAACCCCCCTGGTCCCCTGACTGGTGTAGCCCCATGTCCCATGACTGACGGGTGCTCCCTCTTCTTGCAGGATCTGCACAACACCTATTTAGAGGGCCTGGACACCTTGCTCGGGTGCCTGCTCACCGAGACCCCCACCACAGACAAGCTGCAGCACCTTTTGGAGGTGAGTAGAATGGGAGGGTCTGGGGCGGAATTTCCCCTGAACCCCGTGGGAGGGCTGCAAAGGAGAGACTAGAAGAGTCACGTTTCCATTGTGTCCTCCCAGCTTGGACCCAAGCGGCCACACGTTCCCAGAGCTGTCAGTGCAGTGCCATGTTGGGACCCTTACACCTCACGGGGCGGGGGCGCGGGGGAGCAGGGGAAGGAGCTGGGAGTGTCAGCCAGAGCTCTGCATGGCAGCATTACGCACTAACAGTGAGCACCAGGCCTGGCTGGGGACTGAGAGACTGAAACCCCTGTGAGATGCAGGACATGGGCCTCTGAGAAAAGTCTCTGGCTCCTTTCTAGGGAGACCCTGAGATACAGGAGGAGCCTCAGGGAATCAGCTCTTCTGTCCTAGGGACACTGCAGTTCCCGGAGGCATTGTCCTCACGGCCGCTCCATCCATCCTACCAAGGCCTTTGCAGCCGGGGTCTGGGGTCCAGGGCATGTGCCTTGATCCTGACGTGCTGTTCATGGATCAGGAGTTCAGAGCAAATAGACCAGCCCCAAGACCGAACATTGTCCCAGCCTGGAGAGACAATGAGCTTGTGCCCAGCAAGACGTGGGCAGTGTCATGAACCCCCACATGAGAAGTCAGCTATTCCCCCTTGAGCACAAGGTCTCAGCCCCATGGGAGGGGGAGAGGCTCGTTTGTAGAGCATGTACGCCTGCCCGCTGACCCTCCCCTGCCTCCTTCTCCCGCAGCACGTCCATTTCTGGCTCTGCTCCAAAAACAGCCTGGAGAGAGCTAGAGCCATACGGAGCAGCGCTGCCCTGCTCCAGATTGCCACCTCCCTGCCTGGATTTGACGTAAGTGACCTTTGACCCCAGCATCCTGCAGAGTCAGGGCTTGAGTCAAGTTCCTCATCCCCTGGCTAATTGGTCCCCCCTGGGTCCGTGAGGGACTGCGTTCCATAGGCCATGGGCTGGCAGGGTCGTGCCTGGCCTCAGGCCCTTGTTATTCTGGAGCAGCCTGGCAGCGAGTGCTCATAGAGGGCCCTTGCCCTGGTCCCTTTGCTTCAAGCTCCTTTGGGGTCAGAGAGAAAGAGGGCTCTAGTTCCTCTCCCTCAGCGCCTCCTACAGATGGATGGGAGCAGAGCTCTGGCCCAGAGGAGCTGGGGAGCTGAAGGGAGAATGTTGATGGATTCCCCTCTTCTCCTCCCACCAGACCTCCTCCGATTTCCCCAAGGTGGGCAACTTTGTACTGCAGCTGGGTCTGCACATCTCGGACCCAGCCAGCGACATCAGCCAGCAAGCCAGGAGCGGGATCCATTGGCTGCAGAGGCTCCTGCTGCAGAGGAGGGGTAAGAAACCCAGCTGGGCAATGGGACCCCATAGAAGTGAGTCCCTTGGCGACTAGCTCCAGCTGGCCATTGGGACGCCCATAGAACTAAGGTCTCTTCTGTTAGACCAACTGCAGCAGGGCAGAGGGACCTCAATGGAAACAAGGCCCCTGTTTTGGGCCCCCCACTTGCTGGCCAAGGGACCCTACAGAAAGACGCCCCCTCCTCTGAGACCGACCCCAGCTTAGATGATGTCTCACACTCATCTCCCTAATTCAGGGAGAGAGGAAGGGGCGAACATGCCAGGGAAATTGGCTGCTTTACCTCAGAGCCTGGCTCCGTCCCCCAGCCCAGGGAAATCAGCCCACCCAGGGGGCAGCCAACTGGTGAGGGGACAGGAACGGAGCTATTGAGACACGTGGAGGGAAAGAGCCCACCATGAGGGCAGGGGCAGGGACACAGGGGAAGGACACAAAGCTTGTAGGATGTCACCAGTTGGGTAGCTAGGGCCAGATCCTGACTTCAGTGGGTGGGTGGGGGGGGTTCTCAGTATTAGACGCCACTGTTAACAGGCGCCCACTCCCAGAGCACCAGGGCCATAAGTGTCCATGATTGCTGTGATGAATGAGACAAATTCCCCTTCAGATACTTAGCTGCCTGGTCCATTGGGTGCGCCGAGGACCCCGGCCAGTGTTCACCCAGCAAAGGGAACAGAAGGAAACAGGCACTAAAACCGGATGCCAAACCTCCCCAATGGGTGTGTCTTTCTTCCCCAGGGTTGAACATCCAAGAGGCGAGCGATCTGTGGTGCCGGGACGAGCTCCAGGACACCGAGCGCCTGGCCTACAGCAATATGGCCAGGATGG
>NW_020664487.1:10522598-10556453 GCF_002925995.2 Terrapene triunguis | reverse complement strand
ACCAGCTTCTCAGGGAGCTTCCTGTTTCCTGCTGCTTCCCTGAACCCACTTGAGGAGAACAGGGAGTCAACTGAAATAGTAGGAGCCAGTTAGGCCCTTAAGACGCTGAGATCTTCCCTCACTCAGACTCTGCTACCAGCCTGCTTATTTGTCCCCTTCAATTGAGTGTTGAGAGCCACTCTAGCTGGCACAGAACAGCAGTCCTAGTGAAAGAAGAAAATGTCCCTCTGGGGCAGCATTCAGAAAAAGAAAGAAAGCAAAGGAAGCTTTTCTATCTAAGCAGGAAGGAGCTCTCCTGAGATACATAGACACAAATGTTCACGGTGAACCTTCCAGCCCCAGTGAGAATGTGAGTGGTGAGGAGATGCCTGATCTTCCAGTTAGTCAGAGTGCAGGTGACCTGGCAGCTACTGCAGCATCCATATCTCCATCTCAAAGGGGTGTAACCATGCACATTCCTGAAGAAAAGTGTAGATCAGAGAAGAGTGTGGTGGAGGTGCAAGAAACAGCTGCTGCTGAGTTTAGTTCCTTAAGTCTAGATGATCCAGGACTGTGGACCCACTTGAGCAGTAGCCTGAGGGACTTCCTTGTACTGCATGGGCCACAGCAAGTGAAAAACTTCATGTTCCTCAAAGACAATGAAAATAGTAGCTTCCATCCAACACATTACTGGTGTGAAATCCCCAATGGTGACAAAGTGAAGAGGCCATGGCTTATGTACTCAAAAACCTAGAATGCTGCATACTGTTTTTGTTGCAAACCCTTCCAGTCTAATGTTCCAGCCACATTGGGTTCTACAGGAACAAAAGACTGGAAAAATCTGGCGAGAAATCTGGCATGCCATGAGAAGGCAGCAAATCACCAGAGAGCATTCCATAGGTGGAAAGAGCTTGAGAAGAGAATAAGATTAAAGACCACCATAGATGATCAGCATCAAGAGAAGATTGCATCAGAGTCTCTTCACTGGCAAAATGTTCTGTAAAGGCTTGTTGCCATTGTGAGAATGCTTGCTACCCAAAACCTAGCACTGTGTGGCACTTCAGATCAGCTGCATGTGCCAAACAATGGAAACGTCCTTAAGTTAAGTGGAGCTGATGGCTGAGGTTGATGCTGTACTCCAGGAGCATCTAAGAAGAGTCACCACCCAAGAAATGGACACACCCCACGACCTCGGAAAAACAATTCAAAATGACATCATACTGTTACTGGCAACAAAAGTCAAACAGAAGATTGTGTGACTGGAGGATATCTGCATGCATATTATAAGACTGTCCTACATAAATGAGAAAAAGTTGAGGTGCCTTTATTATTCTTTTGTTCCATTCTTTGTTTCTATGGGGAACGCACTATCACGGTCTTCCTTTTAAACAAATAAAACTAAAACTTTAAAAAAAAAAAAAGCAACGGCTGTTGAAAATAGCAATTCCAGTCCTAATAACCACTGGGAAGCATTTCTTGCTCAATTTACTCTACTTTTTCTACAGCAAGTTACAGTGGATCAGTATATTTGGTTTGGGGGAAATGAAGTAACAGCTGCCCAAATTGAGCTTGAGCACTCCTGAATTTTGAGGTGTTCAAATCTGGAAGGCAGGTGCTAGATTCCCTTTCTGAATATTAGCTATATCTGGAAAGGAAAAGTCAATTTCTGCTTCCATGGCTCAGAAGTGGAAATCCTCCTAAGTGCCTGGTACTGTATCTAAAGCTGCCCAGGTCCAGAGCCTCCCCTCCCTTACTTTTCATTTTAAATTCTAGTGGGATCCACATACCTCCCTTGCTAGGCTTCAGATAGAGAGGTGCACCGTCCATTTAGTCCCCCCAATTCCTCCTTTGGGGGAGAGCCCAGGGCTGGGGTGGCAGGAGGTGCAGCTGGGGGCCAGAGCTGGGGCGGCAGGGGGTGTGGGCAGGGGAGAGTCCAGGGCTGGGGCAATACAGGGGTGGGGGGGCGGCAAAAAACCTAGAGCTGGCTCTGTTCCTACCATTCACAGCAAGCTGCAGATTTCAGTTCCATACTCCTTCCCCCACCCTTTCCTCTTGCTAGTGGCCAAGGGAATGCTGGGAAATGTAGTTCTTTCCCTGCTCCAGGGCTGGCTCTATAGGCAGAGAGCTAACCAAGGAACTACAGCTCCCAGGGTCCCCTGTTGGTTCTCAGCTCCCATGCTGGATTCTTGAGCCCCTTGCAAATCTGCCACCCCAAGCACCTGCTTGCTTTGCTGGTGCCTAGAGCTGGCCCTGCTTCTTAGACATTCCCTAATTTACTTACATATCTGGGGTTTCAGATAAGCAATCTCTAGGTATGATCTGATGGTTTTTCATATCTGGCTTAAGCTTCTCACAAAATAACTGCTCCCTGTTCCCCTCTTTCCTGGAGAACCAGAACACACAGACAAAGGGAAGTTTTTTCCCCCCCAATTTTAAAAAGTTCTAGCCCTCCCATTGGCTCTTTTGGTCAGGTGCCCACTCCTTTCCTTTTACCTGTGGGCTTGTTAACCCTTTACAGGTAAAGCAAGTAGAGAACAACCACCAAGAGGGATTCCATAGCCAACTGGCTGGCTGCATGTCCACAAAAGGGAGCTACCCCCCCCCCTCATTTATAACAAGCCCTGAGGCTACTCTAACCTGTTCCAAAGCCTGAGCTGGGATCAAAGCCAGGCTAAGAGTCAGGGAAACTATAACTGGCCCCTTGAAGGCCTCTCCTTCTCTGCTGTGCTGAGCACAATTTGGCCACAGCAGAGAATCTGATCTATTGCTTTATAAAGACTCTTTTATGGACAATAAAACTTTACTCCTATAAAGTAACTGCAGATACATTTGCATGTGTGTTGATTCAGATTTCTTCTGCATTATGTAAACACCACTCCAGCTCCCATAGCAACAGCCTCCATGTGGCCAATTCTGCCAGTGCTAAACACCTTGTAGTAATCTGCAAATATTTAAATTATACATGATTGGCTTGTCAGTTTTGTCACATATGTTTATATGCAAACGGATCTTATGCCTAGCGCTTCCAGCAGCCTCTGGGAATGTGTCAGAGCTGAACATTCAGTACCGTTTGTAGGTCTTGTCTGACCTGAATGTTAAATGTGATTTCCCCTATGTGAACCTTACATCTCTTCTGCGTCTGAAGACCAAGATCAAAATTCAAATATTTAATTTCCTCATTAACATTAATTACAATGGCTTTGTGCTGGAATCTGAAGTTAAGTTTGTGGCCGCTAAACTTTGCCAGAGCCTACATGACATTGGAGGTGTACTGAAATCTGATTGAAAAGCATTTAGTAAGGACCAGAAAAAGATGGCAACAAAAGGTCAGTGGCATGAAGTATTGACGTCTTCAAACATCCCAGAGTTCAAATAAGAGTTGGATATTGAAATAGCCAAACCACACAAGACAGAACACAGTTACAATTAGCGATAGACAAATCTCTAAAGGTTAGGAGAGCGTCCCAATCTTTTCCATACTGTGACCTCGTGTCACAACTGAAAAATATTCCAAGCCTCCTCATCTCACCCTGCAGTAAGGGAGGAGGCTTATGGCCCCTCTGGACTTGGTCACATCCCTTTCTTGGGGCTGCAACCCCCAGCTTGAGAGTCCTTGGCTCAGCAGATACAGTTTGGATACAACCGTAGGCCCCATCCTGCAAAAATATTTGCACATGTTTGACTTTACATAGACAAGTTGACTTCAATGCCACTACTCACATGGGTACCATTCAGCACATGCCTAGGTTTTTGGGGAGGCCTGATTTTATACACTGTTATTTATATACAAGTTCGGTTCCTAAATGCTTAGCAGTTAAATACCAAATAATAGCAGAGATTAGCAGTACAGGCAAGGAATGAAGGGTATATTGTCAGATGAGACCGGAAAATAGATGGAGAATGGACGAGATGGAGGAAGGCTGCAAAAGAGAAGGTAGCTCTTACAGCCCTAGTGACAAAAAGGTGTGGTGGGGAACAGAGAGGAGAGTTTAGCGGCTTTAAAAGCAATCACACTTTGCCTTGACTCGCACCCTTTGCAAGAACACGTCAATGCGGTTGCATGGGATTTGTGTACTTAGTATTAAGAGAGCCCTGAGGAAAACTTGCAGTGGGAGTAAGAATTTCCTCCTGGCCATTCCCCAGGACAATCCGTGGCCCTAAGCATATTCCCGTATGTCCCCTGTGGCCGTGCCCCTGCTTGGGTTGGCAATGGCAACCAACACCAGAGCCATTTGGTGTGCTGGTTGGCTGCCTGCCACCAGTCCTCTTAGGACAGAATGGGTTTCCATCTCCCCGTCCCACTGTCTTCAGGCAGGCCGGGGTCTGTCCAGGAGAAAGTAAGACTCAGACTCTTCCTCCTCAAGCAGAGGACAAAAGTGGGGAGGTGTGCGTGTGTGTGTGTGTGTGGGGGGGGGGTGATGCCACCTTACCAGAGCCATGATTCGGGGGAGAAAGGTAGTGAAGGCCCCTCTCACAGAGGTGGTGTTGACCCTGTTCCCCCCACCCCCCACCAGGGCAGAGGGTCTCAGAGATGATAACCCTTTCAGATCTCTGCTTCAGGCTGCCCAGGCAGGTGTCACTGCTTTGGTTACACTCATGTCAACTAGGAGGGCCAGACTTGTTTTAAAGATTTTCACATCATCACAGAACTACAGGAACTGGAGCCCCAGGGGTGTCAGTGCCTTAAGCCTTTCCTTCCTTTCCCAGTCCTGCCAAAAAGCTGCCTGTCATTATGGGACCTCCCATCACCTCTCCCCCTCACCAGTAACCTATCTGAGGGACAACAGAGCCCTACAGTCAGCTGCAGAATGGCTGGGTTCATTGCTGTGGGGGATTAGCTGTTTAGACTTGGGTTGGGACTTTCAAAATGGCCTCAGGCCAATAGCTCCCATTCTACAATCATGGGACTTGTGCTCCTGAGTGCCAAGTTCTCTTCGTTCCTTTGAAGAAATCCCCATTGGGGTTTTGAAAATTGGAATTTGCCGGTATGTGTGTGTGTGAGAGAGAGAAGATTTTAAATTGTCTTGTGGATACTGTAGTTACTAGGAGTTTGTATAGCATAAGGTTAGGCCCAGAGTACCAGCACATTCTCGGTGCAGGTCTACCAGTGCAGGTGCACTACTGTGGCACTTCAGTGAAGATGCTACTATGCCGACAGGAGAGCTTCTCCCGTCTGTGTCGTTAATCCACCTCCGCAGGAGGCGGTAGCTATGTCAATGGGAGAGGCTCTCCCGTCACCTTAGGACTCCCACCACTAGGAGGTTAGGTCAGTATAATTGCACCGCTTCACACCCCTGAGCAAGGTAGCTGCACGGCTGTAGGTTTGTAGTGTAGACTGGCCTCGGTCAGTAGAGCTGGTTGAGAAATAACGTCCAACAACTGTCCTTCCAAAAGATTGAAAAGGAAATAATTCCATTTTCTTGGAAAGCCATTTTCTGTCCCAAACAAGCTTCAACAGAAATTTTTGAGCAGCTCTGTCAGTCAGTGCCATCAGCTGAATAAGGAACTAGTCCCCTACCGACTTTTCAGTTGCCACCAGTTCTGTGTAGCATAACATAGATATTTTTATTAATCTATCTAGCAGGAAGAAATCCACCAGTTTGAATCTCCCGCACTGGTGGTGTGACCTACACTAATCATGTGGATGAATTTCTTCCCATGGAATTACTAAGACTTTTTAAAAGAATACGTTGGAAATAAAATTATTGGGAGTTTCAATCTGAAGGATTCTGGCATTTAACTGGCTTTCAAACAACTGGAAACAGTGAATGCACATTCCTAAATTTAATTTCTTTGTCTCCTGCTCCAAGACCAAAAGGCCAGATTCTGATAGATGAGGGACTTCTTCTGACAGAGCTAAAAGCATCTGATCATGTCTCATGCACTAAGGAAGTTGGTCCAAGAGAGATGGCAATACTACTGAGAGACACAGAAAGGCTCTGTTGATAGGAGATTCAGTAGTGAGAAATATTGTTAGAGATGGTCGAAAAACTGAGTTTTCTTCTGTGGAAAATTTCAACAAGAATGCAGGTCAGTGTAGTTTGAAAGCTTCCCTCTCTCACCAACAGAAGCTGGTCCAGTAAAAGAAATTCTCTCACGTACCTTGTGTCTCTAATATCCTGATACCAACATGGCTACAACAACACTGCAAACAACCCTCCAAATGGCCATCTGCCAAGAATAGAGTTGAAAAGCCCTGTAATACAACTCCCAGCAGTCACTGGGGCTACCATGAGCCTTGATAAATACCACTGGAAAGATGGGAGGGAGAATATGTTAGTGATAAAGAGAGTTGTTTTCAATCTGGAAACAGTTTTTCTCCACCTTTCTGGATTTTATGAAATTTCTGGAAGGGAGAGAAATTCATACCAGATGCAGAATTAGTTAAAAGTTGAGGTAGTAAAATTATTTTTCTCTCTCTCTGACATTATCTTAAAAAAAAAACAATAAAAAAACAACTTTTTTTCAAAGCTGAATATTTTCACAAAAAGCTTTCAGATTTTCCTAAATTGACTCATCTTTTGTTGAAACTGAAAATTTTGACATTTCTCCCCTCCCCACTTTCTCCCCTTATTCCTGTTTGCCACTAAATGTAACAGAATGAATAATGTATAGAATTTGGGTTTTCTTACCTTTTATTTCTTCTTTTTCATTGAATGCTCTGTACCTTTACAAACTTCCTCATGGAAGTTACAGAATATCAACATTCAATATCTCTGCCACTTTGTAACTTTGTATAAGTTGGATAAGTTTTGAAAAGTGAGTGGAAAAGAAAAATGAAACAAAAATAAAAAAACTCCCCACAAAATTCATTTTATTGCACTCAGTTACAAAAAATGAAAGAAAAATGTGCGTCAGGGGACAAATGAAAATTTGAAATGTTAAAATTTTGAAAATTTGAAATTTTCTGGAAAATATTTTGTAAAACTGAAATTGTTCCACTTTGAACACTATGAAATTGAAACAATTTCAAAATCTACTTTTTGTGTGAAATTGGTTTTTTTTTAACCAACTCTAGTGAAATAGCTAACAAAAGAATCATTTTAGAAATCTGCATATAATTTATTTGCATAAATTCAGACAAACTAACAGAAGCACATGCACTCTCATTTTAAAGTTCTACTGTATACAAAATCCCAGCACATGAAAATAATTGCATGTATCTGAGGCTATTTCAGTATACAGATTATTCAGAAATATCAATTGTTTTTCCATATGAAAGTAAAAAAAAAATAATAATTTATTTATTTTTTCTTTTTTTTCAAAATTTCCCATGAAAATATTTCAGATGAAAAAACATGAAAACATTTTATTTTGAAAACATTTCTGGTTTTAACCAAAGACATTTTAGTGTCAAGATTTCTTACTGCTCACAAATCGTTCTCTGATTTCATATGAAATGCCCTTGTTCTAAACACCAGGAGAAGTAGTTGATGGGATAGGTTTTTCAACAGACTTTCCTGAAGAAAGCATAGAAAATATGTAAATTTTCGAGGTTTGAGAACCAGTTTGAATAAACCCCAATTGAGATGGCTTCAAGTGGCATGTTAACCTGGAAATATTTGTTACTGGGCAGCTCTAGTTAGATGTATATGGCAGAATCCAGATAAATAAACTAACACAGAGAGTTGTGTTTTGGTTCCTCCATGCCTCTGCTATGCTAGAAAATAATAACTTAAACCCTTTTTTTGCAAACACTGAAAATATAGAGGTAAATTGCACAGGTTTACACAAATTAGCAATCTTAATTACATACGTTGTTGAAGCACCTGGCTTTTCCCTGGGGGCTTAGAATTCTGCAAAGTTTGGGATCAGAAAGGACTTCTGCAGATAACCCTGGTATGATAAAAATGCCCCAAAGCAACTTTATGGATGAATATGATATTCCACAGAGTGATTTTTGTTTGTGTTTTTGACTTCAGGAATGCACATATTTAGCAAAGTACACTGAATTTTTAGTATCAAAGGGGTAGCTGTGTTAGTCTGGATTTGTAAAAGCAGCAAAGAGTCCTGTGGCACCTTATAGACTAACAGACGTATTGGAGCATGAGCTTTCGTGGGTGGATACCCACTTCTTTGCATGCAAGTCATATGCATTCACCCACGAAAGTTCATGCTCCGATACGTCTGTTAGTCTATAAGGTGCCACAGGACTCTTTGCTGCTGTTGAAGTTTTAGTGGCTCTTGTAGTTAATCTGAAAGACCATTGGGCTGTTTGTAAGGCATCTGACCCTCCCTTTTTAAGAACAAAACAAACAAAAACTAATAGTCATGGAAAGTGACAGTGAACATTTAATTCTTCTGCAGCATACTTAGATGGGATTTGAACCAGCAACCACTTGCATAAAAAGCATTAGCTGTTCCACTGCTCTGATACAATAATTAATAGCCTTGAAGATTCATTGTTCCTGATTATCTACAAAACAGTTAACAGCTAAGCCAACTTCCATGTGCCACTTTGTGAACTGCATCTCCTGCACTCTGGCAGACCTCTGCATAGGGATAAAGTCAGTCTTCATACCCTTTCAATCTTTGAACCCTTTGCCTGGGGCTTCTGAAGTCCATGACTCTGGGTAGCACACCATGCAGACAGTCAATGTATCGAAGACCCTAGGGCCTTTCCCTTTCATTGATTTTTTATTTTTAAATAGGAATGAAACCAAACTTCAAAATACTGAAATCCTCCAAGACACTGTGTAACCTTTTCCCACACAGCTGTAACCAGAACATCAGAATCTGGGCCCTTACTAGTTCCAAGCTGTATCCGTCTATCACATTCATAGCATACCTATCAGCATGGTGCCAGAGTATTGTACATATTGAAACGTTACACAGGTGAAGCTTCTTGTCGCTCTCTCTCCATCTTTTTGCGGGTATTTTTTAAATGTTTGGAAGGGGGGAAAGGGAAAGAGACATTGCTTTGGGGAAACTATGAATTGAGTTTTAAATTCTTTCTGAAGGGTGCTGAGGTCCACGGGTCAATCTGAACAACTTCAGTTGTGAGCTCCACAGGCATGAGCCAGCTGCCAAGAAAACGTTATCTCCTGTGCTCATTCTTGCAGATAAAACAGGTGCCATTGTTCCAGAGGAGTGTGGCTGTCATTGATCATACCTGGTTTGATGGTCCCTCTGGTGGACGTGACCAATCCCATGGAGGAATTTTAAAGATTAGGGCCCCAACTTTCAACTCCACTCTGTATCCAACAGAAAGTTCATGGAACTGAATACTGGGGTGATGTGCTCCTTGCAGCCTGTGTTATTGAGTGTGTGGGGTGTTGCATTTCTGAGCATACAGGGCCTTCTTTTAAAGGTCAATGTCTTAATTTGGGGGTACAAAGCATTCCAGAATTGGAGCTGCTCTGTAATTTATCAATACTGCATGCTGACCTGGTTAGTGGGATGTTTATGGTATAAACATATTGGTTTAGTTTAATCATGGGCTAACAGGAAAAACAAGGTGACCCAAGGCATTGCAATAATCAGATCTGCAGGCCCCAGAAGGTATTACTATGACCAGTGCATATTTGACAGGATGGGGTGTATCCTCCTTGCCAGCTTTAGGTGGGAGAAGGCATTTCACTGCTGCCTTTCATTGGGTATACATTGATGAGGAGCCCAGAAGTTAGATGAGGCTGGAAGCCATCTTGATAATCTGAGGAGAGATGCCCACTATGGATGGTGATATCATGGCAAAGGTGAGCTCTTTAAAATGCTTCCAGCTCCCATCATCATCCCTTTAGTTTTGTTCAGTTTTAGATTCACTTGGTCTTCATCCAGGTACTTATGTCTCCCAAAGGCTGCCACAGCTGGGAGATGGTGCCGTTGCATTTGATACAGTGGAGATATCGAGCTTGGAATCATCCACGTATTGCTGGCATCTGAGTTCATGCTCTGTCATTGTCTAACCCAGCAGCTGCGCAGAGATGGTAAACCAGATGAGGGGGAAAGAATGTGCTTATTTTTATGGTAGTGTTATTAATTTATCAGCTATATTCAAAAAATCAATGGAATAGGGCACTGTATCGCCCTTCACAGAAGTGGAGTAAGGTTTGGCATCACTAAACATGTAGTCTTTTACTGTTAATCAACTTCCGAGTGACGTGGAGATATCCCCTTTGCTACAGACAAATTTTGGACAGAGTTAGAACAAACACTAACGCAAAATCCATTTTATGATGTATGCCAAACTCCCATTGGATATGTAAATAGAGCTCTGCGTGTGTATTGAAAACATAGCACTATCTTTATTACAGGCTAGCAAGTGGGAAAGCATTAGCAAACAGTGGCCTAGAAAGTACGTGGCGTGATTATTCTAAGAGCAAGTAACACAGTTTTTAACCTGTCTCCTCCCCATAAGGATGTGTTTGACTAGCTTATTGCAGGGTCTCATCTGGTAGCATTTTTATAATTAAAATAGATGATTAATAGAGCTGGTCAAAATAGTCTCATTAAGTTTTCTATTTGTTTTTAATGAAAAATAGTGTTAAGACTAATATGAAATTCTTCATGCAAAAATTTCATTTTGGTTGAATCCAATAAACTTTTGGGATCACTATTTTATTAATTTAGTTTATTTATTTTAATGGCTTTGGTTAATTTTTTTTTTTATGTCTGGGGGTTTTTTGTTTTTGTTTTTTTCTTTTATTTTGGGTTTAGAAAACTGAAAGTCTGTGGAACACGCAGTTTGTTTGTTTTGTTTTTTTCCAAAATATTTGCAGTGTTTTTGTTGTTTGTTTCACTGTCTCCAGAGAAAAGCTGTACATTTTGTCGGAAACTAAAAGAAACAACCCCTCTTCCACAAAAGAAAAGTAAATCCTATGTAAGAGAATGAGGAGTTGTTGACGATCCTTAGTCATTAGCTAACAAGCCCTCATTTTGACAGATTTGGGGTTTCTAAATCCCACTGGGAAACAATAAGCGATTATTGAGTGCCGTATCAAGATGATGGTGATGATCGCTAGTTCCATGTGGATGATTGGCATTTAAGATGGCTAGATCGATTTCTAGACTAAAGAAGTTGAGATAAGTTCAAATAACTCAACCAAACTGCCAAAACTTTGGAGGTTCACCCAAGACTAGTCCCTGAACTGGGCCACATGCAATCTGGATTTTGCCCAGTCTCTTCCATCAATAAACCCAGGCACATAGCCGCAGTGATAGGACATCTACTGGGAGACTAGTCGTAGCAGTGTGATAAGTCTATCAGCAGAGCTTCTGGGAAGGTCTTGAATATAAACTGGAGCTTCGCCTTCATCTTCTTGGTACAAAAACATGAGGACTGGCACCTTCTGTCCTCCCTCAAA
The DNA here is from genome assembly GCF_002925995.2 of Terrapene triunguis. Lineage (NCBI taxonomy): Eukaryota > Metazoa > Chordata > Testudines > Emydidae > Terrapene > Terrapene triunguis. Next base: position 10,545,171 of record NW_020664487.1, on the reverse strand, counting down.
ATACCCCTGTGAAATAGTGGAATTAGACACAGGAAAATACAGGGCCAGATTTTCAAAAGTGCTCAGGGCCAGGAGTTCCTGTTCACGATCTCTAGCCATTTTGTTTAGGGGCCTAAATGGGACCTCTAGGGTGCTGAGCTTTTTTGAAACTCTGCAGCATTTATTGTTGGTCCTAACTGGACAAATCCACCGTATGCAGATCTGTTTCCCCCACTATGAAAGTATGTGTGTGCGGGGATGGGGTGTTTATTTGTTCATTGTCTTGTTTCCATTCTTGTATTAGTGGCACACTAGAAATTATTCTATAAATAAATTGGGGTGAAGCAAGGTTGTGTGTGTGTGTGTGTATGTGTGTGTGTGAGGTTTTTTACTAGCTGCCCTTTCCCTAATGGGAACCGTGCTGGTACAATGTCACAGCGTGTTTCAGGAAATATAGTCCATTCTACAAGCTGGTTAGGAAAATAATTGACATATTTGCATGCCCATTGCTCTGTCAGTATGCAGCAGTTGAATAGATTTCATGGCTTTAAAGCCACATGCTGCTTTTTGGGAAACTCATCACTGTCTCTTCAAGTCGCTGCAAGGATCTGATGGATTGTTTCACCAGGAGCCAGCTGTCATGTATGGGCATGTCAGAAGGTATTTTGTTCAACTTCCCTAAACCTACACCTTCGTCCCCCTCATCCACCCCCCCCCCCCCAAAAAAAAGTTTTAATGAATAAACTATATTTGATTCCAAAGAACAGAGGGTAAAATTTTCAAGAGCACCTGAGTCACTTAGGACCCAAAAGTGTTTAAGTGAAGTAGGTTGTTTATGTGCATCTTTATGTGCCTAAAACCTCTGGAAATCCGACCTTAAGTCCATTTTCAAAGTCACCTAAATGACTTAAGAGCCAATTAGGGACATTGGTAAAGTAAAAATTGCCAATGCTGGTGATGACAAGTTGTAGTAGGAAGAGAGCCTGAGAGAGAAGCCCTTGTATCAGAGGCCTGAGCTAAAGTAGTGGGCAAGCGTTGCCGATAGAAAAGCAAAGTTAGCAAAAGTCAGGCTGTGAACACACGTCAGGCTCTGCCTGCTTGCTAGGCACAGAGCACTCACGCAAACACATTCTAGAAAAGCGGTACCAGACCATCCCAATATCCCAATATCAAGGATGGTGCAAAAACATTCCCCACGGGTAACAGGAACACACGGACCCCTCCTAAAAGATAAGGTCAGGATGACAGTGTGATGAATAGAGACATTTTAATCGAACCAACATTTATAAGGAGATGGGTGATAACTAGCTACGTCGGGGTCAGTAACTAACTATGTCAGAGGGGCAGTACATGTCTTGTTTGTATCAGGGTATAAAGAGGTATCTCTGAGAGAGTGTCTTGGTCCAGCCAAAGGGGGAATGGAAAGTCCCACCATTCACTGAGCTGCAGCCATTGTCACGGACATACATGTCTTAGTATCCTCGTAGAGTCTGCCAGGTGCTATTACCGTGATTTGTTGACAGTAAACCTGGCCGGGTGCCTTCGCACCTTAACGGATCTTGCAGTCATTGGGCAGTTCACTTGAGGTCTGCTGTGCCGGCTGTCTGCGCAGAGCTGGAGCAGCACACAGGGAGAACACACACAGCTGAACATCTAACAACAACAAGTATTGTGTGATGGCTGAAGAGGACCACTGTAATTATGGGTGCTGGGAATGTTATTTTAATTGGCCTATGTTCTGTTTCACACCTAAATTTCCTGTGGTGATAAATGGAAAATTTTTTATATTTTGTACCGGTTTTTCACAATATAATTAAAATAAAAGCAAAGTTAAAATTACTAAAGGATGCTTTAAAGTCAGAGCAAACTTATAATGTGGATTACACCCTGGTGGGTTCTCCCACAGGTGGCAAGCTTGCACCCCCTGGTTCATACTTGAAGCTTAATATTAATGGTGGTTCAAATGACTACAACTACTGGTGGTCTTAGTCATGTGTTGCTGGGTTATAAACTTGAGAAAGAGAGAACAGAGAGACAGGAAAATGATGCAGATGGAATGAATGCTAATATATAACACAAAGAAAGAAGCAGGGGAATGTAGCTGCAGCCTGCCTGACATGAGTAATTAACACCTGGAAAGAAGCCTCATTTCATGGAAAATAGAAATAGGGAGGTAACCAGTTCATTAGGTTGAAAAAGACTAAGAGAGAGAACACCGCGGGAACCACTTACTAGGAATGTAGACAGGAGGTAAGGAATAGTTCAAGCGTGGGTAGAGCATGCTGCACGGGGACTGGTTCCTGCAAAATGACCAAGCCAATCAAAAACATATGCAACGCATGGTATATGCAATGAGGTGCAAAAGTGTATATGAAGGGAGCTGGTTTCGGTGTAATTCTGGATGTGTGGCACACCCTATACCCACCCTGTGGCAGGGCGGTCACCCCGCTCCCGCCTTGAAGGGCTTAAAGCAGCCCTGGAGAGGGCTGCAACAGGAAAAGCTAGCCTGATTGGGGGAAGCAGCCACAGCTGGGGCCAGGCCCCAACCAGGCCGCAACTGGCCCTGTGGGCTGTGACCCAGGAGCTCAAGGACAGACTCTCTCTCTAGCTGCAGGAGAGAGAAGGACCTGGCTGCCTGGGAAACTGAGGAGGGTACCTAGGGTGGAGCAGTGCTGGGGAAGGGCAGAGCCTAGCTAAGCCCCAGGCTGCAGGCCAAGTTAAGGGCCCACAAAAGGGTACTAGGGCTGCAGAGGGGCAGCCCAGAGATAGGCAGAGGCAGCAGGTCCTAAGCCCCTTGCCGATGATGAGTGGTTTACAGACTGCCGTCTGCCCCAGGGAGCGGGGGCTAGATGGTGACTGGCAGTAGCCGCTGAGGCAAGGTGGGTTTAGAGGGTTAGGGGTTCCCCTAGGTTGGGAGACCCAAATTGTGGGTTACTGCGAGGGGACAGAACCCAGATATAGAAGGGCACCGGGTCTGGGAGGGACACGGGGGCCAGTGGCACGTGAGACACAGGACGACCAGCAGGAGGCGCCGCACCAGTGAGTCGTCACCCTGCCACACATCCCCTATGCTTGAGTGTGATCTGCTCCGCATAGCTTTGCTGTATGACAACTAAAGGGACCTGAGTGATTGAAATCTGGAGTTGAACAAAGGTTTTTGGATTCCAGAGAGCTGGATGGATCCAGACCTGCACAAAGTGTCCTGGATAAGCCGAGTGGAAAAGTTCTCAGAGGGAATCCCCCAAAATAGATAGGACAGTAGGAAAAGAAATATAAAGTCACCAGCCAGAGAGCTGAAATCTTATTGTTCCTTCTACTTTCCTTCTTCCTCTCCTCCCTCCCCCCAGGCCTTCCTGCATGTCTTTGTCACAGAATGAATTGTTGTAATGCAGGTAAGTAGTCTGAACGAGGGAGAGACACTATAACTCAACTGTAAAAGGATTACAGATTTGTGTTTTCAATCTCCCTTTCAGAGTAAAGGAAGTGATGTTCCATAATGTACTATGTTCAGCATGCACTAAAAACTACCGTAGGATCCACCATTTTATTTAGCAAGGCAGAGCCAATAAAGACAACACCGACCACGAACAGCATCACCATGGAGCTACATGTATTGTGGACTCAAAGGATCACATTTAGAAAGATGATCAGCACACCGCCATTTCCATTAAGAAAACTAGGAGCTAGAGAGCTGAGTGTATTTAAAAATCTGGTGATTTATTTAGGTTCAGAAATGGGATTGGCTGGATAGTGAGCACTGTGGAAGATACGGGGCAGAAGAAGCTGAGATCGTGCTCAAGGCATTGGAATGTCAGTATATTTGCCTTTGGTTACCACACCTGATAGTATTGGGAATGTAGGCAGAGGACAGAATGTCCCCGGAGCAAAACTCGCCTGGATACGAGAGTGAGCTAAAATGATTTGGTTTCATTGTTATGGGAGATGGTACAGGGTGGTGGTGGTCTTCAGTCATCCTTCCTGCTGCTGGAAATCTTGCTTGATTACAACTACAATCTTTTTCCCAATTGAAGGTGTCTCTATAGTCTTTATCCTTTAAGTTGGCACTTTTCTCTATTCAATAGAACCGTTAGGTATTTTAGGTTCCTGGACATGTTTTCCTCCCAGCATCCAACACTAGTTCTACCACATCACTGTCAACTAACACCTTATATTGTCTGATGTGCAAGCTTGTTCCTGGAAGCATTACTAATGTATGCACTCTGCAATTTCAATATTCAAACACTGCAGACACTGGTTACACGGAAAACTATTGAAGTAGATAATCTTATTCATCTTTCCTTTCTTTCTATTTTCTAAGCAGACTGAATACAGTGAAGTATAAGTCTCACTTTCCTATAGCTCTCTTTGTTCAAAGAGCTGAGGACCTCCTCCCCCCCCCCCAGTCCTTGTATGAAAACCCTAGAAGTGGAAAAGCAGAGGGTTCTTAAACATATCCTTATAAAAATGCTAAGCATAACAAATAACTTTAAAGTGTGGATTTCAAAGTCCTAACAGTAGGTGATGAGCTTCTAAATAGAAACAAGTAGAATACTCTCGGAGGAAAGGCCCTATGCCAATTATTTCAATCAGGCTAGGATATCCCCCTAGATTAATACCTAGCTCTCATATAGCATTGTTCATCAGTAGATCTCAAAGCACTTTCACAAGTGGGGCAGTATCTTTATCCCCATTCTACAGATGAGGGAAAACGACTTGCCCAAGGTCACCCAACAGCAGAACTAGGATAAGAATCTAGGTCTCCTGAATCCCAGTTCCACAGCCTCGTAGACTTTACGGTCAGAAGGGACCCTCATGATCATCTCGTTTGAGCTGCTGCACACTGCAGGCCACAGAACCTCACCCACCCACCCACTCCTCTAGGTCACATTGCCTCTGTAAGAGACGCAGAGGGATCTAGAGGTGGGCCAGAGTTCTGGGAGCCAGACTCTTTTGTTCTCTAGCTGGTTCAGCAACAGACTCGTTCTGTGCAAAGTTTTCAGAAGTGGCCACTGATTTTTGATGCCTGTGGTTTTTTTGGATCTCAACTTGAGAGACCTGAGACATCTCAAGCCAGGACCTCCAAAACTGAAGCACTCAAAATCAGTGATGATGTACTGTTGAGTATTTGGTCCTCTGTCTCACTTCCTTAGTTTTCAGTCGATGGCTCCTTATTACCTATTGCTATTCAGCGCAGTACCTGTGCCATCAGTTCAGTTATGCTGAAACCAGAAGGCTTATCCTCACGTCTGCAATATGCACCCCGTAGCTATGAGCTGATGGTTTTTTTCAGATTCATAGCTTCAGTCCTATTTGCAGAAATAAGAGAGATCCATATATTTAATCAAATGGATTCAAGCCATGTTCTCCATCAACCCAACAACTGATTTATGTTTGAAAGACTCTCTAGTCTCATTTAAAACCTAAACGTTGAACATTAGACCGCCCTGTCTCAACCATTTAATATATTTCTTCTGGGCATCCAGCTAGCCATTAGAGTAGCATTTCCGTTTATTATTGCATTTGATACCCATATGTTTCGAAGGGAGCAAAGATAACATGTTCAATAGCTTCTGAATGCAACAGACTGCTGTCGCTTTGCAGTTTGTTATACTTCAGTCAACTGCAGCTCAGTGCAGTATGAGCAAACGAAGAGCTTTCTGAGGAATTTTCAAACCCCATCATCTTGCCTTTATCTGTCTCCAGTTTCTTAAGCATATGCCTAACTTAAAGGCCATGAGTTATCCCACTGACTGTTTGGATGCTCTACTTTGCTGAATGAGAACCTATGAGGTGAAGGTGAAAGTGAGAGAATACAGCTGTGTGGTTGGTTCTGATTTTGGTTTTCTTTGGAAAAGCCATCAAAGATGATTCCTGAACAGCTTAAACAGGCAAACTTTCCAGGGACATCAATGGGAGTTTTGCCTGGTAGGAGTCTGTGGTTAGGCCTGTTAATTAGGAACAGTAAATGGTATTACAGCTGGTTGGGAAAGAGAAATAGTTATTGTTTAAAAACAAAAAAGCTGAAATGTTACCACTACTCACCTTTGTGTAGTAACTATGGAGATTTGAGATACCACAGTATAGGTAACATCCTGGGCCCATTGAAGTCAATAGAAAAACTCCCATTGACTTTATGGGACCAGGATTTCATCCTGTTTTCCTATACTTAGGTCAGAAAAGACTTATGCTACCCCAGACACTACCACGTGGTGAAAAGGGGGACAGGTTTGCTTTGTAAAGGCAATGACTCTACCTGTTTAGGTTAGCACACAGCGAGGCAGGTCTGCACATTTAGCTCCCTACATTCTAACCTGGATTTTCCACTCCTGCTGGAGTTGGCTGTATACTGCTTCACTGAACTAGTGGCATACTGTCAATGAACTGGAGGCACTACACTATGATCTGGTACAGTCTTCCTGGATGTAAATATGGTTGTTATTATTATGTGGGACCACAGGGATGGTAAAATAAAAGGGCAAATACACATAAGGATTAACTGGAGGTGTGGAGTAAAGCCAGGGGGTTAAAACTGAAATCAGAGTGTGTCCACCTTCATTAGGAGTGGCCTCACTCTCACATGCAAAGTGTAGTTGGGCAACCATCTTTACAGTAGGCAATTGTGTCTTCAGTCCCAATGTAAGTAATGAGAGGTGGTAGCCATTGTTAAAAAGGGCAAAAGCTCTCAGCCTTCTGCCAGGCAGCAGCAGATGAAGAGATGCTTGAGGGAAAAAAAAAAAAAAAAAAAAACCCCACACATGCACTCAACCTGTGTGACTCATAATAACAATGAGACACTTGGCAACTGGGCCTAAAACCTGTTTCCTCCTTGCAAATGACCAGCCACTGCCATTCACTCCGCTTTGGAGCAGCGCTGAGAAAAAGGGGAGAATGCAGCCAGCTAGGAAAAGATGGAGGCGCTTGCCTCACTGAGGGGAAGCAGCATCACCAGAGCAGGCCACAAAAATTAGGAAATTTTGGAATGAGAGAAAAGCCACTGAAGGCTGTTAGCTGGGCCTGGGGAGATTGTCATGAGTGCAAGGGGGTCTTTGCTCCCCTTCCTGGCCGCGACTATAGAATGGGCCAAGTCCTCAACACCTCACTTCTAGAGCAGGATGGGAATTTTTCACCAATGTTTTTGTTTGCTTGCTTGTTTTTTAATCAGAAAATGCTGATTTGTCAAAAACAAAACTTCACAGGAATAGGTCGGTTTTGAATTTCCCGTTTCGAAAGAAAAGAGAAAAAAAGGGTTTTTTTTTACAATTTAAATATGGAACATTTTGATATTTTTAAAAATAAAAAAGGACCAGTTTGGGATTAAAACAACTTTTGGTTTTAAATATTAAGCTGATTTATCGTTTTAAAGAAAAGTTTTAATTTTTTTTTTAAATGTCAAAATCACAACTTCTTGAAATGATCAGAATGAAATATTTATTTTATATTTGGCTTGTGAAACTTCCCAAGATTTTTGTCCCATTTCAGAATGGGAACTTTTTCTGAAATCTCGGGTTCTCACAGGATGAGAAAACCCTCTCCTGCCCAGCGCTACTCAGCAATTTGGTGGCTCTTCTGAAAAATCCAGCCACAAGTGTCATAGGGCGAGCTGTTGGTTACTGAGTGCTTTTGAGAATCTGGCTCTCATCTTTTCAAAATCCAGACCTAAGTGTGGGTGCTGAAAATCTTTCCCAATGTGAATATTTAACGGTATTATCCACGACCGTATCTCTCAAAAAACATTATCAATAATGGATCACTTGAATGAAAAGAGTCTTTGCTTTCCTGGTGTAGGGGTTTTGTAAGTGCACATGACTGAAATAGCATCTCCTCCAAGTAACATTAATCACCATCTCTCTAAAATCTCTGGTGTAATTTAATAGACAGCTGCTTTATATGGCAGTAAAAGCTTCAGCATTAATTAGAAGTTCAGTTCAGTAAATAAAGGTCAGAATTTTTAATGCATTACACGAGGCATAAGGAAAAGTTAATATCGGGGTCATAAACATTGTCTGTATTTCACAGACAGGAAGCACTTCCAGTTGGAGTCTGTGAAATGCAAATTAGGTCGTTTTATTCATTGAGCCTCACAAATCTCTCACCATGTTGCCACTGCAGAAAAGGGGGGAAAGAATTTGAGTGAATTGTTACCTCCAAAGGGTATGCGCTCATTGAGTTTGTGCTCAGTCGAAGAATCGACTAAGGTGCGGGCAAGATATTTAGAGCAATTTGTGTCACCATAAATATCTATTGTCGCAAACTATAATGTATATATCATGAATCAGAACACAAAGGGCTGTTCATTGTTACTTCAATTAGGATCAATTTACCAAGTTGCAGCAACACAGTCTCTAAATTCGCTACTGCATTTTGCACTGTTGGTGCCCCCTAAATGGCAGAATCTGCTCATTCAAACAGCATTTGGATGTGCTCATCAGGTAGATATGACAATAACGATGAGGTGATGATATTGAAAATGTAGGTCCCAGCTCTGCTAGGTGCTGAGTACCCTCAAGTTAATTGAAATCAGTAAGACTTGAGACCTCTTACCTCCTAACAGCATCATCGTATTGGAGTTTATGGCCACATGTTACTTCCAGTTATACCAGTGCAAACACAACAGCTGGCACTGCTATAATGTTATAAAATGGTGCAGAATTTGGGCCTTTGTATTAAATGGGGAAGAACAAACAAAGAAAAAAAATCTTCCTCCTAAGGTTATTTTTTTCTGTATTTTAGATGGCTAAAGAATTGTAGGGAAAGTGCACCGTACGGACGTGACTATGCTTCCGAGGTTGGAATAACAAACCTAGAAGAAAGGGTAGAATAATCACTGATGTTGCTCCTAAGGCACATGCTAGTCTACCGAAGCTCTGGAGTTAGTTGAAACTCAAAGAGGATTAGCTGGGGAAGTCAAGGCACAGCTGAAGACAAAGGCAGCACTAGCACTTCCCTCCTTTCTCCACCAGGGGCATCTCCTGGGGATTGTAGCAACAGAGCCTCATCTCTCGTGAACCTTTCATCTGAGTCACTTCTAACATGGTAGCTAGATCTGGGGCTGAGATAGACTCATAGACTTTAAGGTCAGAAGGGACCATTATGATCATCTAGTCTGACCTCCTTCATGATGCAGGCCACAAAAGCTGACCCACCCACTCTAGGAATAATTCTCTCCCTCGACTCAGCTGTTGAAGTCCCCAAATCATGATTTAAAGACTTCAAGTCGCAGAGAATCCTCCAGCAAGCGACCCCTGCGCCATGCTGCGGAGGAAGGCGAAAAACCTCCAGGGCCTCTGCCAATCTACCCTGAAGGAAAATTCCTTCCCGACCCCAAATATGGCAGAGTTTGAACCCCTACCAGCTTCAAGGTTAAATAAGATGTTTGCTGGATTTTAGAATGGGGGCCAAAATAGGGTTGCAAATGGCAACTCAATTGCTACCTTAACAATGGGGAAACACCCTGCTCCAAAACAGTAAAATTTAGTTTGCATGATGGGAATATTGATTGTACACTCATAGACTGCCATTTCAATTTACATCTTTGGTTCATGCCTAAGGAAAGGGATAAGTGACAGCCCACTGTGCTCAGCATCATAAGGCTGAGGCAATTATTCCCAGTATTGCGTGAGGCTCACGGATGGTTCCTGGAACTTCTTGAATAGGATCATGTCATAATAAATGCATTCAGGGCTTGCAGTTGAAAATATGCATTGTAAGCGTCTAACACAGATAAAAACCTCAAAGTCCAAATGCTTCTCCAAATCATCTCCAACTAATCTCAAATGCAAAGCCAGCATAGAAATGCTGAGAATCTGAAAAGCATTATTGTAAGCACAGGGCGCAGTCTTGCAATGACCCTCCCCCACTCCCCAAATAGAGTTTATTGCAGGATTGAGGCCACAGGTTACAAACTGCTTGTATTGTACAGCAACTTGTTCATACACTGCACTTGTCTCAATCTCTGTAGACACCAATAAACAATAATGCCAGTAGTGTTGGAGATGGCTCATGTTTTAAACTAATGGCTAAAGGATGTGTGCTATGTGGCTTTCCCTTTAGAAGTTCACTGGGGATGTGTGCCTCCTTAAACCGAAGGTGAAATTCAGGAGAAACCCCAATTTAAATGTACCTTTTCTTGAGGGAAATATACTTGCCACCCAACTGTGCAAATGAGATGTAGCACAAAGGAACCCACGTTCTTCCTACTAATCAATGCTGGGTTTTTGCATTGAAATCTGAACAATGCTTCTTCAGCGCTTCCCTCTGATAATTCAGCAGATGCAACCTAGAATCATGCAGAATTACTCTACCTTAAAATCACTCACAATAACCATTGGCTTCTTGTGGATGGCCCAACTTCATTCTGCCTATTGCATTGGCCCAGTTTTAATTAAATGACCATACTGAGCAATACCTTATGTGCTCTATCCTTGCCAGTAGTTCCATTGAGTTACTGGACTACTTTCATCAGTAAGGTGGGCAGAACTTGACTCACTGTAGAATGCTGATAATACTAGGGATTGTTAGATCAATTCAGTGCTTCTGGTATGAACAACCATGAATCCTTCTATGGGACTCTCTATCTTGAACTCAACACAAGGGAAATCACTGTAGTACTGGGGCTATTCTTCCAACACTTTCCTGTGTGCCCTAGATAAGAAGGACAATTTTTTCCCCATACTAATGTCTCAATACCCACCAGCTCTCACTTAGGCTCCTAAATAAGGGATCAGAGTTTTGAAAGCTCCCATTTAGACAGAATGGAAGCTGTTGACTGGATACTGAGCCATTTTGAAAACCATATTTGACAGGCTGTGGTTAGGAACTATAATGTGAGTCCTTTGGAAGCCAGCACCCTGATCACTTAGAATACCCAGGGCACTGGGTGTAGTGAAAGCAGGTTTGACTTAGGTCATTTGGGTTTGGAAGGGTAGAATGTGTCACCTGTAGGGAGCTTGATAAGCTAATGAGGTAATTAGCTCTCCAGCTAGCCAGCTCCAGACGAAGGCAAGCGGTAGAAAAGACTGAGCCAGACAGCAGGAAGTGGGCTCCACATAACTTGCGGTGTGATGTACCTGGAGCATTAACATCCATACAGATGCTTGATGGAGGTATACTGCTGGACTGTGTATTTTGCTTAATTCACAAAGAGGGCTTACCAGCTGGGGTTTCCAGCAGCTGAAGGGAAAAGCTGTTCACACCATATAGTGTTCACACCATACCATTTAATAGGTGCTGAGAACACTTCTGAAAGTCATTACACTGTCATTGTCCTAGGAGAGCAACTGAAAAGCAGGGGCTGGATGTTTCACACCTGCTTGGGAGAATCCCCATAAAAAGCAGCCTAAAAACCTCTCAGAATGGATTGGGACATCCAGAAAGAGGTGAAGGCTAGAGGTCTGAGCAGGCAGGCAGGGTTGAAGGTGCAGCTACACTGAAACTCTGCCAGTGATGTCCTCAGGAATTGAGCTGGGTGGGGAATGGGTTTTCCTGTCTCGGTAGAACCAAGACCTTTCAAAGATTTTAAACAAAAACCAGAGAGTCCCCAGCTACCCTCTGACACACTAGTTCCCAAGAGCCTGGTGGTTAGCGCACTCACCTTTGAAGTTGGAGCTGCAGATTCAAGTCTTTGTTCTTCCTGATTCAAACCATGGACTTGAACCTGGGATTCCCACACCCCACGGGGAGTGTTCAAACTACTGGGCTAGAGTATCTGTCTTTGGTCCAATAAATACTTCATTATTTGTGCAAAGCAGAGAGAAACTGGTGCCACAGTCCTGTGGGTAGGGCACTCACCTGGATCTGGGAGCCTCAGATTCAATTCCCTGCTCTGCCCAGATGACGGTTATTGGCAGTTCTGGGGTGTCTCACTTTCTTGTGAGGTTTGATCAGAAATTCCCTCCTGGACCTGAGAAACCGTTCCCAAGAGAAGCTTTGTTGAATGTTCCCACAAAACATTTTGGTTTTGACAAATTGGCGTTCTCTGACAAAACTGTTTTGTCAAAACTTCCCTCCCCCAGAATAGATAGAATAGTTAGATGTCCTTTTCTCTACCCATTCCAAGATTGTATACTCTCCCCTCCCTTTCTTCAGCAATGGGCATCCTGGCTTAGGTTCCTGGGCAAACTGCTCTCGCTCATCCACCCGCTTTCAGTTTCACTTTTCCTGGGATGTTGTAATTTACTGCATTGCAATAACTATCTAGAACAAATAAAGTTCTAAGAACTAAGCGTATGAATTAAAGGCCACTATCTGCTCACATATATGTTGTGTGCAACCCATTAAACCTCAGTTTAGCCCTCATTCTTCCCAGGGCTGGGAAAAGTACCAATAGGTTCGAGTATCTTGCAGCTCTTTTATGCCACTTTTGCATCATGAAGGGGTCAACACTTGATCTTCCCTGGGTTCTTCAGGCACAGTAGGGCCAGCCCCATGACCCTCTCTTGGCTCGCCTCACAACCCCTGGCTTAAGTGCCGGCCTAGAGATTAGTGGGGGGCATGGCCAGAGTTCAGTGGACTTCAGCTCTTCTGGATGATCAAACGTTCTTTGTTCCAAGCATAAAATAGCATAGCTGGTGGGGCTGCTCTAGTCTGTGGTCTGGCATTCGGAAGCAATTTGCCCCTTAGGTGCAAATGTGACATAGGCACTTCTGCTCTTAGCCCCCCGGGCCTTCAGGAGAGCACTGCTCAGGATTCATGCATCTGCGGTTTTACTCACTGTGTTCCTTGAATATTTCTCTTCTCCCTATTTAGGGACCCAACCCTTAAAGAGACAGTAGCATTGAGCAGACTCTCTTATTGCCAGTAAACAGATACTTAAGAAGCTCAGAATCAACATTCATAATAACTGTAAAACCATAATCCTACTGAATCCCCTTTCAACTAATTTAGAGTGTGAAGAAATCCCCTGTATATATCTAGAGCTCAATCCTAAACCTTTTCTAATCTGAGGCAGCTGTATAATTTGTGACAAACACAGAACATTTTGTGACGAGAGATAAAATCACCAGTAGGGGCTAGATAAAAACCATGAAACTCACTTTGAGTGTGATGCCAGTTAGATTGGAGACACTGAATTCTCCAGAGGCACGAGGGAGAGTGTTGTTACATTCACCCTACAGATTTATTTTCAGAGATGGAAACAAGAAGATTTTAATCCCCTAAACTTGTATTTTATTTTATTTTTAGTGGAAAAGACTTTTTGCCTCCAAATCTGCCTTTGCCTTCTGGTGCCTAAAGCTGGTTAGAAGAAAAAACAGTATTTCAATTGGTTGTTTGTTCTGAGTCAGCGAGAGCCAACATTTTGAAATTTTTCAGAAAATGAAATTTAAAAAAACCTCATTTCAGGTATGTTACAAAGCAGAATCTTTCCAAATGATTTTAAATTGAGTCCAATTTTTTTTCTTGCCCGCCTGCTCTTGAAGAATGGCCTTTTCAACCATGATTTTTTCATAGCAAAAGAGCATCTAATGTGAATAGAGCATTTGGGCCTAGGAAATTATATAGATCTTTGGAAGCTGTCCCTTCAGGACTTCTTACCTGACTTCTTAGTAGCAGGAACAAACACGTGGGTCTTGGGAGCTGAAGTGGGGCGGTCACCCCGCTCCAGAGAGAAAGGGGTTAAAACCCACTCTGGGAAAGGACTGTCCTCAGGAGCCAATCAAGGGAAGGCAAGTAGCAGCCAATCCGGGCCCAGTACGCCTGGTATAAAGAGGGCTGTGAGCTAGGAGGCAGGCAATCTCATTCCAGCCTTGGGATGGGAAGGACTTGGTTGCCTGGGAGCACAGGGTACCTTCAACAGAGCAGTGCTGGGGAAGGGGCAGGCTAAGCTGAGGAGCTCAGACCTGGCGACCTCCCAGGTGGCCTGACAGGAAGGCCTAAGGAGGTACTGGGGCTGCAGGGAAAGGCAGCACGTCCAACCCCCTAGCCAATGATGAGTGGCCATTCCAGACTGCATTTGCCCCTGAGTAAAGGGGCTAGATGAAGACTGGCAGTGGGTCACTGAGGCGAGGTGGGCTCAGGGGACTGGGGTTCCCTGGGTGAGGGGCAGCACCCCAAGGTAAGGGGCAGCGTGGTCCAGGAGGGATATGGGGCCTACATATGGTGGAGATAAAGGGACTGCAGAAGGACAGATAACAGAGGGTGAGACACCTCCCTATAGAGGGCACTCCAGGGCTGAGAGAGCTAATTCCCGGGATGGCCAGCAGGAGGCGCCGTGGTGGTGAGTCAGCGCTCTGCTACAGAAGCATAATATCTTAGACTTTCAAAGCCATATTGTGAGGCTACCAAATTGATTCCCTATGCCAGTGGTCAGGCCTTCGTTTCTTGCTTTGGTTTGTTTATGTGAGCTTTTTATTTGTCTTTTGCTTTTCTTTTTTGAACTTTAGGCTTCCGATCTTGCTCTTGTTGGTGCCCCCCCCCTTTTTTTTGAGAGAGAGGGGGAATATAAAATGGTTATGAAACGCATAAAAAGGTCTACTGGAAACCCGACTGCCTTTTTAATCAAGCTCATCAACAGAAGAAATCTGAATTTGATTAGCTTTATTTACATCAGAAGGGATTCTTTGAAGACAGAATGTTCCTGGTCCATCACCCCGGGGGACTATACATACTTGGGGATTCAGCTCCGTCTGCTGGAAGAACACCAAAATGCTGAAAAAATTATTATGAGCTGCCTCTTAACTGCAGTCCTGTCACATCTTTTATTAGACTCAGAGGTGAAAGTAAGCCAGTATGGTCCGGTACGGCGTATCGGCAAGAGCCAGTACGCCGTGCTGGACCGGCTTCCCTAGGCTGACGATTTAAAGGGCCAGGGGCTCCCTGAAGCAGCCGGAGCCCCAGGCCCTTTAAATCGCTGCCCGAGCCCGGCTGCCGGAGCCCTGGGGTAGCGGCGGCAGGGCTCCGGCAGTGATTTAAAGGGCCTGGGGCTCTGGCCGCTGTGGGGAGCCCCGGGCCCTTTAAATCGCCGCCCGAGCCCCGCTGCCGGAACCCTGGGGTAGGGCTCCGGTGGTGATTTAAAGGGCCCGGGGCTCTGCTGTGGTAGCAGTGGACAGAGCCCCGGGCCCTTTAAATCGCCCCTGATCCCCAGGGCTCCCAGCCGCCTCTGCAGCTGGTAGCTCCGGGGGTAATTTAAAGGCCCCGGGGCTCCCAGCCACAGCTACTTGATTTAAAGGGCCCGGGTATTTAAAGGTCCTGCCTCTTCCGGTTGAGGCCCCGCCTCCTGCTCAGGACTCCGGCGTACTGGTAAGTCCTTTAAGTTACTTTCACCCCTGATTAGACTCCACCTTCTCCCTTGGAAATGTGGAAGCGGAGTGATACAAACCCTTTGGGGAACTTCACAACTTTCTCACCGTCTTTTTAAGTGGGAGAGAAAAGCTAGCACAAAAATATCATAAATCCAGAAGATCGTCAGCTTCATTTGCAAGGCCCAGCAAAGCAAACCAGGAAAGGTAACTGATATTTGGCTGTCCTGCTTAGCAGCAGCACAGGTAAATAGTGCTGTGGCTCCCCTGTTCAGTTCGCAGAGTTATTGCTCTGCTTCCTGTACCGCACCACCTGTGCGTTATTAACGGAGTTTTAAGCAATTATTGCCAGGTGAGTGGCCTGCAGGCATTATTACGGCTACCACAGGAAAACCATGGGGTAAAGAGTGAAGATGTGTGTTTGGGGCAAGGGGAATAGTTGTGCCGGCCTCTGCTATTTCATTTGAACACTGTGCAGCTTGGCAAATTGATGACAGGGCCTTTTAAATGTACGCTCAATGTATAGTCATGTTGTAACTAATGGTGTGTGACGTGCACTTTCGAGCTGGCCAGATATTATTATATAGTCCAGATGTTCCGCAGTGCCTCTGGGAGAACACTAGGGTAAAATATAATATATACATACGGAAAGGTGCTAAAGGCAGTGGGTGCCAAGCACTCCCTTTCTGGCCCAATAGAAGGAGAAATCAAACACCTTTATGTTGAGGTAAAAAAAAAACAAAAAAAACACAGTTGCAGTCAATGGGGGTGACTGCCCAAGGCAGTACGCTAGACTAAAAGTCCAGGTAGATTAATAGGAGTGTTCCTTGTTGCAGATGCAGGGGCTAGGGTATCTGCATCAAGCTGTGTGTGGCTCAGAAAGCCAGGAGAAGAAGTTCAGAGAGGAAGCAGAGACACAGGTAGTCTTGGGCACAGAACTTGCTGGAGTGGCAGATTTGGGAATTTCTGAGCAAGCAAACTACCTGCTGTTGTTCCCACTGCATTCAGGGAACTACTTTGTGTACATTTTTTTGGTAAATAAACAAGATTACGCCATGAAAATCCTTGATTCATAACACTGATTTCTCCATCTTTACAGAAACAACCTGGCAATATTGGCTAACTGCTCAGGCCAAAGGGGCAGCGAAATCAGCACATACATTAATAATGTAATTTGAATTCACCGGTTGTCCACACCACATATATCATGAGTCTGTTGATGGTTAGGCTGCTTTGCAAAAATAGCCTCAAGAATTCTGACAAATGTAAACGGTGAGGTTTTCAAAAGTGGACCGAGTTAGCTCTGCTCCCATAGAAGTCAAAGGGAGTTTTACCAGGGTACATTGGGCCACTGCTGGGTGCTTTTGAAAATACCATCAATAAGTTCTAACACTCAAAATGTTTTTCAAAGATAAATATGAAATGGCAGAAATAAAATAAAGATGGTTCTACAACAGGACTTACAGCTTTTAAATGAGTGAAGTTACCATAGGATGTTATAACTGTTTTATCACAATGTGGCAAACTTCTTCTAATTATGTACTACTTTGAGGAGGTGATTTTGGAATCACTATAGAAGTATGGATTCATGACTTATCAGTGTGCCAACTTAAATTTTATTCCAGTTAAATTTATTGGACTCTCAGGGCATCTCTACACTTACCGGGGATCGACACTGCAACAATCGATGCACCGTGGGTCAATTTAGTGGGTCTAGCGCTCCTACTCTAACAGGATGAGAAGCGTAGGTAAGTCGATAAGAGAGTGTCTCCCATCGACCCAGCATGGTGTAGACACTGAAGTAAATTGACCTAAAAGTTATTCACATAGCTGGAGTTGCGTAACTTAGGTCGACTTGACCCCGTAGTGTAGACAAGACGTTGGTAGCCATTCAGCTAAAAATAATTCCTATAGAAAATTAAAGCAATTTAAAAGTGAGATCTCAATTCAATTCAAAATTTTGTCACACTTTATATTTAGGTTCCATTTTAATCAATTTATGAAGAGTTATCTGGTGATTAATAGATGTTTTAATAATGGTGACTTGTTAAAGATTATTATATAAACCAACAGGTCAATAGGTTGCTTAAACCATGGTTTATATCCACCCGTGACACATGTTTTTCATGTCTAGAATATCTGTTCTCCATTTATTAACCATTTATAAACCATCTATAAAGTAAGCCTTAACATAAATTGGGACCCAGATGTCCCTTATTTTGTTTTTTTCTCACATGGGAGCTAAATGTTCTGAAAATCTGCCCCTTATTGACTTAAAACATATCGATAGGCATCTAAGATTCAACTTGTGAATGAAACACAATTACACTTTATTCGTGTAAGTCATTCACAGGTTTTGTAACCCTCCGGGTATGTGTACACCGCACACTAAGCCTGGACTTCGACTCCCATTTGAGACCAAGCCCCACTTCTGTAAACACACAAATCAGTCTGAGACAAGTACCTGCGTCCTAGTGCCCTGCTGTGTGGAGGGATCAGAGCCTGAGTCTTTCTGTGACTTTGGTCCAAAATCTGTAATTTTTCAGGGTGGCTGCAGTTCTAGTCACAGACCCAAGTCACAAGGTCTGTGTAGTTCAGTATAGATGCATTAGCATGGCTGAGAGGCCCAAGTCCTGCAATTGTAAACCCAAGTTTAATGTGGGTGCTCAAGCTCAGGCTTGGAAACACCGAGGCCAAAAGCCATGGTACTGGAGACCTGACAGACCTAGACATTTTTCTAAAACTTCAAAGTTTGGCAAAGGTATAGGGGGAGATTTAAAAAGATATATAGGATCACAATCTCTGTTGAAAGTCAATGGTACCTCTGCTCCCAAATCATTTAGGTGCTTTTGAAAATCTTTCCCAGAAGCAACTAAAATGAGGTGCTAAGAATGGAAACATTTAGGCAATCTTACCTATAATGGATGCTCTGTGAACCACTTACATATACAATTTTCATGTTCACACACTTTTTAATGCTCACAAAAAATTTAGTCCCTGCAACTCACCCATTTAAAGCTACTGCTCAATAAGGAGGGACAAAAATGGAGCCCGTTTCAATAAATATTCCTGGTCTATTATTTCTTGTGTATTCCACAAATCTGAAAGCCTATTGACAAGGTGGGGGGGGAACCTCAAGATGAATTGGCAGTGACAGCTGGATACCTGACACTGAGATAAATTGAAGTGGATGTGACAGTAGTTAACTTTTCCTAAATTGCTCACACAGCAGTACGTGGACACATCAAATCAGAGAATGTTCACCAAGGTTGAATTGCTTGGCATACTTGGTTTGCTTCCGGTGACCTTACTGTGGTAGTTGTTACATGAAAACATTTAAGTGCTAAGCTGAAATTCCCATTACATATCTTTTGCTCACGGCACCAGTTCCGATCAGAGAATGTTGGGTTTTTTTAAGTTTTGCTGCAGATGGTTAAAAATTGGGTAAAGGAAGAGTGTTTCTGATCTGACACAGCAGGAATTTACTTCTTTTTGTACTAGGTATTCAGAAATACCCAGACTATACCACAAATAGTATAATAACTTGTAATGATAAACATGGTCACACTTTATGATAATTTTATTAGTACACGGTTTATAAATGGTAAATAACGAAATAATAGATGTTATAATTATAAGCATATTACTGATGATAGTAAGTAAATCATAAGGTGCTATCGATTGCTATAAGCCATAATTATAATCAATTGATTGTTTTGTTGGACTCTAACAATCTATTGCAATTGATTAACTATTTGTTAAAAGATTTATCTACCCTTTATAAGATCTGTATAAATAGAGCCTTACTATGAATTGTGACTATAAACTCTTACAGCCTCCAATTCAGAAAAGCCCTAAAATAGGTGCTTCGTTCTAAGTATGTACTTAAATCCTGTTGACTTTGGTGAGATTAAGCAGGTGCTTAATGTTAAGCATCTGCTTAAATGGCCTTCCTGAATAGAGATGCCTACCTGAACCAGGGTCATAGTTAGAAAATGCCCACTACTAAGGCCACTAATTAGACCTTGCTATTTGTTAATATCATCAAATTTGGGACCTAAACCTTCACCCAATAGCAAAGCTTCCATTGACCTCAGTGGGATCAGGTTTGAGTACATGGATGCTGGAAAGACAGCAGATAAGATATATAATGTTGGAAAACCTGCATATTGGAAATGTAATGTAACTACAGCATCAAACTGATATAAAGTTTGCTTAGTGTGCAATTTGCTAGACAAAATTCATCACTTCTTGGCTGCCTTACAAACACATCTACTGCATCATGCATCTAATGGGTCTTTTTCAAAGTCCTATATTACAAGTGGGATTTAAAACAATAGAAACATTTACAATGATGGCTTTTAAAACAGTTTAACCATTTTAAGATTCAGTACAGAAGCGTCAGCTGAATGCTGCATGGAAGGAGCTCGAAAAAGATCCTGTAAGGGATATTAATTATAATACTTAATAATAATATAATATCTTATTCCAATAACACCTTTGGCAAACATCTAAGTACTTTAGTAATTACAAATTGTGCAAAATACAGGGGTCACTTCTTGCTGCAGACAGGCTTTGGGGTGATTTGGAGCAACCAAAACCGACAATAATGTCATACAGCAGAGGAGGAAGAATGCCTTTATTCATGTACTCACAAGTAGATTTCCGTAGGCAGCTAAGGGTAAATTAAATATACTATGCAGCCAATTTTGTAATTCATCTAGATATCAGTGCTGTATGGCCCTCTTCTTGTGAAAAGTGCCATTAGATCTTCAATTACTACAAGTGCTTCAGACTACAGTTTTAAATTTCATCCAAAAGATGAATCATTATTCATGCTAACAATACTCTGATTAGTTGTCAGATAGAATGATTGATGATGTTAAAACATCCAAATTATTATATAGAGCTTTTTATCCAGAGAGCTCAAAACACTTTATACTTTTTTCCCAATTTATTTGCCCCCTAGTCACATCTATGACAAATCAAAGGCAGGTTCCACTCAAAGCTAATCCCAAGTAAGAAAAAAGTAATTGAAGGTTTAAAAAAAAAATTACAGTGCACTGGGGATGGGAAGCCAATTCATTCACTAACTTTAAAAAAATCAAATAATTGTTGAACACACCTCCCAAAAGTAGGGAAGTCCCCAATAAAATATGGAAAAAATAGTATTCCAGTTATTGAATGCCATTCTATGCTGTACTGTACTAGTATACTAATTGGTACTCCAATATATAGTAAATTGGTAAATTAATATTTCAATTTAATATAACTAGAAAAGTGTAACAGAAAGAGGAACCAAGCCCACAAAGATATAAAAAGAACATACCAATCATTGATAGATAGAGAGTATGGCTGCAATGCAATGAACTGAAGCTAATCCACATATGTGGTTTAGCTCAGAACCAGTTGAACATACATGGTAGGTCTTTCAAAAGGGTTGTGTGAAGCATGCAGTACGAAACTTGATTGCGTAGTATTGGACACTCTTGAAATTGTTGGAATTTTCAAAGCTTTGAAAATTCAGCCACATTCTGGCTGTTGTTATGGGTTTAGGAACCAGTTCAATGCTCATTGAAATCAATAGAGGGATTGCCATTTACTCCAATGGACACTGGATCAGGCCCCAATCATCATCTTTCAGAAAAGAAGAGGCATATAAGACTATGGTATCTAGCATGAGGAGTATAGCGTTATTATGGGGAATTGATCAGCCTTTAGATTGACTGGCTTGGCATCCTCCACCCCAGGCCCTCAAAGGGTCTGGAGCCTATATTCCTTATCAAAAGAAATGTACAACACATAAGTCAACTCTCCCTCAAAAACTGACAGTGTCTTGAGTAGGGGTACCAGTCCGGAGAGGACTGTAGGACAGTTCTACAGACCAACACTATATGGGTCACAGAGTTGCCTTGTTTGTTTATTTACCCCAGAGTCTCATCAGGTTTAGAACCCTGAGATCGGGGGGAAGACCCTTCAAAACCACAACAGGTTTCAAATAATATATATATTTATTAACTAAACTACATACATAAAGAAAAGCATAAAATACATATAAACAAATCAAATTATCAGGAAGTAGGTTAATAATATCAAATAATCAAATTAGTATAATTATCAGGTTGATCAAACCATACCAAAGAAGGGGAGGGTTGCAAGTGGGCTGGGAGGGGTTATAAGTGCTTTGGAGGATAGGATTCAAATTCAAAATGATCTGGACAAACTGGAGAAATGGTCTGAAGTAAATAGTATGAAATTCAATAAGGACAAATGCAAAGTACTCCACTTAGGAAGGAACAATCAGTTGCACACATACAAAGTGGGAAATGACTGCCTAGGAAGGAGTACT
This sequence comes from Terrapene triunguis, assembly GCF_002925995.2. Lineage (NCBI taxonomy): Eukaryota > Metazoa > Chordata > Testudines > Emydidae > Terrapene > Terrapene triunguis. The sequence continues at coordinate 10,523,610 of NW_020664487.1, read as the reverse complement.
GCGGAAAGGGATCTGGGGGTCATAGTGAATCACAAGCTAAATATGAGTCAACAGTGTAACACTGTTGCAAAAAAAGCAAACATCATTTTGGGATGTATTAGCAGGAGTATTGTAAGGAAGACACGAGAAGTAATTCGTCCACTCTACTCCATGCTGATTAGGCCTCAGCTGGAGTATTGTGTCCAGTTCTGGACACCACATTTCAGGAAAGATGCGGACAAATTGGAAAAAGTCCAGAGAAGAGCAAGAAAAATTATTAAAGGTCTAGAAAACATGACCTATGAGGGAAGACTGAAAAAACTGGGTTTGTTTAGTCTGGAAAAGAGAAGACTGAGAGAGGACATGATAACATTTTTCAAGTACTGTATATAAAAGGTTGTTACAAGGTGGAGGGAGAAAAATTGTTCTTCTTAACCTCTGAGGATAAGACAAGAAGCAATGGGCTTAAATTGCAGCAAGGGCGGTTTAGGTTAGGCATTAGGAATAACTTCCTAACTGTCAGAGTGGTTAAGCACTGGAATAAATTTCCTAGGGAGATGGTGGAATCTCCATCATTGGGGATTTTTAAGAGCATGTTGGACAAACACCTGTCAGGGATGGTCTAGATAATACTTAGTCCTGCCTTGAGTGCAGGGGACTGGACTAGATGACCTCTCAAGCTGCCACAACAATGCTCATGCTCGGGGAAGGCCTTCTGTCGTCATAATTTTTTTTATTATTCAAATAATTAATCTGATAAGCAAACCAACCCAGATAAGTAAAGTGATGTAATACAACAGTGGCAAGGTGGCCTGCACCATTACAAGTACATATTCTATCACTGGGGAGAATTCTGGAAGTTGAGACTCTGGCATGCTGAGGAAGAACTCCCAGCAGCTGTACCTGAGACCAGATGTTTTATAGCCCTTGATGGTCCTCATGCATATGTCTGCATATGTTTTCCCTCCTGTCAAGGCTGTATCCCCACTTTGAACTTTAGGGTACAAGAGTGGGGGCCTGCATGAGGACTCCT
>NW_020664487.1:10356456-10522588 GCF_002925995.2 Terrapene triunguis | reverse complement strand
TGGAGTCTCTGTACACAGAGAGCTGTTACCCTTCCCTTTATAGTTATCACACCTCCTTAGCTACAGCTAAACTTCCTCACCCTTAGAATATTGGGGTGCCCTTATTCTATAGGTTAGTATATTAATTAAGCAAAGCTCATTAACATATACATTAATTGAATTACTATGATTATCTGTGGTTAAGCATCTGCATCCGCACCAAAAATACTCTCAAACTGGTACAAACGGCCTTCTTGCAACACTTGTGACTGTTACAAAACAATAAACAGAGTCTTAGGCCGCCTTGTGACTTAATGCCACTGTTAATTTACTTATTTATGCTAATTTATTGAGTAACTACTTCTACTCAGGCTATAAGGCCTTATGCTTAAACTCTTCTTCTATATCTAGGCCTATAGGTGTCCTGCATTTCTGCTATCAATTCCTTACCCCTTTATTTTATGATTGCTGTTATAATTACTATATGGCTACTCTCTCGACATGAGGACAGACACAGGAAACTAAGGCAATTAGAGCCAAACTCAATTTGTGGAAATCATTAATTCCTCAGATTAAGAATTCCAGTCCTTTTTATTTCAGGTGATCTGTATAAAAACAAACACTCGGACTGGCAGAAAATGGGAACAGCTGAATGAATTTATTGACAACCGTGTTATCAAAAAGCCCTTTGAGCTAGACATCTCGGGGTTTGGCTCTAATTGCCTTAGTTTCCTTTGTCTGTCTTCAGATCCCTTCTCCCTCAAATGTTTAAAACCTAAAGGGGAAAAATCCCCACTCTTTCTTTGCCCAATTGAAATCTTCATTAAAAAGAAAAAATAGAGTTTCTTATACTTTATTGTACAAGTTTTGGCTGGAGAGGAGGGTGGTGATTGATGTTTTAACATAAGTGTACTAACAGAGTGTGGGCTTTGTCTTCCTCTAGAAGGGTTCTTTCCCTTGCCTTGCAGGTGATGGGTGGGGGTTGAGCCCCATCACATCCCTACATGGCATCTGAAGCAGAGTAGTGGCTGGTCTCTATGAGAGTTATGAGTCTGTTTCAGATGCCATGTAGGGATGTGAAGGAGCTTAACCTCCATCATCTACAAGGCAAGGGAAAGAACCCCAATTAGTCATGCTCTGTACCTGGGAGGTGATTAACTAATTGCCTCCTGGGTAGAGGAGGTGGAGTTATGCTTTATAAATAGACTGTGGGAGACTGCAGAGGAGACAGGGCTGCTCTGGCAAAGAGAAGCCCTGGGAATAGGGTTTAACAGACAGGAAACAATGGAGGAAGAGCACTACAGGAACAGGTTGAGCACCTGTAGGGGAAGCCCTGAGGTAGAGCCATCATGGGGACTACACTGAAGTTTGACAGGGGTGGAAGGGCTCTTAGTTTGAAGATTTGTTTGGACTCATATTTGGACTTGTTCGTGCTACTGCAGAAGGGGATTAGACTTCTGTGTGACTTGGCTGGAGGGCCAAGACACAGAACACCCAGAGGGGGAGTTGGAAGAAGACACAGGCTGAAAAAGGCCATTGCAAGTCCAAGGGAAGGGCCAGTAGGGGGTGCCAGAGACAAGGACCCAATGCTACGCTGTGGACAGAGACAAAGGGACACCCACAAGGCGAGAATCCATGCTTAGAAGGGGTCTTTATTCTTTAATTCAGCCAGTAGTAACAAAAGCTCATAGCACTTGGGTTCATACTGTGACACTGCACCCCATATTCATCATAGTAATATTATTATGATATGATTATGACATAATTATGATGCCTTTTGTACAAAAAAGGCATGTGATTTGCTGAATATGACTATCCTATTTGTATGCATGTATCATTTTTGTGTCTGAAGTTATGAATATTGACTAGGGATCTGTATTTCAAATGGGCTCACTCTGGAAAACACCCACAGCCAGCCTTTCAGGTACAACAATGAAGAAGCCAGACAGTGCTGATGGCCCATCAGCAAAGACAATGGACTGTGAAAGAACTCAGCCTTCCTGTAAACGCTCTGGCTGCTGTAACCCAGCAAGGACCTGTGACCAGACCACATGTCTCTGGACTCCATCAGTATTTTTCCACAAATGGGTCTGGGAACCAAGTTTTGAAACAAAGGGTTCCCGCCATATGCTAAAGCTATATAGGGCAGGGAGTGACCTTATCAGTTGTTCTTCACTCTCCACACAAGAAGACTTCTGGAAACACCTGAGGAACAAAGACTGAAGTGGGGGAAGTGCTGGACCCAGGGATTTCTAGCCTGTGTATGAAGATCTGAGAAACCCAAGCTGCAAAGCTACTGCAGTTTGTCCCTTAAGCATCTACTAGTCTGCCTGTACCATGAGTTAGGGTGAGAATCTGCTATTCATACCCAATCTATCTAGTATATTAAGCTTAGGTTGTGTTTTTGTTTGTTTTCTCGGTAATCTGCTCTGATCTGTTTGCTATCACTTATAACCACTTAAAATCTGTCTTTTGTCGTTAATAAATTTATTTTATGTTTTAATCTAAACCAATGAGTTTGGAGTGAAGTGCGTGAGAATCTTAGCTCAGAGGGGCTGTTGCACATTTCTCTCCATATCGAGGGGGGGCGAACTGGACAATACATTCATACTGATCGGGGTATGGACCAGGGCAGATGGTACCGCTGTGAGGCCCTAGCCTGGAAAGCTGGGGGTTATTTTGGGTGTAGTCTCTCTATTGTTGGTTCACATGCAGTGGCTGGTCACAGAGCCTGCATGTAACTGCAGCTGAGCGTGTCCCTACCTGTGTGTAATGCTGGTGGAAGTGTAGGACCAGGAGCGGATCTGCAGCTTGTCACAGCAGCATGATGTGAGAGGGAGCCCAGGCTGGTGGGTCAGAGGGGAAGGGCTCCCCTTGTTGGCAAGGGGAGCGCAGGGGGCACAAGCGAAGGCAGAATGCATCCCAAAGGTTTGGAGAATGTACCCTTGTTAGTACTTGTTATTCAATATCCTAATTTGGACCACATCAGGTGCTCCAGTGCACCAAACACCACAGGTATGGGCACAGTATAATAACCTAAGCAGAATAGAATGTTCTTCGCTCCTGGGCACTTTGTGTTGTCCATCAGACTCTGATGCACCTCAGTATAGTTATAAATGACCCATTTCCTCAATATTTTTGAGAGTCCAGTGCTATGGATAGCGTCTCTTATTGGCTCCAAAATTAATTCAAAACTTTATTGGAAGGAAATCCAGTAGATGAAGAAAGAAGGAAATAGGATTGTGACAGTTTTGGATTGGTGACTAACGGCTGAAACATTGTGGACCAAGTGACATTTTCTGAAAGTGCTATCTGGGAGAGTTGCCAATATGGAATTATAATAGTCAATCTGTGGACTGACAAGACAGGGTCATGAACTGGTGTTTGCAAGAGAGGGGCAAGATTTTGATGGCAGAGGAAAGCCTTTATCACCTAATTCAGATGGGAGTCAAAAGATAAATGGAAGCCCTTTCATGAAGACTACCAAGTTGCCTAGCAACTAGAGGAGGCACTATTACCATAAGTTTTACAAAAGAGATGACACCTTTGAGAATATTTCCGTTTTCTGGAAAGCGAGCAATTACCAGCAGCTCCTTTTGAGAATCCGATTTTGTAAGCATTGCAAATACAGATGCCATAGATGGAATCCACAACTTTAGTTCTGCAGGGAAAGAAAAAATCTGCCCAGCATCTCCTTAGAAATGAGCACTTAGGTGACAGAGTCATAGGAGAACATATAATGGCTGGAAACTTAAATTGAAAACTACAGAAAATTGAAAATTATGGAACCTCGGGGAGCACCACAGTGTTTCAGCAAGTCTGCACTCAACATAACTGAAGAGAAAATGGATACAGTCTGATGCGGTACAAGTGGTAAATGAGGAGCAATCAATGGGGAAATACTGAGAAGTAGTGGGAGAAAATTCTTGCACCTGTGATGTTGGTGGGAGTCCAATACTAGACTCAGAATACCCACTTGGGCTGCTATATGGCAGCATTGCAACTGACAATGAGAGCTCAAATAGCTGCCAAAAAAGCAGTACAAGACTGCAGGCTAAGAACTGATTTTGTAGAGTTTGCTGCACCATTCCATATGTTGTAATAAGTAACAACAAGACAATTATTTCAAATTATTTGCGGTTTTACACCAGGAATTACAATGATCCCCCTCAGTTTGTTGCCTCTTCCCCGTTGTCTTGCTTGAATTCTGCAAGGGTAGGGGGATGCAATTCTGGTAATCTCTTCAACAGCTAGATTCACGAGTTTAACCTCAGTGCAGTGCAGGATTTAGGTGTGATTGCCCTAGCTTGCTGATGTGCAGAGGTCCACAGGCAAGAAGATGATATCCTGGAGTCTCATCTAATGTCCATTTGAGGTCAGTGGGTTTCCCTCAATTGATTTTACTGGGCACTGAATTGGGTTGTTGGAGAGAATTTTCAGTAAAGGGCCTCTGATGTTGCCAGTAGAAAGAAACTATGGCAGGTAACACGTAAGATGGAGATTTGGAGGGTTAAGAGGAAATCTAAGGAGAAAAAACTAAACACACGAGCTGTTCGAAAGATAAGGTTTTCATTCCATGGAAACTTTTAACAAATAGTATTTGTTTCATTCTCATCAAATTTTCCATGGAAAATTCTGACCTTTTCTAGAAATATTGAAAATTAGAGTGTTTCAGTTTTGGGGCATTCTGTTTTTTTTAATTAAATATGGAAATTTTGCATAGAAAACAGATACTTTTGTGGGGAAAAAATGTGTTTAATTGAAAATTCAATTTTCCATCCAAACACAGTTTCAGTGGAAAATTTCCAACCAGCCCCAATAAACACAAATAACAATTTTTAAGTATATTAGTAGTAAGAAGTCTGTAAGAAATCCAATGGGTCAGCTAAACTTCAGAGTCATCAATCTTCATAGCGCTTGATGGGGAAATATCTATCTCCAGAGCTGCTCTATATAGGTAATCAAGTTGAGGCACTGTCAGATACTCAGGTGTCAAAAGAGGAAGTGAAAGAGTGAATTGACAAATATGAAACTCATCCAAAGCCTATTGTAATCAGTGAAAACCTCCGAGGTATTTTCAATAATAAACTTTATCCCTAGTTGGCTCCAGAGTTTCTCATCTAAAACAACTGCGTGAAATGCATTTTTGTGTCTGTGCAGGTTAACTTAATTGTTCCATTACCAGGACAGAATTATTCCGCCTGCTTCTCAGTTACAGTCACCAACAGCACTCAGGCTTGTGGGAACGAGAATGCTATTAACCACATAGCGACATCCTAGTCTGGGGAGAAGTTACTTCTTGGTTCATCCTTGCATGTCAGCCAACCAGGATAGAATTTTAAAGGAGACCGGAGAGAAAGTCATCTTAATGGAGCATCCCTTATTGACTTGTTAGCTAAGGATTAAAAAAGGGCCCTTGCAACAAAGCTTCCCAGCCCTTTTCTCCTTCAAAACCAACAGCCCATTGTGTGTGGGCTGGGGCGTTAAGTCAGACTCCAATTAGGCTAGTAGGCTGATGAAGTATATCTGCAATGCCTTTGTCTAATGACTGGGGGAGGAGGGAGAGAGAGAAACAAGAATATAGCCACTTGTCTTTTTCCTGCCAGGCTTTGAGGGCCTAGGCCAAAGTCCGTTGAAGGCGATGGAAGTTTTTCCACTGACTTTAATGGGCACTGCATGACGCTCTTTTAAGTGCCCATGAACGTTGTTGAAACAGAGCGAAGGTTGCCAAGCCCTGACTCATGTCCTTACAGAATGTGCAGAGTGGTAAAACTTGAACCTCTGAAAACCAGAATATACACATTTAAGGTACACACCACCCCCAGAACAGAACCTTAAAACTGCCGCCTGCAGCTGGCAATACCCTCTTTACCTTTTTTTATGCATGAATGAAAATGGTTGATAAATTTGCATCTTATAGACTCATAGACTTTAAGGTCAGAAGGGACCATTATGGTCATCTAGTCTGACCTCCCGCATGATGCAGGCCACAAAAGCTGACCCACCCACTTTCCCTTAGCTCAGCTGTTGAAGTCTCCAGATTGTGATTTAAAGACTTCAAGTCACAGAGAATCCTCCAGCTTGCGACCCCTGCCCCATGCTGCGGAGGAAGGCGAAAAACCTCCAGTGCCTCTGCCAATCTACCCTGGAGGAAAATTCCTTCCCGACCCCAAATATGGCGATCAGTAGAACCCCGAGCATACTGGCAAGATTCTCCAGCCGGACCCTCATTTTACCAGCGATGGCACGTTATTGCCTAATTGACTAAAATCATGTTATCCCATCAAACCATTCCCTCCATAAACTTATCTAGCCTAATCTTGAAGCCAGAGAGGTCTTTCGCCCCCACCGTTTCCCTCGGAAGGCTGTTCCAAAATTTCACCCCTCTGATGGTTAGAAACCTTCATCTAATTTCAAGCCTAAACTTCCCCACGGTGAAAGTATCTATTTGGAAGGTTATAGTTCAGGGGTGGGCAAACTTTTTGGCCTGAGGGCCACATCTGGGTATAGAAATTGTATGGCGGGCCATGAATGCTCATGAAATTGGGGTTGAGGTGTGGAAGGGGCTGAGGGCTCCGGCCGGAGGTGCAGGCTCTGGGGTGGGGCTGGGGATGAGGGGTTTGGGATGCAAGAGGAGGCGCTGGGCTGGGACCTAGGGGTTCGGAGGGTGGGAGGAGGATCAGGGCTGGGGCAGGGGGTTTGTGCATGGTGGCTCAGGGGTGCAGGCTCCGGGCACCTCTTACCTCAAGCGACTCCCGGAAGCAGCGACATGTCCCCCCTACAAAGAGGCACGGCCAGGCAGCTCTGTGTGCTGCCCCATCCGCAGGTGCCCCTCTCTCAGCTCCCATTGGCCGTGGTTCCCAGCCAATGGGAGCTGCGGAGGCGGCACTTGGGGCAAGGGCAGCATGCAGAGCAGAGCCGCTTGGCTGCCCCTACACGTAGGAGCCAGAAAGGGGACATGCCGCTGCTTCTGGGAGCCGTGCGGAGCAGCCCCTGACCCTGCTCCCCAGCTGGAGCACCGGAGCGGGACAAGCCCCAAACCCCACTACCCAGCAGGAGCTCGAGGGCGGGATTAAAATGGCTGGTGGGCCGGATCCCCTCTTAAAATATGTACACTGCTTAATATCCCTACAGTAGTTTGAGGGGGAAATATCATTTGAGATTTGCTATGAGAAACTTTTCTAGTGTCTGACATTTCCTTTGGACTTCTTTTTCCACAGTAACTACAGCACCAGGACGTGTGAACTTGATAGGCATACAAACCCAGTATTGCCAATCCCACTTGTTCATAAATCGTGAGTCAGGCTCACCAAAAATCATGAGATTGGCTTTAAAATCGTGAGATTATGTAAAAACAATAGAGATGGTGGTCTTTTTGTTTGCCTTCTGCTTTTTGAGACTTTAGGGTGGACCAGGGTCACATTTTGAAGCTTTCTCCACAGCCACAAGGGCTAGAAACTTACTTTTTCTTTAAGAATGAAGGCTGAAATCATCACATATCCACTTGACTCCAGGAGCTGGGGCTTTAAGGAAAACAATTATCATGAGACTCATGACAAAATCTAGAGTTAGCAACACAAAAAAGCAAAGGTTCGTATAGATTGGATGAATTATCATGGCGTTGAAATGTGTTGTCTGTGTTTATTTTTCATCATAAGCATAAGTTTGGTATTTTTGACTAATGAGTGACAGGATACTGTCAATTCGAATCTTACTCCAGGCCTTATAATAGGTCTCTTTATTAGAGGTACTTTTTCTGACAATCAGCAACCCCTTTGTTCCTGCTGATTTCAAGCTGTCTTCAGAACTGTAGCTTGCAAACAAGGAGGAGGGGTAGATCAGTGGTTTGAGCATTGGCCTGCTAAATCCAGCATTGTGAGTTCAATCCTTGAGAGAGCCATTTAGGGAACTGGGGTAAAAATCTGTCTGGAGATTGGTCCTGCTTTAAGGAGGGGGTTAGACTAGATGACCACCTGAGGTCCCTTCCAACCTTGATGTTTTATGATAAGAAGGTCCGTCTAGCCCTGTATCCTGTCTTTTTGACAGTGGCCAATGCCAGGTGCCCCAGAGGGAATGAACAGAACCGGTAATCATCAAGTGATCCATTTCCAGCTTCTGGCAACAGAGGCCACAGTCCTGCGGCACCTGCACAAATGGCTTTTTCTGGATCACCAGCTCGGCTGCAGTCACAGTGGATATCCTACTTTTTCTTCTGAATGATTTTTTTTTAAACTGCTTCTCTAAAGAGGAAGAAGGTGCGTGGCACATAAACTCAGATCAATCCCAAGAAAGTGATGTCAGTTTGGGGCAGGTCTGAGTCATAATGTGACCTCCAAGTGTTCGCACAAATATGTTCTATGAACCATAAAATGTTAATATCACATGATTTTTAGTGGGAGCTGTGCCTTGGGAACCTTGTGGTTGAAAGACCTCAAATTTGGACCACTAAACCTATCCTGAATCGCAATGAGGCTTGGCAATTTTCAAGAGAATCCAAATAAACATGTGGATTTGAGAACATTTACAGAAATCAGGTAACGGTAACCTAGTCTCTGCTTTAATTATCATGGTGCTATCACCCCATTATGATATAGGAATTATTTCATTATTCATTTCTGAAGGCACTGCAGTGAGAGAGAAGGGATCAGACAGGTACAGAGCACAGGACATTTGTTGTGCAAATTTGTGCATATTCATATATGATCTTCTCCCTTCAAACATCTCTGCAGATCCCTGAGTTACAGGGTTGCCTTATGATCTGGAGAGCAGTATCCTGACTTTTAATCTAAATAACTTTGCCTGCTGCATGGCCAACATATGTAGTTCTGCACATTCCAAGAAGCCAAGTCCATTTTTTTTTCTGGCTAGAGCCCAAAGTCTTATACATTCAGCTACTGTACATCCTCTGCACTTGCTCTTATAGAGATAGCAACATGGTCCTGCCATTTGCACCAGTTTAATCTTTAAACCACTATAACACCTTCTGACCTTTCTGCAACTTTCAAAAAGATTCAGGAAAACTTTATACTGAATATATCTTGTCAATGTATGGCAAGTCTCAGCTTACTTAGTTTGCTAATGTCTGCTAAGACTATTTAATATAATCATGCCACAAACATTCAGATACATTTATATAACAAAAAAGCATATTTCCCTTAAACTTACTGGATAAAAATATGTTTTACAAGGTAAGGATGAGGGAAATGAATTCTTGTGGAATTATAGAAAAGTCCAGCTAAAGAAAGATTTTTGCAGACAGGCCATTTAGGTATTTTTTGTAAAATCGTATGAAGAATCAATTACAAATTCTATATGTTTTATTCCTCTACAATCCTTTCCAGACTGTTTAGTTAGGGTCAGCGTCTGGCTGCTGGTCTGTGATGTAAAGAAAGATGACAGGAGGTCCTTTCCATAATGCACTTGTGAAGGAAGCATTTGGAATTCAGAAGCTAGCTGACCTTAGTGCAAGGTTCATGGGAGTTGTAGCAGGGCTGGAAGATCTAGGTATGATGAAATGGATATGGCCGGGTGGCATGGGAGTAGCACCATGGTCCTTTGTCATTTCCCCAACTCTTTCAAACTGGCTGGTAGTCCCAGACTGGGCTGGAGGAAACGCACACTGCACTCTAGTAAAACGTAGCTGTTGCCCCTCCTATGTGCTCTCATCCAGCAGCTTTGAATGGTAAAAGGAGAAGTCAACTGTGCCAGCCGGTGTATCTGTAGCCAAAAGAATTCTGACTGCTGTCTGCAGAAGCCAGAAGGGGCCTGATTCTCCTCTCACTGACTTGAGCATAAATTGAAGTCAAAGAAGTTAACCCAGCGTAAAGAGAAAGGAAAATCAAACCCTTTCTGTAAGCAGAATGCCTTTGGCTTCTGATACTGCAGCGCTTCCTGACTCCAACCCTTCTAATATGGCAGTGATTGGAAAGGCCAAACTTTAGCCCTGAGTTTCTCTGTAAGTAATTCTAACCCCCAACGCTGCAGGCACTCCATTTTCCTAGTACCAGGAAAGTCATTTGCTTTCAAATGCAAAAATTAAAAAATAATTTAAGGAATAGTTAGGTTTCCAGCAAGAGGGCTCCTCTGAGTGGAAATAAAACCTCCTCCCAGCTTTGCAATTGAGACAGGCAGGAGCAATATAAATGCTGAACTTTAAATATATTTAAAACATTCAGTAGTTTAGGATTACCATTTCCAGAGACCGGCAAAGCATGAACGATGCGTTGCCACAGCAACAAGGGTCTAATGCTTTTTGGGATTCAGCCAGCCATGTTTTGATACTATTTTCTGCTAAGTGCATGTAAAACAACCACAATTTGTAAAAGTTATTATAACCACTTTAAATGCATTTATGCCTGAAGAGAATTAAAAAGCCCTTACATTGAGTTTTGGAGCTAAGAAAATTATTTTAAAATGCTTATTATTAACCTAGCTGTACTACTTCTCTGGTTAAAGTGTCTTGAAATCAGTCTTTTAGTTCTGTGCAGTACTTTTTTTTTTGGTCCTAAAAAAGTACTTAAAAAGTAATTTTCATTCATTTTTAACTACTGATAAAAGAGAAAAAAAAGCAGCCGAGCATCTCTCATGCTAACTAATTTATAAAACTCACCTCAGTCATGTGTAAAAGAATAAATTATATATGCGCTATTTGCACAGTATAATTTGGGCACAGAGGATAGAAAATTAGATCAAGAACTTCTGATCCTGCATTTCTGATCCAACTGGTTATTCAAACACATGAATTCACTGTCGATCTGGTGAGCTCACCTAAGATTCCACAGTTACATTCTGTTACAAGTGGTGCAAATGCCTTTAAAGGGCTAGGTAAAAATGTCTCTTGCTGGGAGGGAAAACATATAATAATGTGATAGTAAAGAAACTGGGCTTTCTTCTTTGGCTTAAAAGGCTTGCTTCATTCCAGATTTGTACTGAACCGAACAAAGGAGGAATTCACCCCTTTGTAAAGGTCAGGCCAAGATCTAGGCACCACTAATTTAGTGAACTAAAAAAGTATCAAATTTATGAAAATGATGTTGGGTCAGATTATCCCTCCAGCGCCTTGTACAAAGGAGATTGAAATGGAAAGGATCTGGGTAGTGAAAGGGGATGGTGCTCCTTCGCTATCTGAGACTCTGCCAATGCCTCTTCTCTGGAGCTGTCTATGGTGGGTGTCCCTGGGCAGTTGGTGAACAAGGGCAGGAAGGGAAGGCCTTGCAGCCCATTGCTTCCCTAAATAGTAGATATCTGAGCAGATACCTGCTCTATATTTTGAAGTTCCCACAGAGAGAGGAATTTAGCATAGCTATGCAGAGCCCGGTCTGCAGCAGGAGCTATGGTGCCAGAGTGTCGGGAGAAAAAAGGAGCATTGACCTTCTGTGAAATCCCAGCTTCCCATCCCTATTGATCTCAGGTTTGCACCCACCCCTGCCTCCCCAGCAACTTCCAAAATCCCTCCCCTCTGAGAAGACGCGATGGAAATTCCACAAGCTCAGCCTCCGTTTCTTGTGCCCCAAGATTCCCCTCCTCAGAGCAGATGATTTGGCTCTTGGTTAACTCTGAAACTGAGGATGGTCCTATCTGTGGATGCAGAGAATTACTTCTAGCCGACCAGCTATTGCAGGCTTAGGATAGCTCTTACTCTGGCAACATCCCCATTGCAAGAAGCAGTGGATTCACTAGGCAAGAGGATGTGGGTCCCTAGAGAGTGTCCCTTGATCTCAGGACGTTGTAGTTTGTGATGGGCTGCCTGTAGTCACTAGGCATCATTCTGACAGTTGGAGGTCAGTCAGAAATGGTGTCATTCCAGCCACTTCCTTTCCTCCCGTCACACCCTATGCTGAGTTTATGGATGGCATATGAGCCACTATTGCAGCCTTACTCTAGAAGTGAAAGATTCCAACTTGTAGAGGAATCAGCCATTGCCTGGATGTGCCAGGGTAATAGCAGCTTTGTGCTGGAAGACTGGACCAAAAGGGGCTGTATCAGACCCAGGATTTAGCCATAATCTTTTTTATTGTTTCTGATACCACCTACACAAACCCATAGGACTTAATGAATCGATTGGCATTTCTGTGGCATCCAACTCTCTTAGCATCAAGGCTTTTAAGAATGACAGTGTCCCTCTATCTGGGTCAGCTACCGACAGCAAACAATCTTTTATTTCTGTTTGTAAATCATTCATAAACAGTCTTTGATTTTTATAATTTATCATTTTTCAGAACGGTTTGATAAACGGCTCATGCAAACGTCTTTCACCGGGGAGTGTTGCTTCAGGTAGTCACAAGGTGTAATTAACTAATAGTGTGAGTGATCACTTACGTCACATGATATTGTTTCTGCCCTCTGACTGGCTACCTCCCAAGCATGCCAAAGGCATCCATGAACACTTCTGAGAACACCCTTGCAAGAGCATCTAAACCTGCCAGGGTTCTGCACCTCTTTCCCCATTTCTGATCTCTCACAGAACACCCACATCAAGTCCTTGGCTTCTTGACCATGCCTGTCTTGAATGGCATCTCACAATTCTTCCAGTCTTGGAGCAGGACCTGGGTACACTACCCCATGTGGACCACCCGCCGCATATCACCCCCAGGCCTGACTAAGATTTAGGCATCTCCTCCATTTGGGGACCTGGAACAACTGATATAGTGACCGACCGCCTCTTTAACACACAGTAATCTTATTTAGTAGCTGGAACAAAGGGTTAGAGAAAAAAGAGAGAGTAAAACAACAGAGTGAATATGCATATTTACTTGTGTTTCACTTCGAACTAAGGGCTGGTCTTCACTACCCACCCGGATCGGCGGGTAGAAATCGATCTCTCAGGGATCGATATATTGTGTCTCGTTGGGACGCGATAATCGATCCCCGAATCGACATGCGTACTCCACCAGCCCAGGTAGGAGTAAGCGCCATCGACAGGGGAGCCGCGGGGGTCGATTTGCCGCCGTCCTCACAGCGGGGTAAGTCGGATCAGATACGTCGAATTCAGCTACGCTATTCCCGTAGCTGAATTTGTGTATCTGAAATCGATCCCCCCTTTAGGGTAGACGTAGCCTAAGTTAGATAGGCTTTCCTCTTCCTGTACACCAGTGGTTCTCAAACTTTTTTACTGGAGACCCCTTTCACATAGCAAACCTCTGAGTGCGACCCCCCTCTTATAAGTTAAAAACACTTTTTTATATATTGAACATCTTTGTAAATGCTGGAGGCAAAGTGGGGTTTGGGGTGGAGGCTGGCAGCTTGCGATGCCCCCATGTAATAACCTCATTACCCCCTGAGGGGTCCCGACCCCCAGTTTGAGAACCCCTGCTGTACAAGAACAGGAATGAACCAGCAAACATTCTGCTACCGAACCCAGCTCCTCCTGTGTGTGTGGGACCCGCAAAGCTGGCTCTCTCCCTCTTTCTCTCTCAGGAAAGCTGAATTTAAAAATCCCCCACCTGCCCTGTCTGGGCCCAATTACTATATTGCTGAATAGTTTTCAGGCCCCAGGTGTGCAGCCTCCTGGTGCCGGAGACTAGGGGCTAGTCTACACTAAACGCATTACAGTGGCACCGATGCAGCTGCACTCCCATAGGGCAACTGGTGAAGATGCTCTATGCTGACAGGAGAGCGCTCTCCCATTGACATAATAAAGCCGCCTCTGTGAGAGGCGGTAGCTATGTCAGCAGGAGAAGCTCTCCCACCAACATAGAGCTGTACACACCAGCGCTTAGGGCAGTGAAACTTATGTTGCTCAGGGGGGTGGCTTATTCACATTCCTGAGCGATATAAGTTATCCTGACATAAGTGGTAACGTCTACAAGCCCTAGGTTTATATAGCTGGCCAGAACATCCAGCAGGGTCTTCACAGGAGAAAGCCTAAATGATGGCTGCTCCATTGTAAGGGCAGTTGGCCCATTCAGGCTCAGTGGCTTGATGACTGGGTCTTCTCTGTGGGCCAGGATGTTAAAACTGCCGGAGTAGGTAGGCCCCACTAACCCACTTTGTTAGGGCCTGTCTACATGTGAAAGTTAATCTGAAATACAGTAGGGTGTGAATATTCCCAGTTAGCTCCATGTATGCATGCTATTACTCCAGAATAAGTGCCTTACTCTAGCTAAACTAATTTGGAATAAGGCACTTTTAGTCTGGATTAATAGTGTGCACACATGAAGGTAATCAGGAATAATTCCCTATGTAGACAATCCCTCAGTCTAACAGTCTTAGAAGTCAAGCAGATAGCTCGCAATTTGGGATACAGATTGAAATGTGTAATTGATACAGGTACTTATAGTCACATTTCATCACATCACTTTCTCTTCCTGTGGAAGATTTTGCAAGCAAAATGTTACTGCCATGAATATCTATGGAAAGGGAATACAAAATGGTGTGGATTCTGTTAAAGGGAATTCATGGTTTTCTTTTCTTTGGAATGAGTGCTTTTGAATATTTCTTTTGCAGTATGTTCCCAGTTCTAAAGCACATTGCCTGCTGAGTGCCATGTTAGGATGTTGTCGTGTCTTCAGTGATGGCAATGCTTGAGTTGCTCATGCAGTGCAATGTCTAAACAAATGGCTCTCTTTCGTTCAGTGTGACAAAACTAAGGCCATGTCTGCGTTTAAAACACCACAATGGCACAGCTGTAGCACTTCAGTGTAGACACTCACAACAGCGGCAGTAGGGGTTTGCCCATCGTAACTACTCCACCTCGCTGAGAGGCGGTAACTACGTTGATGTCTACATGAGAGTGTTAGACTGGCATAGCTATGTCTCTCGGGGTTGTGGACTTTTCACACCCCGAGAGATGTAGCTATACCGATATAAGTTTTCAGTATAGACCAGCCCTAAGAGATTAATTATAAAGCATAATGCACTAAAGATTCCAAATTGCTGTGGGGGCGAGACACCTCTGTGCAGAGGGCCAACTCAAAGACCCATGCATTATTTATGCCCCACTTAAATCTGTCATGGATAAGGTCCGACTTTAAGTTGTGCATAGGGTTCATGCTGGTGCTGTGAATTTTACCCTGTTTGAATACCAAGAGGTTGAGTCTCCATTGCTTTACTCCAGTTTTAGACAAGTGTAGCTCTGCTGAAGCTATGGAGCGACACTGGCATCAAACTGGAGTGATGCAGAGTTGAACCAGGTCCTTGCAAGCATTCATTTATGCCAGTAGTAAATGCATACTCATCCCATGGCATCATTTATCACACCACACAATGGGTGTTATCCTTTGGCTCTAGAGTCTAGTGACTTTAACATATTAAAAAAAAAATAGCAAAACAAATCTTGAAGAAAGTTACTCTTCAAAAGGATGGAAACATTTTCTTCTGTTTTTTTAGCATGGAAATGCCCAGTTGAAACATCAAAGGGATAATTCCACAGAATAGATCATGTTCTAATGCTTGCAAATACATCAAAGACTTTGAATTTAAAATCTTCATATTTTATGTATGAGCCCCTTAGAAGGAGATGCCTCATTAGCAGCAAATTTACAAACAAAGGAAGTGCTCTTTGAAAGGAACGCATGTGAAGGATTGGGGAAATCTGTCCTAAAACAACACAATGACAAGTATTAGGGGACAGTGGAATAGTGGATTTCCAATGAATTTAGCCTTTAACCACTGAAACATAGGGCTGGAGGAGAGTTTGGGAGGTCATGTGTTCTAGTCCCCTGAACTGAGAGGGAAAGTAAACCTAAACCACCCTTGACAGGTGCTTATCTAACTTGTTCTTTAAAACATAATCTGACCGGGATTCCACAACACCTCTCGGAAGCTTAACTATCCTTATAGTTAGAAAGTTTTTCCTAATATCTAACCTAAAATCTCCCTTGCTGCAGATTAAGCCCATTACTTCTTTTCCTCTCTTCGGTGCACACAGAGAAGAATTTATCACAGTCCTCCTTATAACAGCCTGTGGCGGGGTGGTCACCCCGCTCCTGCCATGAAGGGCATAAAACAGCCCTGGGAGAGGGCTGCAGTGGGGAAAAGCCAGGCTGATTGCGGGAAGCAGCCACAGGTGGGGCCATGCCCCAGTCAGGCCACAGCTGGCCCTATAAGAGGGCTGAGGGCCAGAGACTGAAACAGAGTCTTTCTCTACTGTGAAGAGAGACGGGCCTAGCTGCTAGGGAACTCAGCAGGGTACCTAGAGTGGAGCAGGGCTGGGGAAAGGCCAGAGGAGCTGGGGAGCTCCAGGCTGGAAAACCCCCAGGCTGCAGGCCTTGGTAAAGGCTGGGAAGGGTACTGGGGTTGCAGAGGTGCAGCCCAGGTTTAGGAAAGGCAGCAGGTCCAAACCCCCCTTGCCAGTGATGAGTGGTTTACAGACTGCCGTCTGCCTCAGTGAGCGGGGGCGAGACGATGACTGGCAGTAGCCACTGAGGCAAGGTGGGATAGAGGGTTCGGGGTTCCCCTGGGAGGGGAAACCCAGAGACAGTGGGTTGCTGCTGGGGGCAGAACCCCGAAGTAAGGGGCACTGGGGTCCAGGAGGGACATGGGGGCCAGCGGCAGGCCAGACACCAGCCTGCAGAGGGCGCTCCGGGCTGGAAAAGAGCTAATTCCCTGGACGACCAGCAGGAGGCACCGCGCCGGTGAGTCGTCGCCCCGCCACACAGCCCTTAGCATATTTGAAGATGGATATCAGGTCCACCCCGCCCCCTGCAGTTTTCCTTTCTTGAGGCTAAACATTCCCAGTTTTTTTAACTTCTTCTCATAGGTCAGGTTTTCTAAATCTTTTATCATTTTTGTTGCTCTCCTCTGGATTCTATCCAATTTGTCCACAGCTTTCGTGAAGAGTGGTGCCCAGAACTGGACACAGTAGTCCAGCTGAGGCTTTCCCAATGCTGAGTACAGGGAGATACGGGAGGTAATCGTCCTACATTCGACACTCCTGTTAATACACCCCAGAATGATATTCGACTTTTTCACAACTTCATCACATTGTTAACTCATATCAGTTTGTGATCCATTATAATCCCCAGGTCCTTTTTGGCAGTACTACCACTTAGCCAGTTACTTCCTATTTTGTAATTGTGCATTTGATCTTACCTTCCTAGGTGAAGTACTTTGTACTTGTCTTTATTTAATTTCATTTTGTTAATTTCAGACCAATTCTCCAATTTGTCAAGGTCAATTTGAATTCAAATCCCGTCCTCCAAAGGGAATGTAACTCTCCCAACCCCAGCTTGGTGTCATCTTCAAAATTTATGAGCATGCTCTTGACTCCATTTTACAAGTCACTAATGAAAATATTGATTAGTAATGGATCCAGGACTGAGGCCTGTGGGACCCCATTAGATATTCCCTCCAAATTTGACAGAGAATCACTGAAAACTACTCTGAGTACAGTTTTCAAAAAGGTTTGCACCCAATTTACATAATTTCATCTAGGCCATGTTTCCCTAGTTTGCTTATGAGTGATGTGGGACTATGTCAAAAGCCTTATTAAAATCAAGATATATCATCTGTACGGCTTCTCCCCATCCATTAGACCAGTAACGCGGTCAAAGAAGGAAATTAGGTTGATTTGGTATGATTCGTTCCTGACAAATCCATATTGGCTATTCTTTATAACCCTATTATCTTCTAGGTGCTTACGAACTGATAGTCTAATAATTTGTTCCAGGATCTTTCCAGGCATTAACGTTAATTCTCTGGGTCCTCTTTGTTCCCCTTTTTAAACATATGTACTATGTTTACCCTTGTCCAGTCCTCTGGGATCTCACCTGTCCTTCATGTGTTCTCGAAGATAATTGCTAACTGTTATGAGATTCTGCAGCTAGTTCCTTAAGTATCTTAGGATGAATTTCATCAGTCATTATTTGATGAGCAGTAATCATGTGTCCATTTGATGGTTGGATGAATGGCATAGATTGAAGCTATTTGTCATTGAAGGATCACAAAAACACTTCATTGTAGCTGACACTGACTAGCACTGTTACCTGAAGCCCTAGTGGCACTCAAATCCTGAATGAGCATGGCAGCTGAATTACTCTCTCAACCATCAGAGATAGTCTTTCAACCAGCTCTCTGGCCAAACTTTACACGTCTTTCCGGTTTTTGAAAGGAAAATTCATCTCAGATCCGACTGACTAAGTGGCAGTTCTGCAGAAAAGGACCTGGGGATTACAGTGGGCGAGAAGCTGGATATGAGTCAACAGTGTGCCCTTGTTGCCAAGAAGGCTAACGACATATTGGGCTGCATTAGTAGGAGCATTGCCAGCAGATGGAGGGAAGTGATTATTCCCCTCTATTCGGCACTGGTGAGGCCACATCTGGAGTATTGCGTCCAGTTTGGAGCTCCCCACTACAGAAGGGATGTGGACAAATTGGAGAGGACAGCAGAGGGCAACAAAAATGATTAGAGGGCTGGGGCACATAGCTTATGAGGAGAGGCTGAGAGAACTGGGCTTATTTAGTCTGCAGAAGAGAAGAGTGAGGGGGGATTTGATAGCAGCCTTCAACTACATGAAGGGGGGTTCCAAAGAGGATGGATCTAGGCTGTTCTCAGTGGTGGCATATGACAAAACAAGGAGCAATGTTCTCAAGTTGCAGTGGGGGAGGTCTAGGTTGGATATTAGGAAACACTATTTCATTAGGAGGGTGGTAAAGCACTGGAATGGGTTCCCTAGGGAGGTGGTGGAATCTCCATCCTTCGAGGTTTTTAAGACCCAGCTTCACAAAGCCCTGCCTGGGATGATTTAGTTGGGGTTGGTCCTGTTTTGAGCAGGGGGTTGGACTAGATCTCCTGAGGTCTCTTCCAACCCTAATCTTCTATGATTCTATATTTCACATATTTGCTAACATCCGCCTTCTTGGATCTTGAATATAATGCTTGCAACACTGAGGGAGTCAACATTTGAGTCTTTAAAGGCCAACATTGTAATGTTTATAACATCAGTCAGTACCAATGACTGAAAAAAAGATGAAAAAAAATCTCTTTAATTCCCTTTCTTCCCAAATTTCGACAACTGAAAATTTCATCAAAATTGGTGCTGGATTCCCAGGTAGCAGCGACTGCTGAATGCTTTTTATCTGCTGTGTTTAGCAAGAGATGTATGCTCTCTTCTTAAAGACATGGCTCTTGCCAATGTAATCATGCCTTTCTCTGAAGGATCATGACTACAATGAGCCCACAACTTCACACCCTTTGATATTGCGCCTAGTGCAGAATAGATCTGTGCTTTGTTAAGTGATGATGTGACAATAAGCGCAATAAATCACGTACTTCGTCTAAAATACGTATTTCTTTTGATCTGTTTTATCCACTCTGGTGACTGGGCTGAAAAAACCTTTGCAAAGAAATAGCTCTACTTGCCTCATGAGGACATTCACATCATGCCTTCTTGGATGAGTAGCTTACAATGTGTCTCCTGTTAACTCTTCCTTCCAACAGTCCTCATTTAAACTAACCAGTTGTAACTAATTGCTCTCACTATATGATAATACCCAATTTTAAAACATTTGATACATTATTTTGCTGTCTGAGCGATGCAAACTGCTCACAGGTGCAGGCAGCGACTGCTAATTTGATAGTTCACTGGCATGTGCCTAGAAGCTGTTCAGTTTCATGCTTATAAACAGCATGATTGGACAGATTTGAGATCATCTGTTAAACCAGGATTATAGGCCTATTTTTATATGCATAAACTTGGAATAGCGAACTAAGGGTCAGAGTTTTGAAAGGGCTCATCACCCCCACAGAGCCCCCTTTGCTACCCCAATGAAGGGGACAAGTTTTCACAAGACCAAATGCCCAGGAACCCTCATTGTTCTCAACAAACTCTCAGCTGAGAGTCTTGCAGCTTCCCTTAGATGTCTAAGTGAATGCTGAAGGATTTTGAAAATTCAGTCCTAAAATACTAGCAATTCATGTGTCAGAAGAGCCAAGTGCCAAAACATTAAGATTAAAATTGTAATATAACGAAAGAATATTTCCGGTGATAAAAATTAGTGGACTGAACAAACTTGAAATGTTTTGCGAACATAATGTCACATCATGGCAGAAATTATCCTGCCATGGCTTAGTGAATATCACAGATATGGGGCTGGGGGAGAGAAAGTACGTTTTTAATTAATAATGGACTTAATCTGCACCTATTTAAGTCACCTAAAGTTGTTGTTATAGATGGGGCAGTAGCAACATCTATAATTCGCCTGACACCTTTAGAAGAAACTGTTTTTTTCAGTTACTTATAACAAGAACTGGCTGAAACATGACTTTTTGGTTCCCATGAAATTTCACTCTTTCAAAATTTGGTTTTGCTCCAAATCAGAACAAAACCTTTTTTAAAAAAAAATTCCCACAAACTGAAAATCCTGAAAATGTCCATTTTGGAACATTTTAGGCTTCACGGGATGCACAACTCCCGGGCTGCCCCCAGAGCAGGCGGTTGGGCTGCCTGGCTCCCACCTCCGACAACTATTCAGGCTACACTTGAAAAGACAGCAATTTTCAAATCTTTAATCTCACGAAAGTGCTATAGAGGTATTCCCACTACAGGTGGTCTTATGCTTCCCTGCAGGTCTACAAGCAAGAAGAAAATGTGATGTGAAAAGTTAGATGACTTTTCTCTCAATTTTTCCTAGCAGTACATGATTCAATTCAACAGAGAATTTAGGCCTATGTGCTAGAGACTAGAAAAATCTAGGTTGAACTTTAACGTGTGAAGAAGGCAGAGAGCATTTTCCAGGGGGCCACAGCTCAGTAGCAGAGCATTTGTTTCCAATTGAGAGGTTCCCCAGGTCAAATTTGAGCATGCCCTCCTTGCCTTTCTATAAAGCATATCACTTCCGTAATTGTTAACTTGGGATGGCCTCCATCCTCTGTGTGTACCTTTTTATGATCTTGGCTCTTGATTCCTCATACAGTGCAAACTTCCGTCACTAGACAGTCCATTGGTGATATGTCCTGGATGGAATGTCGAGGTGGAAGTTCCCGCTTCTCCTCCCCACAAGGCTTGGTCAATGAGAGTTATTAGGCTTTGGCCTCACAACAATGGACTCAGACATTGTGATACAGTTTGGATGAGGTCAAAGAATCATAAGAGAAGAAGTCGCTGATAATTTCTTGTCCTCATTTACTTTGTCAGTCCAGGCCATGTTTTGGGCTCGCCCATTCAGACTGTGCATACACGTGGTTGATGAGGGAAGCTCATGAGATTTGTGATTTTAAAAATCCATCCTGAAATTGTTCCAGATGTATTCCACCTACAGGTGGGCTTAACTTCCTGTGCAAGGAAGGCAAAACGCCCTTGCCAGGGAGGTATAACATACAGGTAGAACATTTGTAAATCAAGCAGTATCCAGTTCAAAACTGTGTGTTTCCTTCTTTTCCTGCAAAACCTTTCACATTTGTTGGGTTGAGATAGCCTCCATCCTCTAAATGGCCTTTTTTTGTAGTCCTGGCTCTTGACTCCTCTGACAGTGTAAATTTCTATCACTAGACAGTCCATCAGTGATATCTGCTGGAGGGAATGTCCCGGCAGAAGTGCTTGTGTGATGATTCATGGAATGTGTCTATTTATAGCTTATGAAATCTGGCTGATACCGGGGACTCTGTGTGTGTCTTTGTCTGACTGCAAACTTAATTTTGAATGTGGAGGTTTTTTGCCTTCCATGCTGTGTTCTTCCTCCATACTGAATTAAAATGCACAGGACAAATTATCATAGAATCATAGAATATCAGGGATGGAAGGGACCTCAGTCCAACCCCCTGCTCAAAGCAGGACCAACCCCAACTAAATCATCCCAGTCAGGGCTTTGTCAAGCCGGGCCTTAAAAACCTCTAAGGATGGAGATTCCACCACCTCCCTAGGTAACCCATTCCAATGCTTCACCACCCTCTTAATGAAATAGTGTTTCCTAATATCCAACCTAGACCTCCCCCACTGCAACTTGAGACCATTGCTCCTTGTTCTGTCATCTGCCACTACTGAGAATAGTCTAGATCCATTCTCTTTGGAACCCCCGTTCAGGTAGTTGAAGGCTGCTATCAAATCCCCCCCCCTTCTCTTCTGCAGACTAAATAAGCCCAGTTCCCTCAGCCTCTCCTCATAAGTCAAGTGCCCCAGCCCCCTAATCATTTTCATTGCCCTCCACTGGACTCTCTCCAATTTGTCCACATCCTTTCTATAATGTGTGTGTGTGTGTGGGGGGCAATACTCCAGATGTGGCCTCACCAGTGCCAAATAGAGGGGAATAATCACTTCCCTCAATCTGCTGGCAATGCTCCTACTAATGCAGCCCAATATTCCATTAGCCTTCTTGGCAACAAGGGCACACTGTTGACTCATATCCAGCTTTTTGTGCACTGAAATCCCCAGGTCCTTTTCTGCAGAACTGCTGCTTAGCCAGACAGTCCCCAGCCAATAGCAGTGCATGGGATTCTTCCATCCTAAGTGCAGGACTCTACACTTGTCCTTGTTGAACCTCATCAGATTTCTTTTGGTCAAATCCTCCAATTTGTCTAGGTCACTGTGGATCCTATCCTTACCCTCCAGCTTAGTGTCATCTGCAAACTTGCTGAGGGTACAATCTATCCCTTCATCCAGATCATTCATGAAGATATTGAACAAAACCGGCCCCAAGACCAACCCTTGGGACACTCCACTTGAATACTGGCTGCCAACTAGACATTGAGCCATTGATCATTTACCTGTTGAGCCTGATGATTTGGTCAGCTTTCTATCCACCTTATAGTCCATTCATCCAATCCATACTTTTTTAACTTGCCGGCAAGAATACTGTGGGAGACCGTATCCAAAGCTTTGCTAAAGTCAAGGTATACCACATCCACTGCTTTCCCCATATCCACAGAGCCAGTTATCTCATCATAGAAGGCAATCAGGGTGGTCAGGCATGACTTGCCCTTGGTGAATCCATGTTGACTGTTCCTGATCACCTTTCTCTCCTCCAAGTGCTTCTTGCACATTGCACAAGGATAACCATACAGGACATTAAACTACAAGGATTATCCATTCAAATGCAGCACTCTTAGACAAAAAGATGGCTGCTGCCCAGGGATGTGAACTTCATGGGTGAGATAAATAAATAATGGATCACCTGATGAGAGGTTTTGATCACTGGCTGCGGTTTATTGGGGTGGAGGTCACCTGTCAAGGGAGGTAGAAGGTTTTAAAAGAGAGGATCTTTGTGTGTGTATGTGTACACATGTACTTTATGCAGCAGTCAGTGAGATTTCAGGATTTGGAGAAGAAGCCTGGAGCTCAGGAATCAAGACACCTCAAAGCAGTGTTTCTCAACCTTTTTGATACCAGGGACTGGCTTGCTGCCTTCCTAAACTGTGTCAGGGAGATCTCAGGGACCGGTGGTTGAGAAACAGTATCCCAGAGGACCCTGCCCAAGCCCAAAGAATGCTCCGGAGTGGTGAGGAAATTGAGGCAGGGAAATACATATAGCTTAATTATTTTTGCCTAGATCTGTATATCTTTTGTGCTATCCAAAGTAAAGAGTAATTTTGTTTAGAAACCTTTGAAAAGTCTATATCTGTGTTATGTGCTACACCTCTCCTGTGTCCCTGAAGAGGTGAACTGTAAACCTAGTGTGTCCCCAAGATGTAGTTATGGAAGAGGGTCTGTTTAAGTTCCGGGAAGTCTAGGGGACAGCACTAGCCCTTGGGACGAAGGCAGCTGGTCCGCATGACCAGAGAGGCAAAGGAAAAAGATGGGTCTGGAGCCAACGCAGACCAAGGGAAGCTTTGCAGAAGACTACTTTAGTGTGGCGGGACACAAACACAGCAGCTGGATGAGTGCCCAGCCAGGGAAACTCTGCCAAGGTTGTATATGGCAGCCCTCTTCTGTTCCTCTGACCAGAGGTCTCTGAGCCTTGCCAGGCTTTGGTATCACAAAAATGGGCCCGGTCTAATTCTAGAGGCATTAGTGTAGTTTGGATGATGTCAAAGAGTTGTAACACAGGAAGGCAAGTCAGTGATAATCCGTTGGCCCTCTCTTGCATGTTGGCAATCCAGTACAAGTTCTAGTCTCATCCATTTTGAATGTGCAGATGTGCTACTGATAATGGAGGCTTTTGAGATGTGTGTTTTTTGGAAATTCATCCTGAATTTGCTGTGCTTTTTCTTCCTTTGAAAGTTGATGTCTGATGTAGCAGTGATCTTCTACAGAGGAAGCTATGGTAGAGCACTGGACCATAGATCAAGAGGTCCTCAGTTCAAGTCTGGGTGTCTAAATTGGTAATTCCTACTGGCTTTGAGTGCAGTGTCGTTGTTCATCTCTCCTCCTGTGGGTTGTTTTGCTGCTCCAAGTTCCTAAAGCTGACTCTGGCTTGTGTTTCTGTCCTGCAGAGAGTTGATGACTGGTATGTGCCATATATCCTGAGCAGGCTTTCTTGGTATTCCCTTTTAGTATTTCAGAGATGAGACATTTCAAATATTAGTGTCTTTCACACTTCTCAATCTAATCTGTTAGGAACGAGTGGTTGGCCTGGACAATGCCATAAAGCATCAAGAGAACAGGAAGCCCATCAACTGATTTCCATTTCCTTACCATTTGAGCTCTTAACCCAATATGTGTGATGAAATTCAGCAGTTGAGCAGGATTCGAAGGATTCCAAATGTGACTAGAGTTTGACATTAACCATTAAATAGTCTGAGTCACTGAATTTGTATATGCCTGAACTTCCAAGAGGTCATAATTGTGTGAGGCCCCAAATCTTGCTGGAAGAAGATTGGGGGAATTGTTGGTTGTCTGGTGATGTACTTAGTAAAAGACACACATGATGTTTTTCCATTTTTTCTAGTAAAACTGCCTAATTCCATGGATCCATCTTTCATTCCATCTGCAAACAAGTCAGTGTGACTATTCATCATGAAATGTTTGTTGTGGGCTTAAGATCTTAGTTTCTTTAGGTCTCTTTTTTCTTTCCGTAATCAGTGTTTGGATTTCTTTCTTTAGCTAACATGCACTAAATTCAACATCCCATTAACTACAATGAGGTGACGCCAGAGATGAATTTGACCCAATGTGACTACCACATTTTGAGGCGCCTAATAAGTTACTTTAAAATGTAATCATCAAGTTTCAAGAAAATACACGGTCCAGTTACCACCTGCTGTGATAGAATGTGAAGATGGGGGGCAAAAGGAAGGAGAAAATCCATTGAGATCCCCACAGAGACTGTTTGCCCTAATTGATCTTCCAGGGACAAAGTTTTTCTCTAGCCCACAAGCCCCACGAATCCCAGGGGATTGGCATTGCTCCCAGGAAGCAGCAGGAGATCAGGACCATGTGCAGAGATGCCCTGTGCTTCTATGATACCTCTTTGTCCCAGTGGCAAGCTACCCCCAACCCTTTCTCCCAAGGGGTAGGTCCACAGTGACTGTTGTAACCAAATATTTTCTTCTCCTGTGTTTGTCTTTGTGCCTTCATCCATGCTGCTCCCGTGCTTGGAACACCCTTCCTATCAGGACACAGCTGCTATTCAACCCCTCCCATCAACACATACTCCTTATAGTTTATAGGGGGAATTGACCCCAAGCAAATGTTTGATGGTTGGAGACATTTTTAAATGAACGGGACACATGCTAGTTGGAATTTGTGCCTATATGAACATCAGAAAAGCCCAGGCCAGGGAAATAGGCTATCCCCGTCTAGCACCTCGGGGGGCGGGGGAGCACTTCTCCTGTCTGAGAGCCCAGGGCAGCAGCTGTCCAGCTGTATGTCCAAGGCATGGCCCCCCTTTCTGGAGGAAAGTTAAAGTAGTCCAAACAAAAAGTCAGGATGATGCTTCTGGAGCCCACAGAACAGAGTCCTAGGCCTTTGGGAAGCCAAAGAGGAAAAGAAAAGATAAGACGAGAAATGGACTCAGCATTCTCCTTGTCTGCAAGTAATAATAACAGCTTCACTTATCGCTGAAACTCAGGGACAGAGCTAGTCCAAAACTCACACACATCTGGATTATAAATTCTTTTCCTTTCATTTGATTTCAGATTTTCAGTGCCATACTGGCAAGGCACAGTGCCTCAGAATGCCGCTATGTTGTAGGCTTTGGCATGAGAAACTACTGACTTTTATCATGGAAATTTAGTATTTTGCCAAAAAGGCTGTAGGAAGCTTTAAAATATTTGTCAAAATTGTCTGGCGGAATCACTTTGCGTGAAGCTCCAGTGGAATGTTTTGCTTTCAGTCTCTTGGTAACAGGATTTTCTTTCCACCAAAGCGGTTTCTTTCTCTCTTTCTTTATCTTTCATAACAGTTGCAGCTGGTCCCGGGTAATGGAATAAATGTGATAGTTTTTCACTTAAGTAGACTCTGGATATACTTTCAATTATAAAGTCAAGATAGGATATGGAGTTAGATTCTCAGGAATATTCTCTGCCTTGGATTGTTTCTCTTTTAATTACATGTGCAAAGTTCCCTTCAAATATGAAATCCTTTGTAAAAGTGTTAGCATTTCAGATTAGTACAAAGAGTGGATTCCTTGATGCAGTTGGCTTTTTAAAGAAATACCTTTAAAGCAGCCACCTGACTAAGTTAGTATGTAGCATATGGCACTGATAGATTTCTAATGCCTCATTGTACAGAACTTCTCAATGTCTGCTTAACTGTGGGCAATAAATCTGTACATGATACTAATATTGATAGACCAAGCGATAAAAAAAAAATCCTTGAAGACTGATTGATTGTTAAGAAACTGGGGCGACTAAATTGACTGCAAATGAGTGCAGGCTATGACCGGCATTGTTGCCTGTGTAAATTTCATGTTGATATAAAGGACTTAACAATACTATATGGAAACAAAAAGTCAGTGTTTGCCTTCAATTGTTTTTGTTTGTTTATGAAAACAATCACCAGTTCAGCAGCATCAAAGCATCCAAAGCAAACAGGCCTGCGTTATCACAGCAGTAACTGTTTGCAGCATCGGACTATAAAACAGGTGGAGAAACCACAGCTAATTTTTAAGCACTATGTCAGAAGAGAGAGCTAAAAGATGCGTACTTTTACAGTTGGCTCAGTAACTCATTCCCTAACCATACCCCTGAGGTAGGGTTTTATATGTGCCCCTGGATATTGCAGTGTGTGTGTGTGTGTGTGTATTTTTAACACAGGTACTTCTTCAATGAAAATAACACCCCTCCACCCCCCGATCAAGGTTCCTCTGTGAAAAATATCAGATCGAGATAACAATTTTATTTAGGGTGCCTAACTTGAGACATCTCTGATTTTCAGAAGGTGCTGAATACCCGCACTCTGAAAATTAAGCCTCTTTAGGATGTCTTCACGTAAACAACCAACAATGGAGACACCCAAGATCAGCACTCACTTTTGGAAATTTTACCCATGGATGTAGATTTTCTTTCTCATACACAGATAAGACAGAATCAATCAGTCAATCTATCTAGTCTCTTGGGAGTAGACATATGGCATGCATATGTGTGTATTGCTTCAACTTCCCCATCTCTATTTTCATCCTTGACATATGTCCACTCCTAAAAGAATAACTATTGTCAAAACTCTGCCGAAGTGAATAAGAGTGATCTTTTCCCATCACATGAATTCAGTCAACTGGTACTTCACAGGCCCTTGCTTTATTATTGTTGTACTTATAAGGGAAAAAAAACTCTTCTGAACTTGAATTTCTACTTTTTGTTAGTCGTTATTGTAAGTTTAAGATGTGTGGAACTCAGCCTACAGAAAGCGACTAGGTTTACTGAGGAATGAATGAAATGAAGTATTTATTAAGCAATTTATAGCACAGTAATGGTTTTAATTACTGCACACGGTACAAAGTGATTGAACATTATTGGCACAGTCCATACTGTAACAAGGTCGTGAATTTGTATGGGATCAGGCTCTAGGCATGTGTGAAGCAATTTAGAATTGCTGAGGCATTTCAGATTGAAATATCGTAGGCGTTACTCAACGTGATATTGATCAGATTTGGAGTTGGTTTAAAAACCCTTGATCTTCCAAATTAAAGTATATTTGAACTGGATGCATCAGTGACCATTGAGGGGATATGGAGATATGCTCCCTTGGGAAACTGATGCCAATGCCACCTAAGCTGATAGTGGCTGAAAAATCAGTGCAAACTGATGGCTGTTTGGCCTTTGTGAAATGACCCAGGGTTCTCTGTCCAATCCCTAGAGGTTATGTAGCCCTCACCTGGTACTCTTGTATTCTTTCATACAGTTGTGCCCCTTTGCAAGCCACCATGCCAATATCCTACATAAAAGAAGGAAAAGATCTTGTGGGAATGGGACTTGGGAGATGAGAGTTCCTATCTGACCTAGGATAAGTCGCTTAGGCCCAGATCCTCAAAAGTATTTTGGTGCAAAACTCTTTCATCCCAATGGGAGTTAGGTGTCTAAATACCTTTTGGGGATCTGGGCCTTAATCTTTGTTTCAGGCTCACCATCTGCAAAATGGGGATAGGACAGCTACTTCTGTCTGATTTAGATTGTAAAGACTTTGAGCCAAGGACTGTCTCTTACTCTGTGTATGTACAGCAGCCAGCACAATGGGGCCCTGAACTTGGTTTGGTCCTCTAAGATCTACTGAAATGGAAATGATGAATAATATTAAAAGAGTTGAGTGACACAGATATGCCCTAGGAATCTAGAAGAGTAGAGGTGCAATAATGTCAGGGGATATGGAACCTAGTTACTTCCCAAATCCCAACCAGTTTGGGCACAAAGAGATATAGTCCATTGAGATCTTTTGAAGAGTCCTAGCAAGTACCTTTAAGTGTAATCAACACTCATGGTGCTCATGAAGTTATAGAATCTCCCAGCACAGTGTTTCCATTAGTTTGTCCACCTATGAAGGAACAATAGAGTATTTATGCTGCTTTGGGGCATTACAAATAGTGATCAGGTGTCAGATAAGGAGAATTGCAGAGCTGTTTTTCTGACTCAGGCTGGCAGCCAGAAAAGGTGGGTCTTTTTAGGTCTGACTCAGGGATATAATAGGTGGAATGGCTCTTTGCTGAGCAATGCTAGAGGAAAGGCAAGAAATCTGCCTCAGAAAATCACCTTTGTAAGTACCTGTTTATCGATTACAATGAAACTCTGAGTGGGCAATGGTTGTGCCTAAAGCCAGTATCAGCATTACAGTACAGTTCATGGCATGGCCATATTACAAAGAGAACAAAAACCTATACAGAAAACAAAATAATGACAAATCCATGTAGAGACGCAAAACCTGCTCTGCAAATATACAAAAAAAGAGGACTCCGTTGCTTTCCATATTTTACATCCAGTAATCAAAGAGCAAACTAAAATCCTTTGAAACTAAGGAAAGATCTCCCCGGAGCCCTTCATTATTAGCTCAGCAGGGCATCTTTTCATGTTGTCCTAATGGGGCACTGCCTTAATCAGACACACTGTTATATATACTATCTGAATCACTGGGAGAGAATGAAGATTTTACTGTAACAGCGATGGGAGACTCTCAGAGGTTTGAGGTTTAGGGTTTGTATTGTTGTTTGTTTTTTAGCCTGTCTTTACCAATTTTTGCATTTCCTTCTAAAACAAGGGTGGGCAAATTTTCTGGCCCAAGGGCCACATCTGGGAATAGAAATTGTATGGCGGGCCATGAATGCTCACAAATTGGGCTTGGGGTGTGGGAGGGGGTAAGGGCTCTGGTTGGGGATGAAGGCTCCGGGGGGGGGGGCAGAAATTAGGAGTCCAGGGTGCGGGAGGGGGCTGTGGCCTGGGGCAGGAGAATGGGATCTGTGGGGAGAGGGGAGGGCTCTGGCTGGGGGTGCGGGATCTGGGGTGGCCCTGGGGATGAAGAGTTTGGGGTGTAGGAGGGTGCTCCGGGCTGGGACTGAGGGGTTCGGAGGGGGATGAGGGCTGGAGAAGGGGGGTGGGGTTCAGACTCTGGCTGGGGGTGTGGGTTCTGGGGTAGGGCTGGGGATGAGAGGTTTGGGGTGCAGGAGGTTGCTCCGGGCTGGGGCCAAGAGGGTTCAGAGGGCAGGAGAGGGATCAGGGCTGGGCAGGGGGTTGGGGGCATCAAGGGAGGCTCGGAGGTGCAGGTTCTGGGGGCCGCTTACCTCAAGCAGCTCCCAGAAGCAGCGGCATGTCCTTTCTCCGATGCAGCTCCTATGCAGAGGTGCAGCCAGGCTGTTCTGCACGCTGGCCCGTCCGCAGGTACCGCCCTTGCAGCTCCCATTGGCTGCAGTTCATGGCCAATGGGAGCTGCGGGGCCGGCGTTTGGGGCGGGGGCAGCATGCAGAGCGGAGCCCCCTGGCTGCCGTAAAGCGTAGGAGCCGGGGGGGAGGTGGGGCATGCTGCTGCTTGCTGCTTCTGGAAGCCGCGTGGAGTGGCCCCCGACCCTACTCCCCAGTGAGAGCTCGAGGGCTGGATTAAAATGAGTTGGTGGGCCAGATCTGGCCTGTGGGCCATAGTTTGCCCACCCCGGCACAGCTCTGAGCAAGGAGTAAAGTGCACCACCTCAGGACTAGAGCCAGAAAGCAGTACAGCCCGAGACGCCCTCTGAGGCTCAGAGACAAAGGTGTCATTCCCCTGCTCATGCACACATATCCCACTAGCTCTCCCTGAGCTAGCGCGAGTATGAAAAGCCGTGTAGCCCTGGCAGCATGGGTAGCAAAGGTACAACTGAGCAGTGCCAAGTACAAACCCGCCTGGAACTGGTGGGTTCTTGGCACGGCTCAGCTGTGACTCCGCTGCGGCTACCCATTCTATTGGTGTGACCCATTCTGCGGCGACACTGCTATTCATACTCACGTTAGCCCAGTGAGAGCTAGAGTATATGCACACGAGCAGGGGACTCCCAACCCTAGCTCCTAGTATAGACATGACCTGAGGCACAATTTCTTTCCGGCTTATCTCTTTCTCTGGGGGAAGGGTCGAAATCTGCTGATGCCTAGGTTCTAGCCCCTCTCTGCCCACCTGCTTCCAGGCAGGGATTAACAGGTATGCTATGCCTCTCTAGTCCTGTACACCTGAGTCCAAGGCTCTGGTAGTCCCTAGAAGGCTGGAAGAGGGTTTTGTTTCACTTTCCCACTCCTGGGTGAGTGCCTAGCCCAAAGCATAATGTAGGCCTAAAAACACAATAGAGACCAGCAGCAGAACCATTACCCCAAGACGGTAAAGTGTGTAATACAGGGCAAAATGTTTTTATTCTCTTGAATTCTGCGCTGCAACTCACTGCGGACATCATGTTGCATGGAAAGAGGAAAGAAATACTACCGTTTACAAACATATTTTGATGCTGCTTATTTAGTGCCCAGATCTGGGCAATTATTCCAGTGTGTCCAGATACCGACATTCCGGCACCTTCCTCCTAAAAATGTCAAACAATGAACTGAATGAGACGTTCCCATAATTCAGGCTTGTAAAGAAATTGGAGATAAGTCATGAGGTCAACTTCACGCCTCGGCAAACAGAAGCATATCCACTTCAGTCCTGCGTGTGAAATAACTGCATCTGCCTCATCTCCTCCTCTACCTCGTCCCAGAAACGCCTTCATCCTCATTGCCCACTTTCCCAGACACTGAGTTGCAGGAAAGGACTTAAGTGGTGCACAGGGATGATTTTCTCCTTATCTGAATAAAATGAGGATGTTTTATCAGATTTATTTATTGTTATGCTGTAATTAATGTGCCCATGCAGGATGAGAACCCCTATAAAGGAAATGAGAGAAGCAGAATTCCCCATTTCACAGGCGATAAAGTTGTGGATTGCATCCGCTTTTGAATGGATTTATTTCTGCTGCTTTAGGGGACAATGGACTTCTGGGCCTCACCCTGGCCCAGAGCTAATACTTATACCTCTTCTGCCTCCCATTTAATATGGAGAGAGACCCACACGTTCTACATAGGAATTTCATTCTACTATGCCCATTGTACTGGTGGGGAAACTGAGGCACCGACTGGCAGGTGACTTGCTTCAATGATGTAGTAGATCAGTTGCACAGCCAAAAATAGAATCAATGGCTCCCAGCTCCTAAGCCACTGCTTTAGCACCAACCAAGGCTACCTCCTATATACTTCTCCCCAGACCTGTTGATTTTTGTCCTCTTCAAAACCTGGGAAAGAGGTGATGAGATCTGATGTAGATCAAGTAGAGGCAGCTTCCCATGTCACCTGGCAGGCTTGATCTGGTATGTAAGTGGACCTGCCACACAAAGATTATAGGGGTCTGATTCTCCCACCCAGAGTTGATATTAGTTATAAAACAATACCAGACGTTCCGAGCATTTCTACACACACTCATTGCCCACCAAAGCACCCTGCCTCATAAAACGATCCTATTATTAAGTGAACTCAGTGGCTCCAAGAAAGCAAAAGCAGACCAGGTCAGGTTTCAGCTCAAGTTTCCACTGTTTTTAAAAGAAACTCCTCCAAATATCTCTTTCAAAGGCATAATGCACGCAGAAGCAGATGTAAGTTTCTCACAGCTCTTGCCATGCTATACAACCACGGAAGTTTCGTCTCCATTTGCAGATCCAGCTTCTCATTAAAGTGTCATTTTAAATCTTTCCTTCAACTGCTAATAATACAAAAATAGCTCGACACTAACCTTGTCATCTGGATCTGTTTGCACTTTGTCTCATTTCAGTTTTTCTTCTCTGAAAATGAACTACAATGTTTGATGCGGAGGAAGGTTTGTGAGGCACTCACCCAATGCCAGCAAGAAAAATGTGTGCAACAGATATGACTGCTGGGTTCATGAGAGACAGTGTGGCCCCACTGATAAGAGCAATCAGCAGAGATGCAGTCAACTTAACTTCTTTTCTTGGTTCTTACCTGCTATGCACTATGCCTTGGACGCATCACTTTAATTACTCTGGACCTCAGTTCCCTTTCCCGCCATAAGTAAGCCCCTTCATTTTCAGTTTTTACAGATTTTTACTGAAATTCCTGGGTGGCATAAGCTATTATTCATTGTTTACCGATCATTATTTTTTTACTTGACTTTTAGAGCACTCAAGTACATGAAAATACAATGTTAAGAAAATATAATGTATGATATTAGGGAGATGTGTTGATGTTAATAAATTAGTCTAAGTATAAATGTGAGGCTGTCTGTTAAAGTAAGGCACTGTAATGGAAGATAAAGACACACACGTGCATATGTATACGTATTATTACAGTTTATGAAATAAACCACAGCATTAATCTGCTTTTACTTTCTTCCTCTAGTTGGCACTTTTTTTCTGTTCTCCTCACCCCTATGATTAACCCCAATATTTATTCCAAAAACTAAGTTAATTTTTGCACTGATTTTTCACCCATTTTTTTTACAATTTTGCAATACACTGTTCAATTCC
The DNA here is from genome assembly GCF_002925995.2 of Terrapene triunguis. Classification (NCBI taxonomy): domain Eukaryota; kingdom Metazoa; phylum Chordata; order Testudines; family Emydidae; genus Terrapene; species Terrapene triunguis. The sequence goes on along the minus strand of NW_020664487.1, from coordinate 10,489,352 downwards.
CGGGAAATGTTAAACAAAATAAAAACTGCAAATGAACAACCTTAATTATAAGATTTTAAAACCGGAAGAGACCACGGTGCTCATCCGGTCTTATCTATTTAGACCATACGTTCTCCCTATGCATTCGTACAGCACCTCAATGGGTGCTGATCTCAGGTGGAGCTTCTAGGTGATAACTGACTAAAAAACTCATCCTTATGCTCTGCATTCTGTAAAGTGCAAGCAACACACGACAGGTGGGATTTTGAGGCTATGCTTAGCATTGCCTCAGCTTTGTCTGACTGAGGTCCATGGGGAAACCTCCACTGACTTCAGAGGGAGCAGACTTAGGCCAGCTCTCAAAGCTTTGGAAAATCCCACCTACATTGTTTTGTCTCCCTGCTGTGGTAGGGGAGGGAAACAATGCCCATCGCATGGCTGAAAACAGTATGGCCACCAAAGGAATACTAGTAATATTGGGCAAGTTGCTGCTATTGAAGTCCAGGGGGCTACTAGCAAAGTAAGGCACTGCATTCATAGGGGTGGAATGGAGGACATAGAGAGTCCCTGGCATGGGGGCAGAATGGGGGACCCTGATATAGGAGAAGGGAAGAATGGGGACACAGGGAACCCCTCATTTAGGAAAGGAGGTAGAGGTTGGTGGGGACACCCTCTAATAGAGGGGGATGGGTGGTGGTAGGGTACACAAGGAGCTTGTGGGAGGGAATGGAGGGCTGTAATGGACCCCTGGTGTGTGCAGGGAGCTCAGCTGACAGAAGCTATGGAGTGTGTGACCCACTAATAGTATTGCACTTAGAGCACATGTCATTGGGAGGAGGGATAGCTCAGTGGTTTAAGCATTGGCCTGCTAAACCCAGGGTTGTGAGTTCAATCCTTGAGGGGCCCGTTTGGGGATTTACTTGAGAATTAGCCCTGCTTTGAGCAGGGGGTTGGACTAGATGACCTCCTGAGGTCCCTTCTAACCCTGATATTCTGTTATATGAAATCCCCCTGCTTTGGGGTTCAGCTCAGGATTAATCAAGACAGGAAGAATTTTTGAATAAATCTAGCTTGAATTATGCATCTCATTGAAATCAAGTGAAACTCAGCGATTTGGGAATGATTTAGGTCTGATTTTGGGGTTGTCTGAAAGGAAGACTCAGAAGATGGAAACCTCCTGGCATAGAGACCCAGATTTCCACTGCTCCCTCTCTCTCTCCTGCAGGTATTTACCTCTCCCCCTATCACCATATAGTATCTGAGCACCTCAGGTCTTTAATGTATTTATCCTCACAACATGCCTGTGAGGTCAGGCAGTTCTCTTATCCCCATTGTACAGATGTGGAACTGAGGCACAAGGTAATGCTGAGCATTGCCACACCTAACTTTTAGATGCTTAGAAAATCCCTGGCAATCACAAGGCCTGTGTTTTGGCCTGTACAATGAATGGAGAGAGATGGGTGCCTCAGAATGGGATTCACAAAAGCCAGCATGCTAGGCTGCACCTCACCTAAGATAGGCCATGGGAGATGCAACTTGGGGAGTGTGTGCTAAGCCCTGCCCCTCTCTCAGAGATAGCACCCAAGTCCTGGCTGCAGGGAGGTGCCTCCTTCTGCTTGGGAGTCTCAGCTGCAAACCATCTCTTGGTCTTAGGTGACCCGAAGAAGAGCTCTGTGTGGTTCAAAAGCTTATCTGTCTCACCAGCAGAAGTTGGTCCAATAAAAGATATTGCATCACCCACCTTGTCTCCCTAATGTGCAGAAACAGGTGTCTAGGGAACATTTACTGCAAAACTTTAGATGCCTACAGGGGTTTTGTGAATCCCAGTGGGGCCTGATTCTGGGATTTAGGCCCCCTAAATCCTTTGGGCAAATCACTTAGGGCTAGATTCACAAAAGTCACACAGATGTTTATGGTGCAGCAGCAAATTGAGCCCAATTATCCTGAATCCCAGATTAGTACCCTAATCACTGGAACATCCTTGGTCTCCTCACCTGTGTTTCTCAGCTTATCCCCCCTAATTTTTCCTCCCCGGCAGCAAGCAATAGAACTCCAGTCTTCCTTGCTTCTGCTGCTGGTGGTATATGATGGGGACTGAGTTAAATTGCAGCCCACTGGCTGGATGGGTGGGTGTGGGTGCAGGTGTGGAGACACATACAGGATTCATTAGAACTTTATTATTAGACCGGGTGACTCATAGGAACAGGAAATAAAAGAAATAAACAGGACAATGAAGGGGAGTCTCTCTAGATAAGGAACCTGTGATGGGTGTATCAGGGTCCCCCGGCCAATGGGGGCTGACCAATCAGTGGCCCAGGAGTCCTTGCCCTCTCGCCCATGCTGTGCGTCAGGTGGGGGGAACAGATAAAAGGAGGCAGTTCAGCTCAGTTGGGGCTGGCTGAGGAGAATGGAGGACGTGTGCTGCAGGCTCCTGCAGAGGACCTTGCCACTAGGGACTCTTGATATAGACTACTTGTTTGCCCCTCCCAGGGGGTCAGAGCCCCCAAACAGCTATTGTTTGCCCCAGCCAGGGGGCTGTAGACTGCTTGTTCACTCTCCCCCACCCAGGGGTCCAGAGTTCCTGATTATGATAGCTGGACTCAGCAGGAATTCTCTGTGATGGGGTGTATCCCTCACAGGACATACTGAGCTGCGGTGACAGAACTACAAAAAAAAAAAAAAAAACAAGGGCTTTAATCAGCCTGAAATGCAGACCCTGGTTCTCCTCACATTTGTACTGACTCTACAGTGGTGCATTCCCACCAGCTTCAGCGGAGTCACTCCTGCCGATGCAGGGGGAGAAAAGCATTAAACACACAGCAGCTGGGTTGCTTCCTCCTTCTTCAGTACAAACCCAGGGACCACTCACTTCCCTTGCCCGCCACTAGATCTGTAAAGCCCCCTCTGTGCTGTGCTAGTCACATAACCCCACCCCTGGGTGGGGCTGCTTCTATAAATAGCCTGCTTCCCAGCTTGCCTTCTTTCGACAAACAGATCCAGCCCTTTGGGTCGGGGAGCAACAGGAATCTGTTAAATATATAAACCAGCTAAAGAACCCAGGCCAAAGAAGAGCATAGCAAGAGTAAGTGGGTAAGCCTGTCTCTATTCTGCTGTCAGAGGGGAATGGAAAGGAAAAGTCAGGGGATGCACAAACCCTTCCTTTTTTAATCTGGGGTGGATTGTTTAAGGCCTCTCTGCCACAGGCTCTTGAGAGAAGGAGCTGGGGGACATCTTGTTACCTGTATAACATCTCAGACACCGGCTATCAGCTTTACACTCTCCTGTTCTGACCCAGGGGTCACTGTTCCTTCTCTTGCCTCCCTGAATTAGGTTGAATCCCCCAGGGAAGGTCCTAGGCTGCAATGCTGCCTCCTACCACAGGTGTATGTGAGCAGCCCCTCAAGGCTCTGCCCCAAATGTGGGTGAGGGGGCAGGCGCAGCAGTATGATGATGATCGCAGTGTGAGGTATCAGCAGAGAGGCAGTGGTGAAGCCATGAAGTGGGAGACAGAAGTAGAATGATGGGCAGGGCCCCAGCACCATCAGGTCAGGCCCAGAGCTGAGAGCAGAACTCATCCTGTGGGGCATCGGGCTAAACTGACAGGGAGCAATTGCTGCTTGAGGTGAGGGTGGGGGATCACACCATAGAGGGGAGCAGGGGAATGCTGGCCAGAAAGATGCTTTGGTATGAGTCCCAGCTTCTTTTCCCCTCCTGTGATCTTTGGAAGAGCCAAAGGGGGGTCTGTATGGACGGAAGGCGGGAAAGATAATGGAAGGGCTGTTTGCTTTGTGGCATGTGGGTGAGGCTCTGGGGAGGCTGAACTTATGGTCCTGCTGAGGTAGAGGGAGGCCTGGAGCAGGGTCTGGGTGAGCACATCTAGGGCACAAGGGAGGGAGCGGCTCGCACCACAGCTGCTTGTCGTGTAACTCCAATCACAGTGCTTTGCTGCTGGATGTCAGGAGGAGCCTTCACCTTCTTGTTACCCCTGTGTCTCTGGATCAGGCACGCTGGGTGTGGTGGGAGACCTGTGGGGAGAGGAATTGGTCATTATGCTGATCTGGGAGCCAGAGTTAAATCCTCTCTGTTTTTACGACATGGGCCTTTTCCAATTCAAAGGGAACTGGATCATTATCTGAGGAAGACAGAATGGAGATAAACGAGCTGAACAAGACCTTGAAGAAGGTGGGAAACCAGTAGGAGGGTGAGTTTTGGGGCTAGTGAGCCTGGCCAACTGTTCCTTTAAGGGAGATTGGGAAGAGGACAGTGCAATGTGGGGTCCAGCTGATTGCTACATGCCTTGGTGAGAGCCAGAGCAGACAGGTAGGAGTTCTGGGTGCAGTAAAAAGGCTGTTGAGAGGAGCATATCAAGCGGCTAGGACGGTTTTAGAAAGAGCCCTGGTGAATTCTGGCATTGGGAGGGTCAAGGGGCTGAGACTTCTAACGTCTGGAGTCCAAATCCGCTCTCTAAAGGGGGTCAGTTTCTTACTGGCAGGGCAGTGCTTGGTGAGTGCAATATTTATACTGCCCTGTTGCGGCTGGCTCTGCCTCTTGGCACGTAACTGGGTGGGTGGATTGTCACCCAACCAGCAGGTACTGAGTAGGGATGTGTTGCTTCAGCGGTGATTCCCAAGGATCTCACTGCAGCAAAATAGGCTGTGCTGACCAAGACACATGGAGCTCTTCAAGTTCACTTTGCAGGAACCGTAGTTCCCTGGGGGAAGGTTTCATTCCTTCTTGTCTCACAGAGGTCTTGAGATTTCTGGGTCAGCCTTGGCTCAGGGCTTCTTTGTGATTTATGGCTTGCTAGGAATGTGCCCCTGAAGTACTGAGCCTGTGTGAGAGGGATATGCCCGCCTCACCTCTGATTGTAAAGGAGCTAGAGGGACAGAATGATAATCTAACCTTCGCCTTTGAGAGGTAGAGGGTATTGCTGAATAGCAGGCCCTAATGGTTCAAGCAAAAGCTAAAGGGAGCCTAAAGTGTCCAGCTTTCAAATACAATAGGCGCCACTTGGCTATTTAATTTTGGACCATTCCTTGAAACTTTGAGAGTTCCTTCCAGCTGGTTCAGTGCCAGCTAACCTAGCTCGAACCATGGCTTCAATGCAGGGCCTCAGTGCAAGCTAGAGCATTTGTATGGCTCAGCTTTGCATGGGGTTAAATTACAAACAACAATAAATCCTAAGCTGCTAAAACTGAATAGAGCAGCCTCTCTCCAGGTGCCATAAGATCTACTGCTGTTTTGTGTGAAAATGCATCACTCTTCTAGCCAGGCGTGTATATGTCCAGAGAGAAACCTAAATCTTGGTTCTGCCTCGTGTACAAGGGCCAGCTGCTCAGAGTAAGTTGTAATCAAGACCGGATTTAAAACAGATGGTCATTTCACTCCTTTCCTTTTCTGGTCTTGGACACTGAGCTACCCGAAAAGCTGGAGGGCCTCTAATCTAGGTCCTGCATTATCATCCAGCCATGTCAGGAATGCATGTGAAATCTATGTCATTGTCAGAGACGTCATGTTGAACCGCAACCAGTGTATTAACCATAGGTCTGACATTTAACAGCAGTGCTTCTTAATTGTTCCTTAGTTCAGCCTAAGAGCTTATGTGTAATGGCCCAGACTGTTCTCTTCTACAGGTTGTCCCCACTGAAGGGTGACTAGGGTTCCATATAAAATAGCCTTTCATGACAGATATAGGCTACTTTCTGGCTGCTCTGACACAGCTTTACAATAGCTTTCTGGAGACCACTGCAGCCCGGTGATCAGCGTGTGGTATATATCCTTCTCTGGGCCTTTTCCACAGAGTCCGTTATAACCCTATTGTCTGGCCCTCTTGCTCAAGCCGTAACAACTGGTGTTTCAGCGCCGAAGGTTCCCGCTTCGATCTGTGGTGTCAGCCAGCTTTTGGAACCCAAACTGGAGAATGTTGGCATTGGGTAGGTCTGACTCCCAAAGGGTTAAAAGCCCGTTAGTCACATCTGTGACAACTGCTCTGTAATGAATTAGCTGCTTCTCAGCAAGAGAGGCTGGGACTAAGGTGTCAGGTGATAACTTAATGGACACCTGGGATTCGTAAAAAGGAGCTAGTTCATTCCGCATGGAGGACCCGCAGAGAGATGAGGGATTCCTGTGAATCCAGAGTGTGCAGGAGAGCAGACACCTTAGGGGCCAGTGCCCAGTACTGGAGCTGGAGAGAAGACCCCAGAGCTGTCAAAAGGGTCATGAAGAGAGCCCAGAGGGAGGGCTCATTTAGCCATCAGGGCAGACATTTGATCCTGAAAGGGATCTGAACTAGATGCTACTCAGCCAGAGGGCAGATGGCCTGCAGTGGCTGCCTACAATCTCCTACAGTATCTTTGAGGACCATTGTATTAAATCTGTGGATGATTTATGTATGACTGTACTCTGCTCCATGGGGGTGTGGAGGAGATTACCACAGTTCCTCCAAGAACTAAAACCAGGTGGCAGGTGAGGCACTGAGACTGAACAACTGTAGAGAAGTACTGCCCCCTGGCGAGGCTTGCATAGACTGCTTCCAGCTGATTTTTCAAGAGACTCAAACAAAAACAGGTCTTTTGGCATAAAAAGGCTAAGTTTAAATGGACACCAGACCTTCTTTTGATTCAGTAAATGGATGTGAGCTTTTGTCCGAGAAGCCCCGCTCCTGCTGAAGGTTTGCAAGGAATTTGACCTAGCAAGGTCCCATAAGACTGGTGTGAGACTCCTGGTATATTTAGTGTGTATTTTAAATCTGTTTGGTGTTTTTATTACGTTTTCTCTATAATGCTTTTACCGTGGGCATAAATGTGTTTGTTTAGAAAGAGCTGGGTGGTAACATGTCACTGCTGGCAATACACTGTTCTTAGCCCTCACAGAAACCAAAGTACGGGTGCTGGCTATGAGGCAAACTAGCTAACAGTGTGTAAGGTTGCACGGCTCTGTGTCTTAAAACCCTAGTCAGAAGGGAGTGGGGCAAGCGTCCTCGCACTTACCCTGAAACAATGGGGTTGCTCAAGCAGTGAGTGCCGCTGCTCATACTGATGCTTTCTGAACATTGCTTTTATCATATTAAAAATAACCGGGCCACGCGTCTGGTTTGAGTGTGCTTGGCCAAGCAGCTGTGATTGGTAGTCCCCCAAAACGTACACAGGCATGTGAGAAAGTGCGCATGTGCAATGTGTACACTCTACTCATTATGGCAGGAGTTGGGGTATTCCGGGCTTGAGTAAACGGTGACTGCTTTCTGCCCGGCGGAGTGCTCTCCTCCCATACCCTATCTTACTAAGGAAAAGGGTTTGCATGCCATCTCCTCATTGCATTTTTCACATCATCCATGGAATGTATAAACTCTGTGTCTTGATACCACTGAACAGGCAAATCATACCGTTCTGGTTGTAGCACCACAAAGAAGAATAGCAGTTCTCCAGGTCTGGTTTGTGGGCCACTGGTGGTCTGCAGAGAGTTGGTTGGTGAGACGGAGGCTGCTTTTTAAGAGGTGATGACCTCTATAGCTACAATTAACTTCAACTGGGATAGTGGATTCTGCTCCTTCTCTTATTTCCCGCTGCTACATTACATGAAACAGCCAACTCATTAAAAAGTTTTTTTCCAACAACAAAAAAGCCTGTTTAAAAAAACAAAGTTCATCGCATTCAAACGTTTCTAAGTTTTTCTACCAAAAGACTTGAAACAAATTCCTTCTGAATTTATTTTCAATGTAAAGTTTCATGTCCCCCTACTTTTCCCCCTCTCCTCTTTTAAATCCGAATACTCCATGAACAATTTCAAGTGAAATGAAAGTTTTCCATTTTGTTGGGGAATCTTTCACCGAAAATAACCAGCCTTTAAAAATACATTACTTTTTGCCTTGCTTAAACTCACTGTTGTTGCTACAGAGACACGGCGATTTGTGAACAGGAGTGGACTTGGCCTCCGTAATTGGGAATGACCCACATGCTCACCAAAAGGGTCCATGAGATAATCTCGCTCTCTTCCAAAGTTAGAGAATTCCTGGCTTTGCTTAGAAAATGATTTCAAATAGAAGCTTTAAATGGCTGCCTGCAGGTATGGTACATTAACAATTTACATCAGCCCAACCTTTTGTCCATGATTGTTGGTAATGGTGGCAACAGAATAAAAACGTGATTACAGTACTTTAATATACTCATCTGTATCAATTCCACCTGCCATCCATTTCTTAGAAGTTAAACAAATATTTCCCTGTAGGAATCTCTAAACTGGATATGTAACTGCACACACATGCAGGCATTACTCCTATGAATTAATTTAAGTACCTTCTTTTTAATGCATATAAAAAAGTCTAAACTCCTGAGCTTTATCATGAAAGATCTATCTATCATCATGCTGTTCTATAAGATACTCTTTTCTCATGTGTAATTTTAATTAAGAAACGCACGCAACTTAAGCTCCAAATTTCGACATTGTGCAGTGATATTTCTTACTTAAATTGCATTTAAGTGTAGTTTGTTTTGGTACTGGTAGAAGTCATAATGGCATAAATGTTCTCACAAAAATAATGTCTCTGGGTTAGTAAACATCATTTATTCCCTCAAAAGAGACACACTGGTTTTCATTAGTGAAAAAACATCTGTTCTTTCACAATTAAATGAGTTCCCTAAAGGACAATTAATAAAAATATTGCCACTAAATACAGCTGGCATATTGTTTAGAACAATAAAAACCCCTTTACAATTGATGGAAACAACAAAAATGCAGCTAGCATGGTCTTTAAATATAACAATGACTTGGAAACTGTACGTCAGCAAACAGCTTTAACAAAGAGTCAAATTGCTGTTTTGAATGCTTCCGCATAGTTATATAGCTCATTTTGCTTTAGCTGCAATTCAGTACGTTAGCCCAGGAAATGTCAACATCCACTTTGTAATAGTAATTTTACATGGGATTCCAGTTTTCATGATATACTACATTGCTGACTTTATCATTCAACACCATCACGGTAAGACTCTCAAACTATACAACATAATCATACTGAATTTGATTATGTATTTTCCCCAATAGATATCACTAATCTGGAGAGGTGGTCATTTGACCATGCACTTTTTAGCAGATAGCTACTTCTCCCTTTATGGATTTTGATGATTGTTCACATAATGTACTTCCTGGAAAATAACATAACAATCCACCACATTCACAGAAGGAGAATGGTAAGTGTATTCACTTCGTTTTAACGAGGAGTCCTTGTGGCACCTTAGAGACTAACAAATGTACTTGGGCATAAGCTATGCTATAACCCATTTCATCAGAAGCATGGCGTGAAAAATTCAGTAAGCAGTATATATATTACAACACATGAAAAGATGGGAGTTGCCTTACCAAGTGGGAGGTCAGTGCTAACAAGGCCAATTCAATCAAGGTGGAAGTGGCCTATTCCCAACAGTTGACAAGAAGGGGTGAATATTAACAAAGGGAAAATTACTTTTTGTAGGGCTAATGAGGCCAATTCGATTAGGGTAGATGTGGCCCATTCCGAAAAGTTCACAAGAAGGTGTGAGTATCAACCAAGGGAAAATTACTTTTTGTAGTGACCCAGCCACTCCCCGTCTTTATTCAGGCCTAATCTGATGATGCCAAGTTTGCAAATTAATTCCAGTTCTGCAGTTTCTCACTGGAGTCTGTTTTTGAAGTTTCTTTGTTGAAGAATGGCCACTTTTAAGTCTGTTATTGAGCGTCCAGGGAGATTGAAGTGTTCTCCTACTGGTATTTGAATGTTACAATTCTTGATGTCTGATTTGTGCCCATATATTCTTTTGCATAGAGACAGTCCGGTTTGGCCAATGTACATGGAAATTGAACCAGAGTCTCTTAGGCCAGTTACCAAACTACTGAGCCGTCCTTCCGCACTGATGACTTCATTTTTATTGCCCAGTATTTTAATTATTTCCTTACCTTGAGCCAGCTTGTGCACATCTGTGAATTGCCATTGAAGTGACTACTTCTTTCCTGGAGCCAAATCCTGATACCTGTATTCACACTGAAGAGTCCAGTACCTCACGCCTTGAATAACCTCATTGACTTCAGCGTGATTGTTTGCAGTGTACAGCATTATCAGGCTATGTCTACACAGTGTTTTGGAGGAGAGCTGGGGCTCTGTAGCCTTGGGAGGGATGGGCTTCAAACCCTGAGCTGCAGCCTGAGCCTCGACTCCAAAGCACTGTCTACACAGCTGCTTTTGGAGTGCTAGCCCAAGCCTCTCAACCTGGACTGAAAGGCTCCCTCCCAAGGGCCCCAAAACACTGAATAGACATATCCCAAAATTGTGGGGTACTGGAGGCTTGCTGCTGGCAGATATTTTAATATATAGCTCACTGCATAACATTTGTCTATAGCAAATAACATAGGATTCCCTGAATAACTGAGTGAACATAAAACCAGCCATATTGTGTCAGACCAATGGTCCATCTAGCTCAGTATCCTGTCTTCTGACAGTGGCCAATGGCAGGTGCCCCAGAGGGAATGAACAGAACAGGTGATCATCAAGTGATCCATCCCATCACCCATTCCCCACTTCTGGCAAACAGAGGCTAGGGACATCATCCCTGCCCATCCTGGCTAATAGCCATTGATGGACCTATCCTCCATGACCTTAACTAGTTCTTTTTTTGAACCCTGTTATAGTTTTGGCCTTCACAACATCCTCTGGCAAAGAGTTTCACAGGTTGGCTATGCGTTGTGTGAAAAAATACTTCCTTTTGTTCATTTTAAACCTGCTGCCTATCAAGAGCTATCTAATCCAAGTGCATCCTAGTGCTTCTCACTTTAAAACTCCTAGGAAACGGTGTGGCTTCACATTTTCATACTGCAGAAAAAGAATAGTAATTCCAAGTATCCTGTAATGTTCGCTGTTTAAAAATGCTAATCAATACCTCCTTAACCCATTGTTTGTCTCCAGGCCTATACCTAATGGAAAGATCTGAGCAATGGTATTGGTTTGTTGTTCTTTAATGGTTCTACATCAGAAATCCTAGCTCTAAGGGCCTGTGGTCTAGAAGCTAAAAGTAGTAGTTGGAATTCAATTCACCAACAGTAGGGGACTGAATTCATGCCAGCAATTACTGTAGAAAAATAGTGTCTTCCCTAACGGACGAATGCATAGCTTTCTGCTTTTGATTGGGAAAGTTCAGTGGCAGATTACTGAGGGGGGTATTTTTGCAAACTCTTTTTGATAAAAGTCAGGTCCTTACTCTTTTTTAAAAAAGTGTCTGTCACCTTGTCTATGTTCTATTTATCACAAGCGAGTAGAAGACACATCTCTTAAAGCAGACGGCCTTGTCAGCTTTTGAACATAGAAACAAGCTGAAATAGAAGTGTGTTACCATTGTTTTACACACTGATGACATTTCCAGAGAGGGTCTTCATCACTGGTTTTGTCTCATTAGGGAGACAGCACTTCCTTGAGAGGAAACGATCGCAAGCTCTAGCTGGGGTAAATGTCTTTGTGTGAGTTCTTATTGTATGGCTGTTGATACATGATCTGTATGTGCTTTGCCATCTGCCTCACTTAACTTCCTGACCTATTGCTATGACTGCAAAGTGGAACCATTTTGGTACCAGAGTTGAGAAAGATGGATTCTTTTTGACCCCTTCCCATGGTTCCCAACTTACAGCTGTACTATGACTTTCATCTACCCTACAGGTATATATTTATTGTTTTCTCGAAGACCTGAATCCTGCAAAGCATTATGCCCAGTTAAGATTTTCGAAAGATCTCAGGTCCCACTTATGCACCCAAATAAGGACTAGATTTTCAGAAGACGTCAGCAGTACAAAAACAGAGGCAAGATACGAGACACCGTTGCATGGACACATCCCACCACCCATGAGGCTGCAGTCCAGAAAGAGCTTTGCCTTTGAAAATCCCTTACCCCAAAATATCACCGTGGAAGGCTACAGGGTAACAAAACATGGGAAATGCCTTATGATTAACTTGGAGAGCCTGGTTCCTTCAGAATAACTCCATCCAGGCACTGACCTCAAACCCAGTGAGAGCTGGGGTGGCAAAGCCTGGTGACCGGATGACCAAGTGGAAGCTGATGAATGACCCCACATGCGAATGTGCAGAAGCTAGGCAAACACTCACTGATGCAGTGCCCTCCCCCACCCCCCATCAGTTTCCATACACTGCATACTTCCTGGGGAGTAAGAGGTAACAGCAGACCGTGGCTGCAGTTACGGCGCAACAAGCTGTGATGATGTGCCACACCCCTGCAGCAGCCCCTTGTTCTCCATGGGAGCTGCTGGGTGCTGAGCACGTCTGAAAATCCGGCCCTTAGCTTGGTGCATACGTAGAAGAGTTAATCAAAAATGGAATTTGTGTCTTGCAGGAAATTGGAATATTTTGATCCCAAATGGAACTGAAAAGTTGAAATGTTTCAGGGACCAAAAAGTTTAGGGAAAAATTCAGGTCACCAATGCAGAAACCTTTCTGTGACCGGGAGAGCTGTCGGTCGCAGCTGGGCAAAGCAAAAGCACTTTGGCCACGCTTCTGTGCTTCAGCTGCCACCCCTATGCGTGGGCATGTAGCAGAGAATCATGAGGCTATCTATGCCACACTAGCACTCTGTTTTACAGGGGGAATATCCTGGTGGCTGTATATGCTGGACTTACAGCCCATTGTAGCATATATAATAGGACCATAGTGCAACAATCAATCCGGTCCGTTGCTTACACAGGAAAGGATGGTGGTAACAAAAAGGGGTTACATTTGGATACCGTGCTTTGTTTCTCATCACTGACATTTGTCTCTCTAACATGAATCTGGCTCTGGGAAAAAGCATTATCACTTTATCCTGCATTTCGTTTTCATAATACAGAAACAAAAATACAATAACACCAGCGTGTGTCATTGGGTAGCTCAGCTGCAACAAATGTGTTTAGATTGCATTTTTCATCTTGCTTATTAAAAATACACTGCAGCTGTTTCCTTCTAGTGGTTTTTCACATTAATGGATTGATTGCTTTGCTTTCATAAGGCTCTCTTTGTGTTTCTTTGGGCATTAATAAAAAGTTGATTGTTTAAGCACTAAACTAATTATCTGGGAGGACAATCCAATAAGAAAGGAATAGAGCCATGGCAAACCATATCAAAATAGGAGTCATCTATTTTGAAATGGTTTTGAGAGTGGCAAATTATATGTTTTGTTCCCTCTTAGTAGGCCAAAATATTATTCTAAACTATATTAATAATAGTACAGGCAAAGGGCCCTAACCAGCACTGGAACCCTAATGTGCTAGGTGCTGTACAATCACATAGGAAGAGACAATCCCTGTCTAAGGGTATGTCTACACTACAAAATTAGGTCGATTTTATAGAAGTCGATCTTTAGCAACCAATTTTATACAGTCAATTGTGTATGTCCCCACTAAGCACATTAAGTCGGCGAAGTGCGTCCTCAATACCGTGGCTAGCATCGACTCATGGAGCGGTGCACTGTGGGTAACTATCCCACAGTCCCTGCTGCCCATTGGAATTCTGGGTTAAGCTCCCAATGCCTGATGGGGCAAAAACATTGTTGTGGGTGGTTTGGAGTACACGTCGTCAGTTTCCCCTCCCTCCCTGAAAGCAATGGCAAACAATCATTTTGTGCATTTTTTCCTGGGTTAAGCCTGGAGCCTGCTCAGCTGCGCACTGCTTTTGTGAGCATTGTAAACACCTTGTGCATTATCCTGCAGTATGTGCAGAGCCTGGTTAGGGGCCGCCAGCACGAGGACGATTGTGAGGACATGGACACAGACGTGCCTGAAAGCATGGGCTGTGGCAATTGGGATATCATGGCGGCAGCGGGGCTGGTTGATAAAGTGGAACGCTGATTCTGGGCCCGGCAAACAAGCACAGACTGGTGGAACCGCGTAGTGTTGCAGTTTCCCAGTGGCTGCGAAACTATCGCATGTGTGAGGCCACTTTCATGGAACTTTGAGAGTTGCTTTCCCGCGCCTTGAAGCGCAGGAATACCAAGGTGAGACCTGCTCTGACAGTTGAGAAGCGAGTGGTGATAGCCGTGTGGAAGCTTGCAACGCCTGACTTCTACCGGTCAGTCTGGAATCAATTCGGAGTGGGCAAATCTATCGTGGGGGCTGCTGTGATCCAAGTAGCCAATGCAATCACTGACCTTCTGCTAACAAGGGTAGTGACTCTGGGAAATGTGCAGGTCATAGTGGATGGCTTTGCTGCAATGGGGTTCCCTAACTGTGGTGGGGCGAAGACGGAACGCAAATCCCCATCTTGGCACCGGACCACCTTGCCAACCAGTACGTAAACCGCAAGGGGTACTTCTCAATGGTGCTGCAAGCACTGGTGGATCACAAGGGCAGTTTCACCGACATCAACGTGGGATGGCCAGGAAAGGTACATGACACTCGCATCTTTCGGAGCTCTGGGCTGTTCGAAAAGCTGCAAGAAGGGACTTTCTTCCCAGACCAGAAAATTAACGTTAGGGATGTTGAAATGCCTGTAGTTATCCTTGGGGACCCAGCCTACCCCTTGCTCCCATGGCTCATGAAGCCATACACAGGCAGCCTGGACAGCAGTAAGGAGCAGTTCAACTATAGGCTGAGCAAGTGCAGAACGGTGGTAGAATGTGCCTTTGGACGTTTAAAAGGGCGCTGGCGCTGTTTGCTGAGTAGGTTAGAGCTCAGCACAACCAACGTTCCCATTGTTATTGCTGCTTGCTGTGTGCTCCATAATATCTGTGAGAGTAAGAGGGAGATGTTTATGGTGGGGTGGGAGTTTGAGGCAAATTGTCTGGCAGCTGATTTTGAGCAGCCAGACACCAGGGCAGTTAGAAGAGCACAGCTAGGCGCGCTGCGCATCAGAGAGGCTTTGAAAAACAGTTTCATGACTGACCAGGCTACGGTGTGACAGTTGTATGTGTTTGATGCAAAGCCGCTCCCTTTGGTGAATGTACTTCCCTGTAAGCCAATCCCCCTCCCCCACTTCGACCACAGATGACAAAGGAAATAAAGTCCCTATTGTTTTGAATCCATTCATTCATTCTTTATTTATTTAAAAAAAAAATTGAGATCACCGACAATGCTGACGACTAAAAGGTTGCCCAGGTGGGGTGGGGTAGGAGGGAATGACAAGACCACATGGCTTATTGTAGCCACACTACAAATCAAAGCTGTTTGAATGACAGCCTTCTGTTGCTTGGGCCATCCCCTGGAGTTGAGTGGCTGGGAGCCTGGAGCTCCCCCCGCGTTCTTGGGCGTCTGGGTGAGGAGGATATGGAGCTTGGCGAGGAGGGCAGGCAGTTACACAATGGATACAGTGGCGGTCTGTGCTCTAGATGCCTTTCCTGCAGCTCCACCAGATGCCTCATCATGTCCATTTGCTCCCCCATTAGCCTCAACATCTCCTCCTGCGTGTTCCGATCACGCTCACTGTATGCTTTCCTGGCCTCTGCCCCTGAATGCCTCCATGCATTGAGCTGTGCCCTATCAGTGCGGGAGAACTGCATAAGCTCGGAAAACATGTCATCCCGACTGTGGTTTTTTTCCCCTTCTAATCTGCGATAACCTCAGGGACGGAGATGATAGGGGGAGCATAGAAATATTTGGAGCTGCAGGGGGGGGAAGGGAGAGTAAAATTTAAGATGATACATTTCTGAGAACAAAAGGGAGACTCTTTCACAGTGAATCCAGCAACTCACAGCAGACAGCACATGTGCTTTAGGTACAAGGTCGCATTTTGCATTTTATATTGAGCACCTGCCGGTATGGTGACACATCACACATGGCTGGGCAACAGAATTTGGTTTCCAGGCGGCCATGGTAAGCCAAAGGGTACGCGGGGTTGGCTTCTTCCACGTTCATGACATGTGGGAATGGTTTCAAACTGCAGCACCCTCCTTTCCCATAGCAACCAATGCCGCTTGGTTTTGCTGTTTAAAAGCAGGGCCTGCGGTTGCCATTTAAAAGCAGGGGCTGCGGGTTTCGGGATGGATGTGCAACACACCCCTCCCACCCCCCAGGTGGCTGTTCTTCGGGATGATCGTTTTTAGCCGAGCACAAACAGCCCAGCATGACCAGGGTCTAATGTGCCGGGCATCACCAAACAGAGGGGATTACTGTTCCCGTACAAAAATTCCCCTATTTCAACCAGGTGACCATGAATGATATCACTCTCCTGAGGCTGACACAGAAAGATAAAGACCAAATGTTGCATGAATGCGACCAAAACCCAGGACCATTCGCTGCCATGCTTTGTGCTGCAAAGATTCCAGACTACTTGCTGCTGGCTTGGCGTGGTAAAGTGTCCTACCGTGGAGGATGAGATAAGGCAGCCCTCCCCAGAAACCTTCTGCAAAGGCTTTCAGAGTACCTCCGGGAGAGCTTCATGGAGATGTCTCTGGAGGATTCCCACTCCATCCCCAGACATGTTAACAGACCTTTCCAGTAGCTGTACTGGCCGCAGATGCATCCCAATTGTTCAGGGCAAATCAAACATTAAACACGATTACTTTTAACCCGGGTAGTGTCGTTACAAATGTGCACTCACCAGAGGTACCTTCTCCGCCTTCAGGGTCTGGGAACAATATGCCTTGGGAGGGTATTTGCTCCAGGGTGATGAAAAGCCACTACCTTGGCTGCTGGGGAGAACTGATTCTCTGCTTGCCTGCTGCGCATTCTCCTCCTCCTCTTCCTCATCCACAAAATCCTGATCCATGTTGCATGAGGCTCCCCCCTAGCAGGTGTCCACGGACAGTGGTGGGGTAGTGGTAGGGTCCCCCCTAGAATGCCATGCAGCTGATCATAGAAGCGGTATGTCTGGGGCTCTGACCCGGAGCAACCGTTTGCCTCCTTTTGATAGGCTTGCCTGAGCTCCTTAATTTTTACGCAGCACTGCTGTGTGTCCCTGGTGTAGCCTCTGTCCACCATGCCCTGTGCGATTTGGGCATATATATCAGCATTGCTTCTTTTTGATCAGAGTTCTGCCTGCACAGATTCTTCTCCCCATAGAGCAATCAGATCCAGTGTCTCCCACTCCATGCTGGAGCTCGTTTGCGATTCTGGGACTGCATGGTCACCTGTTCTGCTGAGCTCGCCATGCTGACCAAACTGGAAATGAAATTCAAAAGTTCTCTGGGCTTTTCCTGTGTACTTGGCTAGTGCATCGGAGTTGAAAGTGCTGTCCAGAGCGGTCACATTGGAGCACTCTGGGATAGCTCCCGGAGGCCAATACCATCAAATTGCACAGCACTGCGTCTGCACTACCCCAAATTCGACCCAGGAAGTTCGATTTTAGTGCTACTCCCCTCGTCAGGGAGGAGTACAGCCGTCGACTTTAAGAGCCCTTTAGGTCGGTGGAACGGGGTTGGTTGTGTAGCGCATCAACCTAACGTGGCTGAATTCGACCTAACCTCATAGTGTAGACCAGACCTAAGAGCTTACACTCTAAATAGGCCAGCTGGGGCAAAGGGTTGAAGGCAAAACCGAGACATGAAAGGACTTGCCCAAGGTCACACAGCAGATCAGTGGCAAAAGCAGGAACCGAATCCTGGTTTCGTGGTTCCCTGTACATTGCCCCTACCCACTGCAGGACAATGCCTCTGATTGAATAATCACTAGCAATAGCTACAATAGATGAGTCGCGTGCAACCAAGCCAAACCAACAAATACAAAGGCAGAAAGTGCATGTTTGCTTTAGATGGTTTCTCTTGGAGGGCTCACGTGAATTTTATTTGGCTCTAACAAACTCTTCTTTACATTGTCTCAATGTTGTAGTCCAGTTGTTTCGGAGTTTGAATGAATGTGCAAAATCAGTTATAAGCTATCAGTAAAGAGTGCTTTGGTTTGTCTTGTCTGCTGATGTAACTGGGTTATTTTCCTAATAGGCATTCTTGCTAATGATTGTTTAATGGCTGTTTAATGGCACTTACTCTCTTCTCCATGGGGACTCTAGAAAATATGTTACCAGAGTAAATAAATAAACTCAGAGAAAAGATTATTGAACTGGGCAGCAAAATATTCAGCCTTTAACAGCATGGATCATAATGGTGACAATTCTGTGTCAACCATTATGTTGGTGGAGTTGAAGAGCCTCCATATTGTCCTCTGTACAGAGAAGGCAGACTCGTGCTGCTCCATGCAAATACAACTGGCCCTGCAGTAAGCATCCACGAGGCATCCTAGTGCAGTGTGACAGCAATAGATGTCTTCTAGAGCCTTTCCACCATCTAATCCCATCGATCTGCAAAAATACCACGTGGAGGTAAATGAAGGTAGAATTTGGCCCAGTGTAAGGTTATGAGAATGAGGGGGAAAAGAACTAGAAATTCCTTGGGGTTTCAAACCTTCATAGATTCTACTCTCTTTGGCCCCAATTCAGAGAGTTTCTCAAACATGTGCCTGACTTTAAGCACATGAGTAGTGTCTTTGAAGTCAAGGGGGTTACTCCTTGTTTAAAGGGCCTGTCATGGGGCAGGACTCACCACTGCAGCGCCTCCTGCTGGTCATCCAGGGAATTAGTGTTTCCAGCCTCCGGAGCGCCCTCTGCTGGCCGGTGTCCCGCTTGCCGCTGGGCCCGAGTCCCTCCTGGACCCCAATGCCCCTTTCTCTTGGGGGCTGCCCCCTAACAGTATCCTCACAGTTTCTGGGTCTCCCCACCCACTATCCCCGCTATCTCGCCTCAGTATCAGGCTACTGCCAGTCACCATCTAGTCCCTGCTCACTGGGGTGGACTGCAGTGTACAAGCCATTTATCACAGGCGGGGGGGGAGGTTGACCTATTGCCTCTGCCTGCCCTTGGGCTGCCCTCTGCAACCCCAGTACCTTCTTCGGCCTTTAGCAAGGCCTGCAGCCTGGGGGTTTTCTAGGCTGGAGCTCCCCAGCTCCTCTGGCCTTTCCCCAGCCCTGTTCCAGTCTAGGTGCCCTGCTCAGCTCCCAGCAGCCAGGCCCATCCCTCTCACCATCTAGAGAGAGGCTGTCTATTCCTGGCTCACTGCCCCCGTATAAGGGCCAGCTGGGCCCTGGTTGGGGCGTGGCTGCATCTGTGACTGGTTCCCCAATCAGCTGAGGCTTTCTTCACAGCCGCAGCCCTCTCCAGGGCTGCTTTTAAGCCCTGTTCCTCAGGAGTGGGGCAGCTGCCCCACTACACACCCTTCCCCTTAAGCCCACACTGGGGGGGAGGTCCCTATCTCCCTAGCTTCCCTTTTAGCTGGGCCTGCAGGATGTCTCTTCTCGCAGGCTCTCCATCTTCTGGAGCCACCCACTTCCCACCTCTAGGGTCTGGGTTCCCATCATAGACCGCTCTGGTCCTACGTGGGTTCCACCTTCAGTTTGGGTTCCCACATTGACCCTCCTGGCTCTCCTGTGGGTTCCCTGATTTAGGTGGGGCCTCTCTGCCCCAGCCCCCTCCACTCTGGGGGCCTCGGTCTGCACCGCCTGTTCTGGTCGGTGGGTCGCAGACCGAGCCTGTTTTTCGGGCACCCCCTCTCTCCGCGTAAGGGGTCAGTGCCTCTTTAAATGACCCTCTTCGTGGCAGCGGAAGCACCTCTTATGTTTCCCCTTGGCCATGTCCCTCCCACAGCTTGTTTTGGGCTTAGCCCTTGCTTCAGGGCTGGCCCGGGCCTGGTGAGTCCTGTAGGGGCACTCCCTTTTCAAGTGTCCAGGATCCCCGCAGGCCCAACAAGCTTGCACCCCCCCCCCTGTGTTAGCTTCACAGGGGTCACTCGAGTGTCTCCACCATGTCCCGGGCAGAGTCTCTTTGCTCCATCCCGATAGGGGCACTACAGGGCCTTATCCAGAGTCCATTGAAGTTGATAGGAATCTTCCTATAGACTTCAAATGGATGCTGGATAATACCTAAGATTAGACATGTGCTTAAATACCACCGTGTGTCAGGGCCTTTGTGTAGAAAAGGAAAAAAAAACTTAAGATTTAGATGACAGTGACAGGGCATTGGCTATTTGTGGGACCATTGGAGGCACATTTAATAGAACAGCATTTGTTGTGAATTATGCTGTGCTGCCGAGTACTTTTGCAGTCCCAGATTTTCAGAAAAGTTCTTCATTCGGCAGATCCCATTGACAGACTCAAACAAAGTGGCCAGATTGTCAAACATGTCCAATGGTTCCCACCACTTCTATATCTTGGCTGTTGTCTGATCCCGTATACATTGGGGAGCTGAAAAAGATGGTGAAAACTGATAACTAAAGCATAGATGTATGCAGAAAAATCAGGAGGAAGTAGGCCAAAGGAGATGCTGGTCTAAAAGAAAGATCAATGGGCAGTGCTAGCTGGAGTCAGACAGCACGTGGAAAACAAGATGATCAATGAGAGTTGGAAGTTTTCTAAGAGTTGCAATCCATTAAGGTAACTCAGACTGAGCGTATTCTCGCTATGGGAAAGCTTACAGAAAACACACGTGATGGATAAAAAGAGAATATTTAAAGTAATATTTTATTTGAAGCAGTTAAAAGAATTCACAGTGGAACAGCCCAGACAAGGGACCAATTTTAAAATGTTAAAAGAGAGAGAGTGGCGCAGGATCTAGATAAAAAAGGAGGCAAGGGAACTGAATTGCTGCATTTAATAGCACAAGAGTAAAGGAATTTTGTCGAGATGCAGTGCAGTCTGATTTAGTTTGAGGGATGGATAAGGACAATAGAATTTAACGTTATAATAGGCTGGGGCACATTTTACATCCATACCTAGGCAGGAGACAATTTCTGTGGTTCTGGTAATGATACATGGTGTCAATCAGTTATTACACAAGTTCATGCACTTTGACTAGATGAGAATTTTAAAACCCATGTCAAATTACCTGCAGAGTCCTAAGCTTTTCAGAGTGCAGTGCAGGACAGCTTGGGCGGGGGGCAGGAGGGGTGGACAGTGGAGATTTCAAAATCTCTAGCACATGCAAATGAAGAATGCTGTCCAGTATCACTCACCTTTATATTTAATGAACCCCTCCCTATTTGCAGCCCAGATGCTCAGTGCAACAAAGTAAAACTCAATTAAAATCTCAGGTGGTTTATTTCTAGGCTTTTTATTGTATTGTATTGGGTCTTGATCCTGACACTTTTGTAACCAGCCTCCAGTGCTTGGAAAATGAATCAAAGGCAGAACCATTCCACCCCAAAGACTGAGACATTTCTCAATAGCTCCCTAATTCGTGCTTTTCAGTTCCTCAGACAGTTGTTGTTTCTGGTTTTTCTTCGACAGAAGACCGAGTGCCTGGAAGTTGAGTGGAATGTGGAGTCCAATAAAATGACTTTTGAAAAATTAAAATCCATTGTACCTTTTCAGCTCCAAATAAACTTTTTCTATCCACATTCCGACTGCATACATGTGACTTGTTGGTCATAAAGCAAAAGTGGATTGTTGCTGGGCAGAAGGTTTCCCACCAGCCTGTGAATGCTACTGAAAAGGTGAACAGGGAACATGAGACCTTGCTCAGGCTACGTGGCAAATAGCAGTTACTGACACTCTGCAGGATAGCAGTGTCTGGAACCTGGAACAACAAAGCGACAAACAGGAGCAGAAATGAACAAAGATGCTACAAGTATCAGGGGGTAGCCCGTGTTAGTCTGTATCTACAAAAACAACAAGGAGTCTGGTGGCACCTTAAAGACTAACAGATTTATTTGGGCATAAGCTTTCATGCATCCGAAGAAGTGAGGTTTTTACCCACGAAAGCTTATGCCCAAATAAATCTGTTAGTCTTTAAGGTGCCACCAGACTCCTTGTTTTTTAAAGATGCTACATGCAGAGTTAGTAGGAAGCTCCAAGGGGATCACCTAGACCTGAACTGGGGACGTCTTAAGCTGCAGGCAGATGCTCTACCACTGAGCTATGCCCCCAGCAAAGGCTCTTTCCCTTTTTCACAGATCATAGTTCAACCCAGGAAAAAAAACCTAGACATTTCTAGTCTCCTTTCCAGAGCATATCAGGTCACATCTACTATTGTATTGACACGTGTACTGCATAAAGCACTACAGGTCCTGAACGATATTGGATTGGTAGGAAAAATTGAGAGAAAAGTCTTCGTCTGCCTTTTCACATCACATTCTCTTCTTTCATAAAGACAATAGGCAGGCATAAGACCACCGGTCAGTGGGAGTGTATCGAGAACAATTTCACAAGCCTAAGGGACTGCAACTCTAGTGTGTGCAACATAGCCAGGGTAAGGGATGGGCAAACATTACAAAAAGGCAAGGGACTCTCTACATGGCACTGGCCTGGAGAGAACGGAAATGGAAAATTGACTTCTTGCCTTAAGAAGCAGCTGTCGCTTGCAGGTGA
This sequence comes from Terrapene triunguis, assembly GCF_002925995.2. NCBI lineage: Eukaryota > Metazoa > Chordata > Testudines > Emydidae > Terrapene > Terrapene triunguis. The sequence continues at coordinate 10,467,095 of NW_020664487.1, read as the reverse complement.
AGGGAAGCGTTCAGGAGGGCACCTAGATGTGCCACCACTGAGCTATGCCTCCCTCCTACTCCCTTCCTCAAGCCTCTGATTCGCTGATTCTTGCTTAGTCGTCCAGTGCTAACACGCACATTGGACTGAGACCTCAAACACAAGGGAAATTGACGTTAGCCCATGGGCTTTCTGTCCTCTTGATGTTCATTAGCATCCTTCAGGCTACGCTCTCCTGCCTGGCAGATAATGTCTTTCACACTGGCTAGATTCCCAACATTTGTAATGTCCCATCTTTGAAATACTAAAGGGAACAGCAAAATAAATAAATAAATAAATAGTGAGCGCTACACTACAGGCAGGGCGGTGACTTCTGCGGTGACTTCTCAGTTTCCACCTGATGACACAAGAAATCCACATTTCAGCCCCAGTCCTGCTATTCACTCCATGTGGCGTCAGGAGTTGGTTCACCTAGACTCAATTGCAGACTCAAGGTCATAGGAGCTAAGCATCATCTCATCAGCATTGTGTGGAATACGTTCCCGAGTCTGGATTTCAGCTAACTGTAGGAATCTCTCTTTTTGTCTGATTAGCCAAGAATAGAAATGGACGGGGCTAAAAGACCAGCTGGATCTGATTTCCCTAAGGTAATATGTTAACCTGAACTGAATGACACTCATAAAAGTTGGATCCCGGTTTGATTCCCAAGCCTAAATTCTGCAAATTATATGGCAAGTTAATTGATTTTACCATGCTTACAATGCAACTGGCATAAAAATAAATGAAGAAGGGGGAGGAAAAAAAATTAGGCAATAAAAAGAGCAATTTTGGGCCTCATAAACTTGTGTTTAAAAAATCAATTGGTTGTGTGCTTTGCCTTGTAAATATTCCATCACTCTGCCCCTGAATGCCATCTTCCTTTTCATCCATCTTGCTTTTTTATTTTATTTTATTTTATTTATTTTTTGTTGGGGGCAGGAGAGGAAATACTTAAAAGTGCTTTGAGGAATTAATCATAGTGTATTCTTTCTTCTGGGTTTCTCAGTTTCTTGCAAATTGGCCTTGGTAGGAAGAGATCATTTCAGAGTTTCAGCTCCTGCTCCTACCTGGAACAGGCAGAGACTGATTTTGTTCCAATTCAGAGGAGACAATTATCTTAATTATCATCTGATAATAATCTAGCACAGCCATCACTTCTCATTATGCCAGTCATAACTGTCAAGCTGATAAGCTTATGCTACCCTTGTCTATCTGTCTCTTTATCATCTGTTCTCTTACGCTGCTTGGATTTCTTGCTTTTTGCCTCTACCGCTCTCTCTCTCTGTTCTTGTCTGGTCTCCATTTCTGTGTGATCTCCCACATGCCCACACATAGACCTGGTCACAATACGCAGTAGACCCTTCCCACGCACCTGGTCCTAGTTTCTGGGCAGACACTCTCTAGGCACAGGATCTGGTCCAAGAGGTGAATATAGCTTGGCTGCTTTGTAAATAGTGACCATAATATAATTAAAGTTAACAACCCTGTGGCAGGGAAAACACAATAGCAGCCCAACACTGTAGCATTTAATTTCAGAAAAAAATGAGGAGGTTGGTTAAACAGAAATTAAAAGGTAAAGTGTCAAAAGTGAAATCCCTGTAAGCTGCATGGAAACTTTTTAAAGACACCATAATAAGAGAACCAAAAAAGTGTGACCGTGGCTAAACAACAAAGTAAGAGAAGCAGTGAGAGGCAAAAAGGCATCCTTTAAAAAGTGGAAGTTAAATCCTAGTGGGGAAAATAGAAAGGAGCATAAACTCTGGCAAGGGAAGTATAAAAATATAATTAGGAGGGCCAAAAAAGAATTTGAAGAACAGGTAGGCAAAGACTGAGACTTAGTACATCAGAAGCAGGAAGCAGGAAGCCTGCTAAACAATGCGAATGGGGGCAATGGATGATCGAGCTGCTAAAGGAGCACTCAAAGACGATAAGGTGATTTAGGAGAAACTAAATGAATTCTTTGCATTGGTCTTCACGGCTGAGGATGTGACGGAGATTCCCAAACCTGAGCCATTCTTTTTAGGTGACAAATCTAAGGAACTGTCCCAGATTGAGGTGTCATTTGGGAGGTTTTGGAACAAATTGATTAAACAGTAATAAGTTACCAGGACCAGATGGTATTCACCCAAGAGTTCTGAAGGAACTCAAATGTGAAATTGCAGAACTACTAACTGTCGTCTGTAACCTATCATTTAAATCAGCTTCTGTACCAAATGACTGGAGGATAGCTAATTGGACACCAATTTTTAAAACGGGCTCCAGAAGTGATCCTGGCAATTACAGGCCTGTAAGCCTGACTTCAGTACTAGGCAAACTGATTAAACTATAGAAAAGAACAAAATTACCAGACACATAAATAAACATAATTTGTTGGGAAAGAGTCAATGTGGTTTTTGTAAAGAGAAATCATTCCTCACCAGTCTATTAGAATTCTTTGAGGGCATCAACAAGCATGTGGACAAGGGGGATCCCGTGGGTTTAGTGTACTTAGATTTACAGAAAACTTTTGACAAAGTCCCTCACCAAAGGCTCTTAAGCAAAGTAAGTTGTCATGGGATAGGAGGGAAGGTCCTCTCATGGATTGGTAACTGGTTAAAAGGTAGGGATAAATGGTCAGTTTTCAGAATGGAGAGAGGTAAATAGCGGTGTCCCGCAGGGGTCTGTACTGGGACCAGTCCTATTCAACATATTCATAAATGATCTGGAAAAAGGGGTACACAGTGAGGTAATAAAATTTGCAGATGATACAAAATTGCTCAAGATAGTTAAGTCCCCGGCAGACTGTGAAGAGCTACGAAAGGATCTCTCAGAACTGGGTGACTGGACAACAAAATAGCAGATGAAATTCAGTGTTAATAAATGCAAAGTAATGCACATTGGGGAAAACAATCCCAACTATACATATAAAATGATGGAGTCTAAATTAGCTGTTACCACTCAAGAAAGAGATCTTGGAGTCATTGTGGATAGTTCTCTGAAAACATCCACTCAATGTGCAGTGGTAGTCAAAAAAGCAAACAATGTTGGGAATCATTATGAAAGGGATAGATAATAAGACAGAAAGTATCATATTGCCTCTACATCAATCCATGGTATGCCCACACCTTGAATATTGTAAGCAGATGTGGTTGCCTCATCTCAAAAAAAAAGATACATTGGAATTGGAAAAAGTTCAGAAAAGGGCAACAAAAATGATTAGGGGTATGGAACGGCTTCCGTCTGAGGAGAGATGAATAAGACTGGGATTTTTCAGCTTGGAAAAGAGACGGCTAAGGGGAGATATGATTGAGGTCTATAAAAAAAATCATGACTGGTATAGAGAAAGTAAATAAGGAAGTGTTATTTACTCCTTCTCAGAACACAGGAACTAGTGGTCACCAAATGAAATTAATAGGCATTGGGTTTAAAACAAACAAAATGAAGCATTTTTTCACACAATGCACAGTCAACCTGTGGAACTCCTTGCCAAAGGATGTTGTGAAGTCCAAGACTATAAAAGGGTTTAAAAAATAACTAGATAAATGCATGGAGATTAGGTCCATCGATGGCTATTAACCAGGATGGGTAGAGCTGGTGTCCCAACCTCTGTTTGCCAGAAGCTCAGACTGAGCGACAGGGGATGGATCACTTGATGATTACCTGTTCTGTTCATTCCCTCTGGGGTACCTGGCATTGGCCACTAGTTACTGGGCTAGATGGACCTTTGGTCTGACCCAGTATGACTGTTCTTATGTGCTTTGTTTTAGTTGTGGCCCCTTACGTGTTTCTTACAACTATCTTAAATGAAGGGTGCTTTCACACATCACTTTGAACAAGGTTTTATCTCAACCCATAGCAAGGTTTCACCTCTTCGTGCTAATATGTATATACAGTCCCAACACCCAGGCTCTGAATCTGGGTGGGGGGATCACGATCCACTGGGAAGTTGTAGTAAACAAGTTTCAGAAGCTTGCTAGCATTCTCCCCTTGCTTGTGGCTTGATTGCAGGGGACTCCTGAAACTTTATTCTGTTGTAACACTGGCTCACAGTATGGGAAAGGGTGGGAATCGCTGGCCTAGCACAGTGCAGCCCTGATCTCTGATTGAAGTTTTCAGGTGCGCGTAGAAAGTTAGTAGTAATAGGAGACAGAAACGGATGCATCATTCTTCCTGTGCCTAAAGCCGCAGCATACCGTCTCTCACTCAGAATCAGAGGTGACACATGGGTGGGATGCGGGGTCATATGCACCCCCCAGATTGCTCAGTCACGTGGTGCTGCCGGCCCCTCTCCCTGAAGAGCAGCTGAGCCAGCGAGCTGCACCAAGCCAGGACAGGCAAAGGTAGGAGCAGAGGAACAGCTGGGAGCTGCTTGGAGGTGCCGCTGCTTTCCCAGAGTTGGGGGACTGCTTTCTGGAAGGGGGGAGGGGCCTGACTCGGGCTGCTGTGGGGTTCTGCCCCACCCACCAGCAGGCAGGGATTGTCTCGGCTCAGAATTATATGTAGTTGTGGAAGGATTAAATTTTTATCAATCAATGCTGATAAATATCGATTTCACCACATACACACAAACCGACAAAATAGTTCCATAGATGATCATCTAAAGTTACAGATAGTGTTGTTCTTACTTTGCCTGATTGAGAACTTACAAGAGTTGGATTTGAGGACATTTACTTTGTGTACGTTGACACGTGATGTTGAGAATTTGGGCTTTAACATGGTGTCTCAGCATTTATTGTCATTATCTGATCTCGCATTGTCTCTTATTCATAATTTCCCGCAACTGTGAACATTTAAATTGAAAAAATGCAAATGCTTAAACATCAATATTATCCATTGAAATGTATAATAAAATAAAATAGGAATTAAATTCTGCCAAGTCTAATTATGTGATGACATTCACATGAAAAAACCGTGAATAGGAGGAAAATGGTTAACACATCTTCTCAGAATGCAGTATATGGACACTAAAATATCCAGGACACAACCAACTTTCTCCAGAAACTCTGCAACATTAAAGACCTCTTTGAGAGCAGCTTCCTTGCCACCATGGATGTCACCTCCCTATACACCAACATCCCTCACAATGGTGGCATCTCTGCCTGCCTCAAATATCTACGAGACAATGGGCAACCCTCAGATATCCACCCCAAACACATCACCAAACTCTTCTATTTCATCCTCACCTGTGACAGTTTTACATTTAACAACAAACTCTTTGCCAAACCATGGGAACAGCCATGGGTACTAGGATGGCTCCCCAATATGCCAACATCTTATTAGGAAAAAACTTTTTCACTAGGAGGGTGGTGAAGCACTGGAATGGGTTACCTAGGGAGGTGGTGGAATCTCCTTCCTTAGAGGTTTTAAGGTCAGGCTTGACAAAGCCCTGGCTGGGATGATTTAGTTGGGAATTAGTCCTGCTTTGAGCAGGGGGTTGGACTAGATGACCTCCTGAGGTCCCTTCCAACCCTGATATTCTATGATTCTATGATCTTCATGGGCCAACATGAGGAAGAATTTCTGCACAAATGCACTACAAAACCAATGGTCTACCTCAGATTTCATCTTCTGGACAGACTACCTAAACCACCTCCTCCTCCACCACCCATCTATTAAACTCTCTCTAGAACACTCCTTCACCAGCATCAACTTCCTTGACACCACAATTAGCTTCAACAATGGAATCCTACAGACAACTATGTACAGGAAACCCATGGATCACCACACCTACCTTTATAGATCCACTAACCACCCCCAAACACAGCGAGAAATATGTTATCTACAGCCAGGCACTCAGATACCATAGACTATGCTCCAAAGAGAAAGTCTGGGATATGTAACTTAACACACTTAAAGCCGCCTTCACCAAACAAGGACACTCCACCAGAGAAATAGATCGCATTATGGAATGGGCCAGAGAGAACCTGCTTCAATACAGAAACAAAATTCCCTCCAACTGCACACCCCAATCTGGCACCTACCACCCCACATTGAAGCCAATATAGGGTATCCTTAAACAACTACAACCCGTACCTGTTGGGGACCACATCCAGAAACAAATCTTTCCTGAACCCCCCTCTTCTGGCCTGTAAAGGACCCCCCGACCTCTCAAAGCTCATCATCAGAAGAAAACTCCCCACAGACCAGGACACACCAACTCAAAGTGACACCAGACTCTGCCATAACAGATTCTAAACCTCTAGACATTTCTCCACTGCTATGATGATCAATACCCCCAATGACACACTTTTCAAGATCCATAGGTCCTGCACATACCTATCACAACATGTGATATACGTCATCCAGCGCACTAAATGTCCCAATAACTTCTATGTGGGTGAAACCAGACAATCACTATGAACTCAAATGAACTCACCCATAAAAACAAGACAAAAACACCCTATCAGCCATGAGTGAACACTTTTTACAAACCAATCACTCTACATCTGACTTCTCAGTCCTTGTCCTTAAAGGAAACCTGCACAACACCTTAGAAAGACAAGCCCGGGAGCTTAGATTCATAACTTTGCTAGACACTAAAAATCATGGATTGAACAGAGATACTGGATCTATGGCTTATTACAACAATCTGAAACCCACTAACTTCCATGACTGGAGAGACGTTAATGAGCCACTTCACCTTGAATAGTCCCTTGAAATATGTGTTGACTATTCATGCTAAACCATCTGTTGCATCTTGTATTTAGCTCTGACACTCTGAGTACATTTCCCAGACCCGAAAAAAGAGCTCTGGGTCTCTCACACTGACAGAAGTTGGTCCAATAAAAGATATTGCCTCGCCCACTTTGTCTTATTAATTAAAGTGAACACTTGTACTACTGTATCCTACAAAAGACTTCAAGAGATCTTGTAGGTAGGAACTGAGGCACAGCTAGCAAACGGGGGGCCGCAAACAGGGGAGTTTGAGAGAGGTCAAAGGAGATCCCCCTGCTGAACGAACAAGGTGTGAGTACTAACCTTGGGGTGAGTGAGTTTGTTTGCCTGTTTGTGTTTTTCTTTTTCTTTCAGGATCTTTAAGTTACAGGGTCAGTTGGGTCAATTGGGATTGTGTGTTTGGGGACTGTTTGAGCCTTTGTTCCTTCGAGCATCCTTGATCGGCCTCAATCAGCCTTGTGATCACCCTCCCCCTGTGTGATTAACGCGAGGGTAGGGCTGACCTAGGAAAGAAGGCCTTAAAAGCCAGAGGCTAAGTGACCAAGGGGAGCTAGCAAACAGGGGACCGCAAACAGGGGAGTTTGAGGGAGGGAGTTTGTGGGAGGGAGACGTAATATCATCGCTATGGTTAGGAAGGGCCACATCGCCAGTGCCAATGATGCTCCTGTCTCCTCCACCTGTGCCTGTATCCAGACCGAGAGCCAAGCCATGGATCCCTCTCCCCAGATCCTGGTGTGGATTTGCAGAGACTGTGGCCTGCATTTCCCACTCACAGAAAGCCGGGCTGGGGAGACCATCCAGCGTGAGAGGTGCCTGCTGGTGGAATCTCTCAGGAAGCAGGTGGCAGAGCTACAGGAGGAGGTGGCCAGGCTGAGGAGCATCCGTGCACATGAGGAATTCATTGACAATATTCGTATGGAGACTTCCAAAGCTGAGGATGCTATCCAGCTAGAGCAGACTGCTGTCATGCCACTGGGGGTGGAGTATAAGGGTCTGGTACAGGGAGGAGACTGGCTGCTGATTACTTCTGGCAGCAGGCCGGGCTCCACCCCTACTCCCAATCCACTGACCATGGTTATGGAAAACCATTATGCTGCCCTGGCAATGAGCGATGAGGAATCACCCCCAGAGGAGGAGGAGAAGCCATGTACCCCCAAGGCTGGGAGGATCACAGCCACCACTCCCAGGAGGAAATGTAGGGTAGCAGTGGTTGGAGACGCTCTTCTGAGGGGGACGGAGGCACCCATCTGTCACCCAGACATGACATCTCGGGAGGTATGCTGCCTGCCAGGGGCCCGTATCTGAGACGTTACGGAGGAATTGTCGAGGATCATCTGGCCCTCTGACTGCTACTCCATGCTACTCATCCATGTGGGCACTAATGATACTGCAAGGTTTGACCCTCAGCAGATCAGAAGTGACTACAGGGCTCTGGGAATAAGGATGAGGGAGTTGGGAGCATGGGTGGTGTTCTCTTCGATCTTTCTTGTCAAGGGTAAGGGCCCAGGCAGAGACAGATGCATCCTGGAGCTGAATGCCTGGCTGCGAAGATGGTGTCACCAGGAGGGCTTCGGCTTCCTTGACCATGGGATGCTGTTCCAGAAAGAAGGACTGCCAAGCAGAGATGGGGTCCACCTATCGAGGAAGAGGAAGAGCATATCTGGCTACAGACTGGATAACCTAGCGAGGAGGCCTTTAAACTAGGTTAAAAGGGGGCAGGTGACCAAAGCCCACAGGTAAGTCAAAAACATGGAGACCTGGGAGAAGGTTTGGAATTTGGAAGGGAGCATGGGCTGTTATAGCAGAAATAAGGGAGAGACAAGACAGAACTGGGGGAATCAAATCAGTATCTTAGATATCTGTATACTAATGCGAGAAGTATGGGGAATAAGCAAGAAGAACTGAAAATGCAAGTAAATAAACAACTATTACATAGTTGGCATCACGGAGACTTGGGATAATACGCATGATGGAAATATTGGTATAGAAGGGTATGGCTTGCTCAGGAAGGACAGGCAGGGGGAAAAGGGAAGAGGTGTTGCCTTATATATTAAAAATGTGTACACTTGGACTGAGGTTGACATAGAAATAAGAGATACACTTGTTGAAAGACTCTGGGTAAGGATAAAAGGGGTAAAAAACAAGGGTGATGTCATGGTAGGGGGTCTACTACAGACCATCTAACCAGGAAGAAGAAGTGGATGAGGCTTTTTTTAAACAACTAACAAAATCATCCAAAGCACAGGACTTGGTGATGGGGGACTTCAATTACCCAGGCATTTGTTGGGAAAATAACACAGCAGGGCACAGATTATCCAACAAGTTCTTGGAATGTATTGGAGACAATTTTTTATTTCAGAAGGTGGAGAAAGATAGTAAGGGGAGGCTGTTCTAGATTTGACAAATAGGGAGGAACTGGTTGAGAATTTGAAGTGGAAGGCAACTTGCATGAAAGTGATCATGAAATGGTAGAGTTCATGATTCTAAAGAATGGTAGGAGTGAGAACAGCACAATAAAGACAATGGATTTCAAGAAGGTAGACTTTAGCAAACTCAGGGAGTTGGTAGATAAGATCCCATGGGAAGCAAGTCTAAAGGGAAAAACAATTGAAGACAGTTGAACAGTTTTTCAAAGAGACATTATTAAGGGCACATAGAATCATAGAATATCAGGGTTGGAAGGGACCTCAGGAGGTCATCTAGTCCAACCCCCTGCTCAAAGCAGGACCAATTCCCAACTAAATCATCCCAGCCAGGGCTTTGTGAAGCCTGACCTTAAAAACCTCTAAGGAAGGAGATTCCACCACCTCCCTAGGTAAGCCATTCCAGCGCTTCACCACCCTCCTAGTGAAAAAGTTTTTCCTAATATCCAACCTAAACCTCCCCCACTGCAACTTGAAACCATTACTCCTTGTTCTGTCATCTGCTACCACTGAGAACAGTCTAGATCCATCCTCTTTGAAACCCCCTTTCAGGTAGTTGCATGTGGCAACAAGGGCACACTGTCGACTCATATCCAGCTTCTCATCCACTGTAACCCCTAGGTCCTTTTCTGCAGAACTGCTTCCTAGCCATTTGGTCCCTAGTCTGTAGCAGTGCATGGGATTCTTCCGTCCTAAGTGCAGGACTCTGCACTTGTCCTTGCTGAACCTCATCAGGTTTCTTTTGGCACAATCCTCTAATTTGTCTAGGTCCATCTGTATCCTATCCCTACCCTCCAGCGTATCTACCACTCCTCCCAGTTTAGTGTCATCTTCAAACTTGCTGAGAGTGCAGTCCACGCCATCCTCCAGATCATTAATGAAGATATTGAACAAAACCAGCCCCAGGACCGACCCTTGGGGCATTCCGCTTGATACCGGCTGCCAACTAGACATGAAGCCATTGATCACCAGGGCTGGCTCCAGGGTTTTTGCTGCCCCAAGCGGGGCAAAAAAAAAAGAAAAAAGAAAAAAAAAACCGCAATCGCGATCTGCGGCGGCAATTTGGCGGGAGGTCCTTCGCTCCAAGCCGGAGTGAGGGACCGTCCGCCGAATTGCCGCCAAATAGCTGAACGTGCCGCCCCTCTCCGGAGTGGCCGCCCCAAGCACCTGCTTGACAAGCTGGTGCTTGGAGCCAGCCCTGTTAATCACTACCCGTTGAGCCCGATGATCTAGCGAACTTTCCAGCCACCTTACAGTCCATTCTTCCAGCCCATACTTCTTTAACTTGCCGGCAAGAATACTGTAGGAGACCATATCAAAAGCTTTGCTAAAGTCAAGGAATAACACATCCACTGCTTTCCCCTCATCCACAGAGCCAGTTATCTCATCATAGAAGGCAATTAGGTTAGTGAGGCATGACTTGCCCTTGGTGAATTCATGCTGCCTGTTCCTGATCATTTTCCTCTCCTCTAAGTGCTTCAGAATTGATTCCTTGAGGAAGGAAGAGCAAACTATCCCACTGCATAGGAAAGATAGGAAGTATGGCAAGAGACTATCCTGGCTTAACCAGGAGATCTTCAATGATCTAAAAGTCAAAAAAAGAGTCCTGCAAAAAGTGGAAACTCAGTCAAATTACAAAGGATGAATATAAACAAATAACACAAGTACGTAGGGACAAAATTAGAAAGGCCAAGGCATAAAATGAGATCAAACCAGTTAGAGACATAAAGGGTAACAAGAAAACATTCTGCAAATACATTAGAAGCAAGAGGAAGAGCAAGGACAGGGTAGACCCGTTACTCAATGAAGGGGGAAAGACAATAACAGAAAATGTGGAAATGGCAGAGGTGCTTAATGACTTCTTTGTTTCGGTTTTCACCAAGAATGTTGATAGCAATTGAACATCTAACATAGTGAATGCCAGTGAAAATGAGGTAGGATCAGAGTCTAAAATAGGGAATGAATATGTTAAAAATTACTTAAACAAGTTAGCTGACTGGGGAGATTTCTGAGCTATTAGCAATTATATTTGAAAAGTCATGGAAGACGGGAGACATTCCAGAAGTACCCATCTATAAACAGGGAAATAAGGACAGCCCAGGGAAGTACAGACCAGTCAGCTTAACTTCTGTACCCGGAAAGATAATGGAGCAAATAATTAAGAAATCAGTTTGCAAACATCTAGAAGTTAATGAGGTGATAAGTAACAGTCAGCCTGGATTTGTCAAAAACAAATCATGTCAAACCAACCTGATAGCTTTCTTTGACAGGGTAACAAGCCTTGTGGATAGGGGGGAAGTGGTACGTGTGATATATCTTGACTTTAGTAAGGCTTTTCATACTGTCTTGCATGACCTTCTCATAAACAAACTAGAGAAATACAACTTAGATGGAGCTACTATAAGGTGGGTGCATAACTGGTTGGAAAATCATTCCCAGAGAGTAGTTATCAGTGGTTCACAGTCATGCTGGAAGGGCATAATGAGTGGAGTCCCGCAGGGATCGGTTCTGGGTCCAGTTCTGTTCAATATTTTCATCAATGATTTAAGACAATTGCATAGAGAGTACACTTACAAAGTTTGCGGATGATACCAAGCTGGGAGGGGTTGCAAGTGCTTTGGAGGATAGTATTAAAATCCAAAATGATCTGGACAAACTGGAGAAATGGTCTTAAGTAAATAGGATGAAATTCAACAAGGACAAATGCAAAGTACTCCATTTAGGAAGGAACAATCAGTGGCACACATACAAAATGGGAAATGACTGCCTAGGAAGGAGTATTGCGGAAAGGGATCTGGGGGTCATAGTGGATCACAAGCTAAATGTGAGTCAACAATGTAACACTGTTGCAAAAAAAAGCAAACATCATTCTGGGATGTTGTGGCAGGGCAAGGGTAACCCCCTGGAATGCCCTGCTAAAATGCTGACTGAGCCCTGCTTTCTGGTAGGGAGGCCAGGGCCGGGGGCCCAGGCAGTCAGCAGAGAGCCCAGCTGCGGGCCCTAAGGAGGGCTGGCTCACTGCTATGAGGTGAGTTAAGTAGCGACAGCTGGGCTGGGGAGGAGGAGGGCTGTAAAAGCCCAGAGGAAAGCTCAGTGAGGAAGCTAGCTGGGGAGGGGGTAGGAGGGTTATATCTCTGTCTCCTCACCAGGGGAAAAGAGCCTCACAGGCCAGGAGACCCTGGGAAGGGGCTGACTGGGGATAGCTGGCGGGGGGAAGGGGGACAATGCTGTTGCACTGTAAATAAAGACACAAGGGTGAGGCACTGAAGAAGGCGGAGGGACTCTTTATTTTAACCAGCCAACACAGGGCACAGGCACGAGAGAGGGGAAACCTGTGCGGACCCTGTGACAGATGTATTAACAGGTGTGTTGTAAGCAAGACACGAGAAGTAATTCTTCCGCTCTACTCTGCGCTGAGTAGGCCTCAACTGGAGTAGTGTGCCCAGTTCTGGATGCTGCATTTCAAGAAAGATGTGGAGAAATTGGAGAAAGTCCAGAGAAGAGCAACAATAAAGGTCTAGAAAACATGAAGTATGATGGAAGATTGAAAAAATTGGGTTTGTTTAGTCTGGAGAAGAGAAGACTGAGAGGGGACATGATAACAGTTTGCAAGTACATAAAAGGTTGTTTCAAGGAGGAGGGAGAAAAATTGTTGTTCTTAACCTCTGAGGATAGGCCAAGAAGCAATGGGCTTAAATTGCAGCAAGGGCGGTTTAGGTTGGACATTAGGAAAAACTGCCTAACTGTCAGGGAGGTTAAGCGCAGGAATAAATTGCCTAGGGAGGTTGTAGAATCTCCATCATTGGGGATTTTTAAGAGCAGGTTGGGCAAACATCTGTCAGGGATGGTCTAGATAATACTTAGTCCTGCCATGAATGCAGGGGACTGGACTAGATGACCCTTCCAGTCTTATGAACCTATGTGACTTGCTCAGCTTCATTTAGGATGTTTATGGCAGAGCCAGGAATGGAACCCGGCTCTCGTGAGTCCAGTATGTTAGCCACAAGACAGTCCTTCCTTTAAGAGTATAATTTAAGAGATTAAATCAATATGAACTTCTAAACATTGAAGAAATCTATTCTTACAACCTGCATGCAAAATGATTGCATCTGAGAATCCTCCAGTATTGAATGGGAGCCATTTCAAGCTTCCTATTCCGATCCTTTCATTTTAGCTATGCTGAGCCTCAGAAACTGCCAGATTAATCTTTGAAGGAATAAATATGCAGAGAGATATGGAATCTCAGAATCCATTTCCACTGTAATTGAAAAACTTCATGTGTGATTTAGAGAGCTTTTATTGTTAGTGAACAGCTTGAATACCCCTTCTCTAGTAACTTTGTATCTGTCTTCTGCTCCCCAAACTTTCAACCCTTCTTGCATTGGGGGATACGATAAATTATTGCAAACCAAGGAAATACAGTCTGAAGGTACAATGCCTTTGTAGGAAGAGATCTTTTGTTTGCTAATGGTTTCTTCTAGGAAGTCAAATACCTGTAAATATCATAAGAAATTTTATCATATATATAGAGCAAAAATATATAAATCAAAAGATAAGGTCGGGGGGGGGAGAAGGGGGAGCAAAAGCATATTTAGGCCTGATATAAGTCAGCCGTGCTTTTTCTTTTTTGAGTCTGTTCTGATAACATTTAACAGTTTAAGCATACGTAGAATTATGGATGTGTAAGAAAGTGCAGAGTAATCATTTTTGTGGGCAAAACAAAAGGTAGAGTAACCATAAAGCTAGAAAAGACTAGTCTGAGTTAGCACAAAACTTGTACTGATGGGGTGGAGAATTCTCAGAGAAATAAGAAACTAACCCATATGCCTAAGAAAAGATAAGTTACACATAGTCAGCCTGAGCAAAGGAAGTTGAAGCTGTGTATTGTGCGGCGATGGATGCAACTGTGTGTGAGACTGTCCTGATGAGCTTCCGACTTGTGAGTAAACTGATCGTTACTTAATGAGTGTTTTTTGCCTTAACAATGATTTATTAGACCCATTTCCGGAGTAGCAAATCTCAGTTCAATATTAAGATCTGCTGCTGTATGATCGTCTGAACCATTATGCTCCCGTTACCAAATATGGGGGGTAACTCAAACTGCCCACTGCATTATAAGGTCCATCACAACTTGCATCTGGTTGAGGGGGAGGAAAATTCCCTCTGTTAGGGAAATTGCTGGCTGTTCTCTCTGAACCTGATATAAGATGGGGATCCAGATCCCGGATTTTGCATACCTTCTGATTTCATGTGATGTGCTAGAGGGCAGAGCCTTCTGCATGGAGCCCCTGTATCTCTCCCATAGCTCTTTGTCACCATGCTATATCTGCAGGATTAAATATACACCCCAGAACCATGGGCTGGTATGGTACAAGGGTTGTGGTGAGAGTTGTAAGATTCACAAGGGCTGTAATAAGGGTTCATGTCAACTCTGGGCATAATCCAGGACCCATTTGAGTATTTCAATTTACTTCAATAACCTTTGGATCAGACCCTTTGTGAGGTGTGCAGGGGAAGATGCTTTACCCCTGCGCCTTCAGCAGAACTGCCATAATCCTACCCAGGAAAACTGGGCTGGGGAACCATATTCAGATAGTTCACATGTGCACTAAATTCCTTGTGTTGAACCAGAGGCAAAACTGTAGTTTGTAAGAGGTGCACAGCTGAATCGAGAGATGCCATGGGCTCGATAAACTGCATGGAGGATGGAGTCGGGATGTTGGACTACTGAATGTACAGACATGATTTGCCTTTTCATGGAAGTGAGGCGAGCTTTTATATCGTGGAGACTGAAGCTTCTTCCACTAACATTTCATTTCCCTTTTTTGTTTGAAAAACACCTAGGTAATTCCATACAAAAACAACACAAGAAAATGGTAAAGTTGCCTATGGCTAAACATGGGGAATGACAAAGTTTAAGGTGATACATGTATCCGTGAAGCTGCCCCCTCCAGGGTATGCACCATGAAACACAGCCAGATGCTCCATTGAATTAAGGACATTTTGCGCTGCCCAAGTTCTTAATGGCCAGCAGGGAACTTCCCTGCTGGAGGGCAGCTCCCTGCTGGCAAAAGTATACCATTTATGGGTCCTTCCCCATTGGCCTCACCCCTCAAGGTATAAGGGTAATGTTGGGGGGACAGAATGGGCATGTCGGGGGTGGGAAGAAAGTGTGGTGGAGCAGAACTTTTATTACACTTGTTCACCACTGATGTAGCGTCCATTAAAGAATCTGTGTCAGTAGCATAGCTTAGAACAGCCCAGCAGTTACTCTAAGTATCATTGGGGTTGGGGCTAGTGCATACCAGCCCTACGAATCGGGGAGCCTTTCCTCCTCGGCAGAGGAGAGAATCTGGCCAAGAACCATGAAATAATTTTATTGTATATTATTTTTTAAATAATATTTTGTTTCCAAACAACTTTTTGTCTCCAAGCTTAGATACCCCTGATATACCCTCACAATGTGATTTCCCTTCATTTAGCCATAAACTGCATGTCTTTGGGCATGTGGGAAATGCACATATACTGAGATTTTCTGTTTCATTGAAATGATTCTTAGGGGAAATGTGTCAAATCTCTATAAACACATCAAAATGTGTCACTTTCTTTTGCCATTTAGTTCATTTTAAACGCAGCCTTTCTAAACAGCAGCAGGCAATTGTTTTACAGCGCTCATTTCCATATCACAAAGCTATTCGTGAAGGGTTTGCTCGGATGGCATTGAAGTCAACCAGAGTCTTTCCATCAACTCATTTGTATTTGTATTAGAGTAGACCCCAGCCGAGCCTGGACCCCTACTGTGCTAGGCACTAGTACACACACATAGCGAGAGAATCACTGCCCTGAAGAACTGAGCATCAAACAGAGATAGCCTATGGGTGGAAGAGGACACAGAGATGTAAAATGACTTGCTCAGGGTCATGCAGCAGGCCAGAAGCAAAACCAGGAACAGAAACCAGGTCTCTTGACTGCTAGATCTATCCACTAGGTCATAGTAATGGGATTTGGGCCAAGCCCTAGTACTAGAGACGGCAGAACCAGGTGTGCAAATTAGAGAAGGCGAGCCAACAGAATTGCAATCTGGTCCATGATCAAAATTAGTACCAGGAAAAAGGATGTGCACGAAGTATGTATCTGTACATTTGGAAATGGATGTAGTTTTTCATTCTTGCTAATACAGAGAAGCATCACCATCCAAAGCTTTATAATTAGATGTTCGGTATTAATGCTGTCTTACAAAATGACATTTTAAAATGTGGGATGTCACAGTGTGATGTGGTTGGTGAAGAACTCCTAGCAGGTTTGTTCAGTGGGAGTTCATTGCGGGGGGGTTAAACCTCTCTTCAGTCAACAGATGGCAGCTTTCATCCAAGTCATTCTCCAAGCATAATTCATACCTTACCACTGGGAAAAAGCCCACCGATTATATTCCGTCTGCATATATATTAATAACATGAATAACTAGAGTCACCAAAATATTTGTATCATTAGTGTTGCTCTATAGATAACCCTAAAGATATAGTATGATTTTTAGCAGGCTCCATGATTTATTAGCTTAGCTATTGCCATCTGATAAAATAAATAAGTACGTTGGCTACCCTCACTCTTTTTTTCCTGTGTCTCATGGGTGGGGTTTTAACAGATCCCAAGGAAGTAGACAGGCAAATCAATCCCATTGCATTTAAATTGCAAACCTGTAATTTACCAGATTAAGGCTGTGATCATACTCCCATCAAAATCGAAAGTGAAACTTCGTTAACTTTAGTGGGGCAGAATCAGTCCCTAATTCAGTGTAAGCCTAGTTTTACATTGGTACCATGCATCGAGCTGGTTAAAATTTTTCTGATGAAATGTTTTTTTCTGTCAGAAAATGCAGCTTTGTCACAATCAAAACATTTTGCAGGAGCGTGTCCATTTGGACAGAATTTTGTTTAGAAAAAAGCATGAATGGAGCATTCAGTAAAGGTTGAAACATGCCATTTTGACCTTTTTTTTTTGAACAAAATGTTTCAGCTCTCTGTTTTGAAGTGACTTTTTATTTCTTTTTTAAAATTAAATATCAGAGGGGTAGCCATGTTAGTCTGGATCTGTAAAAAGTAAAATGCGTCTGACGCAGTGGGTATTCACCCACGAAAGCTTATGCTCCAATACATCTGTTAGTCTTAAAGGTGCCACAGGACTCTCTGTTGTTTTTTAAAATTAAATTATTCTAATAGCTGAAAGCTTGTGTTGTCTCACAACTAGAATGTATAAAGTCATGATTGTAAATAACTAAATAAAGGGCCAACAAAGAACGTAGAAATGTGATGGAAACAGCGCAAATTGCAGTGATTGAATCTAGAATCATAGAACCATAGGGTTAGAAGGGACTGCAAGGGTCATCTAGTCTCACCCCCTGCCAAGATGCAGGATTTATTGTGTCTAAACCACCCAAGACAGATTGGTCTGTCCCGCCTCTTCTTGGAAACCTTCAGTGAAGGAGCTGCCACAACCTCCCTAGTGGTTTTTTCCATTGTCCTCCTGTTCTTACAGTTAGGAAGTTTCTTTTCCCCTGAGATTTAATCTAAATCTGCTGTGCTGTAGCATTGTTTCTTGTCCTGCCTTCTGCAGCATGATGGAACAACTTTTCTCCATTTATTTTACTGCAGCCTTTCACTTGAAGACCACTGTAATGTTCCCCCTTAATCACCCCTTTTCCAAACTAAACATACCCAGTTCCTTCAGCCTTTGCTCATATGCTCATCCCTTTGATCATCTTTGCCACTCGCCTCTGGATCCTATCCAGTTTCTCTACATCCTTTCTATACATTGGTGACCAAAATTGGACACACAACTCCTACTGAGGCCTAACTAGCATTGAGCAGTACTATCACCTCCCATGACTTGCATGTGCTGCCTCTGTTAATGCAACTTTAAATTGCATTTGCTTTTTTTGCAACAGCATCGCATTGTTGACTCGTGTTGAGGCTGTGATCCACCACAACTCCCAGATCCTTCTCAGCGTGCTGCTGCCAAGCCAGTTATCCCCCAATCTGTATTTGTGCGTTTGGCTTTTCTTCCTTAAGTACAGGACCTTACATTTGTTTTTTGTTGAATTTCATTTTGTTGTCTATAGTCCAGTTCTCCAATTTATCAAGATCCCTCTGACGTTTAACTCTGGTGATATTCTAAAGGAAAAGAGCTCTTAGCCCTTCTTGCAGCTGTTTCCATTGCTTCACATTTACTCAAATGTTTTAGGCTTCAGTGATGTTTGGGTTTATTGTGTGTGCTAGTTGTTTGGTTGTGTTGTGTTGGGAGAGTTGTGTGGCTTTGTGCAGGTGGCAAACAAGATGTGTACTGTGGTGAGGAACTATCTGTGTTTGTGGTTTTTGTGTGTTCTGGTTGTGTTCCTGTGTGTGCTTTTGAAGACCCCTAGTAGTTGGGCCAAGGAATCCACCATCTGCGCAGACTCCCTCATATAACCAATGAAATTGTTGCATCAAAATTACCTGTAACATAAGGGTGGTGATTGGTTGAGTTACCTCTGCTATCACAATAGTTTAGAACTGTTGGAATGGCATAGATACATGTCTTGCTGTTGCACAGGTGTAATTTGTAAAGTCAAAATGGCTGAGACCTTAACAATTGGCTACACATCATGTATCCCAGTGTTGATTCAACCTGGAAATATCCTAAACAAAAAGAGCTGTGAACCATACTTGTATCTGTTTCCATCACTTCAGGCTGGCTGTGCAGACATTCTAGGCTTCACAGCAACATACAGGATGACAGTCCTGGAATTTTATGCTGATAAAATACAAAAGTGAAAAACAGAACAAAACGTCTTGATTTTGTTGAAACAGAATGTTTTGACTGACACCCCATGAATTTCATTTCGTGGGAAATGTTGACCTTTTTTGGTTGTGATCTGATTCACACTGAAAACAGGTTTTGAAATGTCGGAATTTCCTGCAGAATTGAAATTGTGAATTTCAACTGAGCTGTAACTGGGCTTCTCTACACTACCTGCCAGATTGGAGGGCAGTGATCAATCCAGCGGGGATTGATTTATCGTGTCTAGTATAGACACGATAAATCGACTGCTGAGCGCTCTCCCGTCGACTCCAGAATGAGGCGCGCAAGCGGAATCGACGGGAGAGTGTCAGCTGTTGACTTACCGCAGTGAAGACACCACGGTAAGTAGATTTAAGTACTGAAGATCTAATCACTTCAGCTACCCTAGTCACATAGCTGAAGTTGTTTATCTTAGATCAATCCCATGCGGCAGTGTAGACAATCCCTGTGAGTCTACACTTTGGCTATAGCTGGGGTAATAATGGTTTATGTTTGGTTCATTGGCAATTTTTTAAAATAATGAAAACATAATTTTGGCTTGGGTGGGACAGGCAATGAAAATTTTCAAAATTTTCACTGTGATCACATTAGCAAGTTGGAGTTTAGTTCAGCACTTTCTGTCCTGTTATCTCCTCAGGGTGATTATTGGGTTTACCAGTGACCAGTCAGCTTTCATAAAGCATAGTATGTTTATAGGACAAAACCATTATGGAAAAAACATAAAATAATAAACAGTTCACACACACTAAGCTTACCAGCGGTCACCCTTCACCCTCAGAGGATCCTTGGAAGTCCTTACACACAGTACTGTATGCGAGGGTAAACTGAGTTTACCCACTCTTATTTGGGGAATATGGAGTTGTTTGTAAGTTACTCCTCTACTTCAGTCACCACTGCACCGTTGTTTATACAAGTTTGGTAGCTCTTTGTTTGTCTCCTATTGAGTCACGCTGACTCTTAATACAATTTTGGGACCTTTGTCTCCCAGGCCTCCTGAGCCAGGTAGAACTAGTCAATACTACTTCCCACACGTGGCAAAACCTCAAGGGACTGGGTATCTGCATAACCAGCATTAGGAAGTTGCATTAATCATCCCCTAGTGATTCCACATTCCACAGAGAACAAGCACAGTGAGCTAGGGAGCACAGATACATATAAATTATTAATACAATAGTCTATGAATGTCCCAGGTGCCCGTCATGCCTGGCACATCTCAATATCATAGTTCGCAGTTTCCACACTTTCAAGGTCTCACATCTGTCAGCGTGCACTCTCAGCTTTGCCACTATAAATCCCTAATCCCAGGAGATTGTTATGCAGAGCTGGGGAGAGTTCCTGTCCATTTATCTGGCATTATAGTCCCAGACTTCAAATACCTACAGTAAACCAATTGACAGGAATTTTTTTCCAGGCTCTCCTGCTTCCTGAGAAGTGTCATTGCTGGCTAGGGGGTGTCATGCTGTCTGGAGTGACTCACAGCTGTCAGTGGCTACCTCAGGGCAGCACTATAGCCCAAGCTGATGGTTTGTTCTATAATTAGATTTCATCAAGCCAGGAACAAATGTGAATTCTTGCATCACTGTAACAGTCTTACAACAGAGTCACAGACTCTCCAGCCTATCTTGCCACCCAGATAAAATGGACTTCATGATAAATGGTCACATAAACCAAAAATCACACCACAGGTTGTTCCCAGTCTCAAGAGACAAATCGTTTACCCCAGATCAATTGGTACCCCAGATCTTACACCAAAAGACAATGCTGGCAGCCAATTCTATAGTAAACTACCTAAAGGTTTATTAGCTAAGAAAAGGAAAGGGGAGTTATTGAGAGTTTAAAGCAGGTGTAGCAGGGTGGACACCTGCTCCTGCCTGGAAGGGCCTGAGATAGCCCAGGCAGCAGGCAGCGTGAAGGCTGAGCTGATTGGGGGAAGTGGCTGCAGCTGGGGCCACGCCCCAATCAGGCCTCAGCTGGCCCTATATAAGAGGCTGGGAGCCAGGAGCTCAAGAGTCTCTCTCTGCCTTCAGAGATAGAAGGGCCTGGTTGCAGGGAGCTAGACAGGGTACCTGAGTGGAGCAGGGCTGGGGAAAGGCTGAGGAGATGGGGAGCTCCAGCCTGGATAGCCCCAGGCTGCGGCCTGGTAGGAGGCCAAGGGGTACTGGGGGTTGCAGAGGGCAGCCCAGGGCTATTCCAAGGCAGCAGGTCCAACCCCCCCTTGCCGGTGATGAGTGGCCTATACTGCAGTCTGCCCCAGGGAGCGGGGGCTAGTTGGTGACTGGCAGTGGCCTAGTACTGAGGCAAGGTGGGGATAGTGGGTGGGGGTTTCCCAGGGAGGGGAGACCCAAATCTGTGGGGTACTGCCTGGGGGCAGCATACAGAGCAAAGGGCACCGGGGTCCTGGAAGGGACACAGGGGCCAGAAGTAGGGACAAGGCGGATCACCGGCCTGCAGAGGGCGCTCCAGACGCTGGAGGAGCTGATTCCCCAGAGTAACCAGTAGGGGGTGCCGCAGGGGTGAGTCCGGACTTCTACAGCAGGTAAAATATTTTAATAGGTGAGTCACAGTTTGTAATTCCACATGGTGACAGTGATGTAACAAACTGCCAGTTTCCCCAAAGTCTTTTCAGGGTACCCAGATTGTCTCTGGGGATCTCTGCTTTGCACCTAGTCCAAACAGTCCAGAGATGAAGGATTTTTCCTTGAATCCACATTTATAGCTTTTTCTGATAGTGTCTCTACCCATGTGGGCTTTCCCTCTGATGATGGTGAGTGGGGAATGCACTTTGGGTCTCTGACATCCAGTCATCACACCCAGCGGTCATTTGCTTTGAAGTTAGCCCTTTCACTGATTAAGTCCTTCAGTAGCATTCCACATGGCTTCTTTGAGTTATTTAGTTACAGGGCTATACACAATGTAAATGTTTGCTGCTGCACCGTAACGGGATACAGAGAAGAGAAAACAATGCATGTAACGTCCCATTAGTTTTATGAAGCCTAAACACCAAATATACTCTTCTACCTTCAAGAATCACTTGGATGTATACTACTGTACAAGTGAATTGGCCTGAGTACACTCTGGCATGACCTGGTCTGCCAGCGTCACAGGAGGCATGTGAATATATGTGCTCCCTAGCAAGAAGCAGTAACAGCCCTTTCTTGAAGGAGTGACTCAGCTGTGGGCCGTTCTGGAGCGCATGCTGCTATTTGCCCATCACTAGGCCATGCCAGGGCTTTTTCCCTGCAGAGGCCAGTCAGACCATGTGGAAATGTCCAGCTATCAATAAATGTCCGTCCTTTCCCATGCCAAAAAGAGCAGCTGTGATAGTCTAGCCCCCTGCTGGGCCCTTTTGGAAATCCAGCCATAGATGTCACAATGGGAACTGCTGGGTGCTGAGGCCTTCTAGAAATGTGGCCACTTTACGTAGGCACCTCAGTGGGAAAGGAGCTCTTTTGAAAATCTGGCCCCCGTTGTGGGGATGAGCATGCAAAAGTCTAGCCCTGAGTGCTTTATCCAAAGCCTATTAAAGCCAATGGGAGTATTTTAATTGTCTGCAATTGTCTCGCCATGTTGGGTGAATTTAGTGTGTAGGGACTTGTCAAATACATGGACTTCCTCCCATGCATAAGTGTTGGAAGGATCAGGGCCCAAGTCATAACATTTTACTCCTGAAATGCAGGAAATTTCCCATCCCAAGAGGACAATCTTACTGACAAAATTTGATGTAAAACTAGCTGGCAGCCATCAAGAAAGTAGAAAGCAAACAACAATATTTTGGCTGGTTTCCAACTTTTTCATGCTGCTTTTTCTCATATCCCATTTGAACTGTGGAATTGTCATGTGTTTTGTTTTTTTAAGAGATCGTTCCGAAATGAACATTAGAAAACCAGCTGTTGTGCAGAAAAAGTAATTGACAGTTGGCTTTTAAGCATGCATTTCTTATTGTGAAACAGTAACAATTAGAATCCATGGTCACCTTGTTTTCAATATGACTTCAAGGGTCTTCATTATGGTCTGAGTCCTGCTAGGGAAGAATTGCTTGATATCTCCTGCATTTTCCTTGGCTTAATTTCATTCCAGCTAGTGTCCCTTGGAGTACCCTGAACAATTCTTTTAGCTCCACCATTCAGGGACCAGTTGCTCACACTGAATACTGCCTTACCAAACATATAATCAATGAAATGATTGGGAGTTAGGGACCTAAAAACCTTTGTGAATCCCACCCTAAGTTACTATTCACTGTAAAATAGCACAACTGGGACCTCAAAGAGTAGGAGATAATATTTCTCCAATCCCATGGAATCATAGGCTATGTATTTGTTGGCGGTGGCATAAGAGTGCGGAGTCCATGCACTTCACGCTCTGCTAGCACTTGTTTAAACAGTAATGTAGACAGTGAGCATCTGCTTAGGGGAGTAGATTATTCCCCTCTATCGAGGGAAGTGATTATTCCCCTCTATTCGGCACTGGTGAGGCCACAGCTGGAGTATTGCGTCCAGTTTTGGTTCCCCCACTACAGAGGGGATGTGGACAAATTGGAGAGAGTCCAGCAGAGGGCAATGAAAATTATTAGGGGGCTGGGGCACATGGAGAGGCTGAGGGAACTGGGCTTGTTTAGTCTGCAGAAGAGAAGAGTGAGGGGGGGATTTGATAGCAGCCTTCAACTACCTGAAGGGGGGGTTCCAAAGAGGACGGAGCTAGGCTGTTCTCAGTGGTAGCAGATGACAGAACAAGAAGCAATGGTCTCAAGTTGCAGTGGGGGAGGTTTAGTTGGATATTAGGAAAAACTTTTTCACTAGGAGGGTGGTGAAGCACTGGAATGGGTTACCTAGGGAGGTGGTGGAATCTCCATCCTTAGAGGTTTTTAAGGTCAGGCTTGACAAAGCCCTGGCTGGGATGATTTAGTTGGGGTTGGTTCTGTTTTGAGCAGGGGATTGGACTAGATGACCTCCTGAGGTCCCTTCCAACCCTGATATTCTTTGATTCTAGTAAAGACCTGCTAGAACCTTCTAGGTGAGCGGTGGACACTACTGATTTAGTTGCCTTAATGTACCCTTTCTACACATCCTAACACATCATACGTCATTGGAAAGCTTGTTATGTCTACTTTAAGATGAGGTAGGATGAGGATCTGTCAAGTGGTGCCGTTACAACATATATGGGGATAAACAGTTATATCATCAACCCATTAAAATGACCACTTTGAAGTATTTGCATTCATTTTGGTCAGTGTAATGACTCTGTGTATTATTCTGAGACATAACATGGGATTTCCTTGTGACCACATTTGTACAGGTGTCATTAGGGTTCTAGATTTTTTCAAACATTGCACACTTCTAAGAGAATGTGCCCAGGCAGAGTAAGTGACTGACTCATCTCTCCCACACTTCAGTGCTATTTCTTGTGATGCTGGACTATAGGCAGATTGTTCTTGAAATACCACTCTAGACCCTGAATGGAAGGTATTCTTTCCATATGCAGTCTCTACATTGATGTCTATATCATCATCCGCTTTATGGATGAGATTTCCACCAGCATGAAATGGTACAATTCTGTTTGGAATGAACACACCTCCCTGCAGCCTTTCTACTTCAGTTTTTGCAGCATTAGTGATGAACTGCCTCAGCTCAGTAGAACGGATGCTGAATCCAGGATGGTGCAGCATGCCAATTAAACTGCAAGACCGAAACTCATGGTGTAGATGTGTGGCAAGGCTTCTGTGCAGTGGGGTGCTAGGTTGGGTACTGTTAAATACTATGCACGCTGCAATTGAGAGGCACCTTCTTTGAATGTCTGCTGGAGGATGATGCCCATTGCTCTCTGAATTATACAACTCTTTATCAACCAAAGGACAAACTCCTGCCCCGACTGGGGCAAGCACAAAAGTAGCTGAACTCTGTAAACTACAATCCCCTGGCTTTGCCTCATTCTCTGAGGCTTTCATTTTGGCTATTTCAGACCAAACAATTGAAGCAGAATTATACAAAACTGCGTATTTGTTTGAAAGCTGTTCATGGGAGTCACTCACCAGAAGAGTGTCCACAAAATATATGGACGACTTAAGTTCCTGCTTTTAGATTACTTGCAAGTTGGATAGCATGAGCTAATGTTGCACTACATAGAGCAATGGCAGACTTGCTTTGTCCATGCTGGGCACGGAATGAAATTTCAGAACCACAATGTCTTTCTAATCTTGCCTGTAATGTGCTACTGAAATAGCTTGCAGTTACTTCATCTGAGGGGAAATGGGGCTTTATATCTTTGTAGCAGATTGGACAGGAGAAAAGCCTCCTCGTTGTACATAAGACCATTGTCTGTCTCTTCAATCAGCTGATAAAATACAATGTCTTAAAGTGACTGTTGTTGCAGTGGAACTAGATGGTGTTGGTTTAAGATTTGTTTTATTCAAGTTGGGGGTGAAAAGACATGTTGAGTGATAAGCAACAGAGGGTCCTGTGACACCTTTAAGACTAACAGAAGTATTGGGAGCATAAGCTTTCGTGGGTAAGAACCTCACTTCTTTAGACTAACACGGCTACCCTTCTGATGTTGAGTGATAAATGCCATCCTTAGCAATCAAGTCTTCCCCAGATAGTCTGTGCAGCATGTCACCTCCTCTTTGAAGTGCTACCTCCCTTAAATTGGTTACTTTCTCAAACCTTCTATTTTATGAAGTTTCTTGTCTTTCCTGTGTGTATTTTTCCTCAAGCAAACACTGCAACTGGACCAATCTCTGGAAGACGTGCTTGCTCTGGTGGCTATAGAAGTAGGTGTGCATGATGCTCTCTGATCAGATTGTCTGTTTGCTTTTCTGGGTACAATATAACTCTGACATGTGCCAAATTCAACTTGCTTCTGTATTTCTGAAAGCAATCCCTGTGATAGAGTATTGGTGGCACATCATCAAAAGTAGAAAACTCATCCACTACCTGTCAATACAATTCATCTCTCCTGGCTTCTGCAGCTAGCATCACTTAATTCTGTCCAGCACCGGTGGCTTTGGACAGTTTTTTGTATTTGTTTACTTTCCTGACAAAGGGCACACAATTCAGAGTTTGTGAAGAGTCTTTTTCTCTTTGATGTAAGCATTAAAGGGCTTGTATCTTCCATGTCTTCATATACTGTAACTTCTCTGTAGAGGTAAACTTCCCAAAGTACACTGTTAGCATTACCACTACCACTTCCACCATTTTTTCATTTTGTACAAGTATACAGATTTGTACTAAATTACACATAAATTAGATCTATATGTAAGTATCAGAATTGCCAGTTTTGTTTAGTGAGCACTTTCACGGAAGCCCAATATGAAGCTGTGTGTTATCTCTAACACTAATACTGATCTGTGCATAAGTGTCACTGAATTAAAAAGCTAGTTTCTAGAATATTTCAAAGGCTAGTACTGCATGCATAGGCAACTACAAATTAAAATCTTCTTCCAGGCAGACTAGATGCTACATTGTATGTACAAAAGCTTACAAGTGGAGAGGCATTACATTAGGAATTCACATATATTTATATCTACCCACTATGCAGTACCTTCCGTGTGAGACTGATCTGGTCAGCACACTTCAACTGAAAATTAGAGAAAGCTATTACCACTTGTGAGATACTTTGACAAGTGAAAATATGCAACGTGAAAACATTTCATGTTAGTATATTGCAAAATGTTATTTGCCATTTTCCCCACTTGCTAAACAGCTTCATCATTCCTAAAAATATATACTTGCCCATGCAAAACCAATACAAATCTTAATACCAGGTTGTTTGGTAGCTTTGACCAATAAACACCATATTAAGTTGGTAAACTCTAGTCATAGACATGTTTCAGTGTTTCTGGAATTGTGCGAAATATGACAGTATCTCATTTGGGGTGCCGTTGTTTCTCCTCACCTATAGGCTTATGACTCCACTTGACAGCTCCACATCAAACTTCATCTAAATATAAAGAAATAAGCTTTCAAATGATATTTGATGTGTAGGTGGGTATGCTAAACTTTTTGGCCCTTTTTGAGAACTGACACATGCCTATTAGGATGTAATATACACTCACAGCTTTCTACATGCCCAAGCAGTACCTGCCACAACTACACTGCTGGTTTTGGCAGTGTCATGTCCCACTACCAGAGTTTTTCCCTGAGATGGGGAAAGGCTCCGGCAACAGGAAAAGACTCTGGCAGAGGGGAGGCAGCGGGGAAAGGCTCTGACAGCTCCCTACTACCGGAGACTCCCCACCCCTACCCCATCTGAGCCTTTCACTGCCACATGTAGCTATGTGCTCCAGTGTGGATGCAGCCTGCTTTCCACTGCCGCATGTAGCTACACCTAACTTACATGTTACTGCCAGCATAGACAAGGCCAGAGAAATGTAGGGCTGGAAGGGACCTCAAGAGGTCATCAAGTCTAGTCTCCTGAGCTGAGGCAGGATCAGGTAAACCTAGATCACCCCTGACATGTATTTTGTCCAACCTGATCTTAAAAACCTCCAAGAATGGGGATGCCACAACCTCCCTTGGAAGCCTGTTCCAGAACTTAACTACTCTGATAGTCAGAATGTTTTTCCTAATATCTAACTTAAATCTCCTTAGCGGCAGATGAAGCCATTACTACTTGTCCCACCTTCAGTTGACATGGAGAATAACTGATCACTGTCCTCTTTATAACAGCTCTTACCATAGGTCTCCACTCAGTCTTTTCTCAAAACTGAACATACTCAGCTCTCTCAATCTTTCTTCATAGGTCTGGTTTCCTAAACCCTTTAGCATTTTTATTGTGTTTTTTTTTCTGGACTCTTTCCTAAAATACAGCTCCCAGAATCGGACACACCATTCCGAGTAGAGTGACAATTGTCTCCTATGTTTTACATACAACGTTCCTGTTAAATCACAGAATATTAGCCTTTTTTGCAACTGCATCACATTGTTGGCTCATATTCAGCTTGTGATACAATATAACCCCCAGGTCCTTTCCAGAAGTACAACCACCTAGCCACTTATTCCCCATTTCATAGTTGTGCATTTGACTTTTCCTTTCTAAGTGTAGTACTTTGGACATGTCTTTATTGAATGTCATCTTGTTGATTTCAGACCAATCCTCCAATTTGTCAAGGTCATTTTGAATTCTAATCCTGTCCTCCAAAGTGCTTGTAACCCACCCACCCCCAGCTTGGTGTCATCTGCAAAATATGTAAGTGTACTCTCCACTCCATTATCCAAGTCATTAATGAAAATGTTGAATAGTACCAGACCCAGGACTGACCCCACTAGATATGCCTTCTCAATTTGACAGCGAACCATTGATAACTACTCTTTTGAGTATGGTCTTTCAACCAGTTGGTCACTCACTTTATAGTAATTTCCTCTAGACTAGGGGTTCTCAAATTTGGGCCGCGCCACTTCCCACAACTCCCATTGGCTGGGAACGGCGAACCGCAGCCAGTGGGAGCTGCAAGTGGCCGTACCTGTGGACGCTCAGGTAAACAAAGCGTCTGGCGGCCCACTAGGGGCTTACCCTGAAGAAACTGCGGCCCAAGTTTGAGAACCCCTGCTCTAGACCACGTTTCTGACTAGATTGTAATCCTGGTGCATAGCACTTTGATCCAGACCCATGGAAGTCAACTACATTACTGTGGAGTAAAGGGTTACTCACTGTAAGGGAATTAAAATCTAGCACTTAGAAGGCATGTTGCCTTTTTACATATATAAATACTTGCACATGCACACACCAACATTAAGATTGCAAATCCCAGCACTCAAAAGTTAGGAAATGCCTTTTTTAAGGGCAACATTAACTCTGTCATCTCATACATACGCATTATGGTGCAGCCTTTAACTACATGATCATATGTTATTTCCCCCACTATTTTTCAGTGTTGCTGGCCTTGGTGCTGTACCCTGGAAGGGAAAACCACCGTCAGCAATAGGTGCCAGGTGCAACTGCACAGTTCGAACAGCCAGAGGAATGCCTCTGACTATGAAGGTTAACTAAGACAGTGTGACAAGTGACAGGTGCTGCAATTTCTGTAAAAGGTTAAAAGGTCCCAGCTGGTCAGATGGCTGCTCAAGGTGGAGTAAAAAAGAAAGGGAAGCTGGGTGAAAGGGGAAGCATGTGCCCTCTTCCTTCCTGGCTGGCTGAATTGGGTCAAGCCTCCTTGGAATTATTGCTCAGTGTTCTCAGTTGATTTGCTGTTTGTTTCTGTGATTGTTAGTGGATAATAAACAAGACCTGAGGAATGGACCTTAAAGGACTGAAGCTTGGAGTTTTATTTCCATGTCCAAGCTGGAAAGACCACCCACCTGCATACAGGCACTTTGGAGGGATGCTGCTATATCTCTGTGCAAAGCACGCTGCAGATAAATACAATTTCAGCTCCACTGTCATGAAACAGCAATGCTAGCAAGCTGCTGGTTACACAGGACCTTATAACTCCTGCGAGCTGATGTATTTAATGTTGAGATGAAGGTCCAGGTAGGATCAGGCTGTGGAAAGCTTGTGTATATTACCCATTAATGATGACCCAACTCGCATGATCACTGAGCAATTCAGTGCTTAGTGAATAAACCTCATAGGCCGTGGTCTTAAGGCTTCATGTTTGAATGGCATGATTTCTGGATTTCCTAGACCTGCTGCCGGGATGAATAATTCCTTTGGGTTTTGCATGTTTACTGAACACACACGCTCATGATTAGATTGTGGTCGGTGACTCAGCCAGTTTCAGGACACCGTACATTCGCCCTGTACAGAGCAGAATAACAGTACAATAACTCCTCACTTAAAGTCGTCCCGGTTAACGTTGTTGCGTTGTTCCGTTGCTGATCAATTAGGGAACAGGCTCGTTTAAAGTTGTGCAATGCTCCCTTCTAACGTTGTTTGGCAGCCACCTGCTTTGTCCACTGCTTGCAGGAAGAGCAGCCCGTTGCAGCTAGCTGGTGAGGGCTTGGAACCAGGGTGGACCAGCAGCCCCCCATCAGCTCCCCGCTCCCATATGTTCCCTGTGCTGTAGCCGCCCAGCAGGCTATCAATTGCGGGCAGTTCATCTGTCCCTCCCCCCCACTGCCCTGTGCTGCTCCTGCCCTCTGCCTTGGAGCTGCTCCCAGAGACTCCTGCTTGCTGTGTAGGGAGGTGGGGGATAATGTCAGGGTGTCCCCCTCCTCCCTGCTCCTGCACCCCACTTACCCCTTCTCCATATAGAGCAGGGAGGGGACAGGGATGGAGAGAGACATAGAGAGCTTGGGGCAGCAGCCGCAGTCTCAACTTCCTGATCCACTTAAAAAGACAATGCACTTAAGAGTGGGTCAGCTTACTTAAAGGGGCAGTGTGCATCGCTCTCTCTTTCTCCCACACACAAGGTGTGTGTCTCTCTGTCTGCTATGCTGTCTCCCCTCCCTTGTGTTCATGCTGCCTTGTGTGAGAGGCTACATTAACAACAATGTGTTAACCCTTGAGGGAACAGCCGAGTGTTAGTTCATCATTTAGCAGCAAGGCATTCCCTGGGCAATATCCCTCCCTCTTCCACCCTCTAACTTCACCACCTCAACCAAGCTTCACAATCATCATAGCTGTGAACAGTATTAAAACATTTACTGTGTGTATATCTATATAATATATAGTTTTTTTGTCTGGTGAAAAAAATTTCCCTGGAACCTAACCCCCCCATTTACATTAATTCTTAGGGAGAAATTGGATTTGTTTAACATTTTGCTTAAAGTCGCATTTTTTCAGGAACAGAACTACAACGCTAAGCGAGGAGTTATTGTAATTGAAGCTAGAGTCTCTCATGTGGCACAGATGGTTCCAGCACCCTGATCCTCAGAGCAGAACTTAAAGCACTGGGCATGCAGCTCCAAGTTCTAAATTAGGGACATTAATCTTAGGCCAACCCATAATTCATAATGAAAGATTTCAAGATTCTAGCTGAATAGAAACATAGAAATAGTTGGTTACCCCATGACAGCTGTCAGTACTACAGTAGACTGAATATTCACAAAGAGGAATGGGTGATTTCTTGTTATGATCTTTAGTGTTTGCAAATTGATATTTTTGTTTTTAATTGTCTGTGTACACTAGGGATAATATTTTTCAAAAGCAACTAAGTCCCATTTTCAAAAATGCCTGAGTCGCTTTTGAAAATGGGACATAAGTTCTCAAGTCACTTAGGTATTTTTTGGATCATATTACCTCAAGAGTCTCCTTAAAATGTGCCTGTGACAGATAATTTAACAGCTGAACTTCAAATGTTAGATCTGTTTTATTTTTGGCTAATTTTTTTCCATTGCATCCTTGAAACATGTCTGGTGCAATTTCACTTCCAGAACAGAGTATGTTTGTGTATTGCAATACTCAGGGATTTTTATGACCTTAACATCAAGCATCTTGAAATGTGAAAGTGTCTGTTGTTTTTCCTGGGGGCTCTCAGACTGTAATTGGCTCATTATTTGTATGTTAATCTCCTTTCAGTTTGGGCTAGGAATCCTTAAGGCTGTGGTTGCTGCATTGTTTTGTGATACTGATCTCCCAAAGGGAAACTTGTAAAATGCAGTCTCCCTCCCCTGGGGAAATTCCAATACATCAACATTTGTTTTGGTTCTGAATCAGGACAAAAAGTCAAAATATTGAATTTTTTCTCAAATGAAAAGTTCAGAAAAATGTTGATTCAGAAATGTTGAAATGATGCATTATGGGACAGGTAGTCTAGCTGGGAAGGATAGCCCACAGGGGAAAATGGGAGTATGAGCAACCCAGAACTACAGTCCCCAGGGGGCACTGTGGAAGCTCTGGACACAGGGACTTGACCCAAAACAAAACATTTGTTTAGTTTCTTGACTGAAAATTCCACATAGGTAATGATTAAAAAAATTCAATGACAACCCCATTTTCTGACGATCAAATATCTTGCTTGGAATGTCTTGACCAGTCCCAGTGTGAATATTGGAGTCCTACAACAGCAAGGGTCAAGAGTGTTCCCAGACATCAGCACCCTAAAGGAGCACTGCACTAGGCAATAAGCGAGACAGGCTAAGGGAAAGAGGGGGAGAAACCCAGAGAGAGAGGCAATGAGAGCCCTGGGGAAGGCCCATGCTACTGAGGGCTGACTGATAGGTAGTGCCTCCATCGCCCCGAAATGCACTACTTGCATTTCCAATCTGGTGTGAATGGCGAGCAGAAGAGCCATTGTCTCTCCCCAACGGGCTGAGTGAGCCAACAGTACCTTTTAGAGATGCTCTAGGACTTTGGTTTGTGTGTGTTATACTCCGTGGTGGCCACCACAATCTGCGAATTCTACTGCACAAGTCCGCTTTTGCCAGCCCTGGCAATTTCATTGTGAGTCTCATAATATTTGACAGGCCCCAGCTACTGGAGTCATGTGATTGCATGAGAATCACTTTTTTTTTAAAAGAAAAGGTAGATGTGACCAAAAGTGCCCCCTGTTGTCACACCCTACACACCATTGTAATATTTTTATACAAAATATGCATTGTGAGATATCGTTTAAAAACTAATCACTTGCCGGTCAATAATATCATGGTGAAATGTATGTAACAACATTATATGTAAGGTTATGAATTCCTCCTGAATGAGGATGTTAGTACATGTTCAAACCCACACAGCCCTGACTAGGCAAAAGTTGTTAAACAGGTCTGTCCTAAATAAAACAATGTGTGTTTACCTCAATTTAAATGTAAGGTGTAAACAGGCTCCCTAAGACAGCAAGGGGGGAAATGCCAGTAGACAAGGCAAACCCACATTTCAGCATAGACGGGGAGAAGACAGAGCATGAAGCCACCTTCCTCACCAGATTCCACCTTGCCTTTTTTACTGTTGAATAAACTTTTGCTTTAATGAGTCATCCTCAGAAGAATCCACTTCAAAGCGTGACTGGACTATGAAATGGAAGGGCAAAACCACCCC
This sequence comes from Terrapene triunguis, assembly GCF_002925995.2. NCBI lineage: Eukaryota > Metazoa > Chordata > Testudines > Emydidae > Terrapene > Terrapene triunguis. Next base: position 10,434,264 of record NW_020664487.1, on the reverse strand, counting down.
AAGGCCTCACACACACACACACACACACACACACACACCCTGAGAGGAAGGAACCAGCCTTTGACTTTGGGGAAGACACTGACCTGAGAATTTGGTCAGCCATATTGCTGGGAACATATGATAAGGATTTTACTTTGAACCAAATCTAGCTCTCTGGAATGAGACAAGTAGTTTCTATCCCTTGTGGTTGTAGAGTAGAGATTGAAAATGTGACCACTAAAAACCGAAGAACCAGCAGGCAAATAAAAAGTACCAGTTGTTGATCCATTTTATAAAATCTCATTATTTTAAAGCCAATTGCATGGTTTTTTGCATCATGACTAATGGTTTTTCAATCTTTTGAGGAGGGCAGTATGGCTACCATCATCTTATTTTTTATGGCTTCTACCCTAGAACGCTTTTTTCATTTTGTAGATTTTAAGGCCAGAAGGGACCATTGTGATCATCTAGTCTGACCTCCACCGAACACAGCCCAGTCAGTCATTCTTGCGTCAAGCCCAGTAACTTCTGTGTATATTTTCTTTAAAGTGCTTATTGCAAGGTCAATAAAAATATGGTACCAATACAGACCCCAAATTATGGGAATTAAAGGAAGAAAAGGAAAACAATCCTTAGGATATACATACTGAGAACCCTTGTAGGTAGCCATCGTAGGCCATTATAAGCATTTAGAATTTGTTTTTATTGGAAAGTATTTCAGTGTGCTATAAAATGCCATATAAAATAGGATTGTATTGCGTAAATACAAACATTTGGAGGCTTAGAAAGCCATTTGGCAATCAGATGTGTGGAGTTCTATTTTACAGATCCCTCCAATGTTATTAGAAAACTGACATCTAATAAAACTTAATTCTACAACATTAAAATATTCTCTTATTTGCTGTGGGAAAAGCCTCCGTACCAGGGGAGAGGGTGTGGGGGAGGAAAAGGCCTTTGGTTGCTTAGCAACTCATTCCCACATTTCTACTTTAGTGCAAATGAGACATTACAGGCTGAGAGTGGATGAAATATTGTGATTACAGGAGTAGCTTTCAGCTTGAAGTTATCATATGCAAATAAAATGGGGAAAGAAGAAGCAACGAGCACATTATTAATGTGATGGGGAAAGGGAAGCTGTGGGTTGCATTCAAACTCTAAAGAGCTGCAAAGCTCCCATAAATGTCATAGCCAAACCAAAAACTATTATCCATATTCCAAACAGCATTGCCTAGCATTAAGTTTAAGGAGGGCAGGAATGCATGGCCAGTATTGCGCAATCAAGTATGGAGGCTCTCCAAGGTATGAAATAAGGAGCAGTGATTTATTTTAGCGACGGAGGGGTCCTTTACCTCCAGGGATCTAGCTGAAATTTTCAAACAAAGCACTTTCTTCTGAAGAGAGAGAAAGTGTTATCTGGACCCAATCCTGCTTCCTGAACCTCCACCAGGATTTCAAAAACACTCAGCACCCACAATTGTTGTGGCTAGATTTTTTTCCCAAAGGGTGCAGCCCCAGCAGTTCCCATTGGAAAAGCAATCCCTTGATGGCTCTTTGGTGTCTAGAGACATACCCCTTTGGTGGGTCAGCCCAATACCCAATGAAGGGATCAGCCCTTTATAAATGGGTCGCACTGCATCACCCTCCCCTTCAGGGAAAGGAGGGGTCATCTACTTCCACAGTACTGTACCTCCTTCTGCTGGGCACCAAATGACCCAGGATTGTCCATGTAGGGAGGAGAGGAAAGGAAAGCCTGAGGCTGCCTTGCCTTCCCAAGGAGCCCCCTCCACAATGGTGAGCCCCCTTTAAAGGAGCGGGGGTCTGGCAGCAGTGGTGGTTAGCAGTAGATTCTGCTGCCTTAAGTCAATTGTAGTCATGTTGTTAGGTTGCATGTGGGACCCATCAAAGATACTCCGCCAGTGTGAAGGGACAGAGCCGAGGGGGGGTTGGAAGCAGGCTCCACTCTTCAGAATTCTGTGGGGACCAGGGCCTACTGTCCTGACAGAATAGCTGTGTTGAAACTCTGCAGAGGAGTTTTATATCATCCTGAACTTCCTATTCCGTCACCCAGCGCTTGCTGCAAGCCATGGAAAGTTCCCAGGCATCAGATCTTAAAACCTTGACATTTTTCTACTTAGAAGTGCTATTTTGGGCAATGTTCAGAGGTTAGATGCAAATGTTCCTTGCCTTCTAAGATGGTTTCAGGGTGCTAAAACCAGACTGATTTAAAGGTGGAAGGATACAAAAAATAGTCCCAACTTAACCAAAAAAATCTATGCTATGTTGCTAATAGAGAATACATAGTGGTAGCAACATAAAGGCAAATCCCAAAGGGAGGCAGCCTCCTTGCAGATGAAGGACCACCTGCATTGATTTCGAGCTAGGTTCTTAATGTGGCTGACTATTCAGTTCATGTCCATCACTGGTAATCTTATTGTGCCACTAAAACGTTTCAGTGACTATGTGATCATCAACTGTGTAGCAAAAAGAACAGGAGTACTTGTGGCACCTTAGAGACTAACAAATTTATTAGAGCATAAGCTTTCGTGGGCTACAGCCCACTTCTTCGGATGCATATAGAGTGGAACATATATTGAGGAGATATATACACACACACACATACAGAGAGCATGAACAGGTGGGAGTTGTCTTACCAACTCTGAGAGGCCAATTAAGTAAGAGAAAAAAACTTTTGAAGTGATAATCAAGATAGCTCAGTACAGACAGTTTGATAAGAAGTGTGAGAATACTTACAAGGGGAGATAGATTCAATGTTTGTAATGGCTCAGCCATTCCCAGTCTTTATTTAATCCTGTGTTGATTGTGTCTAGTTTGCATATCAATTCCAGCTCAGCAGTCTCTCGTTGGAGTCTGTTTTTGAAGTTTTTCTGTTTTAAGATAGCCACCCGCAGGTCTGTCATTGAATGGCCAGACAGGTTAGTGTTCTCCCACTGGTTTTTGAGTATTATGATTCCTGATGTCAGATTTGTGTCCATTAATTCTTTTGTGTAGAGACTGTCCAGTTTGTGTAGCAGTATTCCTTGGTAAACAAGCTTTGTAATTCATTGGTCTTCAGTCCACATGATGGTACAGTGTGTTACAATGGCATTATTAACCGTCCTGTGCGTTAACCTGCAAAACTCACTTCTGGTTTTGCTGTTCACCCTCAATTCAACAAAGATAGCACACCTCATGTGTTCAATATATGCTGCTTTGACTCTTATGTGGATGATTACTTGTTAACAGGTTCCATATAATACCAGAATTTCAATTCTCCTGTATGTATATTTGGAATTCTACTGTATCATGTGCGGAAAGCCTATGTGAATTATGGTGTTTGCCTGACTGCGAATGCAAAACAGTAGTTCGTAATTTAAAATGGTATCTCTTAAATTAAACTCCTGTTGAGCAAAAACATTATTTACTGGAGTTTAAATTTCATCATGCTGTTTGCATATACTCTTTACTCAGTTTAAGTTTATTTGCAAAAGAACACTGGTGCCAAAAACCACTGGTTTGGAGAGCTGCTGTATCTAGCAGCTTGGGGTGGCTGGCATGGCTCTAGCTTACAAAATTATTATTTTTGATACTTGTATCCTCAAAACATGAGTCCCCCTTTTAACTTATGTACTGCAAATCCAGTGATAAGCAAAAAGGTCATCCATTCAATGAGGCATTTTATTTAGTCATGTGGGTATGTCAGTTTTGAACTGATGAGCTAGAGTCTTAAAACACTCACACCTGAGAGAGTCACTCAGTTGATATCTGTGGACTTGTCCACATGCTGGGGTAATGCATGCTATGGGGGTATGATTTCAAAAGTGCGCTCATATGTTACCATTAATTGGTCTGTATAGACCCTGCTGATGTACACTACAGGTTTCCCTACTGTGCTTTAAGATAGTGCTGTCTACAGAAGGCTCAGTAGGGACCAATTAATGAACAATACATTACTGTACTTTAGAAATCACATCTCCTTAAAGCGCATTACCCCAACATGTAGACAAGCCATGACTGTGGCGTCTGCTCTTTCAAGGTATATGTCCCCACCCTTTTGATTTTTTCCTGGGTGAAACATGTGCACAAACATGCTCTCTTGCAGGAGCACATAAGGCCTGACAAGCATGGGCCATGAATCAGCCGTGCAAAGATCTCAAACTATGTCGACCATCCCTTGTTGGCAGTGCAGATGGACAGAGAATTGGGTTAGGAATGGGGGTTGGCTAGTGGGTCAGCAAAGCCAAGTCTAGAATACCACAACCACTGGCTTTCTTTTCCAATTGTGATGCTTCCTGGTTTTACAGATTCACAGATTTTGAGGCCAGAAGGGACCATTATGATCATCTAGTCTGATTTCCTGTATAACACAGTCCAGAAAACCTTATTTGGTGTTCCCATTTCAAACCCATAACTTCTGACTTTAGAGTATATCTGTTGTGAAAACATCCTGTCTTGATTTAAAGACTTCAAGTGACGCAGAATTCACCACATCCTTAAGTTGTTCCAATGGTTAATTCCCCACACTGTTAAAAAATGTGCTTTATTTCCAGTCTGATTTAGTCTAGTTTCAGCTTCTAGATGTTGGATTTTGTTATGCCTCCGTCTAGATCTGAGATCCCTCTTCTACCAGACATCTTCAGCAGATGTAGAGACTTAATCTTAGACTTGAATCTGAAGTGCAGCCACATGTAAATGTGTGTGTGTGTGGGGGGGTAAGAGTTAAGCAGACATCCAAAATTATCCCGTTTGGATTAGGTTCCTTTAACTAAAGCCCATCTCTGCTTTGGTTGTCAGTATAGAAATCCTGTATTGAAACAAAGTGTGAAATCATTGTGAAGAGTGAATAGATCATATGACATTTGAAGAAGACTACAATGTCACTGTGGCCATTTGAACAATATCAAAATAGCAAATAAGTGTCTTCATTGAAGGTGGTTTATTGTTCCCAAACATTCATTGGGTTGTCTTGTCTCAGTAGAAAAAACGACTATGGAGATAAAGTAAGTTTCTGTAAACTTTAATGGAGAATGGATGAGCAACTGAAACAGGAGCTGAGATAAAATAATGATCGTTACTATCACTTGGAAGATGCCAGGATACATTTTACAGTGTTTTCCCCTTAATTTAATTGTAGAAAACGTTGTGCAAGGGCTTCAGGGAAATAGAAATGTCAAGGCCAGAGAGATGATGTGGGAATTAGACAAACCTTGGGAACAAAATGAACCATGTAGCCAGCAAGTCTTTCCAAATAGTTCTCAAATTCAGATACTTAGGCTTGTATTCACTGCAAAGTTTTGCTGGCATGGTGATGTTGATTAGGATTGTGAAAAAATCACATCCCCTAGCTGACGTAGCTATGCCACCAACACCTCTTCCCCTCTACTCTGCTTATGTCATCTGTGCCAACAGAAGAGCTATATTGACATTGCTAATGTTGTTCACAGTGTAGCTATGATGGCAGAAAAGCTCCTTCTGTTGGCTTGCGCTGTACTTCCACTGGAGGTTTGCCAGCACAGCTATATTTGCAAAGCATAGAGAAGCCCTTAAAGGAGGACATACAAGTCACGCATTTTGGACTGCCCTAGCATAATCCTCTTTACAGTGAATGTGGAACATAAAACCAAAATGTTAGAATGCAGAAGGAATTTTTGTTTATGTGAAGGCAGAAGATTCACAAATCACAGGCCCTAATTTAGGAAAGTATTTAACCAAGTGTCTAACTTGTAGCCAGGGGACTATGTGTGTGTTTAAAGTGAGGCACCTTGTTAAGTTCTTTGAGTCAGGGGCCATCTGAACTGCCATGAGTTGTACAGTTTCTCCAATGAAAAGGGCATTATGTAGAAACACCTCTTCCATTGCTTATCGCAAACCCGCTCACCGCTCTGCACAGCTGTTAGAAGAGGTGAGGGTCTGTAGAGGAGGTGGGAAGATGATGCAGCGCCACCCAGTTGAGTCAGTAGGTGCTGACCCCTCCCATGTCAAAGGGGTACTAATGTTTCGTAACCTGGCCCAGACCATGTGACAGGAGCCAGGAGATAAGGCCCAGTTTTTTACAAGCCTTCCTGGGTCTCACTCATATCACCTGGTGTTGGATGAAAATTTAATCCTTCGTTCTGGCAGAAGAACTGAGGGAGGAGGCCATGACCCTTTGTTAAGTACACTCATTTCTAGGGCAATTTAAAAGCCATCCAAGTCAATGGAGCTTCTTATGGGAGCAAATGTACTTGACCTGCATACATGGGTGCAGGGTCCTTCCCAATATCAGGTTGTCCAGTGTGCTGGCTGGATTTTTATGGCTAATTCTGTTTAATCCACTGTATAAAATGATTCCTTGCTTTTGATATGACAGCCACACAAGTCCTCCATTTCTCTAACTCCTGGGTGAAATGGGCTCTTTACCATTTTAGCCTATAGGAAGGCAGCACTAGGCAGAGAGGTCGTGAATGGGTTATCTGTCCCCTGAGCATGCAGCAGAGGGAGTTTCCATGCTATTCCCACTGTAGCGGGGTGGTCACCCGCTCCTGCTCTGAAGGGCTTAAAACAACCCTGGGAGAGGGCTGTGGCAGGGCAAAACAGTGAGCCTGAGCTGATTGGGGAAGCAACCGCAGCTGGGCCACGCCCCAATCAGGCCTCAGCTGGCCCTATATGGGAGGCTGGGAGCCAGGAGCTCAGCCGTCTCTCTCTAGCTGTAGAGGGAGATGGACCTGGCTGCGGGGACCTGAGCAGAGTACCTGAGAGGAGCAGGGCTGGGGAAAGTCAGAGGAGCTGGGGAAGCTCCAGCCTGGAAAGCCCCAGGCTGCAGCCTAGCAGAAGGCCATCGGGTACTGGCGGTTGCAGAGGGCAGCCCACGGGTAGGCAGAGGCAGCAGGTCCAAACCCTCCTTGCCAGTGATGAGTGGGTTATACTGCAGTCTGCCCCAGGGAACGGGGGCTCGTTGGTGACTGGCAGTATCCTATGACTGAGCCAGGGGGGGATTAGAGGGTTGGGGGTTCCCCAGAGAGGGGAGGCCCTGAGAGAAAGGGGTTCCTGCCAGGGGGCAGCACCGCAGATAACAGGGCACGGGGTCTGGGAGGGACACGGGGGCCAAGCAGTAGCGGGACACCAGCCTGCAGAGGGCGCTCCAATGGCTGGAGAGCTAATTCCCGGAGACGACCAGCAGGAGGCGCCACAGGGGTGAGTCCCGCACGTTTACACCCACGAACAAAAAACCCCACAGCATTTAAGGAAGAGCTGTGGGGGGAGGTAACTTACGGGTTGCACCATAGCAGGGTGTGATTATGCAGTTTCCATCAGCCAGAAACTCTGCGTAGAGTATGCAATGGGCTGGAACCAGGGACTTATATTTCACTTCACATTCAGCTGGGATAGAGAAATTAATTGCAGTCAAACAGCTCCCGACACAGGGGGTAAAAGTTTCTGCAACAATGTGCAGTTTGGCAGTTATCACAAAATGCGTCTTGCTTGCTGGTTGGTAATAGCTGGTGCTGACTCTTCTCGGTATAGTCAAATTGCCCTTTTGCTTTGCAGTCTAAGCATATGTTATCTGCTGCTAATTTCATCTAGTAGTTAGTATAAGAATCAGAACATTGTCTAATTAGAACCATTAGATGTAACATTTAATAGTGAAAAGTTTTCAATACTCACAAAAAAAATCATATTTGGTAACATCCAGGCTAATTATGACTTATTTTGAAATATTTCACATCAGCATCCCACTTACAGCAGTATTCTGTGTGGAGCACTGTGCTTGTTGTTAATCTAACAGGGCCAGATCCTGTTTCACTTACATTTAACAGCACCTTACTCCATAAGTAGAGGTCAGACTTTATATTAAGGTTTCATTTATAAAGAGTTAATAAGTAGATGTTTTAGCTGATGGTTAATCATTTGTTCTAGAGGTCCACCATCTGAATGGGTTACTTAGGGTATGTCTACACTACCCGTCGGATCGGCGGGTAGCGATCTATCTATCGGGGATCGATTTATCGCCTGTCGTATAGACGCGATAAATCGATCCCCGATTGCTCTCCCGTCGACTGCTGAACTCCAGCTCGGCGAGAGGCGGAAGCGAAGTCGACGGGGGAGCCGCGGCAATCGACCCCGTGCCGCGAGGATGCGAGGTAAGTCAAACTAAGATACGTCGACTTCAGCTATGCTATTCTCGTAGCTGAAGTTGCGTATCTTAGGTCAATCCCCGCCCTAGTGTAGACCAGGCTTTATAACCATGGCTCATAGGCATCTGTAAAACTTTCTGTAGATGTGAGTCTAACCATCTGTAGCACAAACTACTCATGTCTGTAACATGCTTACAACAGCGATCAGTCATTTATTAATCCTTCATAAAGTCTTTTAAACAGAGCCGAAATATAATATTTGACTCCCACATGGGTCAAGGTCCAATTTGAGTGTGACAAACAGTATTTTAGAAGGCAGAGGGATTTTAAGGGCAGAAGGAACTTCTATAATCATCTAGTCTCACCTCCTGAATAACACAGAACTACAGCTGGTTGGGAATGGTCAGAAAATCATTCTGATCATCACTTGCTTTCTGAACAACCAAACTTTTCTGCTGGAAAACTTCAATTTTTTCCCCATAGGAAAATAATTCCCAACTTCATCATTCTCCTGCTTCTTGACCACCTGCCTGGTGGGCTGGTGGGGAGCAGCCTGTGCTCCCAGGCTCACTGGTTCCAGGGCAGCCTGCTAGAAGGAGGACTGCTCCATAGCCGGGGATTCCAGACTCCCAGCTCTGGGACAACCTTGGGAGCACTGGGAACCCCAGCTCATAAGCTCTCCGTCCCCCCAGCTGTCCAGGTCCTAGCCTGGCCAGCTGCTATGGTTGCAGGTAGCTTGGGCAGCCTTAGAAATGTTTCAAAAAAGTTAAAACAAAATGTTTTAACTTTTTCTAAATGAACGTTTGAACTTTGCATTCCATGTAGAACTTCAACATTTCAATTTTTCGTTGCATTTTGGAACTTTTTTTAAAACAAATTTGGAATTTCCCAGAGAACAGGAATTCCAGTTTCCAGCCAACTCTACAAAGAACTTCATCCAATTCCTGCATCCGGCCCCACACTTCTTTCTGCTATAGCGTACATTTTAGAAACACATCAAATGGTGGAGAATCCACCATGTATGACTGAGAATGTATGATAGGGATGGTGGACAGGCTTTGGGGGGAACACTTAGAAAAGTTTAGGAACAAAAGCCAAGATTTTACAAAGATGATATGAGAATAACCCCATTTACATTAGATATTTTATAAAATTAGACAGGAATGCTTTAGGGCATAAGCTAGCCACTAACTGATAGGGCTATGAAGACACTTCCCCCTTTGGGCAGGTTATTCTATAGTTGTCCACGATTGGGTTTTTTGTACCTACCTATGATGCATCTGTTCGAGGCCATGGTTAAAGACAGGATACTAGCTGAAATGCATAACTGGTTTGATTCAGTAGAGCAGTTCCTACGTTGCTAGAAGGTATAACCCTTATAGAAAATTAATAAAACTAATTCAGTTTAATGAAATAATTAAAATGGATTGTAGCTATTGTTACTCTGATTTAAACAAAGAGCTGACTGAAGGCACATTTCAAACCCAAGGTAAAACATTATATTGGAAAAATTAATTCCAAGTGCTCATTAATTAACCTGATGCCCAGATGAATCACTTGTGAATTAAAGATTATTGTTAGCCATGTGCACTCAAGAAATGGATGAAAAATTCATCTTTGTGCAGAGATTATGGGTGAAATGCTGGCCCCAGTGAAGTGGATGACATTGACTTCATGGAAGCTAGGATTTCACCCCATATAGTCACTAGCCTTCATTCCTGCAATGAACTCCACACAGGTAGAGGGGCTTGTCCTCACACAGCTCATTGTAGGATCAGGGCTTAATTTCTGGAAGTGGGTGTCTTGCCTTTATTTTTAGATACAGTTCAGGAGCGGGCCTTTTTTGAGCATTACCAAAAATGCCACCCAAATTGTTTCCATCTCATACTGTCCTAGAAACACAGCAGGTTCAAAAACACATTCAGAGAGCGCTGGGGTCTGCTACCATGCTGAACTGAACCATTAACCCTTGAGCAAAAGAAACCAGAGCAGGGGTTCACAACCGCTGATTAGAACTTTTGAAATAAGGTTTAAAACTCTCTCAGAGACTTGCTCTCTGAGCTTCATCAATGGATTTGAAGCCATCAATATAGAGGCAAAAAGCTTATGAACAGTTACATTCCTCTCCCTTGGATGAGAGCTGAGAAATGATCCTGTTCAACTACTCTTTGGTTATCATTTTCAAACCCTTCCCAGTTACCCTGCACCACTCTTGCTGATTATTAATAAACACTTTTGAGTAGTGTTCTCCCTGCTGTCCTAATACAGCTATTGTAGGAGCACTTCCCGCTCCAAATTTCATTAACGTGTCACTCCTATTCCAGTTCATCTAGACTAGATGCTGTCTCATCGTTAATACACTGCATTGTCTCTAGGCAATGGTGTCAGAGGCATGTGCTTTTTTGTTGCAGTTTGCATCACTCTGAATATAAAAAAAAAACTTGATCTAGCTTAAATAGTTTTCATATCTGTCTCTTGTCATGGAATGCAGCAACCTCAGGGTATAGCTAGAGGTGTTGTCCATCCTCCAGATGCTATGGTTTATCTAATAACAAATGTTTTCAGATCTACTGCTGAATCTGTTTTGCTTCTCCCTTGCTGCAAGGCATGATATTACTGGAAGATATATTGCTGTTGCCAATGTCCAATTTCCTTTATTTCCCTACAGGAAGAACTCTCTTTCATCTTTTGTATTTAGGGATGGTCTCTGGTAGTAAAATCCAGATGTTCCAATGTTAGTGTAGTAGTCTCACTTTGATTCTCTGTATACCAACATGCTTCCGAGTGTTCTTGTTTGTTGTAACTGTAAACACCTCTCCAGCAAATGGCACGTATATTCTTAAGTGCAGTAGGACAGAAGGAAGAGCTGCTCTCAAATTCAGAAGCAGTCATTTCCCTAGAGTACTATCTGTTATTCCAGCACTTGCTCTGATTGTGTAGGTCACCAGTTCTGCAAGATCAATCCACTCCTTTCACCTTCCTTATTCGTATGCTCCTAACTCATAAACAATTGCATCGTGTAACACATTGGCAAATGTGTGGTGCAACACACTAGCTGGTCAATTAGTGGACAACTGCATACTACTGGTGCAAAGGTAGTGGAGTTGCTCTTCTAGCTCAAGTTGCAGAGGTCTCTACTTTGAATTGACTTCAGTGGGATGCTCTTGGGTGCTTGTCACTCTTGAAAATTGGCTTTCTCATATAGGTGCCCAAATATGGCTCCTGTTTCTGAAATTCTTGGCCAAGACTATATTGATCTGTCCACAAGCCTTAGCACTGCTGTGACATCCATAGATTCCATACCTATTATGTGTCCTAGCACAGACCCCAATCTAAAATTCCCTTGAAGGCAACAGGAAACCCGCCTCCCCCCCCCCCCCCCCCCCCCCCCCCCCCCGCTACAGGGGAGATGGATTGTCCCTTACTGATTTCAGTGCTAGTCACAGGTAGACTGATTCTAACAGTGTGTCTATATTTACAGCCGCACATACAGTACAGTCACTGCATGCCCTGCTAGCATGGGTGTACATAGCAATGTTGATGATGAGGCATGCCGGAACCACCAGGGTAAGTACTCTACATGGGCTCTGTACATGCCCAAATCTACACTGCTATTTTATGCAGCATAGTGTCCCCCTGCCAGAGCCTTTCATTGTTGTGTGCAGCCCCATACCTCAGTGACGAGTGTGGATGTATCCTGCCTTTCACTGTGGCATGTAGCCATGTGCAGTGCCTGTACCCTACACATCACCGTAAGTGTAGACATAGCTGTGTTCAGTTGCTGCTTTTGGAAAATATTTCTGCAAGTACAAATTTGAAGAGACCCCTAATTTCTCCTAGGTTCAATTTGAAAAGGTGTCTCTCCCATGAAGTGTAAGCCTTGGGCACGTGTTTTAGAGGAACCTGCAAAGAGTAAAGAAAAAATACTAGATACAGGGGGGAAATAAATAGATTTTAGCTATGGCACTCTTGTCAGAGTATTTTTTTTTAAATGTGAAGCCAGTATTTTTATTTCAAGACTCTCAAAAGTTTTATTTGTTTAACTCATATGTTGCGTCTCCACTTCCACTTTTGCTTCCAATGAAACTGATGACAATTTACTTCAATGGGCTGATGATTAGATTCTCTCTTTCTTACACATGTGCATGTTCTTATTTCTTACAGCTATGGGGCTATCGACACTTCTGTCTCCTTTCTGGTCTCTGTGAGTGCGTCCATCTCAAGTGATATGTCTCTTTTCCTCATCAGTCTCAGGTTGGAGTCTTTTGTGATTGCTGAGAATGAGATCAAGGGCAAATACATTCTTCTGCTCATGTTCAAAAATTCTTACAACACTTTATTTAGATGTTCTAGCACCTTCACGCTTTGGAGCAGGAACTTGAAATTTGGCAGGCAGGTTATCCTTGAGACAAAAATGTGCCTTTTGCCATCACCATGAGAATCTGCCCAAATATGACCAAGTTATAAACTTCTGACAAATCTCAATTTGAATATACTCAGAGGTGGGTTTTTTTAGTTTGTCAACTAAATTCTCAGAAGAGAATCTGCACTGAGCAAGCTCCATCCCCTCACTTCTCCTACACATCATCCCCACAAAATAACTAAGTGTGATCCATCCAGGGCTGGGGGAGCAGGGGATTAGCAGTGCAACCAATGAGTTCATTTTATCATCCATTTATCATTGTTATTTAGTGTTATGGTCAATTCACGTGCTATTTCATATATAATCCATGTATGTTAAATAGATTTAAAGTATAGGATTAGAGAGGTATAAAATTGATAAGTATTTAGGAATGATGAGTGTGTATTGGGTATAAGTAAAGTATGGCTGGAATGCAAGGCCGACAGGCTGAGGCATGTAAGATTTTAGCTTAGGTCATAGGCTTTAGAACACTTGACATGAGTGGGTGACGTAGGAATAACCCTAGGCCAGTAAGGTCACAAGATTACTGTAAAAGGTGATATTATGGAAAAAATAGATTTCAATAGACTGCAATGTCTTGTCCAAGACTACAAGACACCTGATTGTAATATCATGGAATGTTCTGTCCCGACTTCAGGTTACCATGGACACATGTTGTGCATAGGTGCTAACGTGAATAAGGGGAGCTAAGAAACAGCCTATGAAAAATGGGTCATCCCAATATTCATGGGGTGTAGAAGTACAAATAAGGGGGAAAAGGGTTGAAACCCTCATTCGTATGCATAAGGTGCTAGGTGTGGTCAGAACAATAGTATAAAAGAGGTTCCCTGGTTGGGTAAAAGTGGAGAAGAGTTCTGTGTAGTTCAAGAGCTTGTTTCTTTTGATCCAAGAAAAGATATTCTCATCCACCTTGTCTCCTTAAAAAAAGAGCTAACACATAAGACCCTATTAAGACCCAGCATAGATTTTTGTGGATGACTGATACACACCAGGCTTGACATTTCAAATCATATCTTCATTTCTTCCTGCATAGTAGAATGATTTGTTATATCCTGACATATTTATCTTGTTCACCATTGTATTCTGGTATGGCAGTAGCAAAGAGGGGAAATATTGTTCATTTAGTTTTTCAACATAGACCCTTTAAGATAGGCTGAGTAATGCAAAGAAGCTCAAACCAAACAGTGTTATTCCAAGGAGTGGTATCTGAGATTCTCTTTCCCTCTCTGACTAGGGAGTGAGAGAGATAAATACATTGCTACAGGTGCCATTCTTCCCAACACACAATGTACAACGGCAATAGCTTCACTCAGTGTGTTCCATAGACTGTACACATCCATCAAACTTTTGTTCCCAGTTTGGAAGCTGACAAGCATTCTGTCAGAATGGGCACTGATGAAGATGTCTGCAACAGTCAGTCATTTCCCTTTGCAAGTTTTGCTCACACTCACTTTTGCAATATAATTATTGCTCTCTACAAGCCAATGACTGGATTTAGGGATAGGTGCACTATAGCGTGGTAAGTAATGCATGCTGGTCTATGTGAAACCTTGCAAAGGAAGCCCAAGATTCTGATACAAAATTTGTTCATATCTGATGCTGTAGATGTTATCAGGACAACCGACAATTATCAGCGGCTGGGCAGGAAGGACAGGGAATAGCGCAGAATCTTCACATCAGAACAAGGACTTACTTGTGTGGCAAATGCAGGCTACGGGAAGCCTATTTAAGGGCTTGATCCAAAGTTCATTTCAAGCTAATGGCTTCCATGGGCTTTATGACCAAGCCCTACATTTCTGCATTTCAAAACTGGAACCATAGTCTCACCTTCTTGTTGCTCTTTATTGGTATTACCCTAGTGCCCAATCATGGACCAGGACCTCATTGTTCTAGGAGTTGTACAAATGCAGAACCAAAAAGATTGTTTTTGCCCCCAGAGGACTTACAATCTGGAGCCCCCACTCCCCAATTCATCAGCAGAGGCTGGTGCTGCCCTCAGAGCCCTGTTCAGCAAGGGGGTGAGCAGAGCAGAGAAGAGAACCGGACCTCTCCGCCCCCAAGACTCCTGGCTGGCTAGACCGTGGGTAGGAGTTCCTAAACCTACCTCCTGCTTCCAGCTCTCCTCTAGCTGGAGGACGGGATTGCCATTGGAGGAGGGTTGTTATGGGCTGCCGGAGAGGGCACACGCTGCGGCTGGAGCACAGCAGGCTGTGAGCCCAAGCTCTGGGATGGGGGACAGGCTCATGGAAGAGCCTGCCTGGGGCCACTGTGAGCTTCCACTGCAGGTAAGAAACATCCAGAGCCAGAAGGGGGAAGGAAGCCTCTGGCTGGTGACTCAGGGTCTGATTCTGAGAGGGGCTAGTGTTGGCTGCTTACTGACTGTTACTGATCGCGGCGCTAGAGTGATTTCTGGATGAAGTCCTGCCTCCTCAACTGCAGTAGTCAGGTCTCCATCGAAAGGCAAGGGGTGGGAGTTTGGAAGTAACTAGCCAAAAGAGGCACACAGTGGTCACTTGCCTTTTCTCAGTGCTAGGTCTGAGCTAGATAACAAGCTGTTCAGAGTAACAGGCATCGACAAGAATCAGCTAGTGCATCTCAGTTATTTGGTCCCTATTTTCCCCATTGCTCCATGGGAAAATAAGCTGCACCAGTCCTATACCAGATGTGGAGTAGTTTTCCCCTCTGCTGTGCTGACCAGTGCCTTGGAGAGATGGAGCCAGGGTCCCACACTCCCCACCTATTCCTGTCCACTCCCCATCCACCTTCATGGGAAGGGGAGTAGCTGAATGGCATCAGCTTCTCTTCCCCTGCATAGGATCTGATGATACAAGTAGCCCATATAGGATACTTCTTATGCCCCCTTAGAGCATGTCTACACTGCATGGTAAACCAGGATTTGTGGGACCCCAGCTTGTGGAATTGGTGTTTCCAAGTCCACACTTAAGCGTCCACACTGCACTGTAAAGGTGGGTTTACAGTCGCTGGACCCGGGTCTCACAGCTGCGCTACCACATCCATACTGCAGTACGCAGAGACCTTCCGACTTGTGTATGCAGCTTGAGCTGTGTCCATACTGCAAAAGGACAGGGCTTGGGCCTGAGTCCCAGCAGAACTTGAGCTCTGACCCACCCCCCTACCAAGATTCTTGGACCTGGACCCTGAGTGATCCCTGACCCAAGTCAGACTGATTTGTGTGTGGCTCAAACCTGAGTCAAGCCCGGGCTTAGTGACAGTATAGACATCCCTTTAGTCTCTTTGCATAGTAGCACAGCTGGGCTCATGACTGAGCCCTATAGTTTTAGGAAAATCTACACAGCATACACAGGAAGCAATAAGAGTGGGAACTGAGCAGACTCCTTAAACTGGGGCTTAGGTGTACCATTCATGCAAAAGTATCTTTACCTGTCCACAGAAGTATTGCAAAACTCATCTGATTTATGGATCCTAAATGAAGTCTAGCAAAATACACAACTGTTGCTCAAGTGGGTACACAGACCACTCCAATGTTATGTATAACGGAGGTAGCGTTTACTGACCTCCATAACACAGAAACTGCCCCAGTGCCATTCAGATGCTCAGTAAACATGAGGAGAGATCAGAAACTTGCACGAGCTTTGATCTCTGCATGGAATAATTGATTTAAAAAAAAAAACCAACTTCAATTAAGATAAGAATGTTCCTTTATCTTTCTCCTTCTGTGAATATCTAATTTTAAAAACGAATTGTAATATTTTTGATAGAAGACAACTGAGGAGAGAATCTAAGCACACCCCTGCTGGAATTTTCAAAGACGCATAGGAGAGTGCAGTGTCCTGATCCTATCCACTTTCAATGGGATTTCGGCACCCAGTTCCTGAGACTCCTTTTGAAAATCCCAACCATGCTGTAGTAAACTCTGAGGTTTCTTCCAGAATCTCATCAGGTGCCTAATGGCCCTTAGCAAATATTGCCTACAGGCGAGACTGACATTAGGCTCCGTCCTGAACTTCTGCACCATCCTATGAGTAGCCCCAGAAAGTTCAATGCCTGGGAAAGACCCTTATGGGGCATGATTCCTTCCCTGCTCCCACCTTGCTCCAGTGGGAGAGTAACTTGCTACTGGTCTGTAACCATAGCAAATTATTCCATCTCCATGGCATCTCAGCTGTGCTACTCAGTTGAGGAGAGGTGGGGCAACAAAGGGGTCTGCCCCCACCCCCATCTGCCTGCTCCAGGTGTTTCATTCACAAAGAGGGAAGCTGAATGCAGGTTACATTGAACAAGTGGGACTTTATTAACCCCTGTGTGCTGCTCTGTCCATGTAGCTGAGTTTCTTCCTGCCTAACTCCCCACATTCCCTGTTTTCCTGGTGTCCTATCAATGACAGTCCCTCCAGGAGACATAGGTCTCTGACTTCAGTTCCATGGATCATGATGCATCTTCTGTATTTTACAAACATGTTAATACTAAAAGTAAAAAACAAATTGATGCTCAGGTCCCCGGTCCATGTCCTTTTAGCCAGTGGTTGCTAGTTGGAGTCTTGTCTTTACCACAAACTCAGCTACATAATCTTTGAGATAGTCAGCATGTTAGACTTGGAGATGGATGTTATGGGAGACAGATAGGTCATTCCCAGTGTGTTCACCTGTAAAGGAGTACAAACTCTCTCTCTGGAGTTTCCTTCCCGCCTTCCTTGTGGAGTCAGCCTCCACTCAGCTCTAGGTCTCTGTTCTGTGAGGATCTCCGTAGGCTATCTCTGGATGTTGTGTTTGCTGGCTCATAAGTGCTTGCTGTTCCTTTGGATTGCTTGGGCTTCTTGTGTAGTCACGTCGTAGGACCTGGGTGCCACTACGCCTCTTGTGATTCTATCAGTCCACTCCTTCTGGTGTCTCTCTAATGGCTGGATCCTCACAGAAACGTCAGTCTCCAGTGCTGGTAGATCCTTTGCTTACCCATTGTACTCTAGTGCTCAGTTTCTCTGATTGTTGGTAAGTTACATTGCCTCTTGGTGGCGTCTCCGTCCTTCTGGCTGAAACAGGTCTTGCTTCACTGGCACTAGGGTTTTGGTCCTTTGCCCCATCAGTGCCTGTGCTGGACTGTTCTGGTATCTCTGTGACGGGGTATTCCTCTTGGCCAAAAATGCTAACAAGGCATCTGAACCAGAAGAAACAGCCTTATGTAACAGCCACTTAGCTATTTTCACAGCTGATTCCATCTTACCATTACTCTGTGGGTATCCTGGGGAGGAGGAGTGATCCAACTCCCAGTAGCATGCAAATTCCTTGAATTCTTCTGAGGCAAATTGGGATCTGTTGTCAGGGAATAGTGTCCAGAATGCCACACATCACAAGGTCAGCCTTCTGTTTGCCAAACACTGACTTGCTTCTTGTATTAGGCAGGGAATCACCCACACAACATTTTGAATAGGACTCCACTGGAATCAAATACATCCCATGTTTCCCATGGTCAGTTGTGCAGACCATGTGGTAAGTCTCTTTCTGTTGGTCGTTATCACATGAAAGGCAGGTGTCAATCCCTTCTATCAAGGAGCAGAATTGTGCATTCATTCTCAGCAGGGAAACGTGCTCTCAAGTTTGTCTAAGTGGAATGCCAATGCCCACATGTGAGACATGGATTGCTAGCATGACATCTTTATAAAATGAGGCAGGGGTAACAGCTCTGTTCCTGAAAAATGATTGCATCCTGCACACTCAGCTTATCTTTAATTTGAAAATATAGTAGTTCTGCTACGGGTACTTGGCTTTTGTCTTCTGGCCACCCTGCTATATTGCTCTAGGGACTGACTGTAGTTGGATGACCTTTTCGGTAGCTTCTTTGATTTCCATCAGCGTCACTGTTGAAACTGGGAGGTAACCTGCTGCATTCAGTGTCCTGATCCCCTTTCCCCAGCTTGCTGATGCTGGGTATATGTGCTGTGTTCGGGGTGTCAGCTAACACCAGGAATCCTCCTGGACAAGATCTAATCTAAGTGCTTCAAGTGCTGCAATCTTTTTGGAGCACTAAGAAGGGGCTGTGGTCTGATCGCACTATCACTGGGTGACCAGAGGTGCACTTGTGGAGTCACTCCACTCCAAATACCACAGGCAGAAGCTCTGTCTATTTGGGCATTCCCCTGTTAGATCTCTGACAGGGCTCTGCTGGCAGAAGTGACCAACTGCTCCTGCCAAAGAGTTACAGCCAATCCTTTCTCTGATGCATCACACTGGAGTGTCTGTGGCTACCCTGACTTGCAGTACTTCAGGACAGGAGCATCTGTTATCTCTTGTTTCAGAATGTCAAATGCTTACTTTTGGGAACATCCCCAGTCCCCCTCAACATCCTGCGTTGTGAGCTGACATATAGGTTCTGCTATTGCAGTCAGGTGTGGAGAGGACTTTAACAGAAACTGTATCCATTCCCATGAAGCTCTGTACCCCTTTCACATCCATTGCAGCTGCCATGTCTCTGACTGCCCTGATCTTGTTGGGATCTGCTTTCAGTCCCTCTGCTGCGAACAGAAGTCCAATGTATGTCACCTCATGCTGTTTGAGTTGCATTTTTTCTTGGTTAAGTTTTTTATGTTTTTGCACCTGCGCGGCTGTAGAAAAGCTTGAAATTTTCTGTCATGGTCTCATTCTATGTCTGTATCATTGCCCCCTTGGCTTACAATGAGGATATCCTCTGCAATTTTTTAATCTCCAAGCAGCCCTTCCAGTGCTTGGGTGAGTTTTCTCTGGAACACCTCCAGTGCTGGCCTTATGCCCATTGGCACGCACAGCCATCTGCAGGGACCAAATGGTGTTGCAAAGGTTGTCAACATGCTGAACTCTTTATCCAGCTTTATCTGCTCAAACCTGTTTCTTTCTTCAAACTGTAAAGATTCTGGTTTGGAAAGTTTTGGCAAGATGTCAGCAGTTGTGGGCAGCAAATAGTGGCCTCTTTTCAATGCCTGATTCAGTGGCTTTAGGTTTGTGTCTATGCATAATTTCCCTGATGGTATATTTGCCACCACCATGTTCCTTACACAGGCTATACCTGCCTCTATAGGTGCATAATACCCTGGCTCTGCAGACTTTTGAGCTGCTTGCATACAAGGTCACGTAGTGCCACTGGAGTTTTCCTTTGTGGTACGTACACAGGTTTTACTATGAGGTCTACTTCCAGCTGCAGCTTTCTCCTTTAAGGTCCCTATCCCTTTGAAAACATCCCAATATGCTTTTAGAATTGTCTCCATTGTCTTCTGGACTCCCCCCTTTTGCTGCTTGCATTGCAATTATAAAATTCTGCCACTCTGCCCTGATCAGTACTATGGCTTGCATAGCTGTATTCCCCATGGTTGTAGACCCCTTGCATGGTTGTAGTCCTTAGCATCCACCACCACAGTTGGTACCATCTGTTGTTTTCAAGGGTAATTACTATGAAGTCACATTTTCCTATAGGCTGCGCTGTGCTCTCATTGTACATTATTTGATTGCACCTGCTCGTTGTCATGGGTCTGTTTTGAATCCAATTCACCCTGAGGAATCCCATTGCAAGAGGCCCTGCTATCTAGCTGAAATCACACAGGGTGTTTCCCTATTAATGTTGCATACCCAGAGGCTGGTATTGTCCCTTGTTGCTTTCCTGTGCTGATGGCCTGAAACTGATATGCTCTTGGAGTCAAGATGGCATCACCACTATCTGATTTGCCCTCCCCCTTGTACAGATCTGACTCTCTTTGGGACGTTTCTCTGCTCTTGCACACACTGCTGAAATGTTTCACCTTGCCACATTCCTTGCAATGCTGTCCTAGTGTGAAGCAGTTCTCCTTTACCCGCTCAGCTTGTATCCCACAGTCAATGCGTATGGAACCTGGCCACCTGCTCTTCTCTGCTGTTGTCCCACTTCACGTACTTCTGGGTGTGTGGTGGCCTCCTAGGAGTCTCATCCTTTCTCTTGAGGCTTCTACTGCACACCCCATGTCTGAGCATCGGTCTGATGTGAGATCAACTTCCCAGAGCAGCCGCCCCTGCGGGGGGTGATCCTAAGTAACACAGACAATCCTGCCCTGTATTACGGAGTCTGTGAAGTCCTAAAAAATGCATGTAGCAGCCACTGTGCGTAAGGCAATAATTCAGGGGTCAATCCCCTTCCCCTTCAGATTGGTCTATACTGAAAAACCTGTGTCACAGCACACTTTTTTTTGTTCTGCCGGGGGGGGGGCGCTAGATGCCCCGGGCTCCTAGGCCTGTTGTGAGGGTTGGGGTAGGCGTGAGCTTCAGCGTGCTGCAGGCTTCTCTGGCTTGTTTCCCAATACGTTTTATTTTCCTCCTGTGGTTGTCCTCTGGTGTGGGCAGATCTGGGTATAGCTCGAAACCTTCTTCTGCCAGGTTCATCTCTGGGCTAGCTTTATGTCTGCAAAGTGCATGGCTCTGGGGGACTTCACGCTGACAGCTGCTGCACTTCAGAGAACTCACTGCTCAGATGCTGCCACCATGTTAGATTTGCAAAATGTGAGACTAAGTGCAGGTTAAGCTGAACAAGTGAAACTTTCTTAAACCCTCTAGGGTAATGGTTCTGTTGGATGGAAATAAGGGGAAACCACATGAAAGAGAAGGGGAAATCCTTTATTTTAAGGTATATTTTAGAGAAACACCATTTTCCTTTGCATATGCGTTTTTCTCTCAAGTGTACATTTCTACTGCCTTCAAATATATAATGCAATTATGAACTTCAATTTAAAGTTTAAAATGGTACTTATCAGTTTGGGAGTAGCTGTTGCAAGCAGCTGGAGAGTTTGCTTTTTGCCTGAAGGTCTCTAACTTGAATCAGTTCTTGGGGCATAGTTGGCAGACATCTGTGTTGGGCTAAGAATAGCGTAAAAGGGGATTACCTGCATGCCATTTGACCATCTCTGTTCTAGGACTTGTGTGTATATATAGTGTAAATAAAACTAATTACATGAAGCAAATACCCAGACTCCACATTATGGTTTTCTCCTCTAAAGTGAAACTGACCTGTAAGGTACCAAAATGTGCTACTGTTTAACAGATGGGTTACAAGACTTTACGTGTACCATATAGAAGGGAAGTAATGTGGTTTAATTAGCACTGAGAGGAAAAACATTAACATTTGCAATCCCCAAGTGGTTGATATTTTATTTTGCAGCATCAATGTTACATTAGCACTTAGGTCTTGTATTTAATACATTATAAATAACATCACATAAGGAGGAGAAACAGGAATTAAATGATTGGTTTGCATTTTCCAGGTGGTATGCAAAGTAAAAGAAATCTATTAAAAATATCACAAGATACCACCTCTCTCCTGAACAACAGTCAGAAGGAACAGCTGTGTTTTTTCTGCCTTAGTCTGGAAATCATTTCAATAAACTCAGATTGGCTGCATTTTCCAAGACTCTGCTAGTTGGCTCGTTTGTAAAAGCCATTCTTTTGGTGTTCACACATCTGTCAAAGCTCAGATAAATCCCTCCCTAGAGGAAGCAGATGTTATGAAGTTATAATTTAGATGTTTGTTTTCCCTTTTAGAAGGATTCTGGACCGCAATCATTGTGTCTGTTAAGCATCATTAACTAATGCAAATTGTCGATGAATCTGTGGATTAGTTTGAAACTGGTTTTAATAACAACCCTTTACCTCAAGAATTAAATCTAGAAACAAGATAATGTACTGTACACAACATATATAGATCACATAAACATAGGAACACACACAGGACAGGAATGCCAACTGAATTATAATGTTATAAATATACTTGGGGTGTCAGTAACAGTACAAACTGCACAGGATTTAGGGGTTCTGTCAGCTGAGTTAGATCCGTAAGAGATTTACAAATGAAAGGGACATTTTCTGTTGCAATCTGGTATTACATTTAGTGGTTACAATCTCTTATGGGATTTTGAGTATGGGTAAAGATCGAGGGCTAGTTTATACTCACATTCTTTGCTGATACAGCTGTACCGGTATAACTATACTTGCTGAGACCCCTAGTGTAGACACAGCATATGCAGAGAGAGAGAGAGAGAGAGTTCTTTTGCCAGCATAGTATCACCACCTCCCCGAACAGTATTAGCTATGCTGACAGAAGTAGGTTGTCAGCATAGGGGTTTTGCCAGCACAGCTATGTTGGCTGGGGGTAGGGGTTTTTTGTTTGTTTTTTCACATGCCTGACTGACATAACTATGCTGGCAAAACATTATAGTGTAGACCTGGTCCTACCTGGCTGTCCAGGGGCTGGATCATATACTCACTCTAGTCAATGGCAAAACTCCCATTGATTTCCATGTTGCAGCTCAGGACCTAATGAGCCTGGCGTCATTGTTGTCATTATAGTACGTCTATACCAGCGTGAACTGTCATACTGCTGTTTTCTCATGCTTTCCTGTCTGTCAGAGCATCAGGGGCCGGACCAGCTGCTGGCCTGTTCCCTGACTAACTGCACTGCTAGACAACCATGAGCCCAGCTGCACTGCCTTGGAACTGACAGAGTGGCCACAGATCCTATGTTGCTGGTTTAGCAGCTCTGCTTATAAGCCTGGCCCCCACAGCAGATCAGCAGCTGCTGAATGATGACCCCACCCACAGCTTTGCTTGCCCTTGTTCCAGTCCTGGCTCCTGCTTGCTCCAGCCCCTGTTCTCCTCTGGCTTTGATCCCCATCTCTGCCCTCGGCTTACGACCTGGCTTAACCTTCTGGCTCTAGTATTTGGCTTCTGTCCCTTCAGTACTGACCCTCAACTCATTTCCTGGACTTTGCCCATCCTGGACCAACTTCTAACCAGAAGGCTGAACTCTCTCCTTCACCACTAGGCCTGAGCACATCTGGCCCCATCATCAACAGTTTGAGCAAAGGCTGGTGGCCCACCTCACTAGCGTGGACCCCGCTCAGGCCAAGGCTTCCCTGGCGGAGCTGGTAAAGACCGTACAAAGCTTGCAAGTGCAGAATGGGCACCTGTGAGCCCAGGCGGCTTTGTTCGCCCCTGCTCTTATCCCCCGGGTGCTGAAGGTCCTGCTCCCGACAAGTTTAGTGAGGATTGTGGTCGGTTCAGAAGTTTCCCTAAGCCAATTCTGACTCCTCTTCTTGCTACTCCCCAAATCATTTCCCACAGACTAGGCTTGAGTATGGCTCATCATTCGTCTGGTCACTGGGGGCAGGCCTTGGCCTGGGCCTCCTCGCTCTTGGAACAGTCCAGCCCCCTCCTGGGCCAGTTGGAGCAGTTCATTCAGGCCATGACAGTTATCTTCAGGGATCCCCATTGCACCCAAAGGCTACAGCCAGGGCATTGATCTGCTCTCTAAAACGCAGCCAAATTCCATTGCTCCTCCACGGGCACAGAGTGGAATGAGGCCGCACAATGCCATTGTTTTGGACTGGCCTGAATGATGATATGAAGGACAAACTGGCTTGGGTCAAGCCACCGCCCCACCTCAATGACGTGATTGACCTATGTATCAGAATAGACAACTTCCTTGCTGAGCGGCACGGTGAACACAGCACAGCCCCTCGAGCCATGACCATGCCCCAATCTCCCACCCCTCCACCATAAACCCTGTGTCAGGACCTGGAACGCATGCATAAGGCCCACCCATGCCTGTCTATGGCTGAGAAGAACCAATGCTGAACTTTGTGCCTGTGTCGGTATTGTGGGGGCAACAGACATTTCACCTTGAGATGCCCTGCCAATGTCAGACCAGCTTTGGGGCTGGGAAATGCCAAGCCCCAGCCCTGATAGGGGGATTCAGGTTGGGTCGATGCTTTTTCCCCCTCCAGAGACTCTCAACCTCCCCGCATCTCTGACAAGACAGCAGGAACCATGAATCCATCCTTGATGCATCTCCGACTACCACTGCAGCTCCTACTTTTAACGAGCCCATTGGTTCACCTAGAAGCTCTGGTCGAATTGGGGCCTTAGGTAATTTTATGGACCAGGATGTGGCTAAGGCCCAAGGGATCTGGGCTATTTATATTAATTCCCTGGATCTGGTGCAAACCATAGTCGCTCCTGGCCTCGGAGTCGGTCACCCACCAGAACATCTCTTTAGGGGTCATTATCCTTCAGCAACATGAGGAGACTCTTCAGTTTGGGTTGATTCAGGCCCTCTACTCTCCAGTCATCCTGCAAGTGCCCTGGTATGCTGCCTATGACCCCTGTATCTATTAGCGAAAAGACATAGTACACTTTTGCTGCCCGTAGAGCCAGCAATTCTGCATTCCCAAGGCCAAATAGAACCACTATTCTCTGCAGTATATGTGATCATTCAGGGAATCCCTGTGGCAAGAGAACGAGTCAGTGGGAGTTGGGTGCAACCCCAGCCATTCCCCCTGCCACCACCAAAATACCTTGCTCATACCACAACCTTGCAGCAGTATTAGGGAAATGCAGACACCCTGCCCCCATACCACAAATAAGACTGCCCAATTTACCTTCAGCCAGGTGCCAAAATTTCTTTTAGCGATTGTGACAGAATATCCCTGTATTCACACTCCATGCACTATTGTAACAATCTCTGTAAAAATTATGCCTTGTAAGGTATCATAGAATATCAGGGTTGGAAGGGACCCTCAGGAGGTCATCTAGTCCAACCCCCTGCTCAAAGCAGGACCAACACCAACTAAATCATCCCAGCCAGGGCTTTGTCAAGCCTGACATTAAAAACCACTAAGGATGGAGATTCCACCACCTCCCTAGGTAACTCATTCTAGTGTTTCACCACCCTCCTAGTGAAAGTGTTTCCTAATATCCAACCTAAACCTCCCCCACTGCAACTTGAGACCATTATTCCTTCTTCTGTCATCTGCCACCACTGAGAACAGCCGAGCTCCTTCTTTTTTGGAACCCCCCTTCAGGTACTTGAAGGCTGCTATCAAATCCTCCCCTTGCTCTTCTCCTCTGCAGACTAAACAAGCCCAGTTCCCTCAGCCTCTCCGCGTAAGTCATGTGCCCCCAACTCCCTAATCATTTTCCTTGCCCTCCCCTGGACTCTCTCCAATTTGTCCACATCCTTTCTGTAGCTGGGGGCCCCAAACTGGATGCGATACTCCAGATGTGGCCTCACCAGTGCCTAATAGAGGGGAATAATCACTTCCCTCTATCTGCTGGCAATGCTCCTACTAATACAGCCCAATATGCTGTTAGCCTTCTTGGCAACAAGGGCGCACTGCTGACTCATATTCAGCTTCTCGTCCACTGTAACCCCCAGGTCCTTTTCTGCAGAACTGCTGCTTAGCCAGTCGGTCCCCAGCCTGTAGTGGTACATGGGATTCTTCTGTCCTAAGTCATAGACTCATAGACTTTAAGGTCAGAAGGGACCATTATGATCATCTAGTCTGACCTCCTGCACAATGCAGGCCACAGAATCTCACTCACCCACTCCTGTAACAAACCCCTAACCTATGTCTGAGCTATTGAAGTACTCAAATCATGGTTTAAAGACTTCAAGGTGCAGAAAATCCTCCAGCAAGTGACCCGTGCCCCACGCTGCAGAGGAAGGCAAAAAACCCCCAGGGCCTCTGCCAATCTGCTCTGGAGGAAAATTCCTTCTTGACCCCAAATATGGTGATCAGCTAAACCCTGAGCATGTGGGCAAGACTCACCAGCCAGCACCCAGGAAAGAATTCTCTGTAGTAACTCAGATCCCACCCCATCTAACATCCCAGGCCATTGGGCATATTTACCGCTAATAGTCAAAGATCAATTAATTGCCAAAATTAGGCTTTCCCATCATACCATCCGCTCCATAAACTTATCAAGCTTAGTCTTGAAGCTAGATATGTCTTTTGCCCCCACTGATCCCCTTGGAAGGCTGTTCCAGAACTTCACTCCTCTGATGGTTAGAAACCTTCGTCTAATTTCAAGTCTAAACTTCCTGATGGCCAGTTTATATCCATTTGTTCTTGTGTCCACATTGGTACTGAGCTTAAATAATTCCTCTCCCTCCCTGGTATTTATTCCTCTGATCTATTTATAGAGAGCAATCATATCTCTCCTCAGCCTTCTTTAGCTTAGGCTAAACAAGCCAAGCTCTTTGAGTCTCCTTTCATAAGACAGGTTTTCCATTCCTCGGATCATCCTAGTAGCCCTTCTCTGTACCTGTTCCACTTTGAATTCATCCTTCTTAAATATGGGAGACCAGAACTGCACACAATATTCCAGATGAGGTCTCACCAGTGCCTTGTATAACGGTACTAACATCTCCTTATCTTTACTGGAAATACCTTGCCTGATACATCCCAAGACCGCATTAGCTTTTTTCATGACCATATCACATTGGCGGCTCATAGTCATCCTGTGATCAACCATTACTCCGAGGTCCTTCTCCTCCTCTGTTACTTCCAACTGATACATCCCCAGCTTATAACAAAAATTGTAGTTATTAATCCCTAAATGCATGACCTTGCACTTTTCACTATTAAATTTCATCTTATTACTATTACTGCAGTTTACAAGGTCATCCAGCTCTTCCTGTATGATATCCTGGTCCTTCTCTGTGTAACCCTCCTGCCCATCTAAGTTGGCAGCAACAAGGGCCGGGTTCTGTATCTAGGGGTTCCGTTTCAATAACGCAATGCAAAACCGGCTCGAGCCCCCACCCAGTGACCTGGGACAATTACATACCACCCCCTGGGTGCCTCTAAGAGGCAATACTTCCCCTCTCGCAAGCACGGAGTCTGAGTGTAGCAGAAAATGTTTAATAACATGAGGTAAACGACATCAGCATTAAATTGGAAAAAACACCACAAACAGGATTCATAACACAAACCATGAGCAAAAGACCCACCCCAGCAAATTGGGCCGTGTCCTTTCCCTTTGGTTCTTGAATCCAGCAACCCCAAAATCACCCAAAGTCTCTGTCCCTGGTCAGTGCAGCCCCAGAGTAAAAGGGGGGCACACAGGGTGTTAAGGGGCACCTTACGTGATCCGAGGCCGACCAGCCGTCTCTCCGTGGGGTTCCGCCGCAGCCTTAACCACGAGCCAGTCCACTCCTGCCGTCCCACAAACTGCTCTGCTCTACGAGCTGCTCCAGCCATCCCCACAAATGGCTCCGCTCACCGACCTGTGAGCCGCTCCAGCCGTCCCCGCAAACGGCTCTGCTCGCCGTTCCTTGGGCCGCTCCAACCATCCCCGCAAGGCTCCGCGCCGCTTACTGCTCCTCCAGCCGTCCCCCGCAAACTGCTCCGCCAGCCGCTTAGCAATATAGCTTCAGGCTCCCCCACTAGTTAACACAGCACTCAGTGATCTCAGCTCTTAGTAAGTTTAGCTCTTTTGTGATTTCAGCTCATATAGTAGGGGAGCCCCAGTGCTGGTGCACCATTGGCCCAAAGTGAATTCAGCTCAGCAGTCTGTAACTAGACTCCTAATGGAATCAAAGTTCGCTCTGACAGTGGAGAGAGAAGGTAGTGCAATTGGTGTTTCAGGCCCTCAAAGGGGGGCCCATACTATCAGGTACAAATACCTGTCCCCATTCTCTCTCTCAATTCACTAGGTTTTGTAACCCATGCCCCATGTCAAGCAAGTGCTACTTAGTTAATGGTGAGTCCTTCTGTCATACAACAGTTCCACTGGCCTTGATTCACAGAATCAGGGTAACAAAACTTTATTCTTCCTGCCCCCAAAACAGAGAAACTGGGGATCCCACACCAGCCAAAGTAACCACTTTCAGTTGCTGTTGTCTCATGGTAGGCGGAGTGGGTGTGCCTATGCAAACAAGATCAGCCCCTGGAGTTCTTTTCCACACTCGCCATAATTCACCACCAGATGTCAGGGTAGAGCTCATCCTGACTCTGCTTACATCTGTATTGGCAATACCTCCCAGCTTTGTGTCATCTGCAAACTTTATTAGCACATTCCCACTTTTGGTGCCAAGGTGAGTAATAAAAAGATTAAATAAGATTGGTCCCAAAACCGATCCCTGAGGAACTCCACTAGTAACCTTCCTCCAGCCTGACAGTTCATCTTTCAGTATGATCCGTTGTCATCTCCCCTTTAACCAGTTCCTTATCCACCTTTCAATTTTCATATTGATCCCCCATCTTTTCCAATTTAGCTAATAATTCCCCATTTGGAACCATGTCAAACACCTTACTGAAATTGAGGTAAATTAGATCCACTGTGTTTCCTTTGTCTAAAAAATCTGTTACCTTCTCAAAGAAGGAGATTGGGTTGGTTTGGCACGATCTACTTTTTGTAAAACTATGTTGTATTTTGTCCCAATTAATACACTGCACTTGTCCTTGTTGAACCTCCTACAATTTCTTTTAGCCCAATCCTCCACTTTGTCTAGATCACTCTGGACCCTCTCCCTAGCCTCCGGCATATCTACCTCTCCCCCTACCTTAGTGTCATCTGAGAACTTGCTGAGAGTGCAATCCATTCCATCATCCAGATCATTAATAATGATTGAGGAGTACTTGTGGCACCTTAGAGACTAACACTTTTATTTAATTCATTTAAATTTAATAAAGATGTTGAACAAAACCAGCCCCAGGACCACCCTGGGGCACTCCACTTGATACCAGCTGCCAACTAGACATCGAGCCATTGATCACTACCCGTTGAGCCCGACAATCTAGGCAGCTTTCTATCCACCTTATAGTCCATTCATCCAATCCATACTTTTTTAACCTGGTGGCAAGAATACTATGGGAGACCATATCAAAAGCTTTGCTAAAGTCAAGATATATCACGTCCACCGAGGGCTGCTCACCTCCTCCCCATACCATGTTGCCCAGGACAGCAGTGTGGGAGCTGACCTTGTCTGTGAAGACCGAGGCAAAAAAGCATTGAGTACTTCAGCTTTTTCCATATCCTCTTTCGCTAGGTTGCCTCCCCCATTCATTAAGGGTCCCACACTTTCCCTGACCTTTTTCTTGTTGCTAACATACCTGTAGAAACCCTTCTTGTTACCTTTCACATCCCTTGCTAGCTGCAACTCCAGTTGTGTTTTGGGCTTCTTGATTACACCCCTGAATGCTCGAGCAATATTTTTATACTGCTCCCTAGTCATCTGTCCAAGTTTCCACTTCTTGTAAGCTTCCTTTTTGTGTTTAAGCTCATCGAAGATTTCACTGTTAAGCCAAGCTGGTCGTCTGCCATATTTGCTATTCTTTCTGCACATCAGGATGGTTTGTTCCTGCGCCCTCAATAAGGCTTCTTTAAAATACAGCCAGCTCTCCTGGCCTCCTTTCCCTCTCATAGTAGCCTCCCAGGGGATCCTGCTCATCAGTTCCCTAAGGGAGTCAAAGTCTGCTTTTCTGAAGTCCAGGGTCCGTAGTCTGCTGCTCTCCTTTCTTCCTTTTGTAAGGATCCTGAACTTGAGCATCTCATGGTCACTGCTGCCACCCACTTCTACTTCCCCTACCAATTATTCCCTGTTTGTAAGCAGCAGGTCAAGAGGAGAAACTCATAATTTGCAGGTTGGTATGGTGCTGGTAAAATGTGTGGCAGCATTGTATGTGGTGTTATAAGATTTCCCTTGTATGATGTTGTTTACCCATGTTCCAAACCCCACACCTCTGCCCATGAAGAAGTCAGGTCTGTCCTAAACAGAGGAAGGAATGTGTGATCTGCTTAATATGCATTTAAGTAGTAAACAGAGTCATCAAGCAGAAGGGAAGAGAAAGGAAGTTCAAATAGGTGAAAAAAACCCAGCGTGGAATATCCTTCCACATAGACTCTTTGTCTCCTGGCTCTCATCTGGAAATCTTTTTCCAGAGGGGGACTGAAACTATAAAAAGGAGGGACAAACACCCCAAAGCACCTCACTCTTTCACTCTCCCTGCCTATCTCATTCACCTGTAGAGACAAAGGAAGCAGTCTTTGAAGTCTGGGGGGGAGGGGTCCTGATCTAAACAATTTCCACTCTACTCTGCGTTGGTTAGGCCTCAACTGGAGTATTGTGTCCAGTTCTGGGCACCACATTTCAAGAAAGATGTGGAGAAATTGGAGAGGGTCCAGAGAAGAGCAACAAGAATGATTAAAGGTCTTGAGAACATGACCTATGAAGGAAGGCTGAAAGAATTGGGTTTGTTTAGTTTGGAAAAGAGAAGACTGAGAGGGGACATGATAGCAGTTTTCAGGTATCTAAAAGGGTGTCATAAGGAAGAGGGAGAAAACTTGTTCACCTTAGCCTCTAAGGATAGAACAAGAAGCAATGGGCTTAAACTGCAGCAAGGGAGGTCTAGGTTGGACATTAGGAAAAAGTTCCTAAATATCAGGGTGGTTAAACACTGGAATAAATTGCCTAGGGAGGTTGTGGAATCTCCATCTCTGGAGATATTTAAGAGTAGGTTAGATAAATGTCTATCAGGGATGGTCTAGACAGTCTTTGGTCCTGCCACGAGGGCAGGGGACTGGACTCGATGACCTCTCGAGGTCCCTTCCAGAATTCTAGAATCTATGAATTTGGTCAGTAAGACTTTCTCATCACATGCTGTCAGCAGCAACTTTGCTTTGAATCTAATATAGTTTAGGTTAGGCACCAGTTTTTTATCTTTATTTTTCTTGTAACATTTTTGACTTTTATGCCTCATTACTTGTAGCCACTTTAAATCTTTCTCATAGCTAATAAACTTGTTTTATTCATTTATCTAATCCCATGTGTTCAAGTCGAAGTGTCTGGGTAACTCCAGCTGGGGTAACAAGTGCATATTATTCTCTTAAAGGACTGACAGACTTTATATAGTCATACTGTCCCGGGTGGTATAGGACATGCATTTCTATGGGGAAATCTGAAACTGGGAGTGTGGTGGGGTCATCCAGTGGCTATCTTTAAGGCTCGTAAGAGCCAAAGTAGACTAGAGCTGGTTGAAACAAAGAAAAACTACTCTCCCCTCCCCCCCCACACACACACACCAAAAAGCCCCACAATCATTTTCATTCTGTAAAGAAATTAGTTTGGGTTTTTAGAATTTTTTTCACACATTTTTTCATAAAAATTGAACTTCTGAAATTTCAAAATGTTGGTGTTTTTTAATTTTTTCCCCCTTTTTGGTTTCCCACCCCTTTTTTTCACTGAATATAACAAAATGAACAATGTCCACATTTTTCTCCCTTTCAATTTTTCATCATATCATAGTGGGAGCTCTGTTATAGTTAAGGTTAAGTTCTTCTTTTTTTTTATTCCTTTTGCCATTCTGTAATTTTTCAAAACTTCTTCCAGTAATTCTGACAGTCTTTTATCACAACAGTCCCTTTGACCTTGGAATCTGTGAATCTATGGGTCATGCCCTTAGACAATGCCAGATATACAATATACACTAATAAATCAATGGGTGCATCTCTGAAATGTTTTCTTTTTCCTCTTACTATTTTCTAAACCCTGGTATACACTACATCCCTTGGCAACGAGTTCCATAAGTTGACTGCATTGTGTGAAGAAATACTTCCTTATATTTGTTTTAAACCTGCTGCCTATTAATTTCATTGGGGGACCCCTGGTTCTTGTGTTACGTGAGGAGGTAAATAACACTTCCTCATTCACTTCCTACACTCCTTTCATGATTTTATACATATCTATCATATCCCCAGTTAGTCGTCTCTTCTAACAAGAATAGTCCCAGTCTTTTTAATCTCTCCATGTAGGAAAACTGTTCCATACCCCTAATCATTTTTGTTGCCCTTCTTTGTACCTTTTTCAATTTGAATATATCATTTTTGAGATGGGGTAAGCAGAACTGTAAGCAGTATTCAAGGTGTGGGCGCCCCATGGATTTATATAGTGGCATTATGATATTTTTTTGTCGTCTTATCCGTCCCTTTCCTAGGGGTTTTTAACATCCTGTTCGCTTTTTTGACTGCTGCTGCACATGGAATAGATGTTTTCAGAGAACTATCCATGATGACTCCGATATCTTTCTTGAATGGTAATAGGTAATTTAGAACCCATCCTTATATATACCGAGAGAGAGAGAGAGAGAGAGGAGGAATTATTTTTCCAATGCACATTACTTTGCATTTATCAACATTGAATTGCACTGCCATTTTGTTGTCCCGTCACCCAGTTTTGTAAGAGTGGTTGGTAATTCTTCCCAGTCATCTTTGGACTAAACTATCTTGAGTAATATTTTATTATTTGCAGACTTTGCCACCTCACTGTTTTCCCTTTTTCCAGATCATTTATGAATATGTTGGATAGCATTGCTCCCCATACCAATCCTTGGGAGACCCCGTTATTTGCCTCTCTCCATTCTGAAAACTGACCATTTATTCCTGCCATTTGTTTCCTGTCTTTTAACCAGTTACTGATCCATGAAAGGAGCTTCCCTCTTATCCCAGATCTGCTTACCTTGCTTAAGAGTCTTTGGTGTGGGACCTTGTCAAAGGCTTTCTGAAAGTCCAAGTGCACTATATCCACTGGATCACCCATACCCACATGTTTGTTGATACCTTCGAAGAATTCTAATAGATTGGCGAGGCATGATTTCCTTTTACAAAAGTCACCTTGACTCTTCTGCAACAAATCATGTTCATCTATATGTCTGATAATTCTGTTCTTTACTATAGTTTCAACCAGTTTGCCTTGTACTGGAGTTAGGCTTATTGGCCTGTAATTAACAGGATTGCCTCTGTAGCCTTTTTTTTTTTTTTTTTTTCTTTTATTTATCAGTTTTGCCTCTTTAGCCTTTTTTTTTTTTTAAATCAGTGTTACATTAGCTACCCTCCAGTTACCTGGTGCAGAGGCTGATACATTATAGGATACATACAACAGATAGTTGTTCTGCAATTTCATATCTGAGTTCCTACAGTGACAAACCCCTGACGTAGGTAGAGCTCCATTGAAGTCAGTATGTCCATGCTGAGCTGTTTGCCTGATCAGAGACTAAGGCCCTGATGCAATAAAACATCACGTTTCACTTTAAGTAGTATGTTAGGTCCTATTAACTTCAATGGGTCTTAAATGAATGGTTAAGTACTTTGCTGAATCAGGGACTGTAATAGGCCTCCGCCTTTTCCAAAGACTTGACATAATTAATAGACACAAGAATAAAGTACATTTTCATTCCATCTACCTGTGATTAGAGGAAGGCTGTTAAAGTCTTTCTTAGAGGGATGACACCATTTCCATGTATTTGTCAGGTCTCAGAAAGGATTGAGTCATTTGCAGAAATATGAAACACAAAACACTTATTTTTCCACTGGTGAGTCTAACATTTTTGTTAAAGCCCTTTGCAACTGTCTAAAGGAAGTATTGAAAAAATTGACAAAATAAAGACTAATCAAAATACTCCAACTTTGGTTGCATTAAAGTTTGTGCAGTGTAGCTTCATTAAAAAGCATATGCTGCCCACACAAAATCCAATTACTGCAGTACCTCTGCCCTCTGGATCTTGGTGGACCAAGATGGGGGCAAAGGGTAGATTTTTAATGAATTCATATGAAAACTTTACTTGTTCCTCCTAAAACACCATAAATTGCCTAACCCAATCTTTTATTTCTTTGCTTTCAAAATCCTGGAGGATCAAGTGAATTTTTGCAAAAATATTGCCTGTATTTTATTTCTTGAAAGGCTAGTAAAACTTTCAATTTTTTATATGCTGAATTAGATTGCATATTTTCTAGAAGAAATGTTGATTGGTAGTACATCTAATGCCTAATTAACAGCAAAATGAGAGTTGTAGCTATTAAGTGCCAACACATTTCAACGTCACTGAAAATCCCTTACCCATGTCACAGTTGATATATAGATCAGATTCTCAGCTGGTGTAAGTTGGCCTAGCTCCATTGACGTCAATGGAGCTGCCTGAACAGTCTACACCAGCTGAGAATCTCACCTACAGTGTCTCCTGATGAACAACCGTGTTTGGATGCTATACAACAATTACCAACATAATTTAAAAGGACCCATTGTGAAGAAAACATGAAATGGAAAATAAACAAACACCTGCTTTAGAATGGGGCTTCTTTATTAGATTCTGTGGCCCAGTGGATGGTTCATTAGTGAGGGGGTTCCCTTTTCACTCTTGAGCAAATGTCTTTTCCTCCCCCATCCTCTGTCTTGCCTAATTAGACTATGTGGTCATTGGGGCAAAGATTTTCTCTTGTTTGTACAGCTCCTAGCACAATATCTCAGCTGGGGCCTCTAGATGGCGCTCTAATAGTTAATACCTTAATCACTGAATAAGGTCAGTTTCTCAGTGATGGCAATTCTGGAAAAAATAGGGAAAGGAAATACGATGGTAAGCAATTTATTCTCCCTACAATGATGCTGTAGAAAGCATTCACATCTTAATAAAAAAAAATCATTGTAATGGTTTATTAGTCATGAATTTGATATTGTAATGGTTTATTAGTCATGAAATGTGCTAGACAGAAAGCACTGACAATCAAAAGTTGTTATGGACAAAGTCGATTTAGAAGAAACGTTTAATGGTTCTTAGAGTCTGCCCCTGTTGCATAACGGCAGAATTTATTTTGTTCTCTCCAAAACATCCCTGATGGGTGCATCAGATTGCAGCACCACAGAGTGTTAGTTTCATGTGGGGGTGCTGAAAGATCTCACATTAAACAATAACAAAAAGTATAGTAAATGGAAAAGGGAATTAACCAAATATCATTTTCAACAGTTGATCTCAAAGCACTTTACAGAGGGAGGTAAATATAATTATACCTTTTTGCAGGGGGGGAAACTGAAGCAGAGGGAGGTGAAGTGACTTATCTAGCAAGGATGGGGATAGAACTAGAGTCTCCTGACCCCCAGGCCAATGCTCACAGAGTCTGTTAATGCTAGCAGGGAAAAGATAAAGCATCAATAAAAGAAGAATGAATCAGTGTTTGCCAATGGGGTTAAGCGTTAAGGAAGGTTAGGGTTAAAAGAGACAAATGGAAATAGGAAAATGGTTTAGTAAATCAAGCACTGGACTGGGATTCAGGAGAAGTAGGTTCAATTTCTTACTCCACCACAGACTCCTTGTGTGACCTTGGGTACATCACAAAGGGCTAGACTGACTGCCATGTTCAGTCCTAGATACAATATCTGGTGCCACTGAGTTCCTCTAAATCCACATTCACCGACCACCTAGCCCAGGAGACACTTACGTTCCCGAGAAGCCTACATTTCTGCCAGTGGGCATGCCCCAAACTATTGAAGTTCTGATGCTGCTGAGCTGCTCAGCCCCAGCAAAGTTCACACACTAGGCCATCCCTGCTTATCTAGCTTGTGGGGCCCAAGCCAGTAGGTGTGCTCAGATCATGTCTACAAGCTTGGGCCCACACCAAAGACAGCTGGGGGTGAGCAGATCAGGTGTTTGGGGTGTGTGTGTGTGTGTGTGTGTGTGTGTGTGTTTCATGTGAGCTATCCACTCGCCTAGTGGTTAGGACACTCTCCTCGGAGACAGGAAACAAACGTTCAACGTCCGAATTAGGGAGAGAAGGGATTTGAAAACCCATTTCCTACCTCCAGGTGAGGACCCCAATCACTGGGCTACTGGCTACAATTGGGTGGAGGGGGGCAGGGGAAATCTCTGAATCTGTTGTTTTTTTTTCACAAAAAAAGATTGGCCTGGTTTAGGCACCTAACTCCAGCAGAGGATTCATAGCTGAGAATCCCACGTAGAGGGAGGTGCCTCCCTCTGCCCCAGAATTAGGTGCCGACCTACCTTCGAGAGGTGAGTTTAGGCCGCACCTCTCTCCTTGTCATTTCCTATTGGCTAGATAAAGTGGCTCCCTGCTCAGCTTGCTGGTTTCCGAGAATCCCATACTTAGGTGCCTAGCTCCCCCCATTGCTTTCATGGGGAGCCTAGGTGCCTAACTGAGGGCTAAGGATCCCCCTAGGAAACAGTGGGCCTTGGAGTTAGGGATTGCATTGTTCAGCGTGGCAACGTCTAAGGCTCCTCTGTGGCTCTGGCTCTAAAACTATGCAGTCTCTTAGTCCCCAGTCTGCAAAATGTATTCCCCTTCCTCAAGGGTGTGTTGTGAGGGCAAATCCACGAATGCTTGGCTACTATGGTGATGACGGTCAGATAAATATCGGTGTGTGCATCTGAAGGAAAGAAACACAGAGCAAATGGGGCTGTTAGTAAATGAGGAGAGGCTATGACATGAATATCGCTGAGATTAGCTTTCTTCAATAAGAAAAATCAGGAGAAGTTTGAGAATTAGGAAGTGAGGAAAACCCTGTAATAACTATTGATAAAGGGTTAGGTAGAGGGTTACTTAGGGAAAAAAATACATACATTCATCCAGTCAGGACTTCATACAATCTAGAGGGGGAGGGATAGCTCAGTGGTTTGAGCATTGTCCCCCTAAACCCAGGGTTGTGAATTCAATCCTTGAGGGGACCATTTAGGAGTTTGGGGAGGGGAAACTGTCTGGGGATTGGTCCTGCTTTGAGCAGGGGGTTGGACTAGATGATCTCCTGAGGTCCCTTCCAACTCTGATATTCTATGATTCTAAAGTGATTAGGACTCTATGGGCCAGACCACCCAAAGGTTCTGCTTCCATTCAGGAACCTAAATGAAGTGAACAGACTTTTAAAAAGTGCTCAGCGGCACTGAGTAGGGTCTCCTTGATGGGAGCTGTTTGGTGCTGAGCTGTTTTCAAAGTGTGGTTGTATGTTCCTCAGGGCAGAGTTATGTCTGTTATGAATGTATACAGCACCATGCACACTTACAGGGTTAAGCATGCTAATGGGACATCAATAAAAATGTAATATCAAGAAGTGTAATTACCTGGTTTCACTGGAGAATATACTGCACCAAAGTATTTCATTACATTGTCTTAGCCCCACTGTTAGTTTCTCTGTCATCTAAGAGTGAGGCAACAGAGTGAA
This sequence comes from Terrapene triunguis, assembly GCF_002925995.2. Lineage (NCBI taxonomy): Eukaryota > Metazoa > Chordata > Testudines > Emydidae > Terrapene > Terrapene triunguis. The sequence continues at coordinate 10,397,010 of NW_020664487.1, read as the reverse complement.
GGATGCTGTGGCAATGGCTCTGTAACTCCTCTTATTTGAACATAGTGTTACTGGGGTTTAGATGTTGGTTCTGGTTTCTTTAACATATTGGCAAAGAGATTGATTGTGGTGCTTGGCAAAATCGAACTCTACAAGACAGGAGGCTCCTTAGCTGGACCCAGAAGGAAATGGCCTGTCCCGAACACAAAGATGTTCTAGTTTATGGAACAGGGTTAAGATTAGGAAGCAATTTGCAGCCAGCCAAAGAGGAAAATGTGGGTGATAAGAGTAGATACTGTCAGGTTAAAAGAATCTGACTAAATCAGGACTGAGTCATTAACTTTTTCTCTGTTGTTTGCCTGCATACAGCTCGGTGTAGTTGACTGGTTTATTGCCTGTAATAATTAAACAATGGGCAGATCAGTTTGGAATAATCTTCTTAATCTTCCTGGGAAGCAATTTGCAGCATGATGCAAAAACTTCAGAAGAAACTGCAGTGCCACCTGTAAGCAACCAAGGATGTAGTCCTGAGTGCATAACCTCTTTTGATTTGAGTGGGTATTATGAATGCACAATGCATCACAGGATCAAGTGCCTAATATAGATCCGATGAGCTAGATGTCATGTAGTTTACGATCAAACAAAGGAATTCTTGATAATCCAAGTTGTAGAATTTTATGTGATAAACCAGAGTTATCTACACTAGAAGCAACACCAATAACTACTTCTGTTAATCAGAGAAGAGTCGGGGGGAGATAGAGGTACCTCTGGATTTATGTATCTGGAGTATTCATGTGGCACCCTGTTGGTTCTAAATGTATGCTTGGGGAAAGTAGCTTTTAAAAGCCACGTAATTAGTCTAAACTACTTTTTACTAAAAAACTTGCAGTGGTTTTCAATAAGCCTTTGAATTTCCTGGTCTTGATGACTTGAAGCAAGGATGCTTCATGCAGGATTCTGCTGATTTTCCTCCTGGGTTACTGGAAGTGCCAAGACAAGGAAATGCAAAGGTCAGGAGTAGGTTAAATAAAATTATAGCTAACCGTGACTCTGTTTGGTATCTATCTTAGGGGATTTCCTAGCCCCTCTCACTGCTGTATCTAAGCAAGCACTTCCCAGGTGAATTAGAGATCTCTGGTGAGCTTCTTAGTAGGCTTAATGATTGCAGATCTCTCAAAAATGAAAATCTAGATAATTTTCCTGCCAAGAGAAGCAGCGAGATTGTAAATTAGGCTCAGTAAGAAATTAGTAATTAATATTATTATTACATGCATGATAGGGTCCCAGCCTTGGATATAAGTAACCCCTTACACATGAGTAGCCCCTTTTAAGTCAACGTGACTCCTCCTGAGAGTAAGGATTTGCAGGGTCAGACACCAGCCCTTCAGTAAATGTGTATCCCATTTACATGTATTGAACCTCCATTTCAGATGGGTGTCAGTGGGGAAATCTGCCTGTCGCTGAGCAGCAATTCTACACCGCAACGCATCAGATTAATGATGGAAAATATGAGATGGATGAGTATCATAAAAGCTGCTAAAGCTCAGATTCCCTTATCAGTTGCATTTTACTTTACATGCCCGCTTGGTGTAGCTGTAAATTATTAATGCTGGAAACTGTTATTTCATTCATGAATAATTTAATATGGCATTGAATGGGTGATGGGGAGATAGTGGAGGGTAGGAACAAAGGAAACAATTCCTGCAGGTCCAAGGTGAGCTGTGCGCTAAACAAGACAGTGTTGCCATCCAACTCAGTAGATTAGTGAGAAAAGAGAAGGGATGGATCCCAGGGCCTTTTTGAATGGGACCAACCCCAGCGATGACTGAATGCAGGGAATGAGATAACTGCAAGAATTGCTGTTAAATACAACATGGCTAGAGGGATACTACGACTGTTTTGCTTTGCTGTTGACATATACTTTGTAAAGTGTTTGGTTCACTATTTTTGAACTCTTTATATATTTCGGAAGTATTAACAGGTTTGCAAATCCTTGCCATGTAAATATCAGAGACAAAACAATCATCACAATAGTGTTTAGAGAAACATACAGGAATAGAGTAATCAGATCACTCTATTTAACAGGGTTTTACCATATTACAGAGTGAGCATCATTACAACACCCGTGACTGGCTGCTTCTAGAGATTTTATTACACTGAGTGAAATCTCTGACTACATATTTAACAGACCAGGCGTATCTATACAATATTAATATTAAAAAAAATGGACAGATGGGCTGGGTTTTTTGCAGAGTGACAGTACTTTGTCTGAACATTGAATAGAAGATAACCAAATGTCTAAGTATTTATCTCTGCTCTGTCTATTTTGTGCATGGCAATTGGTGTGTTAACTTTTCCATAACAACTTCCTACACTTTTTGAACCATTCCTGTACAGTTGGAATATTTTTTGCTTATCAGTGGGAGGCTGTCAGTAGCTGAGCAGCTGCTAATAGATAAGGGATTTCATTTCTTGTTGTGTGGCCATTTCCTCTAGAAAGCCCCAGGATTACCAAAGAATCATTTGGTAAAACATATCCAACCATTTTTTGTTATTTGGTTATGAATTGCATCCCAATATTCTCTTATGACTGGACACGTCTGCCGTGTATGCATAAAATCTCCTCTTTCACTGCAATTGCGCCAACATTTATATTTTTATCTTATTTTATCTTCTTATTTTTATCTATTTTTAATCTAACTGGTGTAAGGTACCATTGAAACAGTATCTTAAAGACATTTTCCTTTATTGGGCTACAGTCTGAAGTTGCTGGTTCTCTTTTCCAGACCAAATCCCCTTTTTCTGGGGTATCCCATCTATCCAGATCCTTTCCCCAGGGTGTTGTATATGAACATTTTTTTTGTTAGGAAAGTTGTCTGCAAAGATTGATCTAAAGTAATTATATTTTTGTGTGTGTCCTCTGCCTGATCAGATGACATTGATTCTATTAAAGTTAACTCTCTGTATGAAACATTTTTTATAGAAAGAGAAGAAACATGATGCCTGTCTTGAAAGTACTGGTACCAGGGGAGAAGAGGCCAGTCAAAGTTGACTCCACATTACTAGTGCTGGTTGTGATATGGTACCCCTCCCCCCAAAAAAGTCGATGAAATTAAAACGTTTTGTTTTCATTGAAGTAGTTCCTCTATGCTTTTGAAGTTTTCATTGAACAACTGAACCCCCCCCCCCCCACACACACACACAATTATTAGAACTACTAATATCCAGCTCAGTACCGTACCCCCATTTTAGAGATGGGGAAACTGACGCACAGAAAAGGAAGTAACTTTCCCAAGGCCAACCCATAACAGAGCCGTGAACAGAAACCCAGATCTTCTGAGTCCCAGTCCCAAGTGCTAGACCACACTGCTGCCTCCCTTGTAGTTGGGGTTTTCAAAAATGTTCAATAATACTTTGAGATTTGTTGATGAAAATGGGATTTTTTTTTCTACCATCAATTATGTTTTACCAGCAAGGCATTCTATGGGGCGGGGGGCGGAGGGGGGGGAATTAGGTGGAAAAATGGTGACCGATTCTAAACATTACCACATTACCATAAAGTGATTGCAGACTGATCTGCTATAATCTGCATTTGTTGTGCCGATTTATCAGGGCTCTGATTCTTTGCTGCCTGGCACCTTGTGTATTCATTTATACCTAGTTACATTTTGCACCCTCTTTGCAGAGCTCTAAATGATTACACGAGTGGAGAATCAGGCAATGAGCCGTGTGAACCTTGCCAGGTTGGGTTCACAAAAGGGTTTTGTATGCTGAGGCCTGCGGTTTGGTTTTGCAGAAACTGGATGCAAATGAACCCTTGTGAATCAATCATAGAGCCATAGAAATGTAGGGCTGGAAGGGATCTCAAGAACTCATTTAGTCCCGCCTCCCCACGCTGTGGCAGAATTAAGTATACTTAGACCATCCCTGACTGGTGTTTATCTACCTTGTTTTTAAAAATCTCCAAAGTAGTGGTTTGTGGTATATTTCTCTGTTGGACTTCTCTCTACTCATGCCCCAGAAAGTAGTCCCCAGTTTGTTAGTCCCTTATTCCCAAATATACTGAAGGGACCGGAGGCTCAGTTTAAATGGGCTTGAAGTGTGATATGCATATTTCACCCAGCTTCGTTGGAGGTTAATTGCATGGTTCATGTGAAATATGGACTCTAGGCTAGACTGTTGAGGCAGTAGCTGTACAGTGACGGACCCTAGTTTTGGTTCAGAGGGAGTTCATGCATCACTTTCTTTTCCAGGTTGCATATGGTGTTCACCCACTGGATCTGGCTTTCTGTTTTGGATTTCAGTGAACCACAAAATGCCTTGTATGTGAAACCATGTGGTTCTGCAAGGCTTCTACCCAAAGCCACATCTCAGCCCCGCTTCTCATAAAACTTAACTCAGGTCACTGAAAGGTTTTCAAACCTTTCAGTGACCTTTCTGTAAACCGAGCCTGCATCTTAAGTGCACAAAGAAACTCCACTTTAGATGAACATCTGCTGGTTTGAGGTTCTGCTGTGGAAGTTTCACGGCTGAGTCCTTCCTGGCTGGCAGGGGCTGAGAACACCATGCAGTCACTGCACTATACCCAGATGTACACACCCTCTTTCCTTAACCTGTGTATTAGATATTTTTAGCATTAGCTTTAATATATTTTTTTTAAATTTGAATGTAGGGGTAATGAAATGTTGTCATCCTTACTGTATGAGTAAAGGGCAGGAGAACTGTGCTTAGCCTGCCCTGATTGAGAGGGGCATGCTAAACTGAACCTCACTTACTGAGCAGGGGGTGGGGATGCCAGTGAAGAGGAGAGCAAATGGGGAGAGGTGTTTCTACTGGGGTGGCATGGAGTCTGCCCGAAGAGCCCTAGACACCATTTGAAATGCCCCCCTTTAGCATTTAATGATTGAGCTGATTAGAGTCAACTGAGAGCCCTTATTTCCGGTTGGTGATTCCTACAGCTGACACCACTGCTGAGCAAGTCTAGGGGATAAGCGCTAGACCTTGTGTGGGAACCACGAATGACAACCCAGAAACTGCCCTGGCCCTGAGGTTCCCCACGACCTGCTGAAATCATGGGGAGCTGGGTTAAGTGGCAGAACCTCAGAACATGATGTCATGGGAGCAGGAAGCAGTTGCCAGCAGCCGCAGAGACACAGCAGCAGCTGTGAGCCAGTTGCAGAGGCAACAGCATGGCGGTGTTGTCAACGTCCCGACCAGAGGTGGGAGAGGAACCTCGTAAATGTCCCTCTGAACTGTGGGTCTTTGCTAAGCAAGAACAGCTAACTGTGAGCGGGGTGCAGTGGAGGGAGAAGGGAGTGATCTGTTTAAGGGACATTCGCTCGTCAGACTTTCCCGCCACCGGGAGGGAAACTGAGGCAAAAGACACTGCCCAGGCACTGTGGGGTTGGGGTTGCTTATGGTCGCATGCTTTTGAATGTGGTTGTGGTGTTTTCCCAACTTTTCCCTTTCCCTTCTAAGAGAAGTTCTGTCTTGTGGTACACAGACTCTGTGCTTGCGAGTGGGGTAATATTGACTCTTAGAGGCATGCAGGGGGGTGTTAAAATTTCCCAGGTTACTGGATGGGGGCTCGAGCTGGCTCTGTGTTTTGTTATTATTAGAGGAACCCCTCGATATTGAACCCGGCCCTTGCTGCTGCCGAGTCCACCTGGCAGAAGGGTTACACTGAGAAAGTGCTCTTGGTTAGTGCAGCGATAGAGAGAGAGTGCCTATCAACATGCTACTGAAACTGGTGATGGGCACATTTCCTACGGGTATGTCTTCACTACCAGCCGGATCGGCGGGCAGCGATCTATCCAGCGGGGATCGATTTATCGCATCTAGTCTAGACGCGATAAATCGATCCCCGAGTGCTCTCCCGTCGACTCCTGTATTCCAGTGCCATGAGAGGTGCAGGCACAGTTGACAGGGGAGCAGTAGCAGTCGACTCACCGTAGTGAAGACACCACGGTAAGTAGATCTAAGTACATCAACTTCAGCTACGTTATTCACGTAGTTAAAGTTGCATAACTTAGATCGATTTCCCCCCCCCCCCAGCGTAGACCAGAGCTAAGAAGAATTAGACTTTAAGAAAAGGGTGCTTCCCAACTCTTGCATTTGAAATGTGCACTAACATTCAGCCATTCGTGCTTTGCCCACTATTCTCTCTGTACGCTTCCTGAGCTGTGGCTGATCAATGCTGTTTAGATACCCTGGGTAAAGTCCTTGCCCCACTGAAATCAGTGGTCTAGCGCTCATTGATTTTAATGGGGCCAGGATTTCACCCCTTTTGTGTCTCCATCAGGGCAGCAGCACCATTATGCTAAAAAAAAAAAAAAGATATAGGGCCTGATTCTGATTCCCTTTCTCATGGCCTACTCCATGAGTAGTTTAATTTGGGCCACTCTTTATTTGGTGTAAATTAGTGCAACTCCATTGATTTCCAAGGAGCCAAGCAGATCTACGTCACCTGAGGATCTGGCCCATTGACTTCAGTGGAGCTACACATGGAGTAAGATACTGTCCAGCATAAGTGAGGGTATCATAACCTTGCCCGGAGACACATGCACATACCTCAAATGTGGATGAAAAGACTCATTAATACTTTTTGAGCTTCTTCAGATCTGGTGAAGCTAAGTAAATTAAATGATGTGGTAATGCTAATTTCATGCACATAGCAAAACTGCTCCTCGCCTCTGCATGTGTGTTTCTGTAAATTAAAGACATTTTTAGCTATGCTGCTGACCCAGTCTTGCTTTGATTGAAGTCAATGGTGAAACTTCCATTGTCTTTAAGGGAAACGGGCTGTCTGTTACACGGCTGTCGTCTTTCTGAATTAAACAGTTTTGTACAGTAAAAATCATGATCTATTAATGAGCCAGTTAAATCAAGAATATGTAACGCATTCCTTTTGAGAGAGTGTGTGTGGGGGGGAAACGTGATTTTATTGGGAGAAAAAAAATCATCTGCTGCAAGTTTTTATATAGCTACACTGGTTTACACCAGCTGAAGATCTGACCCATCACATCTATAGTGCAATGAAATTATAGCATTAGTTTTTGAATTCTTGCAGCTTCTTCCAGATTTACTGAGTTCTTTGTAACTAGGTTAGATTCTACTCTTGGTAACACTGGGGCAAATCCACTGATTTCAGTGCAGCAACTCCAGGTTTGCACCGGTGTAATAGAGCGGAATCTGGCCCAGACATCCCATTTCCAGAATGTGGCCTTTATATTCTCCATTTGCATGATAATTAAAGTTCTTATACAAACCAAAAATCTTCAGATTGAATGAAGTTTTGAACATGGGATGTGTGAAGAATGAATCTTCTGACTAACATATCCCATGGATAATATAATTAGCCACATTTAAGCTTCAGCATTGCTTACCATATTGGTAAAGGTTAGTTAAGTTTGATATTATCAATTTTAAGAAATGTTTGATAGGAATGGTAATTTGTGCTTATTAATCAGAAATCTAATTGTAGCTTGTTGTGACCTAGATTCCAGGATAATTTGCATGCGGAGGCCTCTACAGATAGCAGTGCCATAAGTTTAATGATTTCAGATGCCGCAATAATCAAATTATAATCCTTGCTGTATGATTTTTTCCTCCTTCTCTTGTTTTCTCATCTTTGGAAAAAATAATCAAAATTATTATTGAGGCAGAACAAATCTGCAAATTGCCAGCACAACTCTGTGACAATTACTTTGCAAGATTGTTGCCAGTTTAATCCACATGCAAAAACCTGTAGGTCGTTCCTTATTAATAAAAATGACACCACATTTCTTGGGCCTGATGCGCCAAGTCCACAATCTTTTCTTTCACTTGTTAGTATAATAGGTCAAGGAATATTTACTCTGATCTTGCAGGATGCATCAGCCTCTTAAATCACTGGCAAACATTTCCTTTCTCATAGTGCAAACTAGCAAAACATTGTTTCAGTAAAGATGTAAATTTAAGGTCCTTAGAAATTACAAATTGTTTTTTCTCTCTAAAAGGCTATTTAGATGCATCAATTTTTTCATAATGACATATTCCCATGGAGTAGAATTAGAGCCAATTTTTTCTTTGAACTAGGTACACTACTTTCCAATTGACTTCAGTAGGAGTTACCTGCACATATCTGAGCAACGCACTGGGAAACTGTGTTCTTGCCAGCTTTGCATTTCTGGATAGGGTTGTAAAGAATGAATGAGTGTGAAACTGGGGGGAAGATTTTTAATGGAAGATACTATACTGTAGTTAATATAAACTCTCTGTATTTGACCGATTAACAGGTCCAATCATTTTATTAGAATCAGTTCTATCTTAAGGATGTGCTGTGTAAATACAATACATATAACAACAATAACAATTTGTGGATGTATATGTACAGTAATGCTGAACAATGCAGTATAAGAGTCAAATTGGCCAGGTCACAATTGCAGAAGAGGACTTGTCCAAAATGCTATTTCTGGTTGAAGTAAATGTAAGCCCCATGAACAAAATGACTGTCCTCCCTCTGTTGTTGAAAAGAGGAAACACCGTCTCTGGCCAGCCTCATTTCGATGTTTAGTTAGAGGGTAGAATTGCAGGTAAGTTTTTGTTCTTTCGGTTAAAATTTGTTTAAATTCTATGTGCAAATATGATACACAATTATCTTTATTGCTCGTGAAAGAGTATGTGCTAAATATGCTGTGGATGAAAGGTCACCCTGCGGCTATAAGATGTGACCCAAAGCTGGCTAATGAACTGTGAGTCCAGTAAAGGGGAAGGGAAAAGTTTGCTGTTCTAGCAATTGGACAGCTGTCTTAAGGGGTCCAGGGACTCTGCCCAAGTATTTTGTTTGCCCTATGACCTGTGAGGATGGGGATGAGGGAGTAATGAGATCCACTTGAACCACAGTTGATGGCATTGGTGGTGTGGAGCAGAGAAGACACTATGCCCAGGCCACCAAAGGTTGGCTGAGCTAGTTTCATGGGACCTGACCCACTCAGTGCTGGGCTGAGCTGAATCATGGAGCTGGGCTAGGAGGACCACAGCCAGACCAGCAGAGCAGTGTGTCACCCCTGGATGCCCCAGGCTACATAGAATCATAGAATATCAGGGTTGGAAGGGACCTCAGGAGGTCATCTAGTCCAACCCCCTGCTCAAAGCAGGAGCAACACCAACTAAATCATCCCAGCCAGGGCTTTGTCAAGCCTGACCTTAAAAACCTCTTAGGATGGAGATTTCACCACCTCCCTAGGTAACTCATTCCAGTGATTCACCACCCTCCTAGGGAAAAAGTTTTTCCTAATATCCAACCTAGACCTCCCCCACTGCAACTTGAGACCATTACTCCTTGTTCTGTCATCTGCTACCACTGAGAACAGTCTAGATCCATCCTCTTTGGAACCCCCTTTCAGGTAGTTGAAAGTAGCTATCAAATCCCCCCTCATTCTTCTCTTCTGCAGACTAAACAATCCCAGTTCCCTCAGCCTCTCCTCATAAGACTTGTGCTCCAGCCCCCTAATCATTTTTGTTGCCTTCCCCTGGACTCTTTCCAATTTTTCCACATCCTTCTTGTAGCGTGGGGCCCAAAACTGGACACAGTACTCCAGATGAGGCCTCACCAATGTCGAATAGAGCGGAATGATCACGTCCCTCGATCTGCTGGCAATGCCCCTACTTATACAGCCCCAAATGCTGTTAACCTTCTTGGCAACAAGGACACACTGTCAACTCATATCCAGCTTCTCATCCACTATAACCGCTAGGTCCTTTTCTGCAGAACTGCTGCCTAGCCATTCGGTCCCTAGTCTGTAGCAATGCATGGGATTCTTCCGTCCTAAGTGTAGGACTCTGCACTTGTCCTTGTTGAACCGCATCAGATTTCTTTTGGCCCAATCCTCTAATTTGTCTAGTTATAATTTGTCTACCACTTATAACTGACTCAAATCATGAGTGGGGTTTCAGGTGGGTGAAGTTGGGGTTATTACATTCCTAGTAAATCTGAAGTAATTCATTCTGCTGATGCCAATTGATCTTCTCCAGATTTACTCCATTGTGACTGAGGCCAGTACCTGTCCATATGAACACCAAAACCTACGATACAAAAGCAATGAAAAACAATTGCAGAGATGATAAGGAATTGTGTTACAGATCTCAGATAGTGTAAATCAACATAGCCTCATTAACTGCTGGGTCACACCAGCTGGGGATCTTCTAAAGCTACAAGCCCAAAGCTGTGTTCATCTTAGGCTACAAGCCCAAAGCTGTGTTCATCTTAGGCTACGTCTTCACTACCCGCCGATCCGGCGGGTAGCAATCGGTTTATCGGGGATCGACTTACCGCGTCTCGTGAGGACGCGGTAAAATCGATCCCTGATCGCTCTGCCGTCGACTCCGGAAATCCACCTCGACAAGAGGTGGCAGCGGAGTCGGCGGCAGCGCGGCAGAGGTCGGCTTTCCCCCGTCCTCACCACCAGATAAGCCGACCTAAAATACGCAACTTCAGCTACGGTATTCACGTAGCTGAAGTTGCGTATCTTAGGTCGGAACCCCGCTGTAGTGTAGACCTAGCCTTAGTGTTAATCCAGTTGTACACTAACATGATGCCTTTGTGTTCCATGATGTTAAATGGAGAACACACAGATGAAGGAGGGTTCCAGTTTTGCTCGTGTTCCTTCTGACCAGTCTGGAGTTAGAAAGGCTTCAACTTTTCTCCTTTTCTTTCAATCTAAACAAAATAAAGCTAGGCAAGAATGATGATTCATTAAAAGAGCAGTTGCACTTGGAAAATGTTAATATCTTTTGATAAAGCAGCCCTTGCCATTTTATGGTACCTGACAGAAATTACTCAGTTTCTTTGATTGCATACAATTAAGTGGCATTATTATCAGCCCATTAGGTTAGATAGATTTCACAGTAGGAAAATAAAACATAATGTTTACTTATCGGGGTTTAAATAAACTGTAATTATCATTTTGTGAGACTCTCGTAATACTGTAATTAAACTTTAAAATAAAAGGTAATTAGAATTAAGAGGGGTTATCTACATTTCATTTACAAGTTATTGTTGGAGGAAGCTGCAGTAGCATGCAGTAACATTCAGAAAAGGTTATTTGTCAGTTTCTGCTATATACATTCAAATGTCTTAAAGGGATGAATATGGATTTGGGTGCCCCCTGCAACTCTACAGCACCCTGCCCAAGTGGGGTCCTTAAGCCATGTGTATGAACAGTCAAAGCTCTGCTAAGAAGAACCATGCACAGGTAAGTGTCCATTATGTAGGGAAACTTCCCTTCATTGAGCTCAAAGGCCTACCCTTCCCTTATCACTTCTCCACGGGTGAAAATTTTCAGTCTAATAATTTATTCAACCTAAAATGCAGGTTTAGGATAATCAAAACTATTTGGGAATCTGGGTTAAATTCGGTGAATAGCTTGGGCAAAATAAATAAATCCAGAAAAGTTAAAATGGTTTGTTTTGACCTTTCTGAAATGACACATTTTGACTTTTCATTTTGAAAAGATGTTTTGTTTAGAAATTTAGCTAGATTTGTTTAAAAATAATTAAAGGGGGAAAATACCCCAAAATGAGATGGAAAATACGGAAGCATTTTGTTTCAGGTTGAACTCAATCTTTAATTTGACCTCAAATGATTTTTTCCCCCAGATTTATCAGCCATTGAACTGAAAAATCCATTATTTATTCAGCTGAATCATCATATTATTGCTCAGGAAAGGAGATCTTTGTGAGATGAAGCATTGGAGACCTCTGTCCTTTCTTGGATGATAAAATTCTTGCCAAGGTCTTGTCAAAGAGACTTTTAAAAAGTCCGGTGTGCAGACTGATCAAATCTCAATCACCCCGGCTGGTTTTGGTACTTTTGGGGGGCAAGGGGTAGGGACATAATTTCATTTCCCTAATTGGCTTAATTTAGGTATGGGGACTATTTTTTTTAATCGAGAAAAAACATTCATTTTTAAGTGGATCTTGATTATTTATTAGAAGCTGTTTGTTCTTGTGGACTTGGGCCCAGTTTTGTTTCCAGCATTAAATTTCTATTAATCAGTCTGCATGGTCTAATTAAAGGGAATGGATATAAACTGGACATTAGGAAGTTTAGACTTGAAATTAGACGAAGGTTTCTAACCATTAGAGGAGTGAAGTTCTGGAACAGCCTTCCAAGGGGAGTAGTGGGGGCAAAAGACATATCTGGCTTCAAGACTAAGCTTGATAAGTTTATGGAGGGGATGGTCTGATGGGATAGCCTACTTTTGGCAATTAATTGATCTTTGATTATTAGCAGGTAAATATGCCCAATGGCCTGTGATGGGATGTTAGATGGGGTGGGATCTGAGTTACTACAGAGAATTCTTTCCTGGGTGCTGGCTGGTGAGTCTTGCCCACATGCTCAGGGTTTAACTGATCGCCATATTTGGGGTCGGGAAGGAATTTTCCTCCAGGGCAGATTGGCAGAGGCCCTGGAGGTTTTTCGCCTTCCTCTGCAGCGTGGGGCACGGGTCACTTGCTGGAGGATTCTCTGCACCTTGAGGTCTTTAAACCATGATTTGAGGGCTTCAATAACTCAGACATAGGTTAGGGATTTGGGTGGGTGAGATTCTGTGGCCTGCGTTGTGCAGGAGGTCAGACTAGATGATCATAATGGTCCCTTCTGACCTTAAAGTCTATGAGTCTATGAATGGTGGTTTGAGTTCCCCCCTCTTTGATACCCAGAAGGATTAGACAAATTGGCTGCCACTCAGGGACAATGTCTTCTGCCTGTCCAACCTCCTGTTCTGCTTCCTATTCCACTCCCACCACTGTGATGTCTCAGCACCATCCAGGAGTGCATTCAGTGAAATAACTGATATCGGTCTCATGTGGTTTGTTCTTTCCCTCCCTCTCTCCTCCCCGTTCCCCAGGATGTAAACTGCATGTGGAATTGCACCTCTCTAGCTTTCCTTATCCATCCGAGTAGTCATTGATTAGTCATGCTAGCCATAGCTGGCTATATTAATATTTCCTCTCAGCATGCTCTTTGAGAGGCTGCCAGGTCTGAGCCGCTGCTTCTACTGTTAGGGACTTCTGGGAGGCAGTGTGTGGCAATACTCTTTTCCTCATTCCAGCCTCCTCCCTCAGTGAGCTGCTGTGATAGAGGCCTCCGTGGCTGTGGCTATGCACTATGGGGACTATGGGCTTGTGAAAGCAGCAAGGCTCATGTACGCTTAATTCTAAGGATTGAAGGTTTCACACAACTCCAGTCACAAGCCTACCTCAAGATCACCCCAAACACAAACCGCAGGGATCAATCACAAGTGACAGGTTGGCTTGAAAGGCTGAACGAGACAACCTGAATTTATCTTAATGCGATCTTGGGATGCATAAGGCGAGGTATTTCTAGTAGGGACAGGGAGGTGCTGCTTCCGTTATACAAAGCGCTGGTGAGACCTCACTTGGAGTACTGTGTGCAGTTCTGGTCTCCTATGTTTAAAAGGGATGAACTGAAACTGGAACGGGTGCAGAGAAGGGCAACTAGGATGATCCGAGGAATGGAAAACCTTTCCTATGAAAGGAGACTCGAGGAGCTTGGTTTGTTTAGCCTAACCAAAAGAAGGCTGAGGGGGGATATGATTGCTCTCTTTAAATATATCAAAGGGATAAATACCAGGGAGGGAGAGGAATTATTTCAGCTCAGTGCTAATGTGGACACGAGAACGAATGGATATAAACTGGCCGTGGGGAAATTTAGGCTTGAAATTAGACGAAGGTTTCTAACTGTCAGAGGGGTGAAATTTTGGAACAGCGTTCCGAGGGAAACGGTGGGGGCGAAAGACCTCTCTGGCTTCAAGATTAGGCTAGATAAGTTTATGGAGGGAATGGTTTGATGGGATTACGTGATTCTAATCAATTAGGCAATAACGGCCATTGCTGGTAAAATGAGGGTCTGGCTAGAGAATCTTGCCTGTATGCTCGGGGTTCTGCTGATCGCCATATTTGGGGTCGGGAAGGAATTTTCCTCCAGGGTGGATTGGCAGTGGCCCTGGAGGTTTTTCGCCTTCCTCCGCAGCATAGGGCAGGGGTCGCAAGCTGGAAGATTCTCTGCGACTTGAAGTCTTTAGATCACGATCTCAGGACTTCAACAGCAGAGTTAAGGGAAAGTGGGGGGGTCAGTTTTTGTGGCCTGCATCATGCGGGGGGTCAGACTAGATGACCATATTGGTCCCTTCTGACTTTAAAGTCTATGAGTCTATGAGTCTATCTACAGATTGTTTCCCAACCTGAACCTCACTTGTCATTGTTCCCGTGGGAGGGGCTTGGAGTCACTTCACTCCTTAGTTAGCTCTTAAAGTTTAAGCTATTTTGATATCTCTCAATTACTATATAAAGCTAATTTATGTTTCCAATTGTACTTTTACTATAATGTCCTGGTATAGATTGAGAAGGGCATTCCTTTCTAAATTCATAGTTAATTATTTTTAATTGTCTGTGGGAGGGAGGGGTTGTATTTGTTGTTGTGTTTTTATTTATGGGTAATAGTTCTCATGCCCAAATTTTAATGTTTTTAGAAACTTTTTTTTTCAAAAGCTGACAACTATCCCAAAATATATTTTCCATTTAAAAAAAAATACTTTGCTGGTGCTCAGATGATGACTCAAAAAGGACTTGGTTTTAAAAAGAGATTGGCCTGAATCAAAATATTTGGATCGAGGTCTACAACTGAATTTCTTCAAGGCTTGAGGATGCTGATGCCAAGTGTTTTGGTTTAGATTTATCTGTAGCTTAAATTTAGTTTGAGTTCAATTTGAAAACTTTGTGGACTAAATTCATTTGGAAGGCACTAAAACTCAAGTACTACAGCTACTCAATAGTCAGTTTTCCTTAGCAAAATAAACACACAGGCCTAGATCCTCAACTAATATAAATCAGGTAAACTCCTGGAGCTACAGGGATTTACATTAGCTCAGGATCTGGGCACTCTATATTTAGGGTGTCATCATTAAGGGACACTTTTGTTTGACTGGTTTCTGATTTTTTAAATTCTCCCTGCCAAGTCTGAGGCTGATTTGACTTCTACTTAAGAGATGGCCAAAAGTGGGCTTCTAATGGAAACTCACTTGCAATCTTAACTAAAAAGTGATGATGGAGAGGAAAATGATCAGGAACAGTCAGCATGGATTCACCAAGGGCAACTCATGCCTGACTAACCTAATTGCCTTCTATGAGGAGATAACTGGGTCTGTGGATGAGGGCAAAGCAGTGGACATGTTATTCCTTGACTTTAGCAAAGCTTTTGATATGGTCTCCCACAGTATTCTTCCCAGCAAGTTAAAGAAGTATGGGCTGGATGAATGGATTATAAGGTGGATAGAAAGCTGGCTAGATCGTCGGGCTCAACGGGTAGTGATCAATGGCTCTATGTCTATTTGGCAGCCGGTATCAAGCGGAGTGCTCCAAGGGTCGGTCCTGGGGCCGGTTTTGTTCAATATCTTCATTAATGATCTGGAGGATGGCATGGACTGCACCCTCAGCAAGTTTGCAGATGACACTAAACTGGGAGGAATGGTAGATACGCTGGAGGGTAGTGATAGGATACAGAGGGACCTAGACAAATTAGAGGATTGGGCCAAAAGAAACCTGATGAGGTTCAACAAGGACAAGTGCAGAGTCATGCACGTAGGACAGAAGAATCCCATGCACTGCTACAGAATAGAGACCGAGTGGCTAGGAAGCAGTTCTGCAGAAAAGGACCTAGGGGTTACAGTGGACAAGAAGCTGGATATGAGTCAACAGTGTGCCCTTGTTGCCAAGAAGGCTAACGGCATTTTGGGCTATATAAGTAGGAGCATTGCCAGCAGATCGAGGGAAGTGATCATTCCCCTCTATTCGGCATTGGTGAGGCCATATCTGGAGTACTGTGTCCAGTTTTGGGCCCCACGCTACAAGAAGAATGTGGAAAAATTGGAAAGAGTCCAGGGGAGGGCAACAAAAATGATTAGGGGGCTGGAGCACGTGACTTATGAGGAGAGGCTGAGGGAACTGGGATTGTTTAGTCTGCAGAAGAGAAGAATGAGGGGGGATTTGATAGCTGCTTTCAACTACCTGAAAGGGGGTTCCAAAGAGGATGGATCTAGACTGTTCTCAGTGGTGGCAGATGACAGAACAAGGAATAATTGCCTCAAGTTGCAGTGGGGGAGGTTTAGGTTGGATATTAGGAAAAACTTTTTCACTAGGAGGGTGGTGAAGCACTGGAATGGGTTACCTAGGGAGGTGGTGGAAGGTTTTTAAGGCCCGGCTTGACAAAGCCCTGGCTTTAGTTGGGGATTGGTCCTGCTTTGAGCAGAGGGTTGGACTTGATGACCTCCTGAGGTTCCTTCCAACCCTGTTATTCTATGACTCTATGATATATTGCCCCCAACGTACCGGTATGCCAGTCCTGAACCAATTTTCACATTTCTATGCTAAAACACTTTTTGAAATTAAACACCATTAATGCGCTGATTTCTATATAGTGTGTGACTGGGCAGTTCTCAAGTGCCTCAAGAAAGGCACTGAATCTACTGTTTGCATCAATTGGGTCAATCTGGGATACTTCAGGCCATATCTTCTGCTGGTAGAAATCAGCATTGCTGTGCTGACTTCAATGGTGCTCTGGTAGTTACACCAGCTGGGCATGTGTTTCATTGACCTGAATGGAGCTATGGCACTTTCCGCTGCTGGTGATCTGGCCCAGAAAGCAGAAGCGAAATAAAATGTAGGTAAAGGAGTCCTGCAAACTGAGATCTACTGTTTTTGTATTGATTAATGTCTAATTTTAAAATTGAAAGCATCAGTGGGGACCGCCAGCCCTGGTGACATGTCACATTTGTATAGCACATCAAATGACTGCTGGAGACCTGTGCTTTTATTTAAATAGCTAAGGGTTTAATCCAGAATCCACCAAGAAAACGCTCCCATTGGCATCTATGGGTTTTGGATTAAGCCCTGAGCATGACATTTTCAAAGATGCTCCTTTCTGGATTAACTCTGCTCACACTGATGTCAAGGCTCCTAAGCCACTAGAATAAGAGTAAAGTTAAGTGAATACTGAGCATTTTTGAAAAGCTCAACCTCAACATCTAGCCCTTTTCCTTACAGAGATAAACCTCAGTGCAACTCGTTCCCGAGGCAATTTTTCCATCAAAAGGTTTGCCAGACAGACAGTCCAGGCTCATAGATGGGTCTGGGGAGTCAGTGAGCCACTCATGGTCCCTGCGGGTGACTAATGCCCTTGTAACAGTTACTGGATTCTGTAGCGCTTAACTCTCTGTTTTCTTGGAACTAGATTGTTTTCACTTCACACATGTTGGGTGGCCTCTTATTTCGTGAACACTCATTGCAGGCAATGGGGCGACTTGTGGAGTAAAGCACTACTCAGTGTGCATAAAGAGGTGACAAACTAGCTCTTAGTTACTAACATTTGCGGTTTAGTTTTGCATTTTAGGTGCAATGTTCCTGAAAGTTAATAAGCACTCAAAAAAAAAAATACAACTACAGCAAAATGGTACGCACAACCTTAACTTCACCGTAACAGAGATTTTTTCCGCAAAGGACCATATTATAATATGAACATTGTTTAAAACCAATCAAATCAATAGGGATAGTTTAAAAACCCCAATGGCAACTTATTCTCAGACTGTAATGTTCACCTCAAACTGCAGATGACATAACACCTCTGGTTTAGTCTGGAGCAGCAAAGTGCAATCATGTTTTCATATTGCACTATAAAATATTACATTTGATACAGTTGACATTTTGGTGCAGTGGGCCATAAATTGATGCAACTCTGAGCTCTGAGACAAAGGCCATTAGAATAATCAAGTGGCTACAGAAGTAGCCAAGTGTGTACGAGTCTGTAGCGCAATTTTTTGATTAGCTCACATTTATGAGCCTTGTCTCTTCCCTTTGTCTGCGTCCAACATACCTTAATTTCATTTTCTCTTGAAGGGAGCTCTAGGGATTGCTAAACCTCTTGAGTTATGAGATTTTTGTGTCAACAGAAATTTAATTACCTCAGAGGAATGAATCACTGTAACTCATCTGGAATAAATCTCTGAACACTAGTATCCCAGCAAATGGCCTTTGAGCCAAAAGGCATAATTTTAATCAGCATTTGTCTCTCCATTAACATTATCATGTTTAAACTTAATTGTTCACTTTTTGTTGTTGTTGTTTCATGCATGCACTTGTTTCATTAGGCTGAGTTGCTGTTAGCAAGGTATGGAGCAGACAGTGTACTTCTCATGTTAGGGTATATCGTATACTTCACAGAGGTACCACGGAGGCTGCTTAATTGAATTTACCTGACTGCGCTAGCCATTGCAACGCCACTGCCTTGCAACAGTGCTGCCGGGCCCCTGTATCACAGCAAGGCAGTTAGTGGGATGTACAATCACAAGATGACCCCAGATTTCTTGGGAACCAGGGTCCGGGGTTTCCTTTTTTTTTCTTTTGTAGTGTGTTCCACTGTGCCGTACAACAATGCTAAATTGACACTACATCAGATCAGCTTGACGCTGTAAGTTACTTAAGTACGTGCCTAAATTGAAGCATGTGAGTAATTACATTTGATTCCCATTGGTCATAAGTAACATGCTCAAGTAAGTTGCTGAATTGAGTTATGCCGAGCATTGAGGTTTCTGAGAGCCAATATTCTGTGGTAGGTGATGTGGATGTAGATGGATGTAAAACTGATTAGGTAAACAGAGTGCATGAATGGGTGGTGAAGGGAGTTGGCATAGTCTTTTTCACTCACTACACACCCTACCAGGCAGCTAGAAAATTGCATTTCTTGATGCACTGAAATGCTTAGCAAAGCCCTCAATAATATGCTATAGGAAATGGTCGCACATGGGTTGGATGATGGCCTACAATAGTCAAGAATGGGTGGAGTGGAATGTATAATCTTTAGATCACAATTAATACAAAATAAGAAAACTCTGGACTACATATTAGCACGCAAGGTCTTAAGCTTTAAATCCAAAGTGTGAAATCCTGTCTTCATCCAAGTCATTGGCCAAACTCCCATTGACGTCATTGGGATCAGGATTTCACCCCTAAAAATGTATTTTATTTTTATCACAGTGCAAAATAGGAGATGGCTGAAAATCACTGTTTTGCATTCTCTGATAACTCTGCAAGGGTCAAATGAGTTTCTTTGAAACTTAAAAGAAAAAATCTCTTTTAGGTACAAGAGCTTTCATCCCAGAGGTAATTTGGAATTAATTGAGAGGGGGGAAAGGGGGAGGGGGTTTGAAAAAAAAAGTGCCATGTCATCAATGAGTCAAATCTTGCTTGTTTTACTCACAATAAATAAAACTGCTTGCTGAATCCAAAGAGAGCAGGATTAATAGCACAGTTGGCATTAGACTACAATAGCTGAGGTGAAACACAATTTATTTTCTTGCAAAGAGATTTCATATAATGGGAATATGCTGTAATTTCCTCAAACCAGACCATTACTGGACTATTTTAATTGCGATTGATCAAAGTAAACAATATGTCTATTTTTTAAAAAATTAAATGTTTGTTTCTTTATATAAACTGCTTCCTCCCCTCTCCAATAATCACATTCACTGTGACCTTGAATAGCATATAATTCCACCACAGAAATGTTAAAGTCAGTGAAGTTCCTCATAAAGATGTTGAGGAATAATATCAGAAACTGGCCTTTTATCAATTCACATGTACTTAGGCCTGGTCTACACTACAGAGTTAGGTCAACATATGGCAGCTTACTTTTGCCTAACTCTGTAAGCATCTACAGTAAAATGTCCCACCGATGTAACTCATTCACTACGCTGACTTAATAACTCCACCTCCGTGAGAGGCATAGCACTTAGGTCGATGTAGTTAGGTTGATGTAGTGTCAGTGTAGACACTGCGTTGCTTACATCAACTGTTGCTACCTTTCAAAAGGCATCCCACAATGCCCCACACTGACAGTTACACCGGTGCAAGCGCTCTTGGTGAGGATGTGCACTGCCAACACAAGGAGCATAGTGTGGACATCCAAAAGGGATTTAATTACTGCGGTTGCTGTATGTCGAAGTAACTAAGGTCAACTTAATTTTGTAGTGTAGACTTGCCCTTATATTCTGCCCCCGGTAGTTAACCTGGGGCAGACTGTGATCCCCTCACTCACAATAGTGAACAGCGACTCTCAAGGGTAGCCCCATTGATTGGAGCTACTCATGATAACAGCCTTTCAACTGTCTAAGGAGTTCTGTGAGTAGATCGATTGAAATACATGGGATAATTAGTGGAGTAACATACTCAGTGTGAGTAAAGGTGGCAAAATCTGGCCCTTAAAACTATTCTAGCTCCGTAAAATTTAATTCGTGAACAGTTTTGAAGATTTTTTTTCCCCATTCCTTCTGTCTTGTTTCTCCTAGTATGCTCTGATAGTCGCACTCCCTCTCTGATTCACCTCCATTCTCTAGTGGGGGCCTGGGCTGTCTCTGTGGTTAGGCTTATCAAAGGTGCAGTCTAGGGGAAAAGAGGTATGTGTCAAGGAAGTGGTGTGAATGATGTAATGGAACAACTTAACCTGCTGACTAAGATGGCTTGTCTGCAACCTTGATACTTCCTGCTCCAGGGCTTTCCTGCTTGCTCAAGGTGATTAGTTGATTATTTGAGCTAATTATATTACAGTGTACTGTGGTGCACGCATGCTGCGGTGCCTTATGTGCTAGTTTATTAATGATGCCGTAGAAGCATGAAGTGCCACTTTTGTTCTACGTTCAACTATCAGGGCAGGGAAAACAGCATATATCATGTGAGTTAATAATTGCAAAGCAATTAGTTTCATCTCATCAAAATCAAGGCACTAGTTGAAGAAGACGCTAAAACTTCCACTCCGCTTTTAAAGGAGATTAATGGAGCAGTTTGTTGCTGTTCCTAGAGGTGCCGAAAGCATTGGACGTTCTATGGTTTGATTTGTGAATAACAATCGACTCTCTCTGTGTGTGTACATGCACAATATAAACGTGCACAAATGTTCTGCACGTTAGTGACCCGTCTGTGTCCTTTGCCCTACTGAGCGCCACTTTTTAGGGGTGTTTTGTGAGAAGTGTTTTCTTCTCTAAAGAAAAGCCGGTAGCTGTCTGTGGAGCAGTGGGGAGGTATTCTCTGCTTATTTTGCCTTTTCCTTTGCCTCTGAAGACTGATATACTGAAATAAAGCTTATTGTGTAAGTGATTTACTCTAAACATCCTCCTTCCCTTAAAGAAGAAGTCTATCCTCAAGTCATTCAGTGGGTAATATTTTGTCTTTTTGAAACTTTCTTATGAGTAGCCAACAAAGGCTATTGTTGGAAGCCAGGTTCTTAGCTGTTGTAAATCAGCGTAGTCCCAGTGAAGTCAACAGAGCAACTCCTTATTGAAACTTTTTGTTTTGATTGTTCCTTCTGAAATCTATTTTATTGTAGATTATAATGTTCAGCCTAGTGCTTAGCCCAAGCAGAATTTTCAGGTTCATGTCAGCCTGTCACATGGAAGTAAGGGTGATATCTGCTTGTGATTAACTATAATTCCTGGGTGCTCAGATCCCATGATGATAGGTGACTCTACAGAGACCCAGATCGATTTTAAGAGTGGCATACAAACTCTCTACCCAATTCTCTCCCGATTCAAGTTAGATATGACATTTGGATGCTATTCAGTCATGCAGAGATTCAGAATATTTTAGCGCATCTTTGCATTTTTTCCCATCAGGTTGTATACTCATTAAAAACAGTTCATTAACTTAGCCTATCCAGGCATTCCTTCAATGTGGCAGCACTAATATTAAAAGTTGTCAGTTATTGTTTTCATGCAAAGTGTTTTGTTGCCTCAGCTTTGTACAAGCCAGGCATTTTAATTACAGTCCTTAATCTCTTCAAAGTGTTTTACAAACATGAGATAATTTATCCTCATAACATCCTAGTCAGCTAGGTATATATTTCAATCTGCTGCCTGGGAAAAGCACCACTGACCACTACTGGGTGACTTTAGAACAGCAGGTTATTTTTCATAGGTCCTGACAGTGATTTCACTAAAGCTTGTATAATAATGCTAACACTTAGCTTTTATATAGTGCTTTTTATCAGTACACCACCAAGCACTTTACAAAGGAGGTCAGTATCATTATCCCCATTTTACAGACTGGGAAACGGAGTCACAGAACAGTACAGTGACTTGTCCAACATCCAGCAGGCCAGTGGCAGAGCCAGGACTAGAATCCCGGTCTCCAGAATCCCATCTGTCCACTGGTTGGCCTGTTTTGCTTTTGGGGCAATATCCTTACCACTGCCCAAAGGAGCTTATTGATAGCATGTTATAATCTCACGATCTTTCACAGCTGCCATATGCTGGCCAATTTTCCATTTTGCAGTTTATTTGTTTGCTCCCTATGTGAGGAAGATGGTCTGTAAAAATGCTTTACAAGACGAGCCCTACCTATAGACAGCAGATACATTTCAGTGCTGATGAAAACATAGTATTTGACATTATCAACATTTGACTTCATGCTCTTTTAGCAGAAGAAAATAGAGACTTATTTGTTTCTTTGACGCAGCAAAGGCCAATGATGATAGCATGTACAAACTCTGGGTTCAAGATGGGGATGACTGTATTGCAGACTCACACCCCCTACCCCTGTCTCTGCTCCTCAGGACTCTATAGTTTATGGTTTCCTGTGCCTGAACATTGCGTGATAAGAGATTACTAATATAATGTACCAACAGATGGATATGGATAATATGTCAGGTAAACAAAGCAGACAATACACATACAGTTCTAAAGTGATGTATAGAAACTCAGTAAGCACTCATTTGTTTTGCTGCGGCTTGACTTGAACTTGGAGATTTACATTTCTTTTCAGTGTGTTGGATAAACATGAAAACTATACAAGAACCAGACCCTCTTAGCGGTGCCTGGCCTTGCTAACTGGATTGGATGCTGTGGATCTCTGTGAAATTAAGGATTCTTCCTTCCAACTGGGCTGCAGAGTGCACATCACAGACCATGTACAACCACTTTAACTCTGTCCCCCACTTTAACTGTACTTTTTTTGCACACTGCTTTACCTAAATTACCCCCTCCCAGCACTATTAATTGTGCATGTCTCCTGGTTTGGAACTCTGTGATTATCTAGGGGTCTGCTCAAATGCTTTGTATTTGCATTTCAGAACACAGCCTTAACTATTGAGTCATGACCAGAAGTACCCATAATCGGCTGAGCAAAGTCATGCCTTACACTCAACTGGATGGCAATGTAGTGACTTTTGAAAACTGTATCCGATCATTTCCAAAATGTCAGGGTATGTTCTAGGTATCAATGGGAAGAAGCCTACCAGTTTTGGTGAAAATCAGAAAACTGGGAAAGACAGATGCCCACTAATCTAATTCTTACTATTATGTTCGCTCTAGATATAAGCATGAGGCAGTGATCTCATGGATTAGAGTTGAAGCACCAGAGAACTTCCTCTATTTTCAGTACCAAATAGGCATTCTGTGGGCCAGATTTTAATGGAAATCAGGCTGCTGGAAATTTTTAATCCTCCCCACAGTACAGCCAGACCACACTCAGTTGCACCCTTTGCCCTCATTCTGGCCAGCCCCAAGAGGTGAGGGGCCAGGCTGGGTGTATGAACAAAGTATGCCCCCTCTAGTAATTCTTATCCCTGAAGTCTGTTAGTGGAGTTTTCCATGTGACAGCCTCTCTTCTGTTTATCATGGTTTATCTGCAAATTGAATATGGTCACGTGTCCCATGCATTTTTAACTAAGAAACTAGTTGTCAATTTTATGAAAGGGAACTGCAGAATAGTCCTAAGTGGAAGTCCCTCAGATTCTGCTTCATGTTATAGAGGCAAGGATAAATTATAAACCTGCTTGCTATATATTTCTCAAATATAATGTATCCGTGTCCGTAACAAAGGCTATAAAATGGAAATGAGGTAGCATGCACGTCCGTGTTTTTCTGACATGCAGAGGTTATCTTGTCGATATAGCTCAAAAACCTCGAGCAAATTTTGTAAAGATCAGCACTGTCAATTTGTATAATTTGAGCTATGATTACTTCATCATTTAAAAAAAAAAAGCAGAATGCTGCTGGAGAAAATGTAACAGTTGTTGCCAATGAGTATAAATAATTTAACATTTGAAAATGCAACATGAACTAACTTATCAGTCACATAAAGAGTGTCTCCCTCAGATGTAAATATAGTTATGACATTCAGGCAAATGTCAAAATTAGTTTTGGTTTATGCACGTACCTATAGCCGAGTTATGACTGGAACAGATTAAATGATCTCTTCTGTCAAATCTAATTGAGTTGGCACTTTTCTCTGTCTTTGAACTTTGACATTTTGCCAGATTGTAATCAATTAGACTCTGTATTTAACAGAAGATGTATCCGGAGTTGCTAGCGTGATGAATACATCACAGTTCTTTCCACACATAACGTGGATGATACAGATGTTTTGCCATTATCTCACACTGTAAACTTTGTTGTTCCAGGTCCTCCATGTTTCTGTGCTCTGAACATGCCTCTTACCTCACACTGAAGTCCCACCAACTTCATTGAATCAGATCTGGCCCAAGGCATCAATTGTGCCAGTTCCGGTAGATGCATTTTCTATACAGCTTGTTACTATTGGACCTGAGCCTCTGATGGGCTGAGTTGAGTGTCGTCTGGAAGGTGTTGAGTAGAACTGATTGGAAATTTTCCAAAGACATGTTGTTCCATTGAAAAAATAGATATTAATTGAAAGCGAAACATGATGTGAAGTGTTAATTTTGATGACAATTTGTTTAGGAAAAAATGGAATATTTTAACCCTTTTAGAATGGAACATTTCAATTTTCTGTTCCAAATTGATTTATTGTTTCAATATTTCTGTTGTATACACTATATTTTAAACCGTTCAACTCACAACAAAGTGTTTCAATTTTACCAAAAGAAAATGTGTTGAGTTGAAGCAAAGTTCGGAAGACAGGAATTTTGTTTCATGAGAAATTTCAAACAATCTTTCCATTCTCTATTGGAATGGAAAAATTTCAAATTTGCAGCATTCCCCACTAGTTCCTGCCCAGCTCTATTGCTGAGTATTCTCAGCACCTGTAGATTTCCCTGGGAGCTCCAGGTTCTTAGCACCTCACGGGATCCAGTTGATGAAGAGAACAACTGTTTACCAAGCCTGGGAAGGACTTCATAAGCCTCAAGTTAAGACCGAAAAACATCTCCTCTTACCATAAAAAAATTGTTAGTCACCCCTTCACCTGAATGTTGCACCTGTCTCGAAGCTGTAGCGTTGTCTACACTACCCATGTCCTGATGATACACAGAACCTGGCAGAGCCCCCTATAGGAGGTGCAGAATATGCTATCAGAAGGCATTTTTCTACTGGCATTGTAATGCTACCTCCCTGAATGGTATTCGCTATACCAACAAAAGCACTCTTCAGTTGTCATAGCTGTGTCTGCACCAGGGCTTTTGCCAGAGTAGCAATGTCTCCTGGGGGGCGTGGGTTTTGCATCCCCTAGGCCCTGTCCAATGTAGCTTCTATGCCAACAAAACTTTGGAGCATAGGCCTGGCCTGTGTGTGCTGTTGTTGTGATAAAGGAATGCGTTAAGGATTGGAGAAGCTGAGTTGCTTTAGGGTACTTGACCTTATTGTCAGGGCTTTCGTTGTGTCTCGCTCTGGCAGATTGCGCTCAAAAGGTTTCATTTAGATGACAAATTTCTAATATGAAATTTTGTTGACAAACTTGGACCAGCTCTAGAAAAGAATTTTAGACAAATATGCCTGTTTCAGATCCCTTTACAATCCCGGCTCGCCGAAGTAGCTGCACTGAAGTCAATGGGTTCTCTTGACACGAGGAAGAGTTGAAATATCAATCATGTTGTCAGACATAATTTGACTTTAAATAAATTGTTATGGTGGTGACAGGTACTAGAAGAGGTGTAGAGAACAACTTCAACAAGAGAGACTGAGAGAGCCCTGCACCAGAATATCCCATAGCCCAGTGGCAGAGCCCTGTTCAAATCCCTTCTCCTCATTAGGTGGACAAAGGACTTGAAATGAGTATCTAACCACTGGGCCAAGGCGATAAGGCAGGTCCCTTTCCCCACCTTCCCCAGCTGCATTTTGCAAACTACACATTAGGCACCTAATTACAGAGTTGCTGGCTGTGAATCACTAGCAGAGATAGGCGCCTCCTTGCAATCCGAACTTAAGCAATAAACTCAGAGAGTGGGGCAGGATTTAGCACATACCCGTCTCATTGGTATCTCCCACTGGCTCATCTCTCCACCTAACTTTTGTGATTCAGTGTCTCAGGGGTCTGTCTTTCCCCATCCATTATATACGGGGCCTAGGTGCCTAACTCAGGCTCTGTGAATTACAGTGAGTTCCTGTGATTTCAGTCGGCGACTAAAGATGAGGCGTTGTGATGCTCGGCATTACCACGTCTAAGTCTCTTTGTAAAAAGAACAGGAGTACTTGTGGCACCTTAGAGACTAACAAATTTGTTTGAGCATAAGCAGAAGTGGGCTGTAGCCCACGAAAGCTTTTGCTCAAATAAATTTGTTAGTCTCTAAGGTGCCATAAGTATTCCTGTTCTTTTTGCGGATACAGGCTAACACGGCTGCTACTCTGAAATAAGTCTCTTTGTGAATCTAGGCCCAAGTCTTTTAGGGTATGTTTACACAGTCCACAGAAGTAAGTCTCTCAGCTAGGTTGACAGACTTGTGAGAGCAGGGTTCATGCTATTGTAACCCACACACCTCCTGGGTGTGGTCGTCTGTCCCATCTAGAGGCACTGAGACCACTTAGAGAGAGAGAGAGAGAAAAAAAAATGAGTCTGCTCTACAGCCTTAGCTACCAGGTGGTTGGCTTTTTGCTCATGCTGTAGAGGCTCATGCACTAAGCTCCAGGGGTCCCCAGTTCGATCCTGCTCACCAGCGACTGGGGTCTGTCGCAGTTACACTTTCTCTGTAGAAATAACCAAGTAGATGTTTCTTTGGAGTTGTGGCTCAGGCTGTGAAGCCTAAGGGGTGGGATGGGCTTCAGAGACCGAGCTCCAACCAAAACTTCAAAGCTCTTCGCATAGCTGCATTTAGAGCGCTAGCGCAAGCCCCAGTAGCCTGAGTCTGTCAACCCAGGCTGGGAGGCTGACTTCTGTGAGCTGTGTAGACATACCATTAGGTTTCATTCTCCTTGATTGTTCAGGCTTTGAGCACTCTACAGTACAGCTGTTTAAAAAAAGCCTTGTTGAACTTGGAAATATTTGGCCACATTCTTTTCACGAAAAAGTTTCTGAACATTTTTCGCAAAAGATGTTCACTATTTTCCAACCTGATCTACTCTTTAGCAGGCACAGTGAGCATCTCTTCAACTGGTATAAGTCAGTTCACTTCCTTTGAAGTGGGCCAGATCTCCACCTGGCGTAAATCGGTACAGCTCTACTGAAATCAAATGGGGGAATCTACTGAGTACATGGCTGGGTATTAGAGACAGCTGGGGAATTATTCCTCCCGCCCCATGAAAAGTTTCGATAGTACATTTCTGTTTGAAATTTGTTGAGGTTTTTATTGAGAAAACAAATTGGAAACCAAAAAAATGTGGGTCACTGAAAACTGAAAAATGTTCTTTTCTGTTTTTTTTTTCCAATGAAAAATTGAATATTTTTGACAAAAACAAGATTTTGGGGGGAACAAAAGTTAGTCATTTCCTATTGAAAAAATATGTCAATGGTAATTTTTGACCAGCTCTGGTGGTGGGTGGCTAGGGGTATATGTGTGTGCCTGGTATTTTATGACATGGACAGTAGGATTGTGACCAAATCCAAGAAGTTATTTCACACAGTGCAGGCAACAAAATAGCCATCAGGCTGTAAAGACTTTGATTTCCTCCTGATCTGGGCTGCATTAGAAACATTAACCTACAGGTGACAGACTCCATAACCCATTAGAAATTCCTTTCATTACCCAACGCGCTAGAAATATGTGTTCAGTGAGTCAAATTGATACATTGATTTTTTTCAGCTCTTGAAAGCTGCTTGATGCCTTGTACCTAGAGTATATAAATTATCCATTATAAATCATATTTTCATCTCATTGCTTCTAGTACGCTAATTTCCCACTATTTGCATTTCATTTGGGGTTGTGTCTAAATAGAAGAGACCAATGTCATTTAGATATTTGTTTTTAGAGTCCATATTTTCATTTTTCTATTTTATGAAAGCCTTTACATCTCGTGTTCTCTGCCTGGAAGCAAATGCTGCACTAAAGGGGTCAGTCTGCCCTATTACCAGATCTTCCTTCAAGTAAGACTATCTAGCAACTGCTATACAAATACATCATCTGCAGAAGAATATGCATTATTTTATAGAGTTACAGATTGAAGAAATGTCATTCTCCTTGTTTTAGAGAGCTATGTAATTCATGGTAGATAAGGATATTACAATATTCTTATTTACCCAGACTATCTTTTTTTTTTTTTTTTGCAAGCTGAATCATACCTGGGAAAATACACCTGAAGCGTCTCTCCAGAGGAAGCTAACATGGAATATATGGAATATCTTCAGCTGATTCTTTTGGTTTTCTCTATCCCATACCGGATAGTTGTGGTAACTCCGTTTCTCCTTGGGTTTTGTTTTATTTGCCTAATTACTTCATTATATTTATTATTTTTTCAAGCCAGGACCAGCTCCAAATGCTAAAATAATGAAGATTCTCTTGCATCTCACTTTTTAAAATGATGGGGTTTTAGACAGTTAAATATCCTTTTTTTTTCCTAACTCACCTTGCAGCCTGGTATTTGGTAAACCTATGCTGTAAGGTCTAATAAAAGGGGGAATTGTGTGCTTGAGATCAAACTATGGCAGCAGAATATCATTTACATAAAGTAATATAGTTAATGTTCCATTGGTTTAGTTCCACTCCCATTTAAAGCTGTTGTTTAAGACAGTTTCCACTAAAGACTCAAGTGCAGACGCCGATAATAATTGAGAGAGACGGCAGTGCTGTTTTCATTCTTCATCCCAGGGTGAAGGAGTCAAATATTATTTACGGTACTAATTTCTCAGAAGAGTGGCAATTTTAGATGTTCAGGTAAAGCTTGAATCTGATGATTAAAGCCTCGTCCCAAGCCAAGCTTGGACAAAGTGAAGTGGAGGCACTGCTAATATACCCTCCATAATGTCTTTTCTGTCTCTATGGGCATTTACCACACTTCCCTGAGCCCTGTCTTCTGAGATATATGTAGCCATCTCCACGTAGTGTGTTATCTGACAAGTGTTCTATCTCTGCCTATGGATACACAGTCTGATACACAGTTGATCTCAGTTCATTAATGAAGGAATTATTCTCCCCACAAGCACATCTAAGTGTATGTCTAAGCTGGAACTGGAGGCTTAATTTCAAGCAGACATACCCATGCGAGCTTTGCTAAAAATAGCTATGTTGTCTTAGCTGCATAGGTGGTGGGATGGGCTAGCTGCCCCAAGTGCATACCTAGGGATCTGTTCCTGACTTGACTGTACTCAGTCTAGCCTATCCAGCTGCCTTTGCCATTACAGCCATTATTTTTAACGTGTTAGCTTGATGAGAATTAGCCTGGGTATGGCTACCCAATCGAGAAATAACATCTCTAGCTCCAGTATAGGCATACACTTGTCATGAAATCCTGGCCCCTTGAAGTCGATGGGAGTTTTGCCATTTACTTAAATGGGGTCAGGAATTTACCCCAATAGTTTTATGGCATGCTCCTGAACACCTTACTTTTGTGAAAAGATCATCTTCCCATTGAGCTCACATGACAAAATCTTTGCAGGGCTGTGCACCTAGGAAAAAGTTTGTAACTCAGGTTTAGGAAGTTGACATGATCTGACTTTAATACCAAAGAAATCATTCAATGAATGACTGTTTTGCAGAAACATATTTCATTGCATCGTGGCCCCAATTTAGCGAAACACTTAAGTATGTGCATTGAAGTCAATGGGACTTAAAAGTGTGTAAAGTTACACGCACATTTAAAAGTTTTGCTGAATCAGAGCCCTAATTTGTTGAAATTTCTCCTGGATTTGGGAAGTTAGTGCCAATGTTCATGTGATCGTTTCATAACAGGGGTTTTGACCTCAGTATTATAGCAGATATGATGTCAAAGTTGTGCTTAGTGTTAACATTGTACATGGTCCCTGACTGAACACAAAATAGGAATGCTTTAATATAGTTAAGTTGAACTGGCCTTGACTATTCGTTTGCTGGAATATCCAAACCCTTCATCTAATCACATGGTCACTGATTGCAGAAGACCATCTTATTTTTGTCTCATCAATCAATGCCTGTAGAATGCAGTATTTCTGCAGATAACAGCCCAGAGTCAACTAATTGTTGATGTCAGAGGATGTGATTTATTTCGGAAGTACCCCATTCTAGCATGGTAGTTAATGGGCTAATAATATTCAAGATCTTTTTGTTATAACGTGGTTGGTGAAAAGCATCTTTCCAGTCACTGCCTCAATGCATCTGACATGGTTCAACCCACTTACAGAGTATATAACTAAAATTGCATTTTATTAACATTTTTAATTTTTCAGAGTAAATATTCTGGGTAGTAAATAGGTATTGAAAAGAAGGCTGTAAAATGACCGATTTAAAACTGGTTTAAATTCAGCTTAGTTAATTTCATATTTAGATACTATAGTGTGGCTCAACTTGTCCTCTTTCAAAATCAACAGGATTCAGACTGTTTCATGGCATTTGTTGAGAACATTTAATTGAAGACCCAACCAGTAGTTACAGATGAATACTATTCCTCATTTTGCTTTTGGACACTTTAATCAACCTGCCTGCATGTTGGGATCAATCAATTTCAGCACTTGTGTTCATTCATCTTCGTCCTGCCATTCGTCTCATGGCAGCAAGGAGAACACTGTGTAATTGAATTTAGTTGAAATCTAATACAAGGACCAACCATGACAAGCTGAGTATAATCAGCTCGATTCTGTATTAGCTTTTTGTTTCCAGGAGTAGGGGGCTTGGGATGTAAGCTAGCATCAATGAGAGCACTGGCAGTGAATGTGGAGGATCTAGGGGGTTGTGTTGTTTGTTTTCCTCGTTTGGAATCCATTAAGAGAAAGCTGATAATGTGTCCTGTGCTGTCATTCAGCTTTCAGTGTGTTTGCTTAATTTAAAAGGGGAAGCAACTTAGGTCCAAAACTGACCCTCCCATAAAATAGATACTGGTACACATTTTACATTAAAATAAAATGTATATATGTAAAATCTCAGGGAAACATAATACATTTTTGTTAAACAGATGTAGGCCAAGACTTTCAAAATCTCACTGCACCCAACAGCTCTTTTTGTTATATGTGTACGCAGGACATAGTGCAATGTGGATCCCAGATTGGGGCTTCTAATTTCTACCACAATGTAAAAATTATTTTGTTGTTTGGCCAAAATGAATTTTTTTCACTGACCGTGTCTGTTTTTCATGGGGAAAAAATGAATTTTTTCTTTGAACACCTGAAAATGGAAGCATTTTAGCTGAAAACTGAAAATTTCAATTGAAAAGTATCAACTCACTTTGGCATTTCCCAATCAAAACGTTTCATTTCAGATAAGTTCAGCACTGAGCTGTGTTCACCTGCACTGCTGCAGTGTCTCATGGGAGTTGCAATCCCCACAATCCTGGCTGAACTAAATCTCTCATTATGTACCATGCTCTCCCCTCTTGCCGAGCTGTCAAGGTACATCATGGGGTCACAATGACCATGGTGCCTCATGGAAAATGTAGTCCGGCTGGCAAGCTCCCGCCAAAGAGGAGAATAGGAGCATGAGGTAGTAGAACCACAGCTCCCATGAGGTACTGCAGAGGTTCTGTAAGACTTAATTTAATGTCAGTTTGGGGAACGTCCATTTAAAGTGTTTTCACATTTCCAAAACACATGTTTCAGATTTTCATTTTTTTGAACAGAGTCAAAATTTTCCAGGTAACTCTAATAATAAAATAGAAACAATGTGATCATAGTGATAGCTTTAGTAAGGCTTTTGATACTGTCTTGCATGACCTTCTTATAAATAAACTAGGGAAATAAAACCGAGATGGAGCTAGTATAAGGTGGGGGCATAACTGGTTGGAAAACCGTACCCAGAAAGTAGTTATCAGTGGTTCACAGTCATGCTGGAAGGGCATAACAAGTGGGGGCCCTCAGGGATCAGTTCTGGGTCTGGTTCTGTTCAATATCTTCATCAGTGATTTAGATAATGGCATAGAAAGTACACTTATAAAGTTTGCGGACAATACCAAGCTGGGAGGGGTTGCAAGTGCTTTGGAGGATAGGATTCAAATTCAAAATGATCTGGACAAATTGCAAAAATGGTCTAAAGAAAATAGGATGAAATTCAATAAGGACAAATGCAAAGTACTCCATTTAGGAAGGAACAATCAGTTGCACACATACAAAATGGGAAATGACTGCCTAGGAAGGAGTACTGAGGAAAGGGATCTGGGCATCATAGTGGATCACAATCTGAATATGAGACAACAGTGTAACGCTGTTGCAAAGAAAGCAAACATCATTCTGGAATGTATTAGCAGGAATATTGTAAGCAAGACACGAGAAGTAATTCTTCAGCTCTATTCCACGCCGATATGGCCTCAACTGGAGTATTGTGTCCAGTTCTGGCCACCACATTTCAGGAAAGATGTGGACAAATTGGAGAAAATCCAGAGAAAAGCAACAAAAATTATTAAAGGTCTAGAAAACATGACCTGTGAGGGAAGATTGGAAAAAAAAAAAACCACCACGGTTTTATTTAGTCTGGACAAGAGAGGACTAAGAGGGGACATGATAACAGTTTTCAAGTACATGAAAGGTTGTTACAAGGAGGAGAGAGACAAAATATTTTTCTTAACCTCTGAGGATAGGACAAGAAGCAATGGGCTTAAATTGCAGCAAGGGCTGTTTAGGTTGGACATTAGGAAAAACTTCCTAACTGTCAGGGTGGTTAAGCACTGAAATAAATTGCCTAGGGAGATTGTGGAATCTCCATCACTGGAGATTTTTAAGAGCAGAGTAGACAAACACCTTTCTAAGATAAGACTTAGTCCTGCCATGAGTTCAGGGGACTGGACTACATGACCTCTCAAGGTCCCTTCCAGATCTATCATTCTAGGGGAAAGGAGACTATTGAGGTCCAGTTGTCCTTGGATAACAGTTTGCTTGCCTCTTACGTTTGAGGTGTTAGGCCTAATTTTTCACTTTTAGGTGTTTGTGCCAATGGGGGATCCCAGACATAGGGATGGGCATGGCAAGGTATGTTCAAAAAAATCTTATTGGCTTACCATTAATTATGCAACAACCAATGTGGTCCAATAATGGACAATGGATTGGGATTCAGGAGGCCTGGCTTCTGTTCCAGGTTCTGCCTCTGGCCATCTGGGTGACGTTGGACAAGTCACTTCATCCCTCTGTCTCCCCTTTTCACCCTTTATCGATCTTGTCCATTTACACTGCAAGTTCTTTGGGGAACGGACTGTCTCTTACTATGTATTTGTACAGCACCCAGCACAGTGGGACCACAGTCTTAAGACACTATTGTAATACTAATACATTTTGTGAATTCCCAAGGGGATGGCATGCAGTATCTCCTGACAATTCTTGATGATTGAAGACTTTTCTAACTGTGCCTGTGGACACTCAGAAATACTCACAGACTTATAGATTAAGGCCAGAAGGGATCTTCCTTGATGTGTCCCAGTGAGAATCTAGCAGTATCATTTGTTCCCACGTGAAGGACAATCCGTGGATTCTTTCCCACTCCCATTAGGAGCCTCTTCAGCCTCATGTTCACCTCTCGTATATTGACTTCCAGCATTCAACACACCCTTCTGTTCTCTGATCAGCACTGGTGGCCTGTCTGTTCTTCTTAGTGGGGAGACCCCAATCAGGTAGACCTCCCTCTTCCGGGTGTTCGTGCAGTTCTCAGATCTTCCCCTTCCTGTTTTTTTTCTTTCTGGCTGCAAGTTATTTTGTCTTTTGTTCTCACTTGCAATCATCTGTGACTTATCCTCTATCCTCCTGGAGTTCCAAATTCTGGTTATCTCCATTGCCTCTTCCCCCTGCTTATAGAACTGGATGCTCTTCTAGTTGTCCCTGCCTTCCCATCTTCTGTGCCTGCCTGCTGGGCCCCCTCTTCATTTTCCAACTCAGCAAACCTGGTCCTGAGCTCTAGTTCTCCTTTGCTAGCAGCTCATTTCCTTTGCCTTGTTCTCATGGTAACATGCTTTCACAGGCCACTTTCTTCATCCAGCACAGTTCTCTGGTCCAGCACGCATCCGCAAGTCTTGTTTTTCCTTCAGCCACTTCTTTCCTTTCCGCCATCATCTCCTCAAATCCCCGTCTAAGTTGAATCATAGTTTCTATCTGCGTCTCCCAACCTCAGATCTTCTCTTCCCCCAGTTCCATCAGGCGGCTCTTCATAGAAATAAAGCACCTTTCAGGTACCCTCTTCAGAATAACGTACATCCTGCAGCTTCCACATCCTGTCATCTTCACTGTCTCTTCCATTCTTTGAGTCACAGCCACTGCTGCCTGTGTAGCTGTCATAGCCTTCTGCCAAGATGCGGTCAAGGGAGGAAGGAAAACACGCATGCACATACCTCACCCCCAAATTCCCCTTTCAAACTCCGCTGTTTTCAGCTCTGTTTGTTGGGTTCTGCACTGCTGGCTGACTTTATAGGCCAGCTGCCTAGGGCAGCCCTACCCTCTACCAGACATTGCAAACTGAACACAAACCAGCAAGCAGACATGCTCCCAAGAACTCACTCACTGCCTCTAAGACACAGGAGCTTGCCTCGTTTCTTCTCCCACAAATCTCCACTCAAGCACCCCTGTTTTCAGCTCGGTTTGCTATCTCTCGTTATTTCTGCTTTTACTGCTAATTCTTAATTTGATGGAGGAATTTTAATTCAGAATGATAAAATCATGTATAGCCTTATAAAACCCCAACAACCTTAATCTAAAGTTTTGTCCTTTTGTACCTATTTGGTGGTTGGAATATATAACTGAAGGTAGAGTGAAATAGTCATGTATAAATAATTGCAATCGTTTTCACAAAGGAACTGCTTCTATTTCTTTGTCTTTTTAATCCTTGTTTTTACACTAGATGTCTACTGGCATGACCAAATGCCACTGAATGTGCACAGTGCCTTCAGGACAGTGTGTCAGAATGTCTGGCTAGAGCAACATTTGTTTCTGAATTGTGCTAAATAAGGTCACTTCTGTATATTCCATGCATGATCCTTATTTGTTTACATTCAGTTAAAATGAATATTAAGGAAATACAAGGATACAGTAGTTATTTCATTAAAAAAACAAGGGAGTGTTTTCCTGGTGTATCAATGTTTCTAATTGTCAATACTGTGACATTTTATACGTTGGGGGAGCGTACTGTAACCCCCATATTCCTCATTTTCATATAATCATGATTTTACATATAAAGCATGCCTTGTAAGGTATCAGGGGAAAGGTTATGATCTGCTGAAAGTCATTGCTCTATCCAAATATGTGTATCATTAATGCATATGAAGTTATGAGAATTGTGTAGTATGGTTGTCACTAAAACATGCTGTAAGTTGGGGAATCAGCCAGATATTAGCTCCCCAGAGGCAATATCCAGGAAAGTAACCGATGCCTGGGTGGGGTGTCAAACAACCCATCACCCGCCATTGTCCAGCAAAGAAGCTACAATGCAATGACTCACCTGCATGAGACCACACCAGGGGAATTGCTCAACATTGCTTGGAGAGACTCAGTAATGCTCACCTGACTCTCTCTGAAGGGGAGGGGGGCAAAGCCAAGAGGCAGGAAAGGACATGATAAAAGAGAGAGACATTTGCCAAGCTCTTCCTCTCTCCTACCTCCATCTACAGACACCATCAAGCGACTGAAGTGCTGATCAAAGGGGAGAGCCTGGCTGAAGGGCAACCAGCCGCCTGTGGTGAGAAGCATCTAAGTTTGTGAGGGCATTGAAAGTGTTAAGATCAGCTTAGAATGCGTTTTGTTTTTATTTTATTTGACCAAATCTGACTTATGTTTTGACTTATAATTACTCAAAATCTATCTTTATAGTTAATAAATTTGTTTGTTTATTCTACCTGAAGCAGTGTGATTGGTTTGAAGTGTGTCAGAAACTCCTTTTGGGATAACAAGCCTGGTACATATCAATTTCTGTGTTAAATTGATGAACTCATATAAGCTTGCAGCATCCAGCAGGTATAACTGGGCACTGCAAGACGGAGGTTCCTAGGGTTGTGTCTGGGACCAGAGATATTGGCTAGTGTCATTCGGTTGCACAATCCAAGGAGCAGCTTACATGCCAGAGGCTGTGCGTGAACAGCCCAGGAGCGGGGGTTCTCACAGCAGAGCAGGGTAAGGCTGGCTTCCAGCGTCAAGGATTGGAGTGACCTAGCAGGTCACTGGTCTGTATAACACCAGAGGGGAACGTCACAAATACCTTTATACCGCTAATAATTTTTTAAATTTTAATAACTCACCTGTAAGAGCGTCAGAGTAGCATACTTGGGAGTATGTAACCCCACTGAGATACTCAGTTTTTCACTTGGAATTTTCCACCTTCATGCTTCCATTTAGACTGGGACACCCCTTCCCCTCCCCCTCCTCTGGTGGTATTTCAATGTTACTGGAAGAGTTGGTTGTGAATTTTTTTGATGAAATGTTTGTCTGAGGAAAAACACTGGTTTGTTAAAGACAATACTTGTTGTGGGAATATACCAGTTTCGTCAAAACTTTCATCAGGAAGTGTTACGAAGGTCCAGAGTGAAATTTCTGGTCAAAATGAGACAGCACCCAAAATAGTCAATAACCCAGTTGATAAGGCACTCACCTGAGATTTGGGAGACCCAGGTTCAAGTCCCTACTTTGAATCAGGAGAAGGAAGGACTTGACGCTGGGTTGTTTCCCATTTCCTAGGTGAGTGCCCTATCCACATGGCTAATGGCTATTCTGGGGCAGTGTCTCTTGTTTTGGGGGGATCATTTCACATGGTCTCAGTTTTTTCCGATACAGGATGAGAAAAATGTTTCCTGACCTGCTCTCATTACTAGGCCTGGATTTAACGTGGAAAATCAGTCACGTCAAAATGTAAAATAGTGGTGGTAATTATTTATTATGTTGTTGTTTGTTTGTACTGCAGTAGTGCCTGGAGGATCTAGCCAGGAGCATCTTCAGGGCAGCTATAGCTTCTTCCATTAAATTCCAGTGAGCCAATAGCATAGACATTTTCCCGACTGCAGCACTTGTAATGAGAATGGACTGTGGCAATGTATACAGGAGACTGTATTCATGCTAATGATTATTTCCCATATTTTGAATATGAACCTGACCTAAGCTGTCTCTCGCATGATAAGAACCCACTTTTCTTTGCTGCTGGAAAACTCATTATGACAAATTCCAAATCTCAGTCTTTATCTGGGTGACAGGATTGCCTGTTGACAGCTAGACGTATAATTGTATCCTAGTTAAAAGAAACTACTGTATATGCTAATTGCAAGTGTGAAGGCTTTTCCCGTGTGTGTGTGTTTTTAAGATAATAATCTGGTGTTAGATTGGGGTGGGGGGCAGAGATAACCACTGACAGTAAAGATCATTCCACCAATATGTGAAGAATAGTCCTTTTTTCATGGTAGACCTTATTTTTAAAGGCATTCTCACTTGTGAGTTGATCCAGAGCTTTTTGGAGTCAATAGACTCCCATTGACTGTAGTGGATTTCAGATTAGACCCTTAAACTAGGTGAATTTTACTACAGGACACTGTTACTTAGGTGCTGTAATCTCTGATAGCTACCTTGCTACAATGCCACCTTAGCCTGATGATTCTGCTTAGACTAATCCTTTATATGTGTCACTTTGGGATTCTCCAGGTGATTAGGAATTTCTTGTTGTTTAGAAAATCAACAAGCCAAAGCATAAAAACAATGAGGAGTCCGGTGGCACTTTAAAGACTAACCGATTTATTTGGGCATAAGCTCTTGTGAGTAAAACACCCACTTCTTCAGCTGCATGGAGTGAAAATTACAGATGCAGGCATTATTATCCTGACACATGAAGAGAAGGGAGTTATCTTACAAGTGGAGAATTATTGTTGACAGGGCCAATTCAATCAGGCTGGATGTGGTCCACTCCCAGTAACTGATGAGGAGGCATCAATACCAAGAGAGGGAAAGTTGCTTTTGTAGTGAGCCAGCCACTCTCAGTCCCTATTCAAGCCCAAATTAATGGTGTTAAATTTGCAAATGAATTGTAGCTCTGCAGTTTCTCTTTGAAGTCTGTTTTTGAAGCTTTTTTGTTGAAGGATGGCTACTCTTAAATCTGTTATAGAATGTCCAGGGAGATTGAAGTGTTCTCCTACTGGCTTTTGTATGTTATCGTTCCTGATGTCTGATTTGTGTCAATTTATTCTTTTACGTAGAGACTGTCCGGTAGGCCAATGTACATGGCAGAGGGGCATTGCTGGCACATGATGGCATATATAACATTAGTGGATGTGCAGGTGAATGAGCCCTTGATGGTGTGGCTCATGTGGTTGGGTCCTCTGATGGTGTCACTAGAGTAGATATGGGGACAGAGTAGGCAATGGGGTTTGCTACAGGGATTGGTTCCTGGGTTAGTGTTTCTGTGGTGTGGTGTGTAGTTGCTGGTGAGTATTTGCTTCAGGTTGGGGGGCTGTCTGTAAGTGAGGATTGGCCTCCCAAAGCCTGTGAGAGTGAGGGATTGTTTTCCAGGATAGGTTGTAGATCGTTGATGATGTGCTGGAGAGATTTCAGCTGGGGGCTGTATGTGATGGCCAGTGGTGTTCTGTTATTTTCCTTTTGGGCCTGTCCTGTAGTAGGTGACTTCTGGGTACCTGTCTCGCTCTGTCAGTCTGTTTCCTCAGTTCCCCAGGTGGGTATTGTAGTTTTAAGAATACTTGATAAAGATCTTGTAGGTGTCTGTTTCTGTCTGAGGGATTGGAGCAAATTCAGTTGTATCTTAGGGCTTGGCAATAGACAATGG
Organism: Terrapene triunguis; assembly: GCF_002925995.2. Taxonomy (NCBI): domain Eukaryota; kingdom Metazoa; phylum Chordata; order Testudines; family Emydidae; genus Terrapene; species Terrapene triunguis. The sequence goes on along the minus strand of NW_020664487.1, from coordinate 10,357,958 downwards.
ATCGTGTGATGTGTCCTGGATGGAAGCTGGAGGCATGTAGGTAAGTATAGCGGTCAGTAGGTTTCCAGTATAGGGTGGTGTTTATGTGACCATCACTTATTTACGCTGTAGTGACCAGGAAGTGGATCTCTTGTGTGGACTGGTCCAGGCTTAGGTTGATGGTGGGGTGGAAATTGTTGAAATCCAGGTGGAATTTCTCAAGGCCCTCCTTCCTGTGGGTCCATATGGTAAAGATGTCATCAGGGTAGCGCAAGTAGAGGAGGGGCGCTAGGGGACGAGAGCTGAGGAAGCGTTGTTCTAAGTCAGCCATAAAAAATGTTGGGGTCATGCGGGTACCCATAGCAGTGCCGCTGACTTGAAGGTATAAGTTGTCCCCAAATCTGAAATGGTTGTGAGTGAGGACAAAGTCACAAAGTTCAGCCACCAGGTGTGCCATGGCCTCATCAGGGATATTGTTCCTGTCGGCTTGTAGTCTATCCTCATGTGGAATATTGGTGTAAAATGCTTCTACATCCATGGTGGCCAGGATGGTGTTTTCAGGAAGATCACCAATGCATTGGATGTTGGTGGTGTCTTGAAGATAGCTGGGAGTGCTGGTAGCGTAGGGTCTGAGGAGAGAGTCCAAATAGCCAGATAATCCTGCTGTAAGAGTGCCAATGCCTGAGATGATGGGGCGTCCAAGGTTTCCAGGTTTATGGATCTTGGGTAGCAGATAGAATACCCCTGGTCGGGGTTCTGGGTGTGTGTCTGGGTAGATTTGTTCCTGTGCTATAGCAGGGAGTTTCTTGAGCAGATGGTGTAGTTTCTTTTGGTAAGCCTTAGTGGGATCGGAGGTTAGTGGCCTGTAGAATGTAATGTTGGAGAGTTGCCTGGCAGCCTCCTGTTCATAATCCAATCTGTTCATGATGACTACAGCACCTCCTTTGTCAGCCCCTTTGATTATAATATCAGAGTTGTTTCTGAGGCTGTGGATGGCGTTGCATTCTATATGGCTGAGGTTATGGGGCAAGTGATGCTGTTTGTTCACAATTTCAGCCTGTGCACGTCTGCAGAAGCACTCTATGTAGAAGTCAGGTCTGTCATTTCGACCATCAGGAGGAGTCCACACAGAATTCTTCCTCTTGTAGTGTCGGTAGGAGGATTCCTGTGGGTCAGTGCACAGTTCAGTGGTTGGGAGGGAAAAAAGCCAAACCATATGAGCATACAGGATAGTACTATGGAGTGACACCATAATAGGGATGCAGAGGCTGTCACATTTTAGATTGTTTGACTTTAAAATGATTTTCCAAAACTTCCTGGAGAATAACTTTAGAAAACCTGGCTAAGATTTTCTAGGGGCGTCTAAATGTAGGTTTCTAAGCACATTTTTAGTTACGTCAGCAAAACGCCTCAGAATGTTTGAGCATCCAGCGTCCGTCGTTGACTTCAGTTTATAGTACATGCATGGTATGGGTGGAACTGGAGAGAAGGGGTCAGGTTTCTTGAGAAACCTAGTTTGGTGT
>NW_020664487.1:10324356-10326456 GCF_002925995.2 Terrapene triunguis | reverse complement strand
GAGTACTGTGTGCAGTTCTGGTCTCCTATGTTTAAAAGGGATGAACTGAAACTGGAACGGGTGCAGAGAAGGGCAACTAGGATGATCCGAGGAATGGAAAACCTTTCCTATGAAAGGAGACTCGAGGAGCTTGGTTTGTTTAGCCTAACCAAAAGAAGGCTGAGGGGGGATATGATTGCTCTCTTTAAATATATCAAAGGGATAAATACCAGGGAGGGAGAGGAATTATTTCAGCTCAGTGCTAATGTGGACACGAGAACGATTGGATATAAACTGGCCGTGGGGAAATTTAGGCTTGAAATTAGACGAAGGTTTCTAACCGTCAGAGGGGTGAAATTTTGGAACAGCCTTCCAAAGGAAACAGTGGGGGCAAAAGACCTCTCTGGCTTCAAGATTAGGCTAGATAAGTTTATGGAGGGAATGGTTTGATGGGATTACATGATTCTAATCAATTAGGCAATAACGGCCATCGCTGGTAAAATGAGGGTCTGGCTAGAGAATCTTGCCTGTATGCTCGGGGTTCTGCTGATCGCCATATTTGGGGTCGGGAAGGAATTTTCCTCCAGGGTAGATTGGCAGTGGCCCTGGAGGTTTTTCGCCTTCCTCCGCAGCATAGGGCAGGGGTCCCAAGCTGGAAGATTCTCTGCGACTTGAAGTCTTTAGATCACGATCTGGAGACTTCAACAGCAGAGTTAAGGGAAAGTGGGGGGGTCAGCTTTTGTGGCCTGCATCATGCGGGGGGTCAGACTAGATGACCATATTGGTCCCTTCTGACCTTAAAGTCTATGAGTCTATGAGTCTATGAGCACTGACTAAAAATTGATTGGGCATACCAGGAGGTCTAATTTCCCAGATGTCTTGGTGAATTACCCAATTCCACATGCATTTTTTTCATGGACCCGGCAGGATTTGGTATGTGGGAGCCCACACCCCCTTTACCGGTCCATATGCTTGGAAGGAGCATTGAGAACGTCCGCACTTCCACCCAGAAAGTCTTCAAGTATGTTTTTATGCCACAGATCAGATGGTACTTCTGATGTTTTTGTAAGGGCAGTGGGCCAAGCCTGATGTTCTAGATCATTCCGAATGGCCATTAGCTAGTCATTTAGGAAATCCTGAATCTCTGAACATGCTAGATTCCACTGCAATGCCTTCCCAGTCTTAGTGATATTTAATACCATTTTTGTTAGCAACTTTTGGGTCATTGAACTAAGGGCGGAAATAACATGTAACTCACCAACTCCAGCCTGTACCTGGGTTAGTTGTACTTCAGAAACAAGGCCAATGGCCTTCTTTAGTTGCCCCAATTTTTTATTATGTTTTTGGTTTTTAAAAATATTCCAAACTGCTGCTGCACTATTGGCCCCATCCCAAAGGGATCTGGTCAAGTCTTTCTTTTTTCTAGAAGAAATAACCCAAGCCCTTTGTTGTGCTAATTTAATGGCAGCCCCCTGTGAGCAATTTGGTATTCGTTTAATTGTTTACTAATTGGGTGACCAAATAACAATAAGGGCCTTTTTTATTTAACACAGTGCAAATTCTAGGAACATTCACTATAGAACCCATTAATTGTAATTACAGATTCTTGGGGTTTATTGGTAGTGATATCGTATACTTTTATTTTTACTGATTTATTTTTTTTTTATTTAATTGTTTGCTTATATGGGATATTTTGAACCTTAAAAATATATATATATATATATTTTAAATAAATTACTAAAGTGTGAAGGCCTTGGCCATTGGTTTTATTAAATATGTGGCATTGTTTGTATTTGGATGTGTTACAGGGGTAATAGTGTAATGGAGGAGATGGCAGGGGCAATGGCAACAAGGTGCCTTTGGTACTTATCATTTAAAATCCAATTAGGGAGGGCAATACATGCTGAAGGACTTATTTAAAACACAGGGCGCAGCCTGTAGAATAAACCCCAAAATCCAATCAATACCACGTTCCCAAGCATGGGTTCCACAAGTTTTTTTTTGCCAGTGTATAATTCTTTGTTTTTTTACCAGGGTCCGTTTTTAATGTCTCTTGTAGTCAGGAATTTCTGGACTTTGTGATTTTAATGAAGCAAGTGTTTCTTCTTTTTTTTTTTTTTT
>NW_020664487.1:10299792-10324256 GCF_002925995.2 Terrapene triunguis | reverse complement strand
TTTTTTTTTTTTTTTTTTTTTTTTTTTTTTTTTTGCTGTTTGGACGGCACAGCAGGGCTAGAAGGAGAAATAGGCTTATCAGTCGGAGAGCCCTCCCGAGGTGGAGGGGTCTTTTTACAGTGAGAAGCATGGGTCCAGGCAGTCAGTCCTTGGCACTTTACAGCGGTGTTGGTGATTAACAGGACTTGGAAAGGGCCTTTCCAGCATGGAGCCAGAGCAGTCTTTCGTTGATGGACTTTACATAGACTCAGTCTTCTTGTTTCAATGAATGGCAGGGGTGCTAGGGCCTTTGGGGAGCGCTTCTCTACCTGTGAAAAAACCTAACACATTTCATTAATGCCTGGCAGTGTTTTGTAGATTTCAGTTGCTTGGGCACATTCAAGCCCCCCCCCCTTTTTTGGGGGGGGTCAGCCAAGTTTTGGCTGTGACCTTGGATGAGCCTGCTAGCTGTATTTTTTTTTTAGTTAACTTATTTTTTTTTTTTTTTTGGCTTTTTTTAACCTATAAAGGAAACTTTTACTTTTTACTTATACACCTTTTTTTAACAATGAACACATACACTTTGCCATTATGCAGTACATTAGTCTTATTATTTAATGTATGCCATGTACACCCTTCCAGTAAAATAACTTTATTACAGAGCTTTGGAGCAACAAACCGGGACAAGCACACCCACTTTTGAGGAGTTTACTTGGTACAACCTCAGGTGTCCAATAGCTTTCCTTCCTTCCCAGCCCTTTGGCTAGAAATCTGAGGTAGCCAGAAGGATCCCATGGGCAATATGAGGAGTGGGTTAACCTTCCATGTCCTTGTTTTCAAAGACTGTAGGTATGCAAATTTTAACAACAATTCTTTAACTAAAAAATTTGGCTAATGAAGTTTCTTTTTTTTACTTAAGCAAATGTATTAGACTTTAGTATATTACGTTTTCCTGATTTATTCAAACACTTTGTATTTTAAGTTGAATAAAACAAGTATTTGCTTTTTGATTTAACCCTTCTATTTAAATTTGAGCTAGACTGTCCTATGAAAATATTAAACCCAACAATTCTGGCCACAAGACAAACACCACAAGACAGAACAAAGAACACAAAAATAATTCCTATTGTACCAGTAAATGCATGGTACATTGAATGCTGTTCAGCTGGCATCCGTTTTCTCTGATGATCTGAAAGACAAAAGAACAGAGGTCTACCCCTTCTGGGTAGTCAGTCATTGCTTAATATATTTCTTTTATATACATATACTCTTGTTGATTTCAGGCAAAACAGAGGAATTACCACATATTTCCTTGTATTTGTTTCATAGGCAGCCCAGGTTTCAGTGGCTTCTACCTTATTAGTTAGAAAATTGCATTAATACAGATGCTTTCTGGCTTGCTTCCAGATCCAAAGCTATCCACAGCTTAAAGATTCTTACTTTAAAAGGGACACAATTAACTTTCCCGGACTTTTGATTGCCTTTTACTTTTAACTTCTGCTTTCAAACACACAGTGATTTGAAAAAGACAACACAACCTATATTGGTAGGTTTGCATTTCTTTTACCTTTGCTACAATATACACTGCACATGTTCTGGGGAAAATGCACATTCTATCCACAATTTAATTTTCATAATACTAGCCACATTAATTTTTACACAAGGTGTAACTGTTTTTTTTGTGCTTACAAAATCTTTATGCACCCCTAGTAAAGTGACAGCTCACCCACACAGAGCCAGGGGCACTGTCCTTCTTTTTTTTTTACTAGATTTTTTATTTGCTATTTTGTTACCCAAAAACAAATTTAAATTTTTTATTTTCCTGGCTTTGACTACCCTGCTGCAGCCACAACCTTTGGTCTTTAGTTGAAACATTTTAAATTTTGTAAAGCATTAAGTTACCTTAAGGATTAAATGCTAAATACCTTAAACAACACTAGTTTTTTGGGTCTGGCAAAAGTATTCTTAGTTTTGCAACGTTAAAACAATACCAATTCATCTCAAACTTATAAAACACAGATTGTACACAGCAGGAGTGTTCTTCAGCAAATTAGACTAACGTATTCATAGTCGAATAATTCTACTTAAATAACCTCCTGCCTGAATTACTTACAGACATTTTTACCAAGTTTTACTGCTTGATTTTTTTTAGCAACTACAGAGTTAACTTTTTACTTTTTTTTTTTAAATTACTTGCTTGTTTTCCAAAACGACACCCAATCAACTTAGATTTTACCATTCCAATTATTGTCCTGGGGATTTGAAATTCTCATGCTTATAATTACTTACTTTTTTTCTTTTACTATGCCCTTAAAATTTCCAACCTGTTTTCCAATCTCTCTATCTGTTGCCTGCCCGCTTGGGCCCGATCCTGCTTTTTTTGCTGAACCGTCCCTTCCATGGGCACCGGCTTTTTCACTACCAATTTAGATAGGAGGGTGGGCTTCTCAACTGGCCCCCACCCTTTCTGGTCTCTTTTTTTAAACATTTTTACTCACAAGGCTACCCGAGTCCTCCCTCGTGAGGCTTGCCACTTGGGCAAAACGCATGGCCCATTGGCGTTTAACTATTCAATTTTCTCTTGTGGCAAACACACTGCTCTTACAGCATATGCAAACACAAATGGTTAAATTCTGACAAGTCCCTGAAGGACCGGTACTTGCTTAGCCAGTGCTTCCTTTTCTGCCTGGAAGTCCTGTCTCAAGGCTTGCAACTTGCCCTGGGCATAGGTTTGAGTTGCTGCCTGGTTCAGGATTTATGCTCTTAATTGCTCGATTCTAGTTATTAAGTACACAACTCTTCCTATTTCTCCAACTTTTTTATTGCCCAGTCCTGCTACGACTGGGGTAGATCCACCTGACACCCCTCCCGGTGAACCGGGGTGGAGAGAGGAATGCTAAATCCCTTTTCGGTTCTCAGACTTACTGCGGCTGAGAGTGGGCACACTTTCATACTCACACACGTACGTCCAGACTGGCCACGTCTGTGTATAACGTTGAGAGAAGGCGCTGTGCAATCTCCAACTTGCTTCCTCTCTTGGGAGGGCAGTTCTTTTACACCCTGAGGTCTCCTGGGGCGTCTTTTCAGTGATTCCAGTCCAGGCCGGCTGCCTGTGGCTTCTTCAGCGTCCCCAAACCACGCCGGCTCCAGGGTCACAAAGGCAGACTGTTGGATCTCACTGGACAGTTAAGCTTTGCAAATGTAATTTTAGCACTGTAACTTGTATTGCCTTTGGTTTGACTATGTCTATATTTTTTTATAGCCAGTTGGGGCCGAAAGCAGTTTTTTTTTGTACTTAGCCTGGTCTGCATTGATTCTTGACCTTGAACGCAGATTAACTTTTTCTTTATTTCTGGACCAAGCTGAATTTCAAATTAACCCGTTTTTTTCCTTAATAGACAAATTGCTCCCATTGTGTGTCAGAGGCTTTTTGGTGATTAAAAGCTCCTCTGAGATGTATGATCTTATTTAGATTGAAGGCACCTTCTAGTGGGCATTGTTTAGATGAATTTTTATGCGTGTAATGATTCCAATTCTTTAAAAACCTGCAGGTTTTAGGACCATAATGTACGTACATGAAATAAGCTGGGGTACCCTTAGGGGGTGAAAGGGAATGCTTAGACTGTCCCCCACCCATTTTCCAATCACACACACAGGGAGGAGGATGCCCTGTCCGCGCTAGCGGCACATAAACTAAGGATCTCTCCCTACAGGGTATTCACACAGGAGAGACTAACGAGGGTAACCATGACCTTCTACACCTCCCTTCAGCAAAGAGCGTCGGCTAATTTCAGAGAGACGGCGCCGCATACTCTGTTGCATCCAGTGAGATGGTTAGACTGTTAGTGGCTCACACGGAGTGGAAAAAGGGGAGGGAAGATGGGTTCACACACTCCTAGACCCAGGTAGCCTCCTTGCCGGACGATGCCAGGCCGAGTTAGCGTACCGTGGGTCGGATCTCCTAAAAGATCCTCTAGTTACCGGGCTTGCATTAGAGTAGTTCTGGTCACGAGCCAAAAGACTTCGCAGAGTACTCTGGGCGTCTTCCGGTAACACTCCATTCACACTGGTGTACACACACACACACACCACACACACACCAAGGCCTTACTCCAGGTACTATTTCCAAGTCCCTCAGGTACTATTCCCAAGTACCTCGATGCATCACTCGAGGCGGTAAAAACCCCTCTTGAGGCGGTAAACAACCCCTCTGTCCGGACTATGAGGCGGTAAATACCCCTCAACACAGGTGCAAACCTATGCACCTTGCATATGCATACAGGGGGCGGCAAACAATTCCCCTACGCCGCTCAGCATCTGACCTTGGTGCACAGTCAATAAGTTTGGATGGCGTGAGCCCAACAGGGACAGACGGCCCCACGGACAGTTCTTCTTCGACACCCCAATAGAGATTTCAAAAGGTCTCCTACCTCTATTGTGGCGCCATGGGGTTCGAAGGGGAACGATCCGTAGCAACTGCCGGTGCCTCTGCGGGCGTTGCCATCCCGGACGAGCCCCCAAATTGTCGGAGAAAAACTGAGTTCTCACTTTTTGTTTGGGTACAGCAAGTCAGATGCTTTATTAACTCTCACAATTGTGCAGAGGGAGAGAGCTAAGCAGGTCTCTCTTAACAGTAAACAATTACAGCAAGCATTTATACCTTTTGTTACAGACAATAATGAGCAACGACTGCATTTTGTTTATACATAGGTCATTCTGATATCTTGTTTTGCTCACTAATGTAGACTCTTAGTCTACATTCCATATTATCTACACAAGGTCGCAATAACTTCTCACACAGTTCTTTCTTACCCGCCTCACACAATCCTCGCTTCTACAAATCTCGCGTTATTAGGGCTACAGTTAGCCTGACTCTTGCTAACAAACTGTCATGCATTGCAGTTCTTTTCTGACAGTTCTTTTTTTGCTTCCACAAGGGCAAAACCCACTACGATCCAATTAGAGAGATCCTACTGAAATGAAGTTTGCCTTTATTGCTGTTGCCTTAATGGTATATAGGACAGCAGTATAGGCTGGCCATATGTTTTTTTGTTAAACTATGGTATATGTTGTTTGCAATCTCTTTTTAAAATAAGGAGAGTGTTGCTGGCACAGAGGGCCCGAGGGGGGCAACAGCGGGGTTCATTGCCCGGTGTGCTTTGCGCCAATGAACACACCAGGGTGGAGAAGCAGACAAAGTTTATTCAAGAGCTCTGAATAGGCACTAGGAGACCAGCATGTCTCAAATCAAGCGCACTGAGACAAGCAGTTTTTCCCTCTTTATTCTTTTTTTTTCCCTTCCCTACCTCCCCACCTTCCTCCCCCTTCCTCCCTCTGCAGTAGTTACATTAAGCAGTAGCAATTACATTTAAGCAGTTAAGTCATCTTGGCGGCTATAAGTCTAGCTCGTTAGTAACTCTTCTTTGAACCGTTATCTTGTCCTTCTCCCTTTGATCTGTTATCTTGCCTTTCAGTCAGAAGCATGCAGGCCTTATTACTACCGCTTCCCAGCTGCTGGCCTGTGAGGTTAGTAAAGTTTAACATGCAGGGGCTTTGGTTCACTTTGGCCCAGAGCGGGGGGGCTTCATCGACTCTCGTGGTCTTCCACCTCCCCGAGTTACCTAGGGTGATGCCTAGTGACACCAACAAGAGTGAATGATACAATTTTTATGATTTATGCACCAAGGGTCAGATTTTCAAGTGTTCAGCCCCCCTAGCTGGGACCAGATTTTCAAAAAGGCTCAGTGCCCATTTAGGCACGTGTGACACGCCCCAGGGTGCAATCTGCAGTGCTGTGTCCCCTTAGCTTCCCATCCTGGGACGTCTTGGGCACTGCTTTGCTAGTGAACAGCAAACCCCTCCAGGCTCTGCTCACTCAGAGCCACCAGCATGTAAAGACACTCCCAGCTGAGTACATGAATGCTATGCCCAGCCATCCATTAATTACATATAGGGCGACACCCGCATATCCCCATCCCCATCCTTGCTTCCCAGAAACGTGCATCTTATACCATTCAGTCCCCTCCTGGACAGAATAAACCCAACACTGGGAATGATTATGCCCCAGCTTTTGTTATCTCAAGTAGAGGTTTCCCAAACACTTCAATCAAACACTGGTCTAGATAAAACAATAAAACACATTTATTGATTGGAAAGGACAGATTTTAAGTGATTACAAGTGATAAGGCATAAAAATCGGAATTGGTTACAAAAGAAATAAAAGGCTAAAGACACAAGCCAATTCCTAAACTTTTCCAAAGCTAATAGGCTTTAAAGCAAAAGGTTTATCTCGCCATGGGCTGTAGTAAAATTTCACAGGCTGTCTCCCTTTCCAGCCTGGGACCACCCCTCCCGCCCCCACCTTTTTGTTCAGTTCTTTGAGAGTCATTGTTTTCATGAGTGTAGGGCAAGAAGCAATGGACTTAAATTGCAGCAAGGGAGGTTTAGGTTGGACATTAGAAAAAACTTCCTAACCGTCAGGGTGGTTAAGCACTGGAATAAATTGCCTAGGGAGGTTGTGGAATCTCCATGGGTGGGGATTTTTAAGAGAAGCTTAGACAAACACCTCTCAGGAATGGTCTAGATAATACTTAGCCCTGCCATGAGTGCAGGGGACTGGACTAGATGACCTCTCAAAGTCCCTTCCAGTCTGACGGTCTATGATTCTGTGAGCAGAGAGATGGAGAAGGAGAGGGGTGAGGTGAAGGTCAATGTTTTTTGTTTGTATACCCTTCTCCTTTCTTTGAGGATTACCCGCCACCAGGGTGCAGACAAACAGTCTCCTGTGTATATGAGGTTTGAAGCATTTCTGGGATGAAATGTACATTTTTTGTTTATACCTCCCCCCCTTCCCCCCCGCCCGCCCAGCTGGAAGATGGACAGTTAAGTGGGTTGTGACTTTTTAGCACCTTTCTGGCATGCTCGTGTGCCTTTGTCTCTGAGAATGGTTTGTGGGCATCACCCAGAACTACAACATATTTCAGTAACAATCATATAGCAAAATCTGCATAATTTTACATGCAGTGATGCCACACATATTTTAACAAGATAATAATATTCAGCAGATTATGAGTTTCAAATGATACCTCACAAGGCATACTTTGTACAAAATATATTATAACCTTACAAAAGTGGTGAACCTGGGGTACAGCACCAAAATACGGGTCAGATTTCCCAAATGGTTCAGCATCCAGCGTCACACTTTGCGACATTTACAGTCCAACTTCCAGGAGTTCAGCACCCAGCATGCTGAGCTCTTCTGAAAATCTAGCCCTTACCACTGAGTGCACTGTTTGAGACACTTCCTCATGTGAAGTCACCTCGATAGACTAGGGCCTCAATGTACTAGCTGCTTGCTCTCTCTCGCGTGCTCTCTCTCTCTCTCATACATCTCATCTATTCATCGATCTCTCTCTCAATTATTTTAGGATTTTGTCCTGCGGCCCATCACCACAGTTTCTGAGAGCCTTCGATGTCAAATCAATAGCAAAGCTGCTAATGAACTTCATGGAGTCTACACACTTCGTAAGAGACAGTACCTGCTCCAAAGAGTTTTCAATCAAAATAGACAAGTCAGACAAAATGTGGACAAAAGAATTGTCATCCCAGTTTTGCTAAAGGTGAGCTGAGTCCAAGAGAGAGTAACCGATTTTCCAAAGGTCACATAGGGAATTTTTAGTAGAAGCCAATATTGAACCCACATCTGCTGAGTTCAGATACCGTGCCCTAACCACAAGATCATGCTTTGTCTACAGATCTCAAAATGCATTAATTGCAAGTACAGTAACAATGCCTCTAGCTCCACTAAGTGAATTCACAGTTTCAATCATTCATATTATGTTGTATAGGATCACACCAAAGACCAGTTTCTGCATTGACCTGTAATCTGTGCTACCGTCTTGAATTTGATTGTAAATCAGAATAGAAATTGATCCCATTTTTTTTAAAGCATTCATGTGTAGTAACTGGAATGTCTAAGTTGTTTTGTTTATTCTGTGAAGTACAAAGACCAATTAATTTACACAATATATCCTCATGCAGCATTTCCTTATTATGAACATACTGATCTGATCTTTTGGTGCGAAGAGCTTAAAAAGAATCTGAAAATATTATGCCCATTTCTGACTTTAAAAGTAAGCAGATCCTCACCTTGGTAAATAAGTAGTGCTGACTTGTGCGCTGAAATGCGCTCCATGTGAAACTTCAGCCGAGAGAGAATTTTAATTATCTGAGGTTTTTAACGTCCCAGAAAAGTCGTGTTTAGCATAGTGCATGGCTGGAAAAGGTTTTCTCATCCTGTAAACATTTGTGAGACTTCAAAAATTGTCCTGTTCCAAATCAAGATGAACCCACAGTCTTTCGAGGTTTTTGAGCAAGATGTGCCCACCCCACCAGAACAGTCAAAAGCTGGTGGGTCAGCCATTCACCTTGGATACGAGAGACCCAGGGTTATGTCCCTGCTCTGTTTGCCCCCATTTCAGGGAAGAGCTGTAGCCACCAGACTATTGGCTGTTCCGGGGTGTGGCTTGCTCTCTCTGGTGTTGACAAGAAATTCCATCCTAGATCTGAAAAATCTTTCCTGATGAAAATGTAGTCAAACTGGTATGTTCCTGCAAAAAGGTTTGGCTTTGATGAACCACTATTTTCTGATGCAACACTTTGTTTTATTGGCAAATTCCCAAACAGCTCTAGTATAATGGAAAGGATGGTAACGATTTAGACTGAAATTTTCAAAGGGCAAAAGGGGATAAGGTACCTAACTGATTGAATTTCACTGGGATCCGAGAGCTTAAGTAAGGCCCCTTTGAAAATTCCACCCTTAATTTTAGCTGTGCTAGAGAGCCAGAGTGTAAAATTATTCCATTATCATTTCCTCTTACACAACCAAGTGTGTACTTTAGCTATGTTATCCCTAGCACCCAGAGAACATTAGAAACAACAGTACTTGCACCAAAATCAGAGTATTAAGCTGTGAAAGTTCTTAAAGCAAGTGTTCCCTTGAATGAGCAAAAAGTCCTTTCTTCCATTAATGTCTAATGAGCATATATTTACATTAGTTTCCAGACGCCTCTGTTTTGTCTCTCGTCCCCCACCCCCTTAGGCAGTGCTGAAACATTAATTGAGCTTTGTGTTTGTTTACAACAATGATGAGCCTGCTAATGCACAAGTGTCATGCGTGATAGATCCATTGACAGATAATCCTGAGTTAAGGACCTGCTATGTGAAAAATGATCCCTTGCCATTAATATCACCTTCAGAAATTATTTAGTGCCTTTTCTCTTTAAATTATGAATCTTCTCTAGCAGGGACAGTGCTTGAAAGATGCTGCCGGTAGCAACAGGAAACTTTCCCATATGTCAATATCACTAATTCAATAGTTAATGTCACCTAATGAGAAAAGGGCCTAAAAGGGAGATTCAGTGGGGTTTGGGTGTCTAACTCCTCTGGTCTTCTTTGAAAATTCCAGCCTAAAACACTGGCAAAACTCTATGGTGAAAATGTAAGAAGTGTTACTATGATGCTGTATAGGATCAGTGTACCAGTAGAGTGGCACACAATTTCATCCAGAACTAACACAGAGCTTCATGGAACTGTTTCATGCATCACTAAAACTCACTGTTAATTGCATCAAACTATAGACATAATGGTAAGATTAAAACAAAGATGCTGCAAGTATTAAACCTATGCTCATGGAGTAGTAATGTAAAGCTTCAGTCAGTAGACTCAAACTGTGCTTGATATTCAGGTGATGCTGATGTTGATGTTATGAATTTATTAGCACAGCAGTGTTTATAGAACTCCATGGAGTGATTAAGCTTAAATTTGTGCTAGGCACTGTACAAACAAGCAACACAAAGACAGTCCCTTTCCTAGAGAGCTCACGATCCAGGATTTAGACAATATATAATGTAACTAAATAGACATGTCCAGGGCAAGGTATGAAAGAACAAGGTAACGGTAAACAGACAAACAACTGCATGATATAGTAGTTAAAATGTCATCAGTAATTGGCCACCACCCTGGCCAGTGCCAGATGGTGGTGATATGTAGGCAGCATGACCACAGCCAGTTAGAAAATTTTTATAAAAACAATTTTTTTTGTCAGAAAAACTTATTTTGATGAAAACAAATTTCTTTGTGAAATTAGTTTGAATTTGATGGATTCCCGCAGGGGAGAGACCTCAAAATAAAAAAAAAAATCATTGTAGAAAATTTTGATTTCAGAACATTTTTTAAATTTAAATTTTTTAAATTTCAAAATTGTACTGAGAATTTTATTTTATGGATTTATTTGTTCTATTCTTTCTGTTTTTATTATTTTTTAAATTATTTCATGATTTATCAGCAGTAGTGGTGCATAATATGCACTTATATAACTGTTGTGATAATGTGGCATACATATTCTATTTGATTTTATTTTTATACTCATTAAGGGCAGCTGCTACTCAGTACGGATTGAAAGAATCTTCTTCTTCTTCTTCTGTAGGTATACTTGGCCCTGCTTCAGTGCAAAGGGCTGGATTAGATGACTTCTTAAGGTTCCTTCCAGCCCTACATTTCTATTGTTCTCTTCTAGATCAAAGTATCTCCTGTATGTGTTGCAATGAAACAACGTGTCACTTTCAGAATGAAAACAAATGTCAAAATGTTTAAAATTCATGGTGAACAGAAATTCCAACTTTAGACCACTCTAACTATGAAAAATGCATTTTACGTCAGTGGCTAGGGGAGTTGTACTTTTTAAAGTCATATAAAGTGCATTTGCTTTTGTGTAAATGGTTTAAATGAATTTATCACTTCACATACTGAAAGTCTAATACACAAGAATGTTATGTACATTTTCCATATATGCTAATGAAAATAATAGATAGTGCAGGCAGGCATTCAATACATGTTATCAGATATTCAAATATTTTAATTGCAATGTTTTTGTATAATTAATGAAAATATATGTTTCCATTAGGGACCATTATGTTTGCCTGTTTAACATAGAATTTCTTTAAAAGATAAATAAAACTAGAGCATTTGCTGGATTTTTTTGGAAATTAGGTAATAATTATTAAATAAATCTACTTATAACTGATCACCTTCCTTTCTCATTGGGGCATTCAATAGAGCTGTTTTGTTTGAACATTTGCAAGTCTAATCAGCTGTTGCTATGTGGTTTTAGGTATCAGTAAACAAGATAACTTTATGAAATACTGTTTGGCATGCATACGGTTGTGACATGTGGCAATTTCCTGTAATATTTTTGGAAACTCTCACTGTGTGAGGGGTTGTATGTAATTCCATGGGGAAGGGTGACCAATGCTCCTCTAGGAATTAAGAAGGATTAGACAAATTCACTCAGGTTGTAACACCTCCTGAGCAGTATCCCCACCTGCGGAGGCTCATACTGGTTTCTCCAGAGACCAACAGACAAAGAAAAGACTTTGGGATCAATAGCCTGAGTTTAAACTGACTCAGGGCCTTCATTCTGATCCAGCAAGCAGACAGGATCTTCTGTTGGAGGTGGGAAGGAGTTTGGTCTAACGAGGCCCCATAAGTTTGATGTGTGACCTCTGGTAAGCTTCTAGCATGTATATAAAAAGTTGTATTGATTGTTTTATATTTTCTCTGTAATGCTTTCACCTTAAGAATAAGTGTGCTTGCTTATAAAGAGATGTGGCAACTTGTGATGGCTAGTAATTACCACTGTTCATAGAGAAAGCAAAATGCAAACACTAGCTTATTTGGGAAGTCTAGTTTGTTCGGAATCTCACAGTTTGGCCAGGAAGGGTGCCGAATGGAAAACCCCGGGAGGAGGTAGAGAGAGATGCGGGACTCTACATAAGAGAGGTGATGACTGAGGAGGGGAGAGCCTAGTGTGACTACCTTCATGAACCACAGAGGGGGAATGCAGATGCTGTTGCCCTGAACTGTGAAATAGGCATTGTGGCTATGCAGGGCTTAAATTCTTATAGAGTATTTCCCAAAGCTCTCACTCCCTCCCTCCTCCCCATGCTATATAAACTCCAGGGGGATTGAAAACATTTGCCAAAGCTCTGCTCTGGACAGAACTGAATTTAAGCCCTGTGCATATTCAAAGTGTTCTACAAATGTTAGGGCTGTGTTGAGATACTTGATGAGTGATTTCAGTAGGAAATTTTGAAATATCCTCAGTGGTATGTTTCCGTCCTAGCATGAAAATTCTCTTTTTGTCAATTAAGTCAGAGAAAATTATAGTGAAGAGAAGTGAGAGATATAACAGGGATGAGGTAATATAGTTTATTGGACCAACTTCTGTTGGTGGAAGAGACAAGCTTTCAAGCTTTCCCAGAATTTTTCTCAGGTCTGGAAAGGTAACCAGACTGTCACAACTAAATAGAGGGTAGGGCAGAGATTGTTAAGAATAAGAGGTTAACAGGTTGCTAGAAAACACTTAAAATGAAGTGGGCAATTAACACCTCTGCAGTTTTAGGAAAAAGGAGAAGTAGATTACAAATTGTTGTAATGAACTATAAAACCAGTGTGTCTGTTGAGACTATGATATTTAATGTCTTGCAAAGTTATCAGTTTAACTTCCCAGTCTCATCTTTTGAAGATTGTGAGAGTGTTGTGAAGGTGTTGTCCTTTAAGGACAAGGACTGATCGGTCAGATATGGAGTGATCGCTTTGTGAAAAGTGTTCAACCATAGGTGATATCGTGTTTTTGTCTTTTATCATTTTTCTGTGGGAGTCTATTTGAGAGCGTAATGATTGTCTTGTTTCACCCACACAGATATCGGTGAGTCATTTCATGCAACTGAATGAGGTACACCACATGTTGTGGTAGGCAGGTAGGTTTGCCAATTGTCTAGTCACATAAACCCAAACACCCTTGCCCCGCCCCTTCCCTGACCCTTCCTGAGGCCCCACCCCTGCCCCGCCCCTTCTCTGTGGCCCTGCCCCACTCACTCCATCTCCCCTCCCTCCATCGCTCACTTTC
This sequence comes from Terrapene triunguis, assembly GCF_002925995.2. Lineage (NCBI taxonomy): Eukaryota > Metazoa > Chordata > Testudines > Emydidae > Terrapene > Terrapene triunguis. The sequence goes on along the minus strand of NW_020664487.1, from coordinate 10,311,310 downwards.
CCCCTCCCTCACTAACCATCAAGTGTGGGTTATAATTGTTTCATGATACCTCATAGGGGTTCCAGTATGGAGTGGTAGGTGACAGTCAGGATTTTGCAGTTGGTGGTGGGTTTTTTTTCTGTATTGAAGTAGGTTCTTTCAGGGTATTTGGGTGGTCCAGTCCATGATGCAATCTGCTTCTCTGGTGCAGTGTCCTTGTTTGGTGAAGGTGGTTTTAAGTGTGTTAAAGGTGTGTATCTCAGACTTTCTCCTTGGAGCATATTCTGTGGTACCTGAGTGCCTAGCTGTAGATAACAGATTGCCCGATGTATCTGGGATGCAAACTGGATCTGTGGAGGTAAGTGTGATGATCCATGGGTTTTTTGTATATAGTTGTCTGTAGGGTTCCATCACTGAAGCTGATTGCAGTGTCCAGGAAGTTGATGCTAGTGTGGGAACGTTCTAGAGAGAGTTTGATGGACGGGTGGTGGAGGTGGTTGAAGTTGTGGTGGAAATATTAGAGGGAGTTTAGGTCTGCTGGGCACAGGATAAAAGTATCATTGATGTATTTTAGGTATATCATTGGTTTCATGGCCCATTTTCCCATAAATTCTTCCTCAGTGTGGCCCATGAAGAGATTGGCATCTTGGAGAGACATCCTAGTACCCATGGCTGTTCCCATGGTTTGGACAAAGTGTTGTTAAATGTAAAGTTTTTATGGATGAGGATGAAATGGATGAGTTTGGTGATGTATTTGGAGTGGATATTTGTGTGTTGTATCTTGTCTTGTAGATATTTGAGGTAGGCAGCAATGCCAGAAATGCCACAACATTAACAACCTCCCTCAGAACACCATCCTTGCCACCATTGATGTCACCTACATACACACCAGTATCCTTCACCATTATGGCATCCCTGCCTGACTCAAATACTAGTATGGATCTGTCACACAGTCTGGAGTGGCTCACGACTGTGAGGGGCTACCTGTCAAAAGATGGGCAGACACCCCAAACTGGTGGTGTGTTCTATTGTTTATTTCACCACGCCAGTAACAAATGTGAACTCCTGTATCACTATATACCAGTCATACCATGGAGCCACAGACAGTCCCCTTAGACTCTCCAGCCTATGTTGCCACCCAGACAAACTGGACTTCATGATAAGTGGCCACTTACACCAAAGATCACACCACATCAGGTTGCTTCCAGTCTCAAGAGACCAGTCACTTACTCCAGATCATTGGTACCCTAGATTTTACACCAAAGACACTGCCTGTAGCCAATCCTGTAATAAACTCTCTCAAGTTTTATTAACTAGGAAAATAAATGAGTTATTTTCAGGTTAAAGCAAACATATACACACAAATGAGTTACCATCTACATCCTGAGAGTGACAGAGTTGTCGTGATCTGTCAATTCAAAGTATCTTTCAGGGCAGACCCAGGAGGTAGCCCCTGGGGATCTCTGGCTTCAGTTTGGTGTCTCTTGCCCTGTCAGAGTTCAAACAGCAGAGAGATGGCAAATTTTCTTGCAACTTTGCTTTTTTTACTTCAAATTTAGCTTCCAAGTTCACAGAACAAGCTTCCTTTCATGTAGCATTTCCAAGGTATGTTAGGGTCATTAACCAATCCTCTGTATGGTGATGTTCCTTGGTGGCCTATCTGATTTTGATAGTCCTTCTGGATGGGTGCGTGGGGGGACGATTCCCATGCTTGGGTTCACAAGTTCAGGACAAGCATTCTCATAGTTATGAAGCAAAACTTACACATTTTCTTATAGCATGGAATACGGACATTATAAGTGAGATTAATGCAGGAATCAACTCACAAGCATTTCAGAGTTTAAACACTAAATACATTCTTATAAGACTAATAACTATTTTGAGCAAAACTAACATACAGGTGAACTGGACTGATCTCCAGCTATAAGTTTGTTAGTTCTTACTAATGCCTACAGTTTTGGCATGCTAGCAACACACTAACACTTTAAAAAAACCACCAAAATTATGTGGGGCCTATTCCAGGGATGGAACACTACAGAATTGACAGCATGATGCATGGGGAGAAAGCAGAATTTCTTGGTTGGTATTGGGACAACCAATATAAGGGCAGGTCTACACTTACTTCCTGGTCCGGCCATAAGCAATCGATCTTCTGGGATCGATTTATCACGTCTTGTCTAGACACGATAAATCGATCCCGGAAGTGCTCGCCGTCGACGCCGGTATTCCAGCTCGGCGAGAGGAGTACGCGGCATCGACGGGGGAGCCTGCCTGCCGTGTCTGGACCCGCGGTAAGTTCGAACTAAGGTACTTTGAATTCAGCTACATTATTAACGTAGCTGAATTTGCGTACCTTAGTTCGAAGTGGGGGGTTAGTGTGGACCAGGCCTAAGACATTTGCCTTACAGCCAGAGCTTGTTTCTTATCAGGCAGATGTTAAAATTTTGAGATGGGACTGTATCTCGTACAGAGAAGAAATTGTGAAAATGGCAAAGCTGGGAGATATTGCAGAGAAAGGTCCTGATAAATTCACAGAGGTAAAATTGTCTAAAGATCCTTTCTGGTACATAGCCATGAACATAGATGCCAACATTATGTTCAGGTTTATGTTTTTGCAGTCCAACACTGTAGCACTTCTCTCTCTCCAGACAACTATCACAGACAGAAAAAGAGATATTCGACCCTGGCTATTCAGTGGAGGTTGTACGCCATTCACAAAGAAAATATACAGACACGGCATGCGTTACAGGGTGGGAAATTACAGGTAGGACCCTACTTTCTAAACAGTTATGCTGTCTTGGGAAATGTGTGGTCTTTGAATTTAATGGGTGTTTTTTTCCATGGCGGTGTCACCTCTTTTTGTGAAAAAGTGTAGATCCCTATGAGAGGGATGACTTTTAGGTTTCTTTATTACAAGACACAGCTCAAGACTGATTATCGGAAAAGACAAGGGTGTGTAGCCAGGACCCTCTGTGGGCATGAATGGATGGTGATGATAGAAACAGGTAGGGAGCCTGCATATTTCTTAAACAAAGCCCAACTGCCTCAACCTTGGGGGACGAGGGATGTTCTTTTTGTGGAGAGGACTAATGTTATTTGCCCGTATTACAAACTTAACCTCGGTGAAGAAATCCATTATTACGATTCTACCAGCCTGGATCCTTTTGTGAACAAAACCAAAGAATACCCAGTCGGACGGCCTGATATTGTTGATGACAAAGGGGGACCTGTCACACAATTTTGGAATTGTGTAACCCCCACGAGGCCTCTTTTCCCCATGGTTACATGTCAAGTGGGTGGCAAACGTATGTTCTCTCTATGCCAAACCTGAGCAGAAACCGAGCAGCAGGGGACAAGTACCCATACTGATGAGGAGAGAGCTTTCCTGGGGATTTGGTGCACAGTGGAATTGAATGCAGACATAGTGAAGGGGTAGGTGGTGGCAAAGATCTATGGAATCTGTCATGTTGAAGAAACATCTGACAAACTAATTTCTGAGTACATAAAATTCCATCTCCATAAGAAACCAGAGCCTTTAGGATATCCCAGCTGGTGCACGAATGAAGGGGGGGGGTACATTAATGGTTTCTACCAGAAAGAGCCCATGTGTTTACACCAACATGAGATCATGCTGAATCCTGCAAAGCGCCAAAATGCAAAGCTGTTTCTAAATTCCCTGTGGGGTAAATTCAGCCAAATAACAAACTACCCAATACCAGCATTGTGAAAGACTCTGACAAGCTCTTTCAGTACTTATTTCCCCTAATTATGAGGTTTCATCCTACAAGCTTATCAATGATGTAACAGCTTGCATGTCTTGGAAGCATGCAAAAGAATGCTACACAGTGTCTGGTTATACAAACATCTTCATAGCTTGTTTCACAACCACTTATGTCTGCTTAGAACTATATAAACTGCTAGATGGATTGCGAGAGCGGTGTCTCTACCATGACATGGACTCTGTGATATTTGTGAAAAGGGAGGGAGAGTGGAACCCCGCTCTGAGGGATTATTTAGAGGACCTCACAAGTGAAATCCCACCAGATGAACACATCACGGAGTTTGTGTCCATAAGTCCAAACATACGGGATAAGCTTCTGTTCAAAAACCCCAGGAATAAATTGCAAATCACTACGCTTGCTTGGCAAATGTACCCTCGTAAGTTGCAATTCTTTCCAGAAGCAGTTGAGGATGCTACCAAAAGACCTTATGGCTAACTCGTGGTGAATTTAAATGCTTCTACACCAGAGGTTTATAGATTAAGAACTGGGCTTTTCCCTGGCTGGCAGTTTATACTTTGAAAAGAACAACAGCTGGGTATAAAAAGAGATGAATTATCAGCAGGTCCTTTTTTAACAGCTGGGGCTGATGACTGAAAATATGTCTATCTGTGTGAAGAGAAACCTGGTCCTTTTAAAGTTACTCAGCAAATCACCCCTGCAGCAAAGGAAGGCTATACTGTGTTGGGTTTCCGATCATTTGGAAGCAGCCATCTTAGAAATCATGCTCAATACCTTAAAAAAAGGAAAAGTACCTTTGACACAGAATCAAGTGCGTGTGCAAAAAGAGACACAATTTTATAAAATAATAATAAGGTCTCATTTAAAAGAAAGAAGCATCTGGTGAAGCAATCCAGGGGATTTATCAGACCTCTGTTAAGTTTTGCTATCCCTTGGATAATGGTGCTTTTGACTAATCAATAGTCAAAATGCACCTGGTGGCTAGCCATCAGTTGGAGCCATTAAGGGTTCCCCCTCTGGCGGAGAAAAATATCACAATGACTGTGATTCATTTATTGGATGCTGGAATGAAGTCCATTCTTCAAAGGACTGACTTAGCTGAATATGAAAAGGCTAAACTTTATTCCACCAAGCTTCAAGGATACCTAATGCACGTGAGGCAGAGCAATGCAGATAAAGGGAAAAAAAGTCTACTTCTACTGGAACAGGAACAAAGCATGCCTGCCAAACCCCAGAAACACCAAAGAACTCTGACTCAATTGCTCAGGAGGTGTTGGATAACAAGAATAGGTGTTATAAGAAAAATGCATTAGTATTGCTAAATAAGCTGGGTCAGGATAAAAACATCTCTTCATGGAACGATAAAGGGCCTTTTGTGTACAAAAGCTCAGTGGTTAATGGTTCTAACGTGCTTGACTTAGTCAGGGTGGTCACCCAGATGCACTCGGTTCCTAGCAGACGCGCACCTAAAGGTTGGGATGTTTTATGAATGGCATGGTGGACCAGAATGTACCATCTTCCATCATGGGCAACATGGCCAACAGAGATCTTTTGTTAAGGCCTTCAGGCATTCCCACCATCACCGGGCTTGATCAAGAAATAACTCTACCATCCTCCTTTTTGCCTTCTAAAAAGCAAAAATTGGCTAAAAGACCCAATGCCTCAGTGTGTAAGGTTGTTCATGCTTTAAAAAAGTAATTTTAAAAATGCTAATGTTTTGCTTTAAATAAAAACTTCTATACTTTTCAAAAAAAATTATATCTACGTGTCCTTTCTCTGAATTGGCTATTGCAAAAACAAACGTCTTTAAACCCCTCACCTAGGGTGCTTTATTGAGAAACATAGGTATGAAAGTCATTGCAAGACACACACGTGGGCTTCTTGAAACACGTTTTGAGTGAGCCTAGACATGCCTGAGATTTTATGTTTTTATTTGTTTTACAAAATTCATCACCATCCGGTTATTTTGCACTAAGTCAGTAGAATATAATTTTAAAATCTGGTCAAAAGATAAATCCTTGCTATGGAGATATACTCAGGCAACAGAGTGGGGGTCTTGTAATTGTCCCATGGAAAACGCAATGTTGGTGGCACTTTTGTTTAAAAAATGTCATCATGCTTCTAGGAATGAACATGCAGTTTGAGCGTGTCCATATGAGTGAAAAACTCACGACGGTCGTGCTCTGCCAGGTACAAGGTGAGTCAGTGTTCATCTCATTGGTCGTGGGGGGGGGGGGGTGTTGATCATCAAACCTCGGGGATGCTGAGACTGTCTGCCCCCAAGAGCCAGTTGCAAGGAAAGACATCCAGAAAATTCTCTTCCATGTAAGGGCCCACTGATAAACCATGTGATAGCTATGTGGTGTCCATATTCACATACAGTGAACCAGAACGTTTCTCCTCTGATTTATCTCTGTGATGTTGTCAAACCCCCCATAGCAATCATATTGACGGTGACTGTCAAAGCCTTTGCAAAACCTATATCCACTCTCAGATTCCCAGTTTTAATCAGGGAATAATGATTGGCACATTCCTGGTTGGGAGACAGGTCAAAGGCAAACAAGGTGTAACCCTGTGCAAACACCTCACAGTTGATTAACAGAGAATGTGTTTGCCAGCTGTTTGTTCCAGATTCATGTACTCTCTCATGCAGTTTTGGGCCTCAAAGTCTGGTTGCAGCAGCTTATCTGGTATCTGTTCACCATCCACATACACGCCTGTAATATCATAACGTTTAAAGTGAAAGGGTTTTTTTTTAATGTTATTTCCAATAAAGGCATCGCTATCCTTAAACCCTCGGACGAGTATTTTGGATAACTGTCCCAAGAACAGGTTCTCCTGAGTACTGACCCTGCTGCCTGCAGGGATGCTAAATACTTTCATTCCCCTATGGTCCACGGGTTATTTAGAATTAATGGTAAGCAGGGCCTCTGTGTGCCTGGGACCACCCGTACTTTCTTCACAAAAAAGGGATGCTGATATAATCCATAGTTTAAAGCCTTCGTTTGCATCACCCACTAAGCTGAAGGTGTCTTTACTGCATGTCAATTTAATTTTCTCATCTACGCCATTCAACAAAAGTTGTTCTTGAAAAAACAGGTCACTCTGTAGATGGACCAACAGCTTTATTGACTTGCTTTGGGTCATCAGGTTGGTTTCAGAACTTTGGGTGAATACTGTCTGGTCCTGGTGACTGATTACTGCTTCTCAATTTGTGGTCTAGGAATTGAATCCTGGTCCCCTAAACTCCAGTCCAGGTCCTACCCACTCGGGCACATTGATACTCCTCAACTCCTTCTGCCTCCGGACTGCCACCCAGCACTCAATCCTCCCATCCAGGGACTGCCCTGAGCCACCAGTCACTCCACCTAGAGTCTGTCCCCCATGCACTGGCTGCACCTCCCTCCTCATGGCCCTAGCCCCCTGCAGCTCACTCCCCACGCCTGCTGGTCTCCTACCTCCGCTACATGTAGCTCGGCCATGCACCCTGCCCTGCCCACCTGATCTGAGGTCCTAGTGCAGGGGAGCCAGCACCTGCTGGGGTCACTGGATTGTAATCTTGCAGGGTGGGGGAGGGGGAGTGCTGAGCACCCTGGCTGCCTGCCGATCCTGTTGGGCCCGATCCTGCTGGGAAGGGACTGACGTTGGGCCGGATCCTGCACCGCCCCATTTTTTGCACCCCTCTACCAGCTCTGTGCCCAGGGCAGGTGCCCCTCATGCCTCACCCTAGTTACGACTGTGAGGATGTCGCATGGTCTGCAGCTGTGTGCTGACTGGGCAGCAAGTGGCCCATGGGGTTGAGAACCACTGCCTGAGTGCTAGGTTTGATCAGAAAGGAGCCTGTGAGGTTGTTGGTGTCAAAGTCGTTTGTTATCGGTGCTTTATGTCTGGAGCCAGTCATGAGTCATTACAGGCTAAACAAGGAATTATTTCCCCCAGGTGTTCTAGGAAACTTTTAAAGCAATATAGTGGTCAGAATCCCACCTTTGAGATTCAATGTTTCCCTCGACTTTGCCCTTTTTCAAATATATATTTTTAGTAGCCAGTCAGACAGTGGTTTGCCCATAGCTTATTCAGAGAGAAAGCAACTTAAAAACTAATATGCTGTGTTGGCATCAAGTGAGAGAAATTGATTTAGAAGATGACAGCTGAGGGGCCAGTGTACAGCCTGTAGATGCCAGACTATGTCACACTTCTGCGTAATGTGTTTGAATTGATTTCTCGGGGAAATAAATTCCCAGGGAGCTGTGTTGTGAAAAAAGCATCTTCGGAAATGTGCTGATCAGTGCTGTGGATTTCCATCGGGGGTGTTCACATACAGTTACCCTGAAGAGGTTGAGGAGAATAAATGTGCCCTAGTGGGTAGGGTTGGATTGGAATTTACGGGACCAGGATTCAATTTCTAGATCTTCCAATTGTTTGTTGGGTAGCTTCAGACAAGTCACGTTCCCACCCCGTGCCTCAGTTTCCCCACTGGTAAAATGGTCTCCTTTGTAAAGCTCTATGAAGTCTGTGGATGAAAAGTGCCCTGTACTTGTCCTGTCAAAATATTTCTCTTTCCATTTATTATTTAAAACATGTTTGTTTTGTACTTCCATCCTGGAAGACACACACGTGTTCTGGTTTTCAGTAGTTGCCTGGTGTCACTGGCCATATTGGACTGTAGTACAAAAAGCTAATGGCTAGATTTTCAAAAGACTTTTGGGGACATTTTGATTGCTCAATTGAGGGAAATGAATCACCCTTATTTTCAGGTTACATCATAAAGAGCAGAGTTAAAAACAGCCTGCCGTGGAATACTGTGGTTCGGCACATGGGGCTAGAAGAACACTTAAAGTCTAACTGAAATTTAAGGATGGGCTCACCTAGGTGTGCCCCATCCCTGTGTCCACACCCGTTCCTGTTACAGTCTTGGCAGTTCCCTCCAGGACTGGGTAAAGTGTATGTTCTCACATGCTGACTCTCCCTACTTGGAAAGGGAAAACCCTAGCAAAACACAAGCATTTTCTCCAGCCAGCCCTCCAACGTGTTTTAGTCAACTTCAGTAGAGACGTGTCCATCTTTTTCCTGTAGTGCCTTTATTAAGGGCTACATTTTAACGTTAGACATAGCCCTTAGCAAAGGGAGGTGTGTAATCTGCCCTGCCCCAGTACCTCCCCTGCTTTCACTGTGCTCGGAGGTTAGAAATGTCCTGATCGCCTACACCAGAGATGAGTCTGACAGTAGTAATTTCTTGCTGACTTTGTACTCAATTCCTTCTACCGTCCACTACCCCTGTGGGGGCTCCTCTGTGAGTAGAAGGGATGGAGCTCTCTGCCTATTCCCTGACCCTCCCTGCTCAGCTGCGCCAGAGCGGAAGTAACCGGAGCCTGGGTAGCCCAAGATCTAGGTAGTCATTGCTCTTTTGCACAGGTGTGTTGCCCAAGGCTACAATTTTCTAAAGTAGCCTAAGTCCCATTTTCCAAAGTCAAGCACTTCTGGAAATGGGACTCTGGCCTAAAGGATTTAGGAGCCTCCTTTGAAAAATTGACCCCCCAAGTAACAATCTATTTTTCACTACCTTCAAAGTTTTGCACGTATAACTATGAATTATGGGCTCCAATCCTGCAGCCATTACTCATGCAAATAACACTTCCCACTTGTGCGTCTGAGTTGAAGCCCTTTGAAATGAATGGCTATGCTCCTATTGATTTAAAATAATACTTCGCTCTTATGTAGCACTTCTGATAGGCACATAAAACCTAGGAGTGGAAGGGATCTCCTGGGTCATCAAATCCAAGGCTTTGCTATCAAAAGGTAGCCTGGTCGTCTAATCCCGTTCATTAATTTATCAAGCTCCATCTTAAAGCTAGTGAGCTTGTTTATCCCCACTGCTCCTATGGGGAGGCTGTACCAGATCCTCCTTCCTCTGATGGTTAGAAACCTTCTAATTTCCAACCTAAATTTATCAATGGCCACTTTGCCCCCATTTGCTTTTGTGACAACATTGTCCTTTATCTTAAATAGCTCTTCTCCCTCCTCTGTGTTTGCCCCTCTGATGTATTGGTAGAAAGCAATCAGATCCTGTCTCAGCCTTCATGTTGCTAGGCTAAATAAGCCAAGCTCTTTATGGGTATGTCTAGACAGATAATAGGCCCCGGCGCCTGGCCTGTGCCAGCGGACTTTGGCTCATGGGCTCTAGGACCCTGTGAGGCGGGAAGGTCCCAGAGCTCAGGCTGCAGCCTGAGTCCAGAAGTCTATACAGCAATGAAACAGCGCTGCAGCTGAAGTCCAAGTTGGCCGGCATGAGCCAGCTGCGGGTTTTTCTTTGCTGTGTAGACATTCACTTAATCTCCAATCATGAGACAGGATGAGCAGGGGAATGAAGAACCTAGTAGCCCTTCTCTACACGTATTAACTCTCAACGGGAGGTCAGTAACATTATCCCCATTTTACAAATGGAGAAACAGAGGCACCAAGCGGTGTAGTGACTTGCTCAGGTCACCCAACAGGCCAGAGGCAGAGCCAGGAATAGAACATAGATCTCCTGTGTCCCAGTCCAGTGCACTACGGTACTAGGCCACACTGCCTCCTGTGAGCTTTGGCTGAGACTTCGTGTAAATCGGGCCACTGGCTACAGATTACACCCAGGAGGAAGGGTTGCAAAATCAGCCCGTAAGATTTGAAGTGTGTTCATTAAGAAATTGTGTTTGAGAATATTGCATACACAAGGAATGAGATTACATGTGCCTGGTAATGCAAATAATAAATAATACTAATGTGAAATGGAAATGGCCTAGATTGGGATGAGTTTTTTCCACATAAAACAAAATATTTCTTCAGAATAGACTGTTAAAAACCATTGCTGTTGTTTTTCTCTCGCAGTCAGAGTTTAGTAACCTACTTGCCCAGAGATTGTAAGTCTCTTCCAGTTGCATGGGAAAGTTAATAATCCTCTCTCATATGTAAGAAATCCTATATATCATTTCGCTCCTGGTAAATTCACAGCTGCTCCAGAGTTCATTACATGGAGGATTAATTTCACATTCATTGCCCATATTTTTTTTTATTTTTTTTTTAACAGCACATCGCTTGTGAAGACACTTGCCTCATCTTCATGCTCAGCTGCCCAACCCAGGCATGCACATGCCTCAGAGACACAATTTCCTTCCTACTTCCCCCTCACTCCGGGGAAATAATTTGCTGCTGGGCTATACCAGTATCAAATTACATCCATCCCCTCCCTACCATGTCAGGTCAGCTAGCCTGGCCAGAGTATCGGAATACTAGAACCAAGGCTCTGCCCATTACCCATCCTTCCTCTCCCACATCTTACCCACCTGCTCAGTGTGGATGTGATGATGGGTAGACCTTGCAGGAGTGTAAAAGGAGGCTGATTCTCCTTATTCCTCTGTATGGGTGTGTAATGTGCATCAGAGTCTAGTCCTTTGTTAGCAACATATAGACGCCAATCCTACAAGGGAACCACGAAGACAGACTCCTGTGCCGATGTGGGGCCCTAGTAAGGTGATAGAAAAACAGCAAGAGAGAGCAATATCTTTAGTCAAACACATTGTTAGGCTCAGTACAGGAGTAGCTGGTGAAACTCCAAGGCCTGTGCTCTTCTGGAGGTCAGACTGCATGGTCTAACGGCCCTGTGAGACAGAGACCCGTTAGTAGAGGGTCCCCTGTTCTTTGCAAACAAGTCTCACCTCCGACCTGACAAACTCGTTACACCAAACACATGTCTTGCAGGATATCTTTCCATAAAGACAAGTATCAGAGGGGTAGCCGTGTTAGTCTGGATCTGTAAAAAGCAA
>NW_020664487.1:10285106-10299782 GCF_002925995.2 Terrapene triunguis | reverse complement strand
CTACCCCTCTGATACTTGACACCATGCAAGGCACTGCATTTAGCCATACGGAGTGGAAATCCATCAACCTCATGAAGAAACTTGCACAAGTACAGACAGATATCATCTTCCTTTCCCAAAAGTCTGCTAGTCTATAAGGTGCCACAGGACTCTTTGTTGCTTTTCCCACAAAGAGTAACGTGTAAAGCATCTATAGAAAGCTCGCAACTTGTCAAGATTCCTACTCAGTGCACGGTGTATGTATGGATAATATGATCTATCTGTGTTGAAAGAATGCTTTAGGGAAAGGGTATCCAATATTTTCATTGGCATGACCCCATTGTAATGAAATGTTTGCTCTTGGGACCCCAGCCAGCATGGAGGATGCATTTTGAAGAACAAAATGGCATCTGCCCCAAAGCATGACCCCGTGCACTCCATATGTGCGAGATCACGCTGCATGGAGGATGCCATTTTGTACGTATGGAGCATGTGAGGTCACGCTGTGCAGAGGATGATATTTTGTAGAGCAAAATGGCATCCTTCATGCATCGTTACTTCATGCACTGTATATGTGAGATCACTCTGTGCAGAGCAAAATAGCGTCCTCTACACAGTAGGGGTTGCCACGACCCCATCTGCTGATGGTGCAACCCCATTTGGGTCCTGACCCACAGTTTGGGAGCTGCTGCTTGAGGGACATGCAGTAAAAACCCTGGAGTCACCAAGGTTTCGCGGTAAGAGCCCATTGGGCAAGGGGATGTAGTTACCCTGCCCTGTTTGGCCGGTGATGTAATACAAGGCTCGATTGTTTAGACTTTGAATAGGAAACCATCAGAGGCAATGACAAACAGGGCAAACCCCTATCTTGTTGTAAGGTCTCTCTTTTTACCTTTATTTTGACTATCTGTGAATAGAAACAAATGGTTGTTTTCAGTATAACAAAGTGAGGGGAAGGATGCTCTGTATCCATTCACCGAGAAAACCCCCTGGTGGAGGGTGGTGCTTTCATCAATGTTTGACCCTGGTTCTTGAGGAACCAGCCAACTCAGTAGTGGACTAAACTTTGAGGGAAACCTACTTTATTTGACAGTAAAGATAACTATTGATAAGTGTAGATCCAGGTGTGTGTGTGTTATGATTTTGTTTTGCATTGAAATCCCTTATTTCCACCACTCTCTCTTGTTTCTAGTTCAATCTCTATTCCTCAGATACACCTGCTTTTGTTTCATGATGCGTGCTTGCAAGTGCTGTGTGGGTTACAGGAACCATGGTTTAAAGTTCAATGGGTAAATTGGGGTTCACTGTAGCTTTGGGTGCAACGGCTCTAGAGGCTCTGTGAGTAGCCAGTGTCAGGGACTGGGTATCATGATGCAAAGGGACTTGAGGACTGAGGTGCATCTGTGGTTAACCTGCAAGGCAAAGAGAGGGCTGGCAGAGCCCCATAGGAGAGTGCTTGTGTGGGTAACAGCTGGTGGTGTCAGGGAGCTGACACCCAGCTACCACAAGAAAGATGACTTCCCTCTGGAGATAGGGGGTAATCGGAGAACCATCCTATGTCCCTTCTGGCCTTAGGATCTATGAAAGCCTAATTCACTACCCATCTAATACATTTGCATGCACTTTTCTCTTGTTGCAGTACCACTAGGTAATTGGGCACTGCGGAACACGTGGCCATGTCCTCAGCTGTCTCATGTGACGGCCTGAGATCCAGGCCTCTGACAAGGGGGTTCTGCACAGCTGCTGTGTATCACAAAGTAAACATCAAAAAACACTGGGCCTGATCCTGGCTGCTGGCTCCATCCCCTCTTCACTGCCCATGGAATTGTTACTAGTCATCCTGCAGTCAGCTAGCATCCCCCTTCTGTAGTAGGCTAGAGACTGCTGAGCAAATAGATTACTGTTATGTTTATTTCATTGGCTTGTTCTGCTGTTAAAAGGAAAATGAAGCTTTTGGTAGGGCTGGCAGAAGAATGGGCATTATTTTCTGTGCCAAAAAAATCAAGCGATATGAAAAATTTAGGGTTAGTTTGGATTTTTCCACATCTTTTCCCATTGTGTTGATGAAACAATTTGAAATGAAAATTTTTAATTTAGAGTCAATTTGAAATGCCACATTTTCTTTTAGATTCTAATTGAAGGAAGTTGGAATGAATATTCCTTTGTTTTTCAGGATTTTTTTTTCTTTTCATTTTCTCTCCCTTCCCTCTCTGCCTTTTGCAGTGGGGAAATAAAATGAGGCAAGAGGGGGGGAAAACAAAAATCAAATACTGACCACAAAAATCTATTATATTCAATTCAAATCAAAATGGAATTTTTTTGAAACAATTTTAAAAGAATCAGAAAATGTGGAACCATATAAAAGGTTCACATGATTTGAAATGCCATTTTTAATCAAACTAACTTTTCAGCTGAAGATTTCCAACCAGCTCTTCCCACTAGGTGAAGTGGATTAGGCAGAAATGTGCAGTAGGAATCTATTGATAGACTGGAAGAGCCGAATCTGTTTATTTTAACAATGAGAAGGTTAAGGGGTGACTTGATCACAGTCTGTAAATACCTACCTGGGGAACAAATATTTAATAACGACCTCTTCATTCTAGCAGAGAAAGGTATAACAGGAGCCAATGGCTGGAAGTTGAAACCAGACAAAATCAGACTGAAAATAACAGTGATAGTAATTAACAATCGGAACAATTTTCCAGGAGTCATGGTAGATTCTCCATTACTGACAATTTTTAAATAAAAATTGGATGTTTTTCTAAAAGATCTGCTCTAGGACTCATTGTGGAAAAGTTTTATGGCCTGCGTTATACAGGAGGTCAAATTAGATGATCACAAATGTCCCCTTTGGCTTTGGAATCTATGAATTTGTAACATAAGGCAGCTTTCCCTACATTAAAATATATTTTATAACAAAACATCTCTCATCTTATGTAAGAGAATAGAGCACAGAGTGAACTTTTGGGGGTAAATACCCAGGAACAGGTTTTAAAGGTATTTACTCACCTTACTGAACCCCAGTCTGATAATGCTACACTCTAGATTGTAAACTCTTCTGGGCAAAGACTGTCTACTTTTTGCCCTGTGTTTATACAGTGCTTAGCACAATCGGGTCCTGATTCATGACTTGGGTTCCTATGGCAATACAAATAAATAATAAATTGTTTTTAAGCTCAGTTACAACCACAGCTCCAAACCCCAGTGGAACCAAAGGGCTGTCAAGTTTTAAGCAATGATTTATTTTTAATGAGCCTAACTAAATAATTAGAAACAGGCAGAGTACATAAAAAAGCAATTGTTTTCCAATAAAGTTTTTCACATCATGAAATTATGATTAACCTAAAACAAGTTCTCTAAGAAGCCTGAGCAATTCGGTAGAGTTCTCAGTTCACAGCATGCTTATTTTTGGAGAAAAAAAAGTTTTATTTTTCATTTGAAAAATAAAGTGCATTTCCTCTCAGTAAATCTGTCTGCAAGTTGCTCGTAAAGTCAGTATTTAAATAATGGCCATGATTTTCCTAAGTGACTAATTAGTTTGGCTCCTCATTTTGGGGAGAGTAGGGGGGTGTTAAACTGAGGCACCTTAAAGGGGTCTAATCATCAAAGGATGGGTGCTGAGCACTTTCCGAAGCTCAGACTGTGATGTTACACCCCATATTCGTCATAGAAATATGGTTATGATATGAATATGGCGTAACTAAGATATACTTTATGCAAGATGGCTCATGTAAGATATCATTGAAAATGTTATGACCTACTGAAAGTATTTATCCAATTTAAAAAGAACAGGAGTACTTGTGGCACCTTAGAGACTAACAAATTTATTTGAGCATAAGCTTTTGTGGGCTACAGCCCACTTCTTCGGATGCATGTAACCCACGAAAGCTTATGCTCAAATAAATTTGTTAGTCTCTAAGGTGCCACAAGTACTCCTGTTCTTTTTGCGGATACAGACTAACATGGCTGCTACTCTGAAATTTATCCAATTTGTATGCATGTATCATTTTTGTATCTGATGCTCGGAATATTGAACATGTATCTGTATTTCAAATGTGCTACGTTGGGTGACACCCACAAGCAGCCTTTCAGGTACAACAGGAAAAAGGCCAAACAATGTTAATGGCTTATGGAGGGAATGCACACAAACACAAGGACTACTGCAGGAACTGTGTACAATAGAAACCTCTCAGAGATAGCTCGACACACTGGGAACTATTTAACCCAAGTCACAGCAAAAGAGCTTTCCAGCAAGTGGGGGGAATTCATAAAAGGGGGACAATGACAACATAAGGGGACCTCACTCTCCCTACAACAATACACATTTGAAACACCTGAGGAACAAAGACTAAACTGTGAGAAGTGATGGTCCCAGGCTAGGATTTTTAGCCTGTGTATGAAAACCTGGGAAAGCCAAGGCAACTTGTGCCTTAAGAATCTGCCAGCCCGTTTATTGCTCGGGGTGAGAATTTGCTAATTTATACCCTACCTATTTAATGTGTTAAACTAAGTTTGCAGCTTTTGTTTATTTACTAAGGTAATCTGCGTTGTTCTGTTTGCTATCTCTTATCACTTAAAATCTGCCTTTTGTAGTTAATACATTTTGTTTTGTTTATTATTAAACCCAGTTTGTCCAAATTCATATCTGGCGGGGAGTGGCAAGAAGCCGTGCATACCCTCCTCCACATTGAGGGAGGGTGTGGATTTCACAATATACCTTTGGGTCTGCACTCCAAGGGAGGTGGGCACGTGAGTACTGGGTGAATCCTCTCACACAGAGCTGACTTTAGTCTGGGTCAGCAGCTGGGTGTGGCCCTACCTGTGTGTGTGTGCACTGCAAGAGGCTGGAGAGTCTAATTCAGGAAAACAGGGAAAAGGAATCCAAGCTAGTGGAGGAGGGGCTCAGTGAAACCCCAGTACATCAGGTGGCATCCCAGATGGGGTCTAACCCCTCACGCAGACCACTGAGGGTGTCTCCCATAGGGAAAATCATTCACCACTTTTGAAAATCTTGAGGGTGAAGTGGGGGAGAGAGAGACACACACACATACACGCATTCATGAAATGTAGCCCTCTTGAGGTGGCAGTAAATGATAGTAAACGGAAGAAATGCTGTGAGCTTTTTGAGGTTTATGGGAGGAAAACAGAATCTGAATTTTTAAAACTTTTACCACAGAGTAAACTTAATAAATAATACTTACTATACTCTGAGTTTACTTCAGAAAGATAAAGCTCTGATTCAGTGCTGCCAAGGTCTGAACCTGTGTGACTCAGGGGAGTCTATTTAACATGTTGCTTTATTCCCTATATTAGCCCCACCAGTTTGAAAACCCATTCAATCAGTGAACGAATGGGAAGAGTCTACTAATTAGGCCTGTTGTCTCCTGTCTATTCCCTAGTGGACACAACAGGAAATAGACAGGAGTTGTTGTAATACTGACATCTCCCCAAATTTTAGGTGGATAAGCCTGAACTTTGGACAACAACTCCCGCAATGCAGCAAAGCATACCAAATACCTACTTACTACTCTTTCCTAATTGTTCTGCATCAAAGCTGAGGTGCCGACTGTTTTTAAAAATGTGAGGCTTCAGTTCACGTTCCCATTTTGTTGTGGCATTATGTGGCAGCTGATGCTAGAGATGAATGAATTGTATATTTTATTTAACAAAGATTAAAATAAATTAGTTATCAATGTATTGCCTGACCTAAACAGCTGGTAAGTACTGCCATCTTTCATTCCCTCATTCCCTCAAGAAATCATTGTCTAGGTTTATGTGATGTGGTGATGTATTATTCATAGATAATTGCACTGGCAGTGTGACTGCAGATTCTAGATGCACAAGTCTCTACATAAAGTAATGAAAGCCTTGGAAAGAAAAGGATAGGTAGTCTATTTTGTGACTACAGACACTCCCCGGGTTACACGAGACCTCACTTACGCAAATCCGCACTTACGGAAAAAGTTCCATAAGCTAGAAATAGGAGGTTTTTGTTTGTTTTTTGCATAATGATCGGAGATACGTTTCCGATTTACGCAAAATTCGAGTTATGGAAGGCATTCCGGAACAGAATGCTTACGTAAGTCGGGGAGCGCCTGTATGCATAGACACGCATAGAGAAAAACAGGCCTTCATAGATTCAGGAAAATGCAGTATTTTCCGTTAATCAATGGTAGCGACCCCTCTGATTGTCTTTCACATCCCATTATAGTCCCCTAATTTCAATTGCTTATAATGTTGATACACTTTAAATATTTGGACTAAAAACTTCCTTTCTTGGTCTCTGCCCACATGTGATTAAAAAAAATAAATAGCAAAAATGGTTCTGCCATTTCTGAGAATGGAGGCTAGGGAAAAATAGACAGTTTTGTCAATGTTAACCCATTTTTTTCTGGTTTATTTTTAAGAGATTCAGTGTCTCCCTGGTTTGTAAGAAAGAATTGAAATCAAGCTGGGTCATAATCCTACAATCAGCGATATGTCTCTTGCTATTCCTATGAAAATTCATTCAGATTTGACAAAGTTATAAGCTACAGAAAATCACCATTTGCACTTGCACCGTGGAACTTGTGAAAGTCTTGCTGTTAAAATCTTGGAACATGGCATCTGCACTAAGCATGCTCTCCATCCATAATAAGGTTCCTGAAGACTCCACAGAGACCAGAATGGCCTCTCTAGATGGATGGGACATATCCAAAATGGATTTTCCTCCACTTTCTCTTTGGTCTAAAGGAAAGTGAACGGAGCTGGAAGCCAGGAGTTCAAGTCTCGCTTCTTCTACTGACAGGTGTTGTTAATTCTATGCCCTTCACAATCCATACTGTTCTTCAGTATCCCTTCTCTAGAAAGAATTCAAGTATCACTACACTACCAATTATACGGAAGCAATTGAAAGCTGGCACAAGATTGTTATGGGCAGCCATAAGAATAGTACTCATACTTCTGTATGGCGCAATCAAGTATCTGCTGCTTAGCCCCATTGCCTCTCAGAAACAGCCTGCCAAATCTATGTGCCTAGGTATGCCATTTATGAAAAGGGCCTATTTCTACCTATGTAATTCACAGTTTTAATGTCTTCCAAATCCCCGTCTCCAGTAGCTGGTCCACAGCTGTTAACAGCCTACTGCTATCATCAGCAAACAGGTAGAAAACACTTATGGTAAAGGACGATTTTTCATGTTGCAAAGTCCAAGCATTCAAAAGTTAGGAATTGCCAGAATTATGGTTGCAGCCGAGAGCCCATAAACACAATGGCCCAGACCCACAAAGGTATTTAGGCTCCTAACGTCCATCAATATCTTTGTGAATCTGGGCCAATATATCAAAAACCAATAATAAAACCAATAGGTATAGAACAACTACTGTTAGCACCACTGAGGAATAGAGAAATACACCCACAGTGCACTTGTGGGCACTTCTGGCTTGATCCTGCTTCCAGCGAAGTAAATCACAAAACTCCCATTGATTTCATTGAGCAGTTCCATAATTAGCCATTTGCAGGGCCGGCTCCAGGCACCAGCTGAGCAAGCTTGTGCTTGGGGCGGCAGATTGTTCGAGGCGGCATCCTGCCCAATCCTAGGGCGGCACGGCCGCTTTTTTGTTGTTGTTGTTGTTGCGCTCCGGCCGCCCTGTAGGGGGCGGCGGCGCAGAGAACCAGAGCGCCCTACAGGGCAGTCCTCTTCCTTCCCTCCCCGCCGACCGGAGCGGAGCCCTCGCGGCAGGAGGCGGTGCAGCGCGAGGGGCCGCATGGCAGTGTCCTACTGTAGCCCTGGCCACCCCCTACTCTCTCTCTCTCCCGCCCGCTCCCTCCCCCTCCCCCTGCCCCCCCCCAGCCGGTCCCCCTGCACCTGTGCTCCGGCCGTGCCACAGATTTGTTTTTTTGCTTGGGGCGGCCAAAAAGCCAGAGCCGGCCCTGGCCATTTGTAACAATAACAGACAACAAAAGAACCAAGGTTTATGCTTCACAGGCCTCCAAAGCAATTGACAATGTTTCTACTTGTGCTTAATCTCTCATGGAATATGCTCATGCATTTAAAATTACTGAACTAGTTTTCTTCAAACTTGGCTTTTTATTTTATTTTATTTTGGTATATCTTACTGAGCCATAAAAGTCAAGCCCAGCCATAAGATGGGCTGTTGTAGTAGAATGTATTATATGTAACATTGTATAAAAAATCCAGTTTGATTTGTATTATATATTTTATTGATTACGACTTTAATGATAGAATGATTGATCTGACCACACCCCCAGCTAGTATGAATTGGCATAACTCCAGTGAAATCAAAGAAGCAAAATCAATTCACAACAGCTGAGGGCCTGATCTACCATAATGTAAGGGATACGCTTAAGAAGGCAGAGTTCATGTTTCAACCTTACTCTGTATTTCCTGACCTTTCAGTACTTGACTTCGATGCTTATCACTGCATCAAAACTAGTTTTTTCCTTGGCATATAGATGGTGTTTGTTTTCAAATATCCACAAAAGTAGAGCTGGGTGAAATTTTTTGTATGCAACTTTTTTTTATTTAGTTATTTTTTTTTTTTGTATTTTGGGTGAAAAATGCAAATTCAGGGCCAGTGAAACATTTTAAACATTTGTATTCGTTCCACTGAATTGGTTGGGGGAGGGAAAAATCCAAAAAAAGTCATCCGTTTCCTTTCAACATTTTCAAACTGAAACATTTTTATTTTTTTGTTTTGAAACAACTTCTCATTTCGAACTTTCTTTGTTTTCTTTTAAAACATCAACAATATTTAAAAATGATCAAACTCAAAACAAAACATTTTGATTTTGTCTTAATAGACAATTTCTTTTGACGCCAAATGAATTTTTGTCAACTTTTAAATGGACTGAACATTTTGAAACATTTAGCTTTTGGTTCAGCCTGAGACAAATGTTATTACTGAATTTTTGGAATTGTTAGTAAACTGAAAAATCCATTATTCACCCAGCTCTACCTCAGATCACTTTTCTTCTTAGCCCATGATTCCTGAGATGTTACATAGTCAAATGATGAGCTTGTACTCCTTGAATATTCAAGTTGTCTCATTACTCGGCATTTCTACCCTTTCCCCCCACCATATGTAAAAGGTCTATGGCCAGATTCTGATCACAATTACATTGGTATGAATCCAGAGTAATTCCATTTAAACCAGTGGCGTTAATCTGGATTTAACTGCTGTAATTGAAACCAGCAACTAGCTTTATACCACCCTGCCCCCATTATTTATTGCAATCTACATAATCTGTATTTTCCTGCATGGATTTTAACTGACTGGGAGATTTCTTGACACTTTTACATAAAGATGCAATATAAAAAATGAATTGTATTGTGCTATGGTATTCTACATTCCCCTGTGTTGCCCTTGAACCTTTGTGGATACTAATATTATTCAACCTGTGTGTATTGCCTAGTTACCTCATGCAGTACTATTTTCACTGTATTGGTACAGTCACTTTTGAAAGTTTTTAGCTTTTCACCAATTTTGTTTTGTTTTAATTGGAGGTTTGCAGGGAGTGAAGGCTTGTTTTGTTTTGTTTTTGTTATCTTCACTGTTTGCAGACCATTTTGGACTGTGTTGGTTACCTAGGAAACAGCTCTAAGATAGAATTTGATGCCAATGAACTCAGACCTCCTCAGTGCGCTAGAATTTGTGCCCTGTTCCTTTCACACTGCAGAGCCAGTTTAAGAGCAACTTTACCTCAGAAAGACTCTGCTCTGGGCGGGCTAATGTCTGAAAATGAAGGCTGGGGACTTCCAGTAGGGCTTAAGGAAGTTACATGTCCAACTCCCTTGGAAATTCCTAGCCTAAAAGCCTAAGTCTGCATTTCTTATGCACCCAAGGCCTCATTCAACACCAAATCAAGAGAGTGGTACAGGCTTGAAACTGAAGCAAAGCAATGGTGAACCAAGTCATTAGTGTCCGAGGAAGTTTGGGATGAGCAATGATGACAGGATCAGATGCTTAGTTTCCCCTGTTCTTTTGTATTTAGTACCCCAGTGCTGCCAACTCTTGTGATTTTATCACACTTCTTGTGATATTTGTTGTTTTTCTTGAAGCCCCAGATCCTGGAGTCAGGTGAGTACCTGAGAATCTCAGTTTCTATTTGATTAAAAAAAAGTTTCTAGCTTCCTCATTATGGAGAAAAGCTTCCAAATGTGAACTCTAAAGGCTCAGAAAATAGAAGACAAATTTAAAAAAAGTCAAGTTTGTTTGTTTTTAAATCTCATTTGACTCTTGATTTTCAAATGCAGAGGATTGGCCATACTGGCACCCGGATTTTTATATACTGTTTCTTCCTATTTATCTAAGAGGCACACGCACCAGCCATATCAAGGTTTATTGTGAAGTAATTAGGTTTGTTATGTTCGTGATTCTTTACATTAAAGCAGTTATGAAAATAGACTACTTTGCATTCTAAGTGTCTAATTCTCAAACCCAAAGATTTCTAGATCTGTTCTTCAGCAAAATAGAAAAAGGAGGTGGTAAATTTATATCTGATCCTTTGAAAGGGGTTAGATGAGAGCTGCAATGTGATTGAAAGAGGTTTCCAACCCATGAAATTATCTTTTAAAAAATCCCATTGCGACTGTAAAGCCTCTTTCGTCACCAGTCCGATCACTGTATCACTTCTAAACTGATCTCACATTGTAAGATGTATACAGCACCTTCCATCCAAGGATGTTACAGATGTGGAAAGTGAGGCATGGAGAGATTAGTGGTAGGATTTTTTACAGCACTCTGTAATTGACCTAACCCTGATCCCATTAAAGTCAATGGTAAAACTCCTGTTCACTACATTGGGAGCAGGATTAGGCCAGGTCTGTTCTCCAAAGTTAGCATAGCTAATGTCGTTCGGGGAGGTGGTGTCACTATACCAGTAGAAGAACTCCTGTTGGCATACACTGTGTCTACATGGGCCTTGGCCAGTGCAGCCATACCAGCAAATCATTTGTACATAGACGAGGCCTTAGGCCAATGCTGAATCTTCTGAAAATCGTTCCCTATGTGACTTGCACAAGAGGGTCAGGGGCAGAATGGGCAACAGAATCCATGCATCCTGCATCTGTCTCCTGGTACATTCACTGGGGCTGGGATTTTCAAAAGAGCCTAAAGGGATTAGGCACCTAACTGCCATTGACTCTCAGTGGAAGTTGGGTTCCTAACTCGCTTACCCACCTTTGAAAATCCCACTACAGCAGAGATAAGAATTAGGCAAGAAGGACCCAATCTAGACAGAAGCTTGGGTCAGAGTAAGGTAGTGGAGACCCTCTCATGCTTGGAGCAACCAGAAGACGCGTAGGGTAACAGAGACCTCCGAGTCCCCACTGAAGCAGCCAAAACCTTGCAACAGCAAGGGGTAGAGTAGCGGGGATTTTATTCCTCTATCCCTAATTCACATCATTGGATGCTCTAGAGAGGGCAAAAGAGACCAAAAAAAGCTCCTTATTCTTTCTAGCATCCACATAACACCTGCTAGCCAGAGGCTGATGCAAAAGATGGAGCCCCGCCAAGCAAGCTTCAAGAATAGCCCCCTGGTGGGTATCCCAGAAACGGCTGGGAACCGGTCAAGGCTCCTCCACTGATAGAAAGCAGCAGGGTAATCTGCTCCTGGTGACACTTTAGGCCTAGCCCACTGCTGGTTTCTAGACAGATGGCATCCTCCACCTCACCTTTATTTGCAGCCAAAATGGTTAGTACTCTGTAGAAACTGGCTTCAGCCACAGATTCCACTTGATGTCTTACCGCAGAGAAATGAAGCTTCAAGTCAGAAGCGACATTGCATACTAGTATTTGAGGCTAATAAGAGCATGGGCACTCAGACTGAAGGAGTGAACGATTCCACCTGTCCCTAGGTGACACTGCCCCATGCTGGACAGGCTGCACCTTATCTATGACAGACCTTAATGCTTGGCCTGCCTTACACTTGGATTGCTTGGCGTGCCAGCCAGGTATTATTGAATGGAAGTTAATTGAAAGGGGGCAGGATGGATGCAGGTGCTTGACTGAGGGGGACAAAGGGCGGGGGGATTCAGGCCAGGGTGCCAGGGCAGCCACTGGAGCTGTCTGCCTGGCCAATGCAGGGATGTAGACTACAGGGGGGCCTACCTTTAAATTCTGTCAGGTGAAACACATTCAAAGACAGGCCTTGCTGCATTAAAACTCCTCCTTCCGCCACAGTGAAATGCACTCATTGTCCCATGAGTGTGAGTCTAATGGAGAGAGAGAGCTGGACTGGGGCTCAGGACTAGAGCAGGCTGGAAAAATGTCAGCAACCATTTTCCATCTGAAAATGCAGTTCCTCTGGAATTGAAACACTTCCAAAATCATGTAAAAGCAGCAAAGAGTCTTGTGGCACCATATAGACTAACAGACGTATTGGAGCATGAGCTTTCGTGGGTGAATACCCATTTCATCGGATGCATGTAGTGGAAATTTCCAGAGGCAGGTATAAATGCCACAAGACTCTTTGCTGCTTTTACAGATCCAGACTAACATGGCTACCCCTCTGATACTTCCAAAATCAAGTTGACTCTGCCTACATTTTGTTTAGGAGAAAAACCAAAAGAAGTTCCTGGAAGGAATGAGACAGTGATTAGGTAAAGTGACCTCATGTCAGATGGAAAGGGCCTAAGTGTATTTAATGGATCGTATATTGGCTAGTAATGTATAAGTAAATGCATAAGTAAAATATAAACAATATAAATGTTGGCTTAATTGGTCAATAAGACCTTTGAATGAACCCTTTGGGAAGGAGTGCCTCCAAAGCTGCCTTGGTTTACTAAATACCTAGTCGTTCCGCTTTTGGAATGTGCCTGAATGTCCCTGACTTGGGTACAGGACAACGAAAAAGTCATTGTGACCTGCTAAACACAGTCAGGGAAAACAAGGGAAGTTCATGTCAAGTAAGATCGATAGCTTTCTTATTGTTAATAAGTAGATAAACATGTTATATAATCTAGTGTGTGATGTAGAATTTTATATATAGTCATTAATATTATTAATTATTATTATATAAAGATTCAGAAGAGATGGTGTTGATAAAAGTAGGGTGTCAGCTTGTGTATGAAAAGAGTGTACTGAGACTTAAGCCTTTGCCTTTCTCCGTGTAAACGGAGAGAACTATTTTGCTGTTACATCCCAATTGATCGCTGGGGTGTGGCATTCTCCAACTACGTTGAAATAAATCTGTTCCTTGGATTTGAACTCAGAGTCAGCAGGTGTTTTTTGTTTCCTCCGGCCAGCAGCTAGGTTTGTTAGGTAACCTGTGGGCCTAGTGGGTAATCTTGAAATATCCGTACAGTTCCAACAGTGCCGAAACATCCCATATCAACATTTTTGGAAGGAAACATTTTGATTTTTTTTCTATATGAAACAACTCTTTGTTTTGAATTGTTCTATGCAGTGTTGTTATAGCCATGTTGGTCCCTTAGAATTGTTTAATTCTGTCTTGTATTGTCTATAATAAATAAAATGTAAAAAGTCTAAATCTGAACAATTTTATTTTTCAGAATGAAATATTTCGATTGATCCAAAATGAATTTTTCTTTTTGGAATTTTCCTTCACAGAGAATTTCAAAAAAATTGGGATTCTTCCCAATTTGAAGCAAAATCCTTCATGAAATGGAATTATCTTCTTCTAACCAGCTCTACTTAGACATCTGTACAATGGAGCTCCTATCTCCAGGTGGCACTGAAATATTACTTCTACTAATAATGTGTTTGTTGTAACTTGTCTCGGTTTAAACTAAATAAAGGACACTATGGCATAAATGAATACTGTATTGTATAAATATTGAATTCAACATAGACCCTTTACTGAAGACGTTAGCAATATTTATAAATGTGACAAGTTTGCAATGTCTAAGTGTTAACAATTTGAAGCCCGAGGGACCCAAAGAAGCAATATGAAACCATTGAAGACTTTTAACAGGTTAAATGATTGTGACTTTTAGCCTTTTGAGAATCACTTAAACCTTTTACACAAATTCAGTCTGTCTCTCTTTAGAAAGTGGGGACAGATTGGGAAGGAAACGTTTTGTTTTCTCATATCAATGGGATATGTCCATTCCTTAATGGCATATTTTAGTGCATGTTTAGCTACTCATCATCATCATGTATCCAGAAGATTTTTAAAAGTGCCTTAAGGTTTGGGGAGCACAAGGCAGGATCTGTGTTCCTAAATCTCTAAGGCTTTCTTTAAAAAAAAATTCTACTCAATGTCTCTATATTGTAAGTCATGTTTCTGTGTGGGTATATATACAACTCTACAGGCACATATTGTGCACTGAAAACATTTCCAGAGACTGTTTCCAATCGTTGTATAAAGCATAACTCCAGCTCCACCTGGTGGCTAACTAGATGCAACAAAGACAAGCTGCTAAAATTTATCCTATGAATTTTTTGGTCTAGTAAAAATATTGCCAACCTCAAGCATGCAAAAATCATGAAAGCAGCTTTAATATAATGAGATTTCAAAATGTGGGCATCTTTTTATTTGCTTTCTGTTTTGTGAGACATTGAGGGTCATGTTTTTCTCTGCAGTCAGGAGAGCTAGAAACATACTGTTATTTAAATGAATGTTGAGATTCTGACGTGATTACATGACTCCAAGAGCTGGGGCTTTATGAAAAATACCAAATATTGTGAGACACGAAAACACTGTAGTACTAAACTCTAGCTCTCCATATACGA
>NW_020664487.1:10202859-10285096 GCF_002925995.2 Terrapene triunguis | reverse complement strand
TACAAAAATCAGGCTCCATTCGGCCCATAGAGGATGCTGTAGACAGCATTGCTGGGTGGCTTTTGCTTTGCCCTCCACCGTGCAAGGCAGCCCTAAATAATGATTCACCTGACTATTTTATCCATCTCCAACGGTCTGAGAAGAACGTTTTGCTGCTTGTTAGTACGGCGCTCAATCCAAAACCCAGTATAGTCTATGTGAGCTTTTCCATGGATTCCAATGGGCTTTGGATCAGGCCAATACAGAGCACGTGCTAACAGGTGCCTCTTTCATATTCTTCCTTAAGCATCCTAATCATCTGCAAGGGCAGCACAGCTCTGGAAATAGGGTTCCACAGTTCATTTATACTCTCTTTCCTGGCTGTGCTGTACCTGAACACCCAGTTTAACATCTCACAGGCCTTCGACACCAGTGGGGGTGCAAAATGCAAGACAGGTCTGTGTTCTCCTGGTAGTTACTATTAGTTGTATTGCAGTAACCGCCTAGAGACCTTAAATGAGATCAGGAGAGTATTGTGCTAGGCACTGTAAAGAGTAAGAGACAGTGTTGTAATCTCACATTGCAAAGAGATTACGTTCTAAATGGGTCAGACAGATAAATGGTGTAGGGGAAGTAGGGGCGCAGAGGGGTGAAGTGACTTGCACAACCTCACAGAGCAAGTCCGTGGTAAATCCTAGAACAGAACTCTGGTCTCCCAAGTCCTGTCTAGTTCCCGAGCCATGAAGCCCTTCTCGTCTCCACTCAGTAGCAATCACAATACAATTAATAGCAAATACAATGAAACCCACTTGCAAGGAAATTTGATACAGTGAAACGACAGAGATAAGGAATTGGGAAATTAGTTCAGTGCATTGTGATGTGCAAATTAAAACTTCAGGTGTCATAAACCTCGGCTTAGATGAAGAGATTCTGTGGGGGAGGAAGTTAATTATAAGAGATTTCTGTCATATTTAACTCTGCTGTATTTGCTGCAGAGTTCTCTCCACTTAGATGCACCATCATAATAAACCACCCTGGGGTTATATACCAAAGTCGTTAGGCATTTGGGGGATGGAAGAGTTGTACATTCCTGTGGTGTATTGAAAACGGATATAGCTGTGATCTATCATGTTATATTCTCAGGGGGGTTCCTGGAGCTGCTTACAAGCTAGGGAGCTCTGTAAGGAAGCATGTGCTCTGGGCCTAGCAACAGGCAGTCGGCAGACAGTCCTCTTAGAATCAGGTGGGGTGAGCTGTGCGTCACTGCCTTAGGGAGCAGTCTGCTTTGTCCCTCTCTGTTTTGGTATTCTTGTGTGTCAATCTTTCTAAATTCTAAGATATAAAGCAGTGTTACATTGCTACTTTCCTGCAAAGTACTTTGTATTTTTATCTAACTTTTCTATATGTAGGCCACGAACACAACAACTCCCTCCTCTTTATGTTTTGTACATTTCTCTTTTCATTACAGTGAAGAGAGATCATATCACAACCAAGAGTTTTCTAGGTCTTAGGCTATGTCTACACTAGCACTTTTGTCAGTCACTGTGTGAAAACACACCCCGACCGACATAAGTTGCACCAACAAAAGCGCCAGTGTGGACAGTGCTATGCCACCGGGAAATGCTCTCCCGCCAACATAGCTACCGCTGCTCATTGGGAGTTGTTTAATTATGCCAACAGGAGAGCTCACTCCCACCGGCACAGAATGGCTACATGGGAGACCTTACAGCATTTACCACCACACTGAGTTTTGTACTCTGACAATAAAGAAATACCAGGGATTCCATGAGGTCCATTATGGACTTCAGTATTGCTGCTGATTTTATATGGAAGCATTTCAGATATTGTGGTGATGGGTGACAGGATAAAATCCTAAAATACATAGCCACAAAAACACCCTTCCTCTATAATAATTAAACTTTAATTTTATGATAAAGGAACATTTGTTTTGCTCTAGAATATTTCTGCAAAACAACCGAGAGAGAGAGAGAGACAGCGTGTGTGTGATCTCATGAAATGCAGATGAATTTGGCCTGAATAATGACTGTGTCTGAGTATATTTGGTGCACTAAGATACAGTACGAAATTACAATAGAATTGGATTTAACATAGACCAGGGGAACAAACTAACCATGAAGGTGGGGGGACTTGAATCATAGAATCATAGAATATCAGGGCTGGAAGGGACCTCAGGAGGTCATCTAGTCCAACCCCCTGCTCAAAGCAGGACCAATCCCCAACTAAATCATCCCAGCCAGGGCTTTGTCAAGCCAGGCCTTAAAAACCTCCAAGGAAGGAGATTCCACCACCTCCCTAGGTAACCCATTCCAGTGGTTCACCACCCTCCTAGTGAAAAAGTTTTTCCTAATATCTAGCCTAAACCTCCCCTACTGCAACTTGAGACCGTTACTCCTTGTCTTGCATCTGAAGAAGTGAGGTTCTTACCCACGAAAGCTTATGCTCCCAATACTTCTGTTAGTCTCAAAGGTGCCACAGGACCCTCTGTTGCTTTTTACTCCTTGTTCTGTAATCTGGTACCACTGGGAACAGTATAGATCCATCCTCTTTGGAACCCCCTTTCTGGTAGTTGAAAGCAGCTATCAAATCCCCTCTCATTCTTCTCTTCTGCAGACTAAACAATCCCAGTTCCCTCAGCCTCTCCTCATAAGTCATGTGCTCCCAGCCCCGTAATAATTTTTCCACATCCTTCTTGTAGTGTGGGGCCCAAAACTGGAGACAGTACTCCAGATGAGGCCTCACCAATGCCGAAGAGCGGGGAAAGATCATGGCCCTCGATCTGCTGGCAATGCCCCTACTTATACAGCCCAAAATGCCATTAGCCTTCTTGGCAACAAGGGCAAATTGTTGACTCATATCCAGCTTCTCGTCCACCGTAACCCCTAGGTCCTTTTCTGCAGAACTGCTGCCTAGCCATTCAGTCCTTAGTCTGTAGCAGTGCATGGGATTCTTCCGTCCTAAGTGTAGGACTCTGCACTTGTCCTTGCTGGAAGTTCGGCACATCTGCCTTACTCCAATGGGTGAGCTCTGTCTCCCTTCATTTATAGTGGTCTGAGACTGCCAGATTTAGGGTGGGAAAGGAATTTCCCCAGGTCAGATTGGCAGGGGCTTTGGGATCCTTGGGCATATCTCACTTAATCCTTGCCATTGCAGGGGCCTTGAAAGTTGACAGAACCTTGATTTCTTCTGGTCTCTGCCTGTGGCTCACCGTCCACTCTCCTGAGAACTGAAATCCTTTGGGCTAAGTAAAGCGGTATCTGGATGAAATTCAATGCCCTGTGATATACAGGAGGTCAGACTAGATAATGTATTGGTCCTTTGAGCCTTGAACTCTATGAAACGATCAGACTAAGGCCTAAGTAGTGTTTTAAACCAGTACACACCGGGCCTGATTCTCCATTATCTGCACCTACTTTGTGTTGTTAGTTACCCTCATATAAAGGAGGGTAACATGCTCCCACTCTGAAGTTGCTTTACATCCATTTTGCACTTCTGAAAATGAATGCACAAGGGACAACACCGTGGAGAAATCAGCTCTCTTTCACCCACTTCCCCTTTGAGAAATAAATGGAGGCTGCAAAATGTCACTTCTCTAAGCCTGCAATAAATATATGTTCCTTAAAGAAAATTGTGTTCTCCTACTGATTTGTGTGGATCACAGCGAAGTGGATGCCTTAACAGCCCTTAAAATACAGCATAACGTAAATAACTACTTGGCACTTCTATAGCACTTTTTAATCCATAGGTCCTAAAATGCTTTACACAGGTGGGGGAGCATTATTTTCCTCATGTTTGGATGGTGCGGCTGGGGAAACCGAGGCGCAGAGCGCTGAAGTGACTTGCCCAGGGCCACGCGGTAAGGCACAGAAAGCTGAGCAGGACGCACAGGAAGATCTGGAGTGCTGGCTGATTTGAAAAATGATGGTCCTGCCCTTTCTGTCCCCTATTCGCATCTCACTGCCTTTCCCTGTCTCCCCAAGAGAAGGCACAGCTCAGCCCACCGGGGAGAGGAAGGAGCAGCCCGTGGAGAATCCCCAGCAGGGGACTGTCATCTACTCCCAGATGGAGATGTGAGAGGTAATGTTGACTTCCTCTGCAAATGTATGCAAATGAGCAAATTGGGCCTCCGGATTTTGGAGGCCTGAAGGTAGGCAGGTCTGGTGGGTGGCTGGTTGGAGAGCACTCTTCCCCTCGCCACCAGGCTCTGCTGCCCTCACCAGCTGCTGCACCTGCCCACTCCCTTGTTCTCATGGGGCCCAACCAGGAGAGGGGGAAGCAGCAGTAGAACCCAGTGTTTGGTTTCTCACAACTGATGCAGCTGGAGGAGAGGCATGCATGGTCCCATGCCGCTCGGAGTTCCAGGTGCCCTGGGATTGGTCTCATACTCCCTAGGTGGGAACCACAGTCTTGGGGCGAATATAGCATCCTGTGGGACTGATCCAAAGCCCAATGGACACAAAAGAAAGACTCCTCTTGCCTTGAGTGGGTTTGGATCAAGAGTGGGTACAAGTATTTATAAAGCTAAAGGAAGAACTAAGCTGGATGCTCCTGAAGCACCTAGGGAAGCTGGAGTAAGGAAACAGATACAGAGGGACTTGAAGAGAAATGGGATTCAGAAGCCAAGCCAAGCCCTAAACTTAAAACCCCTCCCCACAGCCACACCCCAGGAATCTATACATCTATATCCATCCTTACTAGTGTCTATTCGAACCACCTGGAAGAAAGTCGATTTTCCCAGTGAAAGGGTGAGGGAATTGCTTGGCATAGGAAAAAGAGAGAATATATATTGCGCCTTAAACATGCTTTTCCCCTACAGCAATTAGTTAAGAAACTTTATATTTCCCCCCCTAAACCAAAAAAGGCAAGAAAGGGAAACATTTGCATAGTAAAGGAGAACACCTCTGCTATTTTAAACTGATTTCCTAACTGGGAAGTTTTATCAGAGTAATAGAAATACAGATAGATTGATAGTGTGCATATTTCTCTCCCTCTCTGTGTCCTGTGTTATATATAGAGGCCAGACCAGATGATCATAGTGGTTCCCTCTGGCCTTGAAATCTGTCTGTCTATATCCATCTGTCACTTATAAAGGCCAAGTTAAAAATATTTGCTAATTATTCAGCACAATTATTTCTGAAACGTCAAAGGGGCTGCTTATTCTTGCGGTAAATGTACTATAATGCCATAACTGCAGTCTGCCATGCTCTTATAAGGCTATTATAGAAGTATTTTACATGGCTTATCATGTATGTTAAAGGAATATTTACTGGGGCCTCTCTGGATCTGAGATTCAGAATGCATCAGGGATACCTCACCAGAACTCTTTCACTGTATGTTTTGTGTGATTATTGGGTAATGGTAGAAGAACGCTGATGCTTTCTATAGTTTGGAAATCCGTGTCTTAATAATTTCACGAATGCAAAGCATCCCAGATTGCAGCTGATTGGAATGAGGAGAATGCAATTGGATGAAACGAAAATATCTTGAGCTCCCATTAGGGATGGGTAACCTTTGTATTTGGTTTTCATATTTTCAGTGTGACCAATTAGAAGGAAATGTCCAAGGACCCTATTAAAACAAACTATTACATTACAGCTACAGAATTCCTCTGCTTCACAATGAGACTCGCTGGGGTGCTTCACAGTCCATAGAAAACCAATTTATAAGGATTACAGAAATATTAATTTTGGAATAGACAGAAGGTAAAACATGTCCACAGTGGTGTGTATCCTGATGGGGCTTTGCCTAGCATTTAGTTAATTAAAATATGGGGATTACTGAGTTTATGACTTGGCCTTTGCCTTTGAACATTTTTCTTGTTATCCAAAAGACAACAGAGAAGTTACAGTCATGAGAAGGAAGACACAAACAAGTGGAATAAGCTGAGCTGAGCTTTCTTGGGTATATTTTCATGATGAGGATATTTCTCTAATACCTAGAGCAGGAGATTAATCAGGATATAATTGTTTATGAAAATAGGGAGGAATCTCTTTTGACCCTTTCCTGGACATGATAGCTTCTGAGATAAAAGTGGGATTTTCCCTCAGGCTGGGATTTTCAAAGTACCCAGACACTGAGGAAGGTCCTTAGCCATTGTCTAGGCCCATTGAAATCCATCAGACACATCCTACGGCAAGGTGTGGTTACAGACTGACAAACCCTCTGGAGTTAAGATAAACTTTATTGAATTAAGTGATACCTTATTGGATGAGGGTTGAAACCTTTGGGGTACATTGTATTAAGATGCAATGGAGTATGTAGTGTTGTGCATTGTATGCAACTTCTCTAGTAGAGCAGGGGGATGTTGATGAACTTCCTCCCAGGGCCAGCTCCAGGCACCAGCTTGTCAAGCAGGTGCTTGGGACGGCCACTCCGGAGAGGGGCGGCACGTCCAGATATTCGGCGGCAATTCGGCAGACGGTCCCTCACTCCAGCTCGGAGCGAAGGACCTCCCTCCGAATTGCCGCGGCGGTAGGCCGACCTGGCGTGAGTGTTTTTTTTTTTTTTTTGGCTGCTTGGGGCGGCCCAAACCCTGGAGCCAGCCCTGCTTCCTCCATTCCTTTGAAGCCACCGGCTGGAGAGCTACGCTTACACTAGGGCAAACTGGATTCTCCAGAGCCCAACAAGCAAAGGGAAGGCTTTTGGATAAAAAGCCTGGGTTTAAGCTGACTCAGTGCCTTCTTCCTGATCCAACACATGGCCAGGACCCTTGGAGAGCCCCAATCCTTAGGGAAGGATTGGAAGGATGTGGCCTACAGAGGACTCATAAGACTGTGTGCTTGTTCTGAGCTGAGGTTCCAATGTGCTTGTAACCACAAAGGAGCCCCTGAGGTGGGGTTCTGTCTGATGAGTTTATTAGCATGTGTGTGGATTCTTTTATTGTTTTTAGTATGTTTTCTCTGCATGGTTTGTTACCTTAAGAATAAAGTAGGCTTGCTTAGAAAGTTAGTAACTTATATGTGTAGCAATCACTCAGTTATCAGTCGCTGAAGAGAAAGCAAGCTGGTGTCCTTGAGCAGCCTGTCTGTCCTGGGAAATACGCAGTGAAGGCACAGGATTGTGCAGCCTGGAAATATCCGGGTCAGAAGGGAAGGAGACACCAGTTTCCCCCCAAGAGAGGCGGCAGCTGGGGAACTGGGAGTCTAAGAGTGGGTGTCCCTTGCTGGACCACGGAGGGGAAATACAGGACCAATTGCCCTGAACTGATAGATGTTATTATTTAGCATAAACCAGGATATCAACTACATAGGTTACAAGCCCTGATCTTCAGTCACCATTTAATTTAAATCAAACAGCACAGAATGGGGAGAGAGACATAGCAGACAAAAGGTTAAGCAGAGCACATTGTATCTAATGTTCAGCTGAGGATGAAATATTGATTTTGGAACACAAGTAAAAAAGCAAGTTTAATTGTGTGCCTCTGCAGTGATTTTTGTGTTCTGAACAAAATCTGAAAGCCAACACTCCATTTATCTCTGTGCATTACTTCAGCATGTGTGCCATAATAAAATAAAGAAGTCATGAAATATCATTAGTGTTTTCTTTTTGTTGATTACCAAGTTACTTTTGCTGCAGGGTATATCGGGGGAAATTTATGGTTCCAACCTTTAGTTTCGAATTAATGTAATTGCCGAGCTTTGGGATTATGAATGGCTGTCTGCTTGATGAACAGAGACAAACAGACAACCTTTACAAAAACTGTTTAATAAGTGTTGCCTGTGTTCGGGAACTTTTACACAATATGTGAAGTTCTTGAGAAGTAAGAGCATTAATCTAATGGAGAATAGGGATACAAATAACAGTAAGAACAACGGGTGGAGTGTGCAATTCAAAACACATAATGAAGTTGTTTCAAGGAGATTTGCAGTAAGTACTGTAATTTTTTTTGGTAACAATTACAGGATGTGTTTGCAAGTTCTTCTACATAATTATGTCTCATTCTTTTCTTCTCAGCGTTCGCCGGGCCAGATCCTACTCTTGATTGTGCCACTGTAATTCCATTGACTGTGATGGAGTTACTCCCGTTCTGCACCAATCAGAATCTGTCCCACAGTGTTGAGTAATATATTTTCACATTTCAAGCTAAATTAGAGTCAGATCCATATTCTGTCAAATGAATTACCAACTTCCTCCTGGTTTTTTTGCTTTAAAATTTATACCTTTGAATCCTACTTTCCTCTTATAGAACAATTTAATGATGTGCAACTGTGAATTCACAATCAGGTGTAGGTAGTCAATTTCAGCTTTTTTGGTAGCAAGCCTTTCCTGTTTATATCTGCTGAAAGTATATAATTACAGCGCCTCCCTCCCACAATGGCTAGATTCCATCGCTATGTCCCATTAGCATTTCGGCTGCCCTTTCAAGAACTTTGTCTATAGAAATTCTGCATAGAAAATGAAATGGTGCCAAAAAAATTGTACCTTTAAATACCAGTACTGAATTTTAAGAGGGTTTTTTAAAAATATATTTGGTATATAGTTGATTGTAATAATACTTTACATTCCTACAATATCTATTGTCTAAGGATCTCAAAGCCCTTTACAATCGTTAACTAATTTAGCTTCTCGGTACTTCTATGATGTTAAATAAGGGGAATAAAGAGATCATTTCCCTCATCACTGAACTGCACCTGCCTCTGGAGTGGAACAGCAGATGCTTAACAGCACACAGCAATGCTATACAGCAGTGCAGCACAGGAAGTGAAAAAAGATGGCATACCCAGTTCAAACTGGGAGGAACTTGTATGAGTTGAAATTTGACCCAGACACTTGGGTGAGTTAACACCCTACTCTTATAAAAATGGTGTAGACTCTTTAGTGGCTATGTGTAGTTTTACAACTTACACTGCCCCTTTTGGAGCATGCTGGAGCATTGATTTAATCCCCACTCAGAGAAGAAAGTGATGCTAATATCTATTAAATCATCAACAACTCATCGATCACCCTTAGTTGTTCTCTGGGAGGTTGCCATCCAACCACTCAGTCTGATCCTATAAGCTTTTGTAGGTTGGTAGTATCATAGCAAAAGATGGCATAAATATAGTCTGTATTGTAATACTGTAATTTAAAAATTGGCGCCTGAAAGTTAGTCTCCTAAATTTATATTTAACCTCAATAGGTGGCTGGGTTTTCAGAAATTCCTGCTATCTAATACAGAGCTGGTTGAAAAATCCCAATATTTTTTCAAACAACCCCCATTTTTTTTAAAAAAATTCCCCATTGATTTTTTTTCAGTTTTCAAAAACCATTTTTAATTTAAAAAAAATAATCTGTGTCTGGTAAAAAGGTGTGGCTTGTTTGTTTGTTTGTTTACCAAAAACCAAACCAACTGCCTCCTCCTCCCCCAAATTTTAACTGAAAACCAGACGTTTCTACGGATATTATTCTCAGCTCTTGGTTTTGTTGTTGTGGACGGACATTTTTAAAAAAAAATGACCGACATGAAATTTGCTCAGGAAATGTTTGTTTTGATTGAAAAGCCATTTTTGTCTAAAAGAAGGTTGAGATGATTTATTTTGTAACTAGCTCTATCCAACAGCTCTAATTCAAGTGAAAGGGAGCGTTGAATGGATTCATTCCTTATCCATATAAAGGTGTACTAAGTGCTTGATCCAAAGGCTACTGACTATGGAAATGCAGATATAAGAACATGCCAGGACAGCTTCATACTCCACTCTGATCGTCAGATTCTGCAAACTCTTTTAGTCATTTATACTCCGTGGGAGTCAAGGAGCATTATAACTATAAAGAAAACAAAATGTTGAGATGCCCTTCCGGCCTTGCCTCCAGCTTACCCTCTCCTGAATTTGTGAGGGGTCCTCAGGCAGCAGTACAACCGTGTCCACAGTGAGGAAAACCTCCTCAAACCAGATGAAGTGATTTTAGGGCTCCTTTCTGCCCTTTTTCGTAGGGTATAGTTACCACCCCAATGAATATGCATTGGGCCTGATTTTAAAAAGTGCTCAGTGTGACTGAGAATAATTTCCTGCAATAGTCTGGATAAATCTAATTGAATTCAGTTTAATACTCTGGGACCCCTTGTATTAAGAATGCAATTGTTGATGTATTATTGTAGGATTCTATGTACTTTTTCTAGGAGTCCGACTCATGTAAACCTTGGGGAAATGTTAGGAACTTCAAAAAACTGTTTAGGACAATATGTGAGAAATGGATTTCCTAGGAAGTACATGGGAGACCTTTTGAAACTATGACATTGTCTACTGATTACCTGTTTCTGGAAACCTCAAATCAAAGCCTGCTGAATTGTATAAAGAAGGAACCTTTCTTTTGCTGGCAATGGGTGCGTGGGTACACGTAAAATGCTACCCCGCTTTAATGAAGATGCTCTAAGCCAACGCAAGAGAGCTCTCCTATCGGCGTAGTTAATCCATGTCCCTTACAGGCAGTAGCTACATCATCTAGATAGCTTCTCCTGCCAACATAGCATTGTCTACACGGGGGAGAGGGGAGGGTTAGGTTGGAATAACTACATCCCTCAGGAGTGAGGATTTTTCACACATCTGAGGCTACGGAGTTACACCGATATAGGTCTGTAGTGTAGACCAGATCTAACACCGTGAAGGCAAGGAACTGTTCAGCCAGGAGTTACCCCAGTCACAAGGAAGAGGGATGCATGGCTCCACCCCAGAGAGGCAACAGCACCCCGCAGCTGCATTTGAGAAACTCCGGTCCCTTATTTTTCTGCCTAAATGGGGGCCGAACTCTTTGGAACACTTGTTCCTATGTGTAGTTATGGAAAATGTATGCATGTGGCAGGGGCTGAGTCACTAGTGAAATGTGTAGATTCGAGGCTCAGACTCTAAGGCCTAGTACAATCACTGCCGAAGAGAAAAGAAGGCACATTCTTGATCAGTCTATTTTGTCCTTACAAGCGCTACATCGTTTAAGTACAACTTTACAAGGTAAAGAGCAATGCAACCTGGGAAAATAACAGCAAATTTGTTTAACATCTTTTAATACAATAGTTATGTCAAATTGTCTTAAGTGAAACCCGTTTCTGCGACAGCAAATCTCTGCCTTAAACCGTGTGCAAGTCTGAATGCCATCACAAAGAATTTGTCTAATTGGCATCACACATAATGTCTGCTGGAGCAAAGTAGCTCTGCTACTCCCATAATGATTTTGTTGCCATGGTTACAGCTATCAGCTTCCCCTTCTCCTCCCCCCCCCCCCCCACAGCAAGTTGACAAACTGCATTTGGACAAATTTTCAAACTGGAACATCTCACCTGGAAATGTATAGCTGTATTTTTGCATGAAAAAACAGCCCTACGTTGTGGTGTTACCTAACCGATCTGCTCCAATAGGACTTGCAGAAGGCCCTGGGCCTCAGCCGTGGGATCCATTGTGCAGTGAAGGCTGCAGCCTATCTCCAGCCCTTGGTACAGGAGAGCATCAGCAGAGGCACCAAACCTGTGGATTTGTTGAGCTCCCTGACTGTAAGGATTAGCCCTTTTGCATGCGGCACAAGCAAAGGAGAGGTTTCTTATGCAAATCAGGAACTCAGTGTACACATGTAAGTGTGACAGATATGACAAAAATCCTCCAATATCCTGGAATTAAGTTGGACCGTATTGAATTGAGTATTTTAGGAGTAGTAGAAAAATGAAATTGTTTGGGTGTTATTGTATGTAACTTCTCTAGGAGACGTGATGAGTGCAGTCTCTGGGGAGTATTAGGAACTTCAAAGGGACAATACCTGTGAAATGGATTTCGTAGAAGATACTGGGGGTGTGGGGAATGCAAATGACCTGGAGCAGAAAACCATTGTTGGTCTGATTATCTATTCACTCTCTCTTCCAAGGCCCAAACTTGATAAACAAGTGACTTTCAGAGTCATTAGGGGGCCTGCTTGCAGCGGAAGCTGCCATGAACTTGTAATGGCATGAAAAACTCCTGTGTGAGGTTTGAAAGTCTAGTCAACCACCGGAGCCTATGTTCGGCTCTGGGAAGTATATTAGAAATGGATGTAGGTTCTTTTATTGTTTGTAATATGTTTTCTCTGTAATGCTTTTACCTACGAATATACTGGGCTTACTTAGAAATAACTGTGTGGGAGTGGGACTGGGTGTTTGCCCCCACACAAGCCCTGAGTGGGTTAATGTGGGCCAGAAAAGGCCAATTAATGGCTGCACCTGGAGGGGGACTGTGGCTTGATAAAGACTAATGACAGAAGCCCAACTGGGGGAGGGGCTGGGATAGGATTAAAAGCTAGGACATGAGGACAGGAGGAGGCTGTGGGGAAGGGGTGTGGAGTCACTCTCCAGAGGGAAAGGGAGTAGGTCAGGGACAAGGGGGAAACCTAGGGGGAGAGTAAGACCAGGGATCCTGCCCTGGACTAGGGAGTCTGACAATCGGCCGAGAGGGGTGAAGTAGCCGTAGGGAGCAGAGGAAGCTTTGGTGACGAACCCAGAGATGGACCAGGAGGCAGAGAGGTGGTGCAAGAAGGTGACGAGGGAAACAGCAACAGGGACTGAGACTGAGCACACGTGGTTTGCTAGTCATAGAGGCCCTGGGCTGGAACCATGAGTTCTGGGTGGGACCAGTTTCTCCTACCAGCCCCTGGGAGGTGGCACAGGACCTAGAGGTGAAACAGACAATGTGATATGGCCTCCGGACAGCTTGTCTGGTGGGACTTTGATACCCCACAAGGGAGGACTGTATAGTGACCTGGCCAGAGGGCTGAGTCAGAAAGAGGGAGCATGTTGAGTTGCAAAGAGAGAGATGGACCCACGGCATGAGCAGCCAACGTGAGCAGGAGCCATAGGGGGCAAAAGCTAATTCCCAGCCGTAGCTCTAAGGAGATGCACCTGCGGTGAGTGGGCCCTGTACAGGTAGATTAACTGTAGGAAATACATTGTGTACTATCTCGGAGGAGAAGACAAAACACCCTGCTTCTGCAGCCTATCTTTGCTGGGGATATGTCAGGATAGTTAGGGAGCTATGAAGCCTGGAAATATCCCAATCAGAAGGGAGAGAGATGTGTGTTTCCACCCATGAGAGGAAACAGCGGGGGAATGAGAAGAACTAGGTTGTTTGTGTCTGTATAGAGACTACTTTGAATGGACTAGCTGACCCCTTGAGGTCCCGTCCAGCCCTACATTTCTATGAATCTATGATCTTCACAAGCAATTATGAGTTGCATGTTTTCACAACTGCCAAATTAATGGCTGACTTTAAGCTGCCTCTGAAATACAGGGCTACAGGCAAAGCGTCAGAGCCAGCTTTCATTCCCCACGCTTGGTTTCCTTCAGAAATCACACTCCATTGGCCCCACATGACCTGAGTCACGGACGGGGAATTGTGGGGCATGGGCTGGGAGCAGGAAGCAAGATACGTGCATTTAGCAAATGCACCTTTGACCTGACAGCCTCGAGTCTGCTGCAGCTTGTTCATCCATCTGAAGCAGGAAAAGCTCCAAACTGTAAAGGAAAGAGGAAGGGGGAAACGAACAAAATGGGGCTGTCAAACTGCTGAAGGCACTTTTAAGTGAAAAACCCCCTTTTCATCCAATTTCTTGCCTT
Organism: Terrapene triunguis; assembly: GCF_002925995.2. Lineage (NCBI taxonomy): Eukaryota > Metazoa > Chordata > Testudines > Emydidae > Terrapene > Terrapene triunguis. The sequence goes on along the minus strand of NW_020664487.1, from coordinate 10,271,556 downwards.
CCTCTCCCCCCACCCTTTCCTTGAATAGTAAGCAGCAAGACTAGCTAATCCATTTTTATTTTCTAACTTTAGCGCCCTCGTGACCAAGATGGAGTCGGCTCTGCAGGCAGCTCTGGCCAAGAGACGGCGCGCGCAGGAATGCAGCAGGAGAAATCCCTTCCACCCCAGGGCACTTGTTCCAACCCCCCCAGAGTGAACACACACCCCCACAGGAAAAGTACAGTGGATATAACAAAGGGAGATATTTATTTAGAGGGATGAGAGGAGAAAAACAACAAGGGGGAGCAGTAGAACAAGGTTGCATCCAAGCCGAGGCCCCACAGGCCCAGTGGGAGCACAGTCTGGAAGGGCAGACACTGAGCAATATGTCTGCACACAGAGTTCAGGAGGCCTGAGCAAAGTCCCAGTCCGGTGGTTAGTCTTGGGTGCTCCTGGTCGTCTTCAGCGCCAGTGAACTTTCCCCCAACAAACCCCTCCGGTGCCCTCTTCTGCCGCTCTCTGCAAAGCCACACAGAGTGACCACCTGCCCACTTAACTAGCTAGCAACCTCCCTCCTTGTCCCCAATGCAGAGTCCCAAGCCCCAGTACTCCCGGCCCCATGCAGCTCTGGGCAGCCGTGATACTGGGTCCAGCTCCGGCCTGTCCTTCTCGGGCGATTCCTCCCTGGCACCATGCTCCTCCTGGCTCCTGTCCTGGGGTGTCCCTGATCAGCCGCCCTGCCCTTCCCAGGCTTCAGGCAGGTTCTCTGCTGCTTCCTTTGCGAGGGCCTGCGGGCTGCCCCACTCTCTCCCTCTGAGCTCCAGAGCCACCCCCTGGAGTTTCCCTCCTTTTTTCTCACTCTCCCCCTCCCCCTAGGAAAAAGATGTAAAGGGGGCATGGGGCCATGCTCTCTAAACCCCAAAAGGGTTTGGCATTTCCAAATTACATTTTTTTTTCTGTATGCCCATTATACAACATTGGCATTTTGTGTGGAAAGCCTCCAACTTTGCCAGTCTGAGCGGCATAATGTCCATGTTTCGCAGCCATACAACAGTACAGGTAGGATACAGCTCATAGATCCTGAAATTGGTTTTCGTGCTGAAATGATGTTGGTTCCATATTCATCGTAAAAGACCAGTGGCAGATGCTACAATGCCAATCCGATGGAGAACCTCCATGTGGGAGTTGGACGAACTGGTGAGTATAGAACCCAAATAGCAAAAGCTAGAGTCTGCTTCGACTGTTTCATTTTTCAAAGAGATTGGCGTCACAGGTGGACCTGGTCCTAGATTTTTGCAGGTTTGTCTTTGACCACGAAACATGGAGGCCAATCTTAGCCGACTCATCCTCCATTTGCTGGAGCACCTTGGGAAACCTGTTGGGCTCTGTATTAGAAAAACAAAGTCATCAGCGTAATCAAATTCTGAAAGCGAGAGATCACCAATCTTAATGCCTACGAACCTGACAGAATGCTGCATTATGAAATCCATTGCCCAACAAAAGAGTGCAGGGGCCTAGATGCAGCCCTGCCTGACACCAGATCCTGATTTAAAAGATGCTGACATCCGATTCCCCAGACATATATGGGCAGTGGTTCCATTATGCAGCTCCCTAATCGAGTCCAGCAGAGTGGTAGGGAATATGACGCTCTCAAATTAAATCTTTTTTAACATACCATTGCAGCATTTCAGTGTCAAAACATTTTGGTTTGGGGGTGTTTTTCTTACATAGTCCATTTTTCCCCAGAAAGCTGACACTTTTTGCAAATAAAAATTATTTTTAAAACACAATTTTCCATAGAAAAACAGTTTTGATGGAAAAATTTCAACTAGCCTAACCCTAAATTTGCACTTTATTAAAAGGAAGGATGATGATGTAGGTAAAATTTTCTTCCTTCACCTAAGATCTCAATATTTTTACAAAGACTCATTAATGTAATGTCTGAAGTGTGGTGAGGTTAAAGATAGCACAGGGAGATTATATAACTTGGCCAAAGACACACAAGGAGGCTGTTGCACAGACTGAATAGAAATGAAATGTCCTGATTCCCAGTCCTGGGCCTTATACACAAGACCATGCGTTCCTCATTTTTTTAGCTCATGAGTGCCTGTAACTAACAAGTGGAAATGCATGTAGTAAGTAAAAACACATTATATCTACTAATATATGTGTTGCTTGGACTGGAGCTGCTTGGATTTCAAAATAATTTAAAATGCTTTAAGAATTGTTCTGCCCTGTCTCAGCTCGTGAAAGCACAGGCAGGCACAACTTGCTCATGTTTGAAATAATTTCCTGGTTTTGCACCACTTTTTGCTACTCTATTTGAGCCAACAACAAGGTTGGAATCTGAGAACAACCAAAACCAGAAAATGTTTTGCTGAAATATTGAAAACTTGGATTTGGAAATGCCATAGGAATGGCTTATAGGAGATGTTGTTTGGGTGCCTTGTGCCTCTCTCTCCTTAAGAGCCAGACTACATCTCCCATGATGCACTGAGGCAGTGGGACTCCTATGATGCACTACAGCAGCTCAGCAAGAGAGTAGACTGTTGAATCCTGGGCAATGTAGTCCAGTCAGGGCCCATAAAGGAGAATGGAGCATGAGGGACCTGAACTACAGTTCCCATGAGGCAGCACAGTGGCATTTCCAAATTACATTTTTTTTTCTGTTTTTGCTCCAAATTTTTCAGTTTTTGATATTCCACCAAAAAGTCCAAATTTTCTGTAGAAAATTAGTGAAAGCTAATTTTCTAATTTTTCTTTTTTCCCGTGGAAAACGCAGGCAAAAAACAAACAAAATCAAAACAAAAAAAACCTTCATTTCCTGACTAGCTGTCACTGAGACCTTCCATAGTCAATGCATGAGCCTCTGCTGCTTGACTTAAAGGATTAAGGCTTCCAACTGCTACCTGGAGCAGGTTCACCAATAATGAGCTGCTAGGAGGGGTGGAAAGACCCACCCTCTCTATTTGTGCTTTACAGAGATGCCTGGGTCAAAAAAGGGCCTTGCCCAAGACTTGAAACATGAGCTTATTGACTTGTGTTATCTGAAGTGATTAAAATGATCAGACCTGACTTAGGAGGAGTTAAACCACAGAAAGGTACTGATTTCTACAGTTCCCGTGTTCGGCAAATTACGGGCCATTTGGATGACGGAGAGGGTCAATCGGTTTTAATAATTCTCTATGACTGGCATACAAATGAGTCGCAAACCAAAATATCACCAATACTGAGTTAAACCTTATACTTGTAAAGTACAGGAGTGATGTTGCATTCTTACATCTTAAGTTATAACCAAGCTGCAGGAAATACAAGCGCCACACTGAGTAAATTATAGAATACTTTATTTGGCTTGATGATGCCCAGCGAGCTAAAGTAAATATGTCCTTAAAGTATTAGTAATTCATGTAATATGTTAATTACTCAGTGTGTAGTCATTACATTTCCAGTAGCACTCATTACTCTAACAGCACTGTGGTGTTTCGGCAGAATTATTTGACTCATAGCTATAAGGCTAGCATTTTGTAAGTTTATAAAAGCAGATTTTTCTCTGATTTGCATGGATTTTGTTTTGTTTGCCATTTTGCTGCTTAGATTCTTCATTCCAAAGAGCCAACAATTATCAATTAGTTCAATCAAGAGGCAAACTAATAACATGGCTTCATTTGCTAAGAAATCAATAAAGAAACTCAAAACCTTCCAAAATCCAGTAAAAAATAAGCAATTAAAGTATTCAGAGTCACTGGAGCTCCTCGCTCTTTGATATAATATTACTCCAAATGGAAAAAGTACTGCACAGTTGGAGAAAAATGAATCCTTAGGAAGCTCAGTGTTGATTTTTGGCATTCAGCCTCAACATCTGAGGCTGTGTCTACAGTAAAAAGCTACAACCACAGCTGTGCCGCTGGAATGTAGACACTGCAGTGATGGAATGTGTTCTTCCGTTGCTGTAGTGAATCCACCTTTCCGAGAGATGGTAGCTAGATCGATGGAAGAATTCTTCCACTGACCTAGCACTGTCTACCCTGGAGCTTAGGTTGTTTTACTGTATCACTCAGGGATGTGAAAAATTCATGTAGAGATGTAGCTAGGTCAACCTAACTTTCTCGTATAGACCAGCTCTTTCCTATGTGACCTTGGGCAGGCCATTTCAATCAGCTGGGGCTTCAATTTTCCCTCTGTATAATGGGGAGGGATAGCTCAGTGGTTTGAGCCTTAGCCTGCTAAACCCAGGGTTGTGAGTTTAATCCTTAAAGAGGCCATTTAGGGATCTGGGGCAAAAATCTGTCTGGGGATTGGTCCTGCTTTGAGCAGCGGGTTGGACTAGATGACCTCCTGAGGTCTTTTCCAACCCTGATATTCTATGAAAACTTCTCCATCTCCGTATAAAACACTAATACTCATCAGGTACTTTATACATACATGGCTAATGTAGGCTTACAAGATGTATGGAGATCAGTAATCCTACCGACAGAGACTATACTCCCCCCCCGCCCAAGTCAACATATTCAAAATTGGACACTTTCTCAGTGTCACAAAACTTGATCAATTCTGTCGTTGTGTCATTGATACTATTGTTATATCTGACCATGCTCATATGCATGTCTTTTAGGCCCCCAGGCTATGCACTCCCAACCAAAATATGGAGATTAAGTACCTCTCTGCTGTTTGATACATCATTTGTTAACTCCATCCAACAGGAATTAGAATTCTTCCCCTCCCCTCCACTCCCAAAAAATGCCCCCATCGCTTCTTCAGCTGCCATACTTTGGAAAGCCTTAAAGCCTTCATCAAACGTCGTATTATCTCTTCTGCAACCTTTAAAAAGAAAAGTATTTAGAAAGAACATAGAATTGATAGCCTGGTGAAAGAAATTAAGGCCTTGGATATAGAATTGGTCCAGCTTTGAGCAGGGGGTTGGACTAGATGACCTCCTGAGGTCCCTTCCAACCCTGATATTCTATGATTCTATGATTATGATTCTGCCCCCTCCCCAGAGAAACTCAGAGCCCTGGTCAACCTACGATACTAAATCAACAAACTTCTATCCCAAAAGTCTGAGTGCTTTATTCTGTTTGAAGCAAAACTACTGGGTATCTGGTAAAAGAGCTGGCAAGCTGTTGGCATATAAACCTAAGCAAAAAGCTAAGAGAAATAAGATTGCTGCTGTTTGCGATAGCAGCAATAAATTATGTACAGCGCAATCAGATATAATAAACAATTTCAGCAGTTTTATTCAAAATTAGCTGACAAGGTAATCAGTAAAGATGCCCTAACTGAGTTTTTTAGTGGCCTGTCTCTGCCACGGATCTCTGACTCTCAGAAGGACCTCTTAGATGCCCCTGTAGAAATCACAGAACTGACTCCAGCTATCAAAGAAATGAAGGTCGGAAAGACTCGTGGGGCAGACAGTTTCCCTACTGAATTTTCTGAAAAGTTCTCTGAAACTTTGACACGTAAATTATTGGATATGTTCAAAGAGGCCAAGAATGAGCAAACTCGCCTGCCTACTTTAAGAGAAGTTGTAATTACAGTTATCCCTAAACCTGGGGGAAACCATGCACTAGGCAGTAATTACACACCAATTTCTTTAATCAATTGTGATAAGATTTTAGCTAAAGCTCTTGCTATGTGATTGGACAAAATTTTCCCACATGTTATACACATAAATCAGGTAGGCTTCCTTTGTAATGGACATGGCTTGGATAATTTGTGTCAACTGATTGATATTATTGCTGTTTTGAGAGCTTTTAAAGAACGCTTAGCTGTCACTTCTTGAGATGCCTTTGACGACATAGCCTGGGACTATTTTTTGCATGTGTTAGCAAAATTTGGATTTGGTAAACAATGTATTGCTTAAATTAAGCTCTTGTACTGTCACCTGACTTCCAGGGCAGGTACAAAGGCTATTATTTGCAGGGCTGCCCCTTGTCTTCTGTTTGATTTAGCTCTAGAACCTTTAGTCATTGGCCCACCATGATACCATGACTATGTTGATTTGCTCAGGTGGCAACCAGAGCTCAAAATGATGCTGTATGCAGATGATGCTCTTGTATTAGTATCTAAGCCTGAGGTCACCATTCCTAACCGTCTAACCACTATCAGTAAGTGTAGACTCCTCTCAGGATATAAATTAATTGGAGTAAATCAGAAATTCTAGGCATTAACAAATATGCCAACAAAGGTCTCGTCTCAGATTGGGACTTCGAACGACAATCCTCTTACGTGAAATATTTAGTAATACCGATTCCCAATAATATTCAGGACATTCCTAAGATAAATGTGGAACCAATTGTTGCCCAACTGGCTAGCAATCTGGGGTGACGGAGTTTGTTAACCCTCAGCTTTGGGGTAAAATTAATATACTGAAAATGAATGTCTTTCCTAGACTTTTCCTGAGGGGTCTCCCTATTTCTATTCCTCAAGCTTATTTTAGAAATTCAATAATATTTTCAGAATGTTCCTTTAGGGTGCAGGTAAGAAACCTAGACTGGCCCTGAACAAATTACAGCTCCCCTTAGCTCTAGGAGGAGTTCATTTTCACAGCTTGGAAAATTATCAGATCTCTCTTTTGTTAAGCCAGGCATCTTTGTGGCTGTTAGATCTGATGGCATAGACCCCATCTTGGATTCAGATTGAATGAGAACTGGTAAACCCTCTCCCCCTTTCCGGTATTGTAGGATCAAATATTATAGCTTTGATGGCTCCAGAACTCCCACAATAACGGTTGTGAGGCAAGCTTGGTCAAACTTGGCTAGAAAGTAATGCTGCCATATGTTCTCCCATGTAGAGGTGGTCCTATGGAGCAATCCTTTCCTTAAGATCTGTGAGAAACTTTGATGTAGAGAGATTGGATGTAGAGGCGAATTATGACTCTGTCACAGCTAATTGACAACAATAAACCATGTATAGATCTTCAGGAGCAATTTGGCTTGCCCTGCTCTGGAGCATGGAAATATCTACGGTTAAAGCATTTACTTACAAATGTATTTGGACAGAGGCACTGGGAGCTCCAGAACCTCCAGAACTTTTATTATATTGGAGGAAACTTCCTGGATTTACTCCGCCAGCAGTAGCCTTTTACAATTTTCTGGCCCAAATAACTCTGCCAAAGATTGAGAATGTGAGAGTTGCTTGGAATGGAGACTAGGATCTCTGAGCCAATGGAATACAATCATATCTAATGTTAAAAAAGCAACTACAGACCCGAGAATACGGTTTATTCACGAAAAGACACTTTTTCTGAATATTTTGGTCCCCACAGTGGTAATGGACTTCATAAATGCTGACTGCTGTTGAAAAGGTAATTCTCTGGGTGCTACACTAGCCCATGTGTTTGAGGAGCGCCCCTGAATCAGGAATTTCTGATATGAGGTGGGTCAAAGGATGGGTCAAAGGTAGATGCTCTACTGCAGCCCCTCCCCCGCCCCCCACCGCCTTAAATTTCATTCGTGACTATATTCCTCAGACCTGGATGTTACCTAGTAACAAGGCAGCTTGGTTCCAACGTGTAGCTTTGGTAGCTAAAAAATAAATCCTGCAAAAATGGAAAAGTCAGTTCCCACCGAATATTTATTCCTGGCTCATTGAGATGTCTGAGCTCGCTTCTAACACATAACTGGCATTCCTCAGAAAGGGAATAACCAAAAAATTCAAAGCAATTTGGGCTGACCTTTTAGAGGACTCTGATTAATGTAGACCCTGAAGATAGATGTATTGCTTCCCCACCCCTCCTTTTATCCTAACTCTGCTTACTTTGTGCATCACGATGAAGCTGGGGGTTTGGTATATTTCTTGTATTTGGAAAAAATGATAAAAAAGTGGGAATGTTAACACATCCTTTGTCTTTTCTTGAGTGTAAACACTTGGGGGCAGGGACCATCTCTCCCTATACACAGAAGCACTCTTGTTCTCAGCTGTGTATATTGCTGTAATATAATAATAAGAAAAAAATTCTCTATGTTTGTACATGAGCATAGTTTGATATTTCCCCTCTCCTCCATAGTCTGGGCTGACATCACTCCATGGCACCTGAGGCCTTTTCCTCAGACAGTGCTAATGGAGGCTGTATTATACAATTGTGTATTGTGGGGTAAGATATGGCTTTACTGTTCCTGCCCTTTTGAGCACCACGGATGCCATCACTAGGAGATTCTTTGGACTGTTACAAATTGTACGTCCACAAATGGGGTCTGTACTTGGTACTTCTAGAATCACAGGGCACTATAAGCTCTGAGAAAGATTGTGGGACATGAGGGCAGGAATTAACCCACGTGCATGATGAAGGATATGAACAAAATTCAGAATGAAAGAAAATGTTGTACTGAGCTAATTAATTCTCATGGAGCAGTGCCTTGGCTGAAAAAGGATGGATTTTCTAATGGGGTCTGGATGTGTTTATTATTTGTTATGATGTATGTTTCGTAGAGGGCACCTGCTGAGACCAGGTGCCATTTTGCTGTGTGGTGCCTGAGCAGTTCATCCACAGAGTGAGAGCCCTGAAGAGATCATAAGCTAAACAGACAGTGAGGGAAAGGTAAGTAATATTGTGCCCATTTTAAAGATGAGCAGCTGACACCCAGGAAGAGTAAATGAGTTTCCCAAAGCTATCCAGAGCGTCTGTGGCAAAGCCATGAATTGAACTTAGGTATTTTGAGCATCAGAACCCTGAGCCCACCTTTCAGGTGATGGGGTTAAAAGAGAGTAATCGACATTCTTTCTCCTTTTAAAATGTCTTAAAGCAAAGCCTGTTTTCTGCTTACGTAGCAAAACTAGTCAATAAATGCTGACAATTAATCGTGTGTGTAGAATGGAGAATTTAAAGAAACAAGCCAAAGACATCTCCTCCTCCAGTGTAATCTGAATAGAAAATACTGTCAAGGCAATTAAAGAAGAATAAAGGACAGCGCTGCAGTCAGACTAATGGAAAAATAATTGTGTATGTGCTCCCCAGTCATACACTGTCTCTGCTGGGCCCCGGGGAGAAACCTCTATTTTCACAAAGCATATTGGGTTTGATCCTACCTAGCGTTTAGGCTGTTTGGCAATGTATGGGAGCTGTGTGCGCAGCCTACAACAAACCTGCTGAGCGCTGTGCCACTGTCATTGGAAAGTGTGTCCCCTGAACAAACCAAACAGAGTCAAAATTAAATACTTTACAAAATATTAAACCAGGGGGCATTTAACTCTGGTTTATTGATGTAGTCACCAGCCACACTGCTGTGCCTGTCTATGGTTTTGGCAGGGTCTTGCATGTGCTTTGGATTTGGGAAGAACTGCACTGTTTGACATCTGCATTCTCGTACTATCATGGCACACAAAGAAGTCTCCGGGGAACAACTTAGGGAACGAGGCCATCGAGGTGTTTGGGTGCATACGTGTAAGGCAAAGCTCCCATTCATGTCAGTGGGATTGGAGTTAAGCTAGCACAGGGCGATTCTGGGTATGTCTTCACTGCAATTAAAGCCCCATGGCACTAAGTCTCAAAGCCTGGCTCAATTGACTTGGGCTTGTGGGGCTTGGGCGGCTGGGCTGAAATTAGCAGTGTAGATATTTGAGCTCGAGCTGGTGCCCAGGCTTTGAGACCCACCCTCCTCATGGGGTTTCAGATCCCAGGTCCAGGCCCGAGCATCTATGCTGCAATTTGTAGCCCCACAGCCTGACCCCCGCAAGCCGGGGCCAGCTATGGGTCTTTCGTGGCAATATGGAAGTACCCTCTGAAAACTTTTTGGGGGCAAGAATTGTCCTTTTTTGTAAAGCCCAGCGTGCTGGTCAATGACTGGGGGCTCCAATAATACAAAGGATAGATAATAATTACAGAGTGCCACCAGTAGCTCATAATAAGCAATTCCTAGAAAGGCACGGAGTTTTTCCCCTCAGAAATAAAAGGGGGTTGATGTCCTCAGCTGCCACACCATTAGCTCAAATGGTTGGTGCTTGCTAGAAAATGAAGCCTGGGTGTGAGACAGTTTTAGTACTCTCAGTTCTTATCAGTATTACAGAAGCACCTGAGATAAAGGACTCCAACTGAGATAAAGGACTCATTGCACTACTAAGAGATGGTCCCTCCTCCAAAGACGGCATAACCTTTATTATTATTTTTTTTTAAATATGGAGATATACCTATCCTCATAGAACTGGAAGGGACCTTGAAAGGTCATCAAGTCCAGTCCCCTGCCTTTACAGCAGGACCAAGTACTGTCCCTGTTGTTGTTTTCCCCCCCCAGATCCCTAAATGGTCCCCTCAAGGATTGAACTCACAACCTGTGTTTAGCAGGCCAATGCTCAAACCACGGAGCTATCCCTCCCCCCTAAATAGAGGGACTGGGTCTAAGGCCTGGTCTACACTAATCCCCCAAGTCGAAGTAAGGTACGCAACTTCAGCTACGTGAATAACGTAGCTGAAGTCGACATACCTTACTTCGAACTTACCGCGGTTCAGACGCGGTCCACACGCGGCAGGCAGGCTCCCCCGTCGACTCCGCGGTACTCCTCTCGTTGAGCTGGAGTACCGCAGTCGACGGCGAGCACTTCCTGGTTCGATTTATCGCGTCCAGACCAGACGCGATAAATCGAACCAGGAAGTTCGATTTCCAGCCGCCGAACTAGCGGCTAAGTATAGACCAGCCCTAAGAGAAACAGCAACACAAAGATGTGAAGAGATTTGGCCAAGGTCTCGCACCAGGTCAAAGGAAGAGCCAGGAACAGATGAAATCCTGGCCCCGCTGAAGTCCGTGGGCCAAGAGTTCACTCCTAGTCTCCAAATCCCAATCTAGGGCCCGAGCCACTGCCTATCGCCAACATGGTTTCTCAGATTAAGATCTGATCCAAATTCCATTGAAACTAATGACCCACATTTATTGCACTGGCCTTTGGATCAGGCCCCACTGGGTGGTAGGCTAAGTGGGCTTGCACTGTACGTCCATTGCCTCTCTTTTATGTAGGAAACTTACAAATGCTTCTAAGAGTAGGGGCTGAAAGAGGGTTGGGGTGTGCGCTCCGGCCTATGACAGGAACAAATTGTGAACAATACCACAGCACACCCTCTCTGACTCCAAAAGAGAGAGTACCGGAGTACTTCATCTTTGGTGTGAGCTGGGTAATTAATGATGGTTTGTCCATTTGTCAGAATGATTAAAGTTGTTGGCCGCATGACTGTCACTTCTACGCGTGACCATCAGGTAACTGCAGAGTTCCCTTGAATAGCTCTAGCTGTCATTGCATCAGCTTTCAAGCTCTTTCGTACCTATTATTTTTCCCTGGGTTCTTCCAAATCCTAATATATTTTTAGTTTGATTTCCTAAAGTAAAATGGATAGAATGATCCTAACTGGGCAACAACACCATTTACAGTTTTTTTCCCCGTCAAATTGTGAGATTGGACTAAAAATCGCCATATGTATTTGCCCTTTGCATTTTCAGCTTTTAGGGTTCAGGTTTTCAAGCTTTCCTGTACAACCAGACAGGCTAGAAATTTACTTTAAAGCAAAAAATAAACCCCAATGTTGAGATTTTTCTCTCAAATAATCACCTGACCCCAGAAGCTGGGGCTTTAAGTAAAATACCAAATGTCCAGCGACTCGTGATAAAATTGCGAGTTGGAAAGACTGAATAAGCGCTGGTCTGCTGCCCATTGGTTGCACTTTTTAAAAACAAACAAAACCTTTTAAATTGTTTTATTGTTCGTGAGAAAAAATATAATTTCACAACATCCCTCTGTTTTGCAGACTAACATTTAATTATCGTATTATGTGTTGTTAGTATTCATTACAAAAGTGCTTAATAATAACTTCTGCATATTGAATATATTTCTATTTTTGTGCTATTGGTTTTCATGCATTTCCATTGGTTCTTCTCATTTGTTTTTTTCCCCCCCCATTGTTGATTATTAAAGGCAGTACATATTTAAAGTTAAAGCAGTGGTTAATATTCTTAGGGACCCCTGGCATTTTCTTTATTAAAAGATTTTTCTCTGCATTGCATTGCAATTCTTTGCATTTTTTTAAAAAAATATCCAGATATCTCTATATTTTGGAAAGTAGCTGAAGTAAAAGCTTTCAGAGAAGCTGTTAATAAAGGATTGTTTTCTTTTGCTGAATCTGTACAGGGAGTAAATTTTTAATGACCCATTAGCAAAGCTAATAGTTATGAAAATCATTAAAGTATGAGTCCATTATTTAGTTTCCTTTTGCGGTACAACTACTGCACCATACATCATAAAGCTTTGGTTTCTGTTTGGGCTTCCAATAAAAAGCCTTTGGCTTAAATCTGCTTCCATTGAAATCAATTGCTAAGGTCCCTATTCAGCCGCATAGAGTACTTACGTATGGTCATCACAATTCAGCAAAGCACTAAGGGAGAGATTTTCAAAAGCACTGGAGAGATTTAGAAACATTAGACTCATTGGAAATCACAAGGGGAGAGATTTCCAAAGGAACTTAGGCGGCTAAGGATGCAGACAGGTGCCTAGTGGAATTTTCAAAAGTGTCTGAGCAGGTTAGACACCTAACGCCTATTGATTTCATTGTAAATTAGGCTGATTTCCTGGCCATTTTTGAAAATTCCAGTAGGTGTATTGCTACCTTTCCTGCATTTGTTAACATTTTGCACATGATCCTGTATGGGGCTGAATATGAAGAGCTTTGGACTGGAAGCCATTTGCAGCACAGTACAAGAACTTTACTGAGCCTCCTAGCATATATACATTGCTGCATTTTCTTTTGTGCCAATGGATGTCACTAACTATCTTCATGCCTTCAGATTCAGTTCTGGTCTCCACAATTCAGTAAGGATTTTGTTAAATTGCAGAGGGTTCAAAGAAGAGACAAGGGAATGATTAAAAGATTGGAAAACCTGCCTTTGAGCTCTGGGCATCCATCACTCTATTTAGTTTAACAAAGATAAGTGACTTGATCACAGTCCATAAGTACCTAGATGAGGAACAAATATTTGATAATGCTTCAGTCTAGCAGGCAAAGGTGTAACACAATCCAGTGGCTGGAAGTTGAAGTTAGACAAGTTCAGACTGGAAATCAATCGTACATTTTTAACAGCGAGAGTAATTAACCATTGGAGCAATTTACTAAGAGTCATGGTGGATTCTCCATCACTGGCAATTTTGTTAAATCAAGATTGGATTTTTTTCCTACAAGACGTTGTAGCTCAAAAGGGATTATTTTGGGGAAGTTCTATGGCATGTGTTATACAGGTGGTCAGACCAAATGATCACATTGGTCACCTCAAATGGATTAAACTGTCTACAACCATTGGATGTTGTTTACCTCTTTCTCAAGTGTCCATGTAGTCCATTGCTTACTGAGCAAAGAGTACTTGTAGTAAATGTTGGTAATTATGTGTCTTCTTTGTGAACTAGAGCATTAAATCCATTGTCAAGTGCTGCCAAGGGGTGATTTGTGAGCAAAAAAGAGTGGGTTCAGAGGTGGGTGACAAGAACTATTAGTGGCATGGAAAAAGGGCATGGAGAGATGGGAAATCTTAGGACTGTATACCTTAGAGAAGAGGCAAATAAGAGGGGATACACTTGAGTTTACAAAATGATGACTAGCACAGAAAAGGTGGATCAGGAACGCCTTTTCTCCCTGCCTCAATATAAAAACAAGGAGGCATTCAGTGGAAAGGAAAGGTGGCAACTTTACAGCAGGTAACAGGAAATTCCCATTGACTTCATTGGGAGCAGGCGCTCCAACTCAATTAGGTCAAAACAACTAATAAAAACTCATTAGGGGTATGATTTTAGTTGATGAGCTCGCCATTGATGCGATCAGGCCCAAGTTACTTGATAACTTGTTTTTAGTAGCAAATACTTTCCTTTTGGCAGTCAGCTCTAGTTTTTATCATGTGTTTAGAAGCAGCATGGCCCAGTGCGTAGGGGCTGGCCAGAATTTCAAGAGACCTGGAATCAATTTCTTGCTCTGCCAGTGACCTTTGGCAAATTGCTTCATCTCACTGTGCTTCTGTTTCTGCTCCACCTTTTGAGTAACTTGTCTGTCCTTTGGGGCAGTTTCTATGTTGCACTCAATGTCAGTATAGTGTCTATCACAATGGGGCCTGATCTCAGCTGGGAGCCTCTAGGCCAGTGGTTCCCAAACTTTAACAACCTGTGAACCCCTTTCACTAAAATGTCAAGTTTCGCGAACCCGCTTCTAAAAATGAATATTTCCAGGGATTTTCTCCTTTACCTGAATATAAATTATAAAAGCAGTGATCCTGGAAATATAACATTTGTTTTTATGACATGCTTATTCCACACTATTATTAATTATTATTTATCATAACAGTATTGTTAATACATTATGAAAACGGCAACACTCTTCCAAGATCTCACTTTCATAGCTTGTATCACTTTGAATAAGCCTGTTATAAGAAAAGGCTCCTATGTTTCATCAAGGAGTATCAGATGTGAAACAGCATGTAGGTATTTAAGAAGCCAACTCAAAGAGTTCCTCCTTCCACAAGCATTCAGGTCTTGAGCAGTCCTGGCAAACAACGCACGTTACAACAAAGCTTAAACTTGTTCTTCATAATAATTTTAAAAACAATACTAGCTGCCTATTTAATTATAGAATTAGCAAAAAATATCCACCTCCCTTTCCATTTCTTATAAGGAGTCTTGAAGTTTAAATCTCCTCAGTGTGATAGATATGCTTGCTTTGATCTGCTTAGCTCTTGGAAGCTCAGGGGCTCCAGGCTGCTGGCCCCATGCTGCCCAGGATTCCTAGGGACAGCTCTATCCGCCATTAGGGAGTTTTTCCCCAAGAACCCCCTGTAACATTTTGCGAACCCCCAGGGGTTCACGAACCCCAGTTTGGGAACCACTGCTCTAGGCACTACTGAATTTATCAGAGAACCTCAGTTGTATTTTCTTTACTAGCTTCCTGTCTCTTCTTCACTGCACGCAGCTTCCTTTGTTTTAATATTCCTAGTGCAGTGTGTCGCGTTGACATGCATCGGCTTGTTCGTCTGCATCCATGGCAGTGCGGCTACTATTATGCTAGAGATGATTACAGATACGAGTTGCTTTTACCCAGCCAGAGAGACCCTAAAACAAGTTCAAGTTTGATTCTTTGTAGGACTAAATCCCGCTGTTAATAATGGCACATTGGACTGCTAAGGGAAATTAATCTGGAAGGCTTTCTTTCATGGTACTTGGGGTCATCAAGGTGTTACAAAACCTGTAAATAGAAATTTGTAAGAGATGATACATCTACTTGCTCTTACTCACTGATAATAGAAATGTGTTTCCGCTGCTGCAGGCGAATTATCTGACCTGTCAGTTACACACTATACTCTATTAACCACTGTGTTTAGGCTGTAATCCGTTCAGTGCCTTTGTTCTCCTTTTGTTATATGTACACAGGGAATGTCCTCTCTCAATGCATGTGTGTAAGGTCCTTTTGTGCTAATGGAAATAAAACGTGGCTACATTAATGAAAAGGCAGACATCACCTGAGGTCCTTTAATCTCTGTTCTCCTTCCAGGAGCAACAGGGGAATATACATGTTTAATCCACAGACTTCTCTTAGAAAAAAAGAGGGAAAGAACGGTCACTTCCGAGATCTGGAATCAATTCCTGGCTCTGCTACAAACTTCCTATGGGACCTTGAGCAAGTCACTTAATCTCCTGCACTTCAGTTCCACTCCGTGAACTGGAGATAAGCGTATTTCCCTTGTTTAGTTAGACGGCAAGCGCTCTAGGGCTCAGTAGGTTTTTGGTACAGCGCTTGGACCAAAGGGGTCCCAGTTTCAGTGGGGCATCCAAGTGTTGCTGCAACATAATGAGAACTGCTGTGCGTCCCCTGGCCCTTGCTGCTCCAGCTCAGGAAAGTCTGCCTGAGTTCCCATGAATCAAGCCAGCGAGACAGGTGGAAGGGGATGTCTAGACTGCAGTCAGGATGAGATCACAGCTCGAGAAGACATACCCGAGCTAGCATTGGGTGTGGCTACATCTAAAGGGCTACAGAGACGCAGCTGCCCTGCTGTACCGCATCGCTGTAGACACTGCCTGCGCTGATGGGAGGGATTCTCCCATTGCTGTAGTTAATCCACCTCCCCAGGAGGGGGTAGCTAGCTCTAGCACTGTCTACACCAGGGGCTGGGTCGCTACCGCTGGGGCTGGGTCCATGTTCACACCCCGCAGAGACCTAGCTATACCAATGCAAATTCCTAGTGTAGACAAGGCCTAAGATCTAGCTAGCCCGAGTCCCAGAGCAGGGAAGCTGTGGCAGCACAGGCTGCAGTATGAGCCATACAAACCCACCTGGAATCATGGGTCGTTCTCCTGGGGTTCGCCCATGCTGCAGCATGCACGGCCACAGCTTCTAGCGGGATTAAAGCTACCTCACGGATGTCTGCTCAAGCTGCAGTTAGCTCGTGGCTGCAGTGTAGACACAGCCTAAGAGTCCAGGATGGCTCAGGAATGTGTCTATTCACTCTGTGGCTTCCAGAGAGATATTGTTGGCCTCTAAGTGGGTTTTAAGAAATGGGCAATTTTTAAGTCACATGATTCATAGCAAACTGGGTCCAATTGGTGCTATTTAATCCTTGGCCTGCAATAAGGGCCAGGGCATCCCAGGGAGAGCGTGGGCAAAATATTGTCTCAGGGAGGGTGCAGCCCCTTCGTACACCTGGTCAGCCCGTGGTGAGTGTGGAAGGAAGTTGGACAATGGCCCCATCTCGTTCTGCTCCCCCTCCCAGTCTCATTTAGGATGACGCTCACTCCTGAGGGTGCATGGAGTAGTTACTGTGCTCCTTGAGTGAACGCCGGACCCTGGGGCAATTAAGTGGGAGGAGCCTCCTTCACGTTGTCCCCTGATGCCTGGGCCAGTCGTCCCCTATGTAGCTTAAAATTGCATTGGCCTTATTTGCAACCATATCATATTGCAAACTCACGTTTAATGTTCTGTCCTCTATCACCCCAGGGTCTCTGTCAGTCTGCCTTCGCTCTCCCACTTTCCATCTCGCTGGTTGAAAAAATGCGTCAAACTTTCATCCTGATTTTTTCATCAAAAATTGGCAATTTCATATTTTTCGGCCAGCTCTCATACTTCAGATCACTTTCCCGTGCATTTATTGAACTGGCTTGGACATTTCCACACTGAATCTCATCGGATGGTTGTGTTTTTTCTCTGAGCTGACTGGTGCTCCCAACTCCCCCCGGTTTAGTATAGTGTGCACCTGTTTACTCCTTCCGGCAGATCAACAGTGAAGATAGTTCAATAAGGTTGCACCCAGCGTGAGTGCAGTGGAATTGTTAGGTGCTGTGTCCTTTTCAAAATCTGTCCCAAAGTCTGGTGCTGGATTGAGGCTTCCAGAGTTAGCACAGGAAAGTAGTGTCAGGAATCGGGGCCTGCTACGGAGCTCGTCTCCAGGCAACCTCATCTGCACAGCTAGCTTGCAGCAGGCCACTTGGCTGGCAGTGCTCCCTGATGGGCTGGAGAGGCCAGCAAGCTGGCTCCGCGGGCTGGCTCTTAAAGCAGCAGCAGATTGCTGGTTGCTCAGTGCTCATGCCCACCCACTGATGTCCTATGTTACCTTGTTCCTGCTGCTCCCACCTTGCCTCTGTCCTGCCCCACCTCAGAACCCCTCTTTTCCTGCTACCCTGCTTGCTCCGGTTCCTACCTTCTGGCTTGACCCTTGGCTCCTGCTTCAGACTACTGACTCCAGGACTGGCACTAGTCCTTGGTACCCGACACCTGCTCTGACCACTAGTCTAGACCACTCTTGTCCCAGTTACCTGACAACAAAGAGTTTGGGTAGGTTTGTTTAAAGTTGGTCAACTTCTTATTACACTAGGGTCTAGGGCCCTGATAGGCTTGGGACTGTAGAAGCACGTCTTGGAAGACAATTCCTGCCTTCAAGAGCTTAAAATCTGAAAGACAAAAAAGGGTGGCAGGAGACGCAGAGATGAAATGGCTTCCCTAATGTCACACAGTAATGCCAGAAATGGAACCCAGCCCTTCTGAGGAGCAGTCTGTTGCCTTAGCCATTAGACCATGCTGCTTCTCCAACTGTACTGGAAACGTATCCAACATACACATTCTGCATTAACCAGAGAAAGAGTAAACCAGTGGTCCCCAACCTTTTTTGTCTGGCGGGTGCCAGACGACGAGCCATGGAGGACCGTGGCGGCGGACAAGCATCCGCCAAAATGCCGCCGACAAGCGGCTTCATCCAGCCATAGTGCCCGCGGGCACCGTGTTGGGGACCCCTGGACTACATAATGTATGGAAAACAATTTTTGAAAAGGAAGCTGTTTAACATGCACTCCTTGTTACTGGCCATTTCATTCAAGGGGAAATTCCACGTGCCTTGTCCTCTCATAAAACATCAATGAACCAATCAGTAGTCTAAAGATCCTGTGGAGCGATGTGAGGAATGGTTGGCTTGCAAACTAAAATGCATTGTTAATATTGGCACATTCAGCATTCCAGTATTTTTAAGGGCAATTATTGTTCCTGTATGGATTCTAGCTGGTAATTCCCAGTCTTAATTATCTGGCATTTAGTTACAGCAAATGGTTCCCTAATTCTTTAAACGTAAATAAATTAGCATGAGCATGTGCTTAATGGGCTCTTTCATATTTTCCTTTTCACCAACACTGGAAATTATTCGACTGTAACTAAGCACCTCCATATTTTGTGACTGTATATTTATCTCTCCTCCTCCTTTTGAAAGTAACATAGTCAAGATAAATTGTTGGGCATCTTTTAGGTACTTGAGTGATGAATGTGGTAGCTATTTCCATGCCATTAGTTCATTGTACATGGCATTTTATCTTTGTTTAGGGGGGGAAAGATGAATGAAGTGCAAATGTTAACTACACATTAAACAAACTTGATTTATTCTGAAATGTAATAAAGCTCAGGGATGAGATTGCTCCATAAAGCAATGTCCTTGCTCTGGGAATGTCTAATTTATCAAATACCCCTAATCTAAACCCACTTTTACTTATTTGGTTTAGTAAACAGTTTGTCTGTTCAAATATGGGTGCACCCAAGAAATACACATTCGAGTTTTGTTTTTCAGCATAACACTCAAAATGTATCTCTCTAGGGCTTGGTCTACACTTACCCCCCCAATTCGAACTAAGGTACGCAACTTCAGCGATGTGAATAACGTAGCTGAAGTTCGAAGTACCTTAGTTCGAACTTATCTCGGTCCACACGCGGCAGGCAGGCTCCCCCGTCAACTCCGCGGTACTCCTCTCGTCTAGCTGGAGTACCGCAGTCGACGGCGATCACTTCCTGGTTCGACTTATCGCGTCCAGACAAGACGCAATAAGTCGAACCCAGAAGTTCGATTTCCAGCCGCCGAACTAGCGGCTGGGTATAGACGTACCCTAGATGTCATGTATCACTACTGGACATCATCACAGCGACGTGGAGTTTGGTAACAAAGTGATGTGATGTTGACATCAGGAGCTCGGTTAAATCTCGTCATGGGTTAGGTTAAGCCTTCTTGAAACTGATGGGTGTGAATGCACCCTTCATTTAAGATAGCTGAAAGAGACAGTTAAGGGACCGTACCTAAAACAAGGCAGAACAGAGTTTGTCCAGAAACTATTACCGTGTGTGTGGAGGGTTCCACGGGATACCAAGTTTGTTTGGGGTTTTTTGCGGAGGAGGGGGAGAGGGAGATGTCTGTGTGTGTATAAAAGACAAGCGGGAGGGCAGACAAACTGAGAGAGACTTAGGGAAGGCAAGAGAGCCAAGCAGCATCCTGTAAGCATGGTGTGACCCTGGGAGAAGTCTAAAGAGGGGTTGGGGGTGCTGACTGAAAGGAGGTTGGGCCCATAAGCAAATTACTAGCTTTGTCTTTGATTCCTCCTGTGTTCAGAGAAGCAAAACTTTGTGCACTCCTTGTAAATCAACAAGGTTACACCAAGGTAAATACCAGACTCCCACATCAATTTCTACCCTCAGCTGGAATAATCTACAAGGTCCCATACATTGACTGTCCATTTGGGTTGGGTTGAAAAGGGGTAAGAGTATACGTCCTGTACACCCGTATTGCATGTTGCATTGCTCAGTGATCGCACTTAGTTGCCAGGCTTTTCTTTGTTAATAACTTAGCTTTCACTTATCATAAAAAATATGAGAGCCCTCAGTTGTGACAGAGACATACACCAACTTCAAATCACTGGGAACTGCATGTGTCCTAAATGGTGGTTTGGGTTTTTTTATTTTATTTTTTTTAAGACACCATAGTCCCCATTCTGCCTTTGATTGACCTAGCAGCAATTTCCATTTAAACCAGTGGGAGTTCCAGTCATTTAACTGAGAGCAGACTTTGGTCCAAAGTATGCAACTGACCTGTTATTGGCAGGGTAGCAGCCCAAGAGCCTTGTCCTTTGGGAAAACTAGATTTATGGGTCCTCTTTGCACTGTCAACAAAGGGAAAGCTTGTTTGTTTGTTTTTCTGCATTGGTGCACTTCTTCCAGTGGTAGCAATGGTGAAGTGTAGAGTAGGAAAAACACAGGCATACTTTCCGATATGTCATCCAAACTTTCAGATGAAGAAAGCAGCCAGGTGTGGGCAATGGATGCTCATGTGTGGGCTAAGGTGTGGTCCTCATGATACACATGCTACCCATAACAGGGTTCAAAAAAGAACTAGATAAATTCATGGAGCACAGGTCCATCAGTCACTATTAGCCAGGATGGGCAGGGATGGTGTGCTGGCATTGGCCACTGTCGGTAGACAGGATACTGGGCTAGATGAACCTTCGGTCTGACCCAGTAGGGACGTTCTTACGTTCTTATGTCAGAGGCCTTAAATGTTACTGATAGGCAAAATACATTTGGTGGCTGCTCAGCGGTACTCTAACGTGGGATCAGGTTCTCCTGTTCTCTTTGCTTTGCTCATCACTTTGTTTCTTGTGTTCATATCCCAAACCTGGGCTGGGTGGGACCTGCCATTATGAAGCAAGCCTTACAACATCCCTGTCAGACAGGTAGGACTATAACCCCTTTACCGATGAGGAAACAGAGCTACCAAGTCAGTTGTCTAAAGTTACGTGCACAGCAAGTCAACGTCGTGGCCAGGAATAGAAAGTTGGTGTTATGACTCCCAGCCTTGCTGGAACCACTAGGCCAAACGATCACTTTCTAGTTAATCTTTACCAAGATTTTCCAAAATATTAATGGCTGAAGTTAGGCTCCTAAATCCATTTTAGGCATCTGAATAAATGGCCTCACTTTCAAAAGTATTTAGTTCCCATCAGCTCTAATTGACTTCAAAGCATTCCAAGGTATTGTGGAAAGCAATGGAAGACATGGGACAACATTTTCATGAATCTGGTTTTCAGCAAAGCTGATTGAGTTCAATGGAAGCTGTGTGTAATCAGCACCTCTGAAAAAAAGGTCAGATATTTAGATGGCTAACTTCACGGATTCACATTTGAAAGGTCCTAACAATTCACACGATCCTGTAGTGTTTATATATACTGAACTCCCATTGACTTCAGTTATGCAAATACATTGGCTGCAGAATTGGAAAAATATTCCTTTATAGTAGATCACTAATAATACCCCTTTTGCTCTGAGTGGTTAGCTAAGATTTGGGGTCTTGTAGGTTGCTTCTGTTAGAAGGAGAAATTGATGATGAAGCCAGATATTCTTTGCATCAATCTTCTTTATTTATAAAGAAAATACACAACGTCCTGTTTTCCTGATCACCGTAGGAATCAAGCAACAGGAGGCAGTTTCCCTGTTCAATATCCCAAGCCTCTTTTTACAGCCAGCACTTTGCCCAAAAAGCTGTCTCTCATTTAGCTTTCTCTCACACTCCACGCGCCTCTCTGGCTGCCCTTGGCTTTCTCCTGACTTCTCTGTCTGCTTCTGAGGTGTCTCTGCCATGTCTGTGCACACACACGCACAGCTCCACCAAAAGAGTGCCCATCCTTCTGCATTTGCATTCAGCCCCCACTGAACCCCTCCACTCACCTAGCTCAGTGCCAGACAAATCTTGCATGTGGCCTGTGTTTTGGGTAGTGACTCCTACTAGTCTCAGCTAGTTTATTCCTTAAAGCAGCTTAATTGCTTCTTACCTTTATCCCGAATGAAGGGCAGCTGTATGCCCAACTGTTTCAACAAGATTTCAGCCAACCCCTAGCATAACATTTATTATATGTTTATACAGTGCCTGGTACATTGTCAGGCTACTGTCGTATTACAATAATCCATGATAAGAAGTCACTGTTTAGAGTCAGTCTAATTTTGCACATATACAATTAGATTAATTACTATCTGCAGTAGCTTCCTTTTTTCTGGATTTGTGAGTCATTTTGTGTATTCTTGCAGTTTGCATGAAGTTGGGCAACATCTCCCTCTGAAAGCTGATGCTTGACATTATGAACTGAATTCAACACCTGGGTAAGGCAGCACAGCTCTCATTGACTTCACTAGGCCTTGCATCGACTTATGTCAGGGTTCCATGAGATGCTGTGTAGTGCCTGTGTGTGTGAAAGGGGCAAAGGGGTCCCATAGTGACTATAAAAAGCACACCGGAGATTTACCATCATGTACTATAGAGGGGAACACAGGAGGTTAACACAGGATGCTGGTGATGAGTTGGGACTGCTGTTTAGTCACGGATTCAAGACTTTAAAGCCAGAAGCAATCATCTAGTCCAGTGGTTCTCAAAGCCGGTCCGCCGCTTGTTCAGGGTAAGCCCCCTGGCGGGCCGGGCCAGTTTGTTTACCTGCCACATCCGCAGGTTTGGCCGATCGCGGCTCCCACTGGCTGCGGTTCGCCGCTCCAAGCCAATGAGGGCTGCGGAAAGGGCGGCGAGCACATCCCTCGGCCCGCGCTTCTTCCTGCAGGCCCCATTGGCCTGGAGCGGCGAACCGCGGCCAGTGGGAGCCGCGATCGGCCGAACCTGCAGACGCGGCAGGTAAACAAACCGGCCCGGACCACCAGGGGCTTTCCCTGAACAAGCGGCCGACCGGCTTTGAGAACCACTGATCTAGTCTGACTTTCTGCATTACACAAGCCAGAGAATTACACCCATCCTGCATCCAGCCCACATCTTGAGGTTGAGTTAGAGCCTATCTTTCAGACAGAGAAATCCAATCTTCATTTAAAGATTTCAGGTGATGGAGAATCCACATGACCCGTAGATCAGTAGTTCTAATGGTCAATTATCCTCACTGTTAAAAATTTGCATCTTATTTCTAGTCTGAATGTATTTAACTGCTGCTTCCAGCCATTGGATCACATTATTTTTTGTCTGCTTGATCGAAGATCTCGCTACTGTCAGAAATTTTCTCACTATGTTGGTATTTATAGACTGTGATTCGACATATTTTATTGCTCATAATAATGTGATCATTTTACTTTTACTTGGTCTTCCTACCACACTCTCACCTGTGGCGTTTTATCATTATTCTAGACTGTGAATTGCCTAGCTCAGGGACTGTTTTACTTGTGTATACAGTGCCTGGTACAATAGGATCCTGATCCTTGAATGTTGTCACATTGTGCAACCTAGACTTGGAAGGCTCATCCAGTGCATAGGGAACTAGACTATGACTTAAGACACAAAGTTCAATTCCTGCTTCTTTTGAAAACTATCTGGGATATCTTGGACAAGTCATTTATTTTTAGACCTGTACAAATAATGGATTTTCCAGGTCATTGTCTGTTCTAAACTTTTTTTTTTAGAGTCTTGGTTCACCCCAAAATTGGACTTTTTTTTTAATTATTTATTTCCAGCAAACTGGAGTAAAAAAATTCAAGTCAAACAAACATTTTATTTGGATGTTGAGCACTTTTCTACATTTTTTCATTGTTTGAAAATAAAATTGAAATAAATGTCTAAAGAAAAAAGTCATTCAGACCCCCAAACTGATTTTTTTTCTTTTAAAAATTACTTTTTTACTTCTTCAGATTTGTTTTTCATCTGAAATTATGTGGCCAAATTGACACGAATTGCTGACATGTTGCAGTGTCATTGAATTGAGATGTTTTTTCAAACAAAAGTTTTCAACCAAAAACATTCACCCAGCTCTACTTAGTTTGCCCTGTATTCCTGCTCCCCATCTGTGAAATGACAATAATATTTTCCTACTTCACGCTGTTGTGAAGATAATATCCATTAATGAGCGGGAGGCATGCAGACACTATGGTAATGGTGGGGGGTGGGGGCAAAGTGCTTGGATAGATATTGAAATACAAACAAATAGTTATTCTATTAAATGGAAGGCCCTTGTGGAAGAGAGATAGGGACAAAAAGGGTCAGAGTAATGGGGACCAGTCTACGGTTATTTCCATTCTACCATTTTGAATGTTGTTATAAATTGTCTCTCAGAAACTGTTTTAAAAAAATCAAGCTGAGATTTCTAAATCTATCCCCATTAGAGAAATACTACACTAAGAGGAGCGACAAAGAGTCCTGTGGCACCTTATAGACTAACAGACGTATTGGAGCATAAACTTTCGTGAGTGAATACCTCACTTCATCAGATGCATGAATACCTCACTTTTACAGATCCAGACTAACACGGCTACCCCTCTGATACACTGAGAGGGACTGTCATGGAGCATTTAAAAGATTAAACAGAGAGGTGCTTGCATAAGCCCAAAGCCATCAATTCCAGCGGCTTGTTGCATGGAGTATTGTTCATTTTGCAGATTACAAGTTAGCCCCTGAAATGAAAACTTGTTGGGTGAATCACCTCCTTTAAAAAGGAAAATGGAGCAGAAGGATGCTGCAACAGAGAGTGAGAGTTCACCACAGCGATACGCCTCGGCCATTGGCTGCTGGGTCGATTGTCTGCAAAAACAAGGTAGTGTGTCATTTGAGTGCATTCATTATCAGACATTTTCTTTGAAAAGGAGGATGCAGGACATGTATTGCCAACCACTAGCAAATAATACAACATATTCTTTGCATGTGGGCGTCTTTAATACATTCTGTAGGGGTATTCTCCCCAGGCCCATCCTTCTCAACTTTCAAACCTGCCAATCAAATGAATAAAAGTGGGAAAATGTATTTGGTTGCACCTCGCACCATACTTTATAGATTACTGTGATTTTTTACAAGAATAAAAGTTTTTAAGGATGTTTTCTTACTGAGAAAATAAAATGAAACTGGTTTTAAGAGAACTGGAAACACAAAGCGTATTACATGCAGATCCTTCAGTATAGGTCATCATCAGTATTTAAATCACATTTTCAGTTTAGGCCACTAGCACTTGAGTTCCTAGAATAATTGCTAGCCTTTATGTGAACCAGCCATGAGCGAGGGATTTGTCACACATTTGTTACAAAGCTATCTCCTAAAATAGAATATTCGACAATAGTAGAAGCCTGGGTAGCCCAAATTCTGGGTTCTGGACCTGTCTTTGGGAGGGGACTGTTCTGCAGTGGTTAGAGTTAGGGTAATCAAGGTACAGACAGTGTCTTCTGGGGAGCAGGTGATTCAGTGGCTAGCGTTACACCATTCCCTGCCTTTGTGGTGTAATAGAACAGGTGGCTTGATGCAGATAAGAAAGGGAATGTCATACAAAATCCAGTATGTTTGAGAGGCCTTTGGGGGAGGGATAGCTCAGTGGTTTGAGCATTGGCCTGCTAAACCCAGGGTTGTGAGTTCAGTCCTTGAGGGGGCAATTTAGGAATCAGGGGCAAAAATCTGTCTGGGGATTGGCCCTGCTTCAAGCAGTGGGTTAGACTAGATCACTTGAGGTCCCTTCTAACTCTGATATTCATAGATTCATAGATTCTAGGACTGGAAGGGACCTCGAGAGGTCATCGAGTCCAGTCCCCTGCCCGCATGGCAGGACCAAATACTGTCTAGACCATCCCTGATAGACATTTATCTAACCTACTCTTAAATATCTCCAGAGATGGAGATTCCACAACCTCCCTAGGCAATTTATTCCAGTGTTTAACCACCCTGACAGTTAGGAACTTTTTCCTAATGTCCAACCTAGATCTCCCTTGCTGCAGTTTAAGCCCATTGCTTCTTGTTCTATCCTCAGAGGCTAAGGTGAACAAGTTTTCTCCCTCCTCCTTATGACACCCTTTTAGATACCTGAAAACTGCTATCATGTCCCCTCTCAGTCTTCTCTTTTCCAAACTAAACAAACCCAATTCTTTCAGCCTTGCTTCATAGGTCATGTTCTCAAGACCTTTAATCATTCTTGTTGCTCTTCTCTGGACCCTTTCCAATTTCTCCACATCTTTCTTGAAATGCGGTGCCCAGAACTGGACACAATACTCCAGCTGAGGCCTAACCAGAGCAGAGTAGAGCGGAAGAATGACTTCTTGTGTCTTGCTCACAACACACCTGTTAATACATCCCAGAATCACGTTTGCTTTTTTTGCAACAGCATCACACTGTTGACTCATATTTAGCTTGTGGTCCACTATAACCCCTAGATCCCTTTCTGCCATACTCCTTCCTAGACAGTCTCTTCCCATTCTGTATGTGTGAAACTGATTTTTTCTTCCTAAGTGGAGCACTTTGCATTTGTCTTTGTTAAACTTCATCCTGTTTAACTCAGACCATTTCTCCAATTTGTCCAGATCATTTTGAATTATGACCCTGTCCTCCAAAGCAGTTGCAATCCCTTCCAGTTTGGTATCATCCGCAAACTTAATAATCGTACTTTCTATACCAATATCTAAGTCGTTAATGAAGATATTGAACAGAGCCGGTCCCAAAACAGACCCCTGCGGAACCCCACTCGTTATGCCTTTCCAGCAGGATTGGGAACCATTAATAACAACTCTCTGAGTACGGTTATCCAGCCAGTTATGCACCCACCTTATAGTAGCCCCATCTAAATTGTAGTTGCCTAGTTTGTCGATAAGAATATCATGCGAGACCGTATCAAATGCCTTACTAAAGTCTAGGTATACCACATCCACAGCTTCTCCCTTATCCACAAGACTCGTTATCCTATCGAAGAAAGCTATCAGATTGGTTTGACATGATTTGTTCTTTACAAATCCATGCTGGCTGTTCCCTATCACCTTACCACCTTCCAAGTGTTTGCAGATGATTTCCTTAATTACTTGCTCCATTATCTTCCCTGGCACAGAAGTTAAACTAACTGGTCTGTAGTTTCCTGGGTTGTTTTTATTTCCCTTTTTATAGATGGGCACTATATTTGCCCTTTTCCAGTCTTCTGGAATCTCTCCCGTCTCCCATGATTTTCCAAAGATAATAGCTAGAGGCTCAGATACCTCCTCTATTAGCTCCTTGAGTATTCTAGGATGCATTTCATCAGGCCCTGGTGACTTGCAGGCATCTAACTTTTCTAAGTGATTTTTAACTTGTTCTTTTTTTATTTTATCTGCTAAACCTACCCCCTTCCCATTAGCATTCACTAGGATAGGCATTCCTTCAGACTTCTCGGTGAAGACCGAAACAAAGAAGTCATTAAGCATCTCTGCCATTTCCAAGTTTCCTGTTACTGTTTCTCCCTCTTCACTAAGCAGTGGGCCTACCCTGTCTTTGGTCTTCCTCTTGCTTCTAATGTATTGATAAAAAGTCTTCTTGTTCCCCTTTATTCCCTTAGCTAGTTTGAGCTCATTTTGTGCCTTTGACATATTCTATGTCAGTTTCTTCCTACTGTAATTTGAGGCACTGAATGAAGTTCAAGGCTAAACCAACAAGTTTGTAGCAGGGCTAGGAGAAAGTGCCTCTGTTATCTTCTCTTTCTATACTGCAAACATCACATGCCCTAATTTCCTTTTCTCTGACAGGGGACTGTAAATCACATAGGGCATTGCTTCCAGGCACTATTCCACCTATTAGGAAAGATATATTGATTGCAGGTTAAATATAATTATTCGTGGTACACTTTTATATTACGGTAGTGCCCAAAGTCCTCAATTGAGATTGGGTCCCCATTGTGCTCGGTGTTGTACAACCAGAGAAAAGACACAACCCTTGTCCTGGAGGGATTACGGATAGTATTTGTTTTATACTAACACGCACACCTATGCATGTGTAAGTGTGGGGGCCCTTTAATTGATAGTACAGCGAGCATGATGTAATATAGCTTTTTATGAATTGTTGTTATTGATTTCAGAAGAGCTGGAGAAATAGTGATGTAATAGATGTGAAAATATTTTTCTGAATAAAAGCACTAGGTTCACGCTGGCATGACATTAGATGTTCTGAGTATTTCAATAACTACCAGTTGGCTTGGATGACCAGCAACACAACACAAAAGGAAAGTAGTGAATTGTGGAAATGAACAATTAGCAACCCACCTATAACCTAGAAACTAAGCTCCAAATCCTTAGAAAGAAAATCAGGATTGCTAACCAAAAGAGGGACTAAATTTGTAACAATTAATATTTGTAATATAGTCCAGATAGATGCAGTGATAAGTAATATTGCATAAGATTGCAACAGTGGTTACTTACCAAGTAGTTAGCTTTTCCATTATTTATGTTGATGCACACTGTGAAATTCTGTCTACCTTCTAATGTGGCCCCAATTATCACAGTATTTGAGTTCCTCACAAACATTAATTACTTAATTTATCCTCACAACAGCCCTATACGGTAGGGAAATATTATCACCTCCCTGTTTTACAAATGGGGAACTGAGCATAGATAAATTAAGTCACACGGGAATTGCATGGCAGAGCTAAGGTGTCGTGAGTCCCACGCTTACCACAGGACTATCCTTTTGACCATCAGCATAAAACCATATCAAGCAAAATTAAAAAGACTGATAATTTTAACACAATGATGCTTGAAATACTACTGAATTACTGGTCAGTGCTTAGTGAAGCAAAGGTGGAAAGAAGCTCAGTGGAAATTATTAAATTATCATTTGTCACTTTAGCCATCCTTTCAAGTGTTCTTTAATTTCTCTAGGGCATATTTGCTATAACCTACAATTGCAGTCGTAATCTGGGTTCATTTGGTCTAGTTCTCTTTAGGTTACCTGGCTTCTGTGCCTTCAGGCATGAATTTTCTATATATTAGCTGAGACATTACAATGTAATGGCACAAGTCCACAGAGAACATATCCAACTTCTGCTCCATGTATTTTTATAAGGCACCCTCACGACAAGGCATTTTTCTTTCCCTGAGAGGATAATATGTTAATTACAGGTAAATGGACTCTTACAGGGGGTGCTTTCATTTCAGAATTTTTCCCAGTTTGGGAGCTTTAGGTTCTGTCTACACAGCAATAAAAGACCCATGGATCGGAGTCTCAGAGTCTGGATCAATAGACCCAGGCTGGTGGAGCATGGGTTGCAGAGCTAAAAGTATCAGGGTAGACATTTGGGCCTGGCCTCCAGCCCCGCAGTATAAGCCCATGAACCTGAGTCAATATACTTGGGCTCTGAAACTCAGTGTCACGGGTTTTCTTTGCAATGTAACTATGCCTGTATTTCTTAGTATCCAGAATGATACCCAAATACAGAGAGAGAGAAAATAGAGAGGCACAACTCACCCCACCTTCTGGCTGAAAACTGATTGCTGCTTCCAGGTGCTGCACTACAGAGCACCTTTTGTCTATTTTAGAGAGCAGCCTGTTTTTTCTCTCTCTGTATTTGGGTTCTTGTGTGTCATCGTTCTGAATACTAAGAAATAAAGTGGTGTTACGTTGCAACCTTCCAGCAAGAGTAGTTATGTTTGTATCTAACTTCTCTACATGTGTGCCATGAACATAAGTTTGCACACCTAAAATAAGCAGAAAATAAGATACATGTTTTGCCAATGTGCACAGCAAACCTGGTGACCATACTGGCTGATATGCTGTTATTTTACAGGAATTTGCTGTTCAGTGCAACCCAAGGATGAACAGAGGTGATGGAGAAAACAGTCATAGCACACATATTATACATGAGCAATGGTGTGATGGTGGAGCTTGTAGAGTCCAACAAGGGCTGGTGGTTGGCAGCTGGCATGAACTCTGTCTAGGCCCTTTTGAGAGGGCTGTGAGGCAGATATTTTGATGGATCTGGATCTTGGACCCTGTTTAGCTTTAATCAGATCTTGAATATAACAGGTGTGCAAAGCAAGTTCTTAGCATATCAAGCAGGTGCAACAAATTCTTGGGGCCTGATCCAAAGCTCGTTGACGTCAATGGAAAAGTTCCATTGCCTTCAAGACATGTTGGATCAGGCCTTTAGAATGCAAAAACTGCAGAAGGTGATTAGCTTAACTCTATGAATAATGGGCGGAGAGAGAAAGGAACTGAAGATCGGAAACTGCTTGCTGTTGCCAGATGGCTATTGCCACCCTGTGGTCTTTGATGTATGTCAGCAAGAAATCCAACATGCTGTTTTGTGTGGCATTTGAAACATTCCACAATCAGCGCCATAAGTACCCCAGCTAATGAAAGGGGGTTGGGCAGAATGGAAAGACCAGCTTTGCATTGTCACCTGCTGGCCTGTTTGCAGAAATGATGAACATCAGACCAACGGGCAGGTAGCCTTGTCTGTGTTTGTAAGTCTTCTAGCAGCTTTTGTCAGTTTCCTAACAGTATCCTTTCCACTGGGGGCAATCCGTTCACAGCTGACAACCCCATTACATGGGCTGGGAATCTGGCATTGCCTGGCAATGTCTTCTGGGAGCTCCGATGCCACTATGTAAAGCACTGATGTAGGAAAAAATTAATTATCAAAGTATCCGAGAAAGCAAATTATTATTTTTTATCCTGCAGTGTAACTCTTATGACAATTCTGCCTTCTGGAGTGTGTGTATGGTAAGCAATATACATAGGGCTAAGTCATGAGCTGGCGTGAACATTTGTGCAGGGGAAGGTGGGGGACTAATGTGCCCCTTTATTAGTCTGCCTCCACAAGGAGGCAGAGCAGCCTCGCTGGATGGGGCTGATTTCCCCCCTCCAGTGCAGGTGGGAGAGCTGCAGTGGGTGGAGCTTTGGTTCTGATTCCCCCCCCGCTGCCAATGTATTGTCTAGCCCAGCTGAGACGGCGCAGAGGTGGAAGTGAGCGACACCAAGAAAAAGGCTGGAGCAAGAGGGAAGCAATCACTGATTTTGAGTCTCAGACTCAGACCAGTTTGATCCCTATTCTGCTCCTGGGACACTGCAACTATATGCTGCTCCTTATTCCAAGCGGATCGCTAGGTGCCAATCTACCCCCTCATCAGTGTTCTGAGGGCAATAGCTGTAAAATATTGTCCAGTAGAGAGAGGGGTTTTCGAACCAGTGATATATGGTATTTGCATTAGATCCTGAGATAAACATTTTATAATCCTGTTACAAGAAATATAGGTTGGAATTACTGTCTCCTCAAAAAAATGGGCTACTTTTAGTCATTATTGCAGATAATGGTCATATGATGTAGTTGAGAACGGAAAATGAGCAAAATATAGAAAGTTCGTATAATTATATATTTTTGGTCGTGAAGTAAAAGAAGAAATCTATATTTAACAGCATTTTGCTTCTCCAGACACAGACTAATTAGATAATTTCAGCGTGAATGACTTAAGTGTACATCAAAACAAAACAAAAACCAAAGTCAAGTTTCCAGGAGATTTATGATGTCAGAAGTAATTTTAATGAATAGCACTACCAAGACAAAATACATAAAGTAGTACAACTAAATGATCTCAACAAATATGTATAATGAACCCTATCAAGAGTAACTAAGGCCACCAAACATCTTGGGATAGCAAAAATCTCACATTAAAAGAGCCAAAAAAAAAAAAAAAAAAAAAAAAAAAAAAAAAGGAAACCACAAAAAACCTCTCCCTAATCATTAATCAAATTTTAAACACGGAAGGCCTAATACTACTAAACTCAGTGGCAGAATAGCTCAAACAGACTATGAATGTTACCCATAAGACATGAAAAATCCAATATAAAGTTGAACTCTCTAGTTCAGAGTCACTTTCATGACTTCAAAAAGAATCTCAACGGCTCTTAAGAGATTAGAAACGCTTTACAGTCCTCATAATCAGAGTGAGGCATTTCGTTGTCTTTAAACAGGCTTTGATTATCCTTTACACACAAAAAGTCTAAAAGTAATAAATGACATTCTGTCACCATGTCTCACTGCTATTCTGACTGCCCTTCCTCCACAAATATACAAGTTCCAACCCCAAGCAATTCTCCACCCCAAAACTCCTTCATTACTGCCCCTCCAATGCAATCAATTCCACCCCCTTGCTACTCTGCATTCCTGGTGCTGAAGGCCACAAGATCCAGTGGCTAGAAGCAGGAGATAGATACATTCAAGCTACAGCTAGGCACCGATTTTTAAACTAAGAGGGAAATTAACTAGTGTACCGAGAAATAGGCCTGATGCAGGAATTCAGTGCTAGTCAGGAGGCCAGACTCGATGATCAAAAGGATCTCTTTCTGGCCTTAAAATCTATGGCTTTATGACTAGCTGCCTAATGTTGTTGGGAGATTGCGGCTGAATACTGCCTGGTGAAGATACAGAACAAAAGTACAGAGAAGCACAGAAGAGCATAGAATGGGTCATGCTGAAATTCCTGCCATTGGTTCATCAGTTCTTGTATCTTGTCTCCATCAGTGGGCAAAAGATAAAGCTTCTGAGGAAGGTGAAAACCCTCATAATGCACCTACCAACCATGCTACACTTGTATGGGACAGTTTCTTTTTTATTTCACCTCCTTTGACCTTTGCTGTCAAACATGCGTGTGACCCATTTAACCTCTACAGCAGGAGACCTAATTAGTAATTTGGCTCAATGGATGAGGCACCCATCTGGAAACCAGAAGACCTGTGGTCTGTCCTGATTTGCTGTGTGATCTTGGACAAGTCAATGACAGGTAACTAAATTACTCTATGCCTCAGTTTTTCTCTCTGTAAACTGGGAATAATGCTATTTACCCACTCTTGTGCTTTGAGATCTGTACACACAAAGTGCCAAATAAAACAGAGCTCACATAGCTATACATATTATTAGTGGCCATAAAATAATTCAACCCCTTTAGAAACCCAGCCACTCACCGCACTTGACTCAACGACAACGTGACCCTGAATTCAATAGGTGATTGTGTAAAAATGTCCAGCATTTTACTGGGCTGACTTAGCTGCTCACATCCCATTTAGCGGCTTCCCCTTATAACCCCTTATGATGGGCAGATCCTGAACTAGTGTAAATTGCCCTAGCTCCACTGAAGGCAACTGAGCTGTGACCCTTTGCACCAGCTCAGGATGCAGCCCCTCGTGCGCCCTGGTATATAACACACCGGATCTGATTCTGGGCTGCCCATGCAGGAGGAGACAGCCCCTAAAACAAGAGGGGAATAGGTTGGCTTTACACCACCTTTGCAGCAGCCAGATTCAGGGTTCCTAGGGGGCGGGTGAGGCCCCTGACATAAATTAGAGCCGCTACAGGCTGTTTTAATGTATGGCAGCTTCTTATGCGCTGTCTGTGGGTTGTATCACTGTCCAGAACGTCTACATTGGCATGCGTAATGGCTACATCCGCTCGCACTCCCTGCACACCCCTTCTGCTGCGAGTTGCAAAGGCAGCAGTGTAGGGCCACCTGCTCTGGAGTCATTCTCCCTCTGCATCTTGTGGCACCTTTAACGGCTCCTGTGATGGGACGGCTGGCCCTCACTGGCAGAAAAGGGGTTAAAACAGCCCTAGGAAGGCTGTGCTGGAGGCAGCCAATTAGAGAGGTGCTGAGAGGAGCAGCCAGTCAGGGCTCAGCAGGCCCATATAAGAAGAGCTGCAGGGCAGAGCAGAGGCCAGTAGTGGACTGGAGCTCAAGGGGAGAAGACAAGGCTTCTAGCAGAAGAAAGGGGCCTTAGCACCTGGGACAATTCAGTGCTGCAAGCAGGGGCTAGGGAAGCTACAGAGAGATCCTGGCTGGCTGCTGGGGCCTGTAGGCTGAGGCCCTGAGGTAAGGGCAGAAAAGGGGAGGGTTGGTGAAAAATTCAATGTTGGGGGAGGAGGGATAGCTCAGTGGTTTGAGCCTTGGCCTCCTAAACCCAGGGTTGTGAGTTCAATCCTTGAGAGGGCCATTTGGGGATTTAGTGCGGGACTGGTCCTGCTTTGAGCAGCGGGTTGGACTAGATGACCTCCTGAGGTCCCTTCCAACCCTGATATTCTATGAAGGATGCTGGAGCTGCATGGGAAGTGGCCCGGGGACAAAGGACTGTAATTGGTAATCAATTGCAGGTAGATTGCAGGTCCCCCGGAAGGGGAGAACACAGAGTGTGGCATGGGCAGAGTCACTGAAGAGGACCCTGAAGGTTCTTGGGGTGACATGGGTCCGGGAACAGAGGTGACAATAGGGAGAGACCACCAGAAAAGGGCTCAGAGCTAATTACCAAGACAGCCAGTAGGAGGTGCCACAGTGGTGAGTTGCACCCTGTCACAGCTCTATATGGTTATGGGCACAGGGCAGCACAGAGGGACTGTTGTGTGAGAGAGTACCTGTCACTGAGCATTGTCATGCTCGCCTGGTTAAATCAATGGGATTTTAGTTGTAACAGTGTTCCAGAAGTCCTTTTCCATGCACAACATGGACAATAGGTACATTACAATATGAGGTTTTAAGGGTGGAGATCATCCTGGTAGATCAGTGAGACTCAGACTCAGGGTCGCAAGCCGCAAGTGGCTCTTTAATGTGTCTCCTGCAGCTCTTCGCAGCACATGATATTAAAACACTGGGATTTAGGTATTAACCAATCAGGAGGCTTTTACTATATTGTTAACCAACTGTAGTTAATAAAATTATAATATTTGGTCAATCATTTTGCCGTGAGAGATTATATCCCCATCATACTGTTTAAATATGAATATGTAGTACTAAAATGAATGAAACAAGTGGTGTTCAGCCACCCAAGATTGAGCAATGAATTCATAGAATATCAGGGTTGGAAGGGACCTCAGGAGGTCATCTAATCTACCCCCCTGCTCAAAGCAGGACCAATGCCCACTAAAACATCCAATTTTTTGCCCCAGATCCCTAAATGGCCCCCTCCATAATTGAACTCACAACCCTGGGTTTAGTAGGCCAATGCTCAAACCACTGAGCTATCCTTCCCACCAGTGCCTTCACCCTACTCTGGCTCTGTTGAGTAATGTTGATTGCTAATTTGGCTCCTAAATCACTGAGGTCTGAGTCTCCCTGTGCTGCATTATTGTTAGGTTACAGATGCTGTATCCTTTCTAAAAGAATTAAATGTGATTGGCTGAAAATCTACAGAGCATCTGAAATCTTTTTGTCATCTGTGAGCACCAGAGCAGCCTTCCAAGAGCTCTATGTCCAGAGAGACTTTTGTTCTGTTGGGAGCCAGGAAAAAACGCAGCCTTCAAAATGCTGATGGGATATTATGGTCACCAGTGGAAACTCAGTCATAACGGATGCACGTGGGAAGCCCCTGTGGAGCTGGCAAGGTGAAAAAGAGAAGTGGAAAGATTTAAGACCGTATTAACTTAACCTTTATTGTGCTCATTATTTAATTATGTTTTATTTTTCAAGACACCCAACTTAACCTAAGTATGAAACTGAGTTTGGTACCAGCACAGGAGGGGACACGGCCTTCATTATAGCAATGCTAGCAGGTGTCAGCATTTCAATATATACCTGCCCCCTTTTCACGACAAACATGTCTTAAAAATTCACTGGATAGAGAAACTTACTATACAAAATCCAAGCCCAGGGGGAACATCATTGTTATATGGTTATACCACTGATGAACATTAATGGGCAAGAAGGACCAGATTTTGAAAAGCGCTTGGCATTTAGCAGGTTCCATGTTCTCTTTAATAACAGGAACACTTCATTTAGGCTCCTAAGTGGGAACAGAGCATTTCTTAACATCTGGCCCTCGCTTCATAATGTAGATACTGGAGATGGTCAACGTTATTTTCAGCTGAACAGTTTTCTATGATAAAACACAGTTTCATCAAAGTCATAATATTTTGCAGGGACATATTGACTTTGACGTTTTCAATGGAAACGTGTCAATGATTTCAACTTTTTTCATTTCATTTTGATAACATTAATGGTTTGTTTCGGTAAGGTAAAAATGTTGTGCTTTAAATTTCTCATTTCATTTAATTTCCTTTAGATTTTTATATATATACATTTTAATATTATATATAAAACTATATAATTATATATCATTGTGTATAGTATATAACTATAAAATCTAAATGCTTTATGTATTCCTATTTTATGTGAATGTCCACTAATAAATGTTTTTGCCTTTTCAAAATAAAACAATTGATTTAATGTTTCCAGATCTTTTTTTTTATTATTTCTGTTCCACAAGACATTTTGACTTGTCTGATTCTATATGGGGAATTGATTTTATTCTGAAACTTATAGACTGTGATCAAGTCACTCCTTAACCTTCTCTTAGATAAATGAAATTGATTGAATTTCTTTAGTCTTTTACTATAAAGCATGTTTTCCAGACCTTGAATCGTACTGTGGCGCTTCGCTGAATCTTTCCAAATGTAAGATAATCAGAGAGACTGTGTGATTATAAGATAGAATACTGCTACTTTGCTATGCCTAAACACCTCAACTAAGAAGGAATTGGAGTAGGAGCCAGGATAGGTACACTAGGAAGAATAAGATGGGTGAGACTAGCACCATCTTAAAATCAATGGTGCTACTCACATGTTTGTTGAAGTCCTTAAAACGGCGTGGATTATTATACAAGATGCAATTTATACTTTATTCTCAATACAGTGCTTTCAACCAAGGATTTCAGGAATTATTTGGGATATAATAAAAGATCTCACCCAGTTTTGAACAACCCTATGTTGAGGTTTTCTTTAAAAAAATTGGATACATTTTCTCCCATTATTTTCCATCTTCAGAATCACTCTCTGAAGTACTTGGTTTTGGTGGAGACACAACTGTACAGAAATGATGCCTTTGCCATACTGTGATCCAGACAAGACTGGAAGAAGAGAGCCTCAGAACTCTCATGGGATAGATTTTTGCAGAGGTGTCTGACTTACTCAAAGTGAGGCAAGCATCCAGATTTTCTGGGGTTTATCCAGACCAAACTTCCGGGCTCTCTGAGATTTACCTATCCCTGTGATTCTTGCCCTTAACTCTGCTATCAATGAATATTAAGAGTAGGGCACAAGATGTAAAATAATGGTTTGGAAAAGTAGCAATTGTGGCTGCAAATGGTGAAATGTAATCCCCAGTGTGTTGTCCGTTGAGAGTGAAAACCTGGCTTTTGCACAGCGCCTGTGCACTGAAAAAATATCCAGGGATTAGAGCAGTTTGGATTTCCTCCCCTTCCTCTATTCCAGGAGTGAGATACAGGGCTGCATCAGCGCCTGGCTACACAACCCCTCTGTGAGGGTTAAGGTATTGGGCCCATATACGCATATTCTGTGGCATGACATTACATAGTAATGCAGAGGCCTGTGTATGTAGCTTCTATGAGCTTTCCCGCTAAGTGCCCGGTGAAACTGGACCAACTCAGGGCTTTTTCAAACTTTAGGCCACAATCGTGCAAACATGCACGTAAGCCACATGGCCTATGAGAGGGATATTGGTAAGTTCAATACGTTACTTGGTACAGAGGACTTGGTGGTGGCAAATAAATCTGTGAGGGAGGGAATTCAAAGGCAGGCGTTGTTAGCCTAACTCTGCTCCCATTAAAGTTAATAGGAGTTTGACCATGGACTTTACTGGGAGCAGGCTAAGACCAATGTTGGCAGTTTTAGAAGATCCTGCCCATAGAGTTCTTGGCCCTCCACTTCCTAGAGAGAACCAGGATATGTTGTGTGGTGGACTTAATAAAGTTCGGGGTTTCCACTTAGGAGGTCATTCTGCTCTCTGCCGAAGCACCAGTGCTGTGTTTGTCCTCTCTCTGGTCCTACAGCTGACTTAACCTTTCAGAAATGAGTGACGATTCCCAAGCGATTTAATGTGCATGCAGCTCACACAAACGCATTCTGGCTTTGTCTCAGTTTAGTGGCTAATCAAAATATAGAGGGTTATGGATATGCCACCCCATCTGTGCTGAGAGGCTTGGTCCTTTAGCTCAAGCAAGAGAGGTTTGCGCTCAAAGGTCTAAGGTTCAGTTCCTGCAGGTGACCCAATCCACTATGTGCAGGGAAGGTGGCTTCAGGTAAAGTTTCCAATTAACGGCTGTGCACAAAACCCAGCAAAAGTAAAGGTGCCATGTTTGTTGTTTTTTCCTGAATCCCTGCACCGTAACAGAAAAATTTTTGAAGAAAAAAAATGAAATGGTAGGATAGACATTTCTATTGGAGATGTTAATCAATTGTTTGTGCCCCAATGATAGTGTCCCAATAGACATGCCAAAAAAAGGCAAGATGATTCCTTGGCACTGCCACTTCAGATTTTTCATGGCACAAACTCCACTTCTAGCTGGTAACAGCAAAGCTAGGAACAATGGGAACCAAAACAAAACACACACACACATTTCAAAAACTACACAACTGATAAATACAATCCAAGACATGACTGTCATTTGCTGACACTTAAACTGTTTTTGCTAAGTGTTCTAGTAAAGCTGATGTAACGGTGGTGTCACATGGTGTAGTTATGCCACAATGTTTTTTTTACAAGCGCTATAGACTTTCAGATGCAATCCTTGGTAATCCTACAATTGTATCACCAGAGTGATGAGCTCTCAGTTATGAAAGCTGATGCCAGCATCTTATGCCGTGTTGATCTTGGTGAACTGATGCTTTGAACCTTGATTTTGATTTTGCATGTAGCATTCTCATTAGTCTAGTCTGGTTTGTTGGTCGGTTGGTTTGCTTTTCTTTCCACAATTGCTGGGGGAGGGAGTGGAGACATGCTGAATTGTGGCGCAGCATAAAGTCCGTGATTTCACCTCAGGATTCTTATGGTTTTAATAAACTCTTCATTGCTTCGTTCTTGCAGTTTACAGCAACATAGGGACCCTTCTGTAAAATTACAGCTATAAATTTCCTCTTGTGCTGGACAGATTTTACTCCTGCTCTTCTGCATATATGTTGTCCTCTTTCTGACAGAATCAAGACATGACACAATGGATTAAATATTTATGCTACCCTTTCCAACTATATAGTGAGAAAAAGATTGCTTAGGTAGAGGAGGAGAAAGTGAAAGCTTTAGAACCTAGTTTGGAGTTATTTAATGCTGTTCACACACGGAGAAATAAAATAAAACAAAAATACTGCCACCTATTGAGATAAAAATTCTTTATCTGGTCTAAGATGGGCAAAATATCTTTATTACTACTGGCATTTGGCAAAAGGTGTTAGTCAATCATCCATGAATGCATTTTCCTGCCATCTGCTTCTACATCAGTTGAACCACTGATGGTCCCCTAGAAACTGTTTGCAGTTAGCCGTGATCCCTAATGATGGATAAGTGAACTAAGCAGACGTCCGCCTCCCCTAAAAATCTTCTGGCTGTGATTCCACATTTATTATATGTCAGGCTGGCAGCTGTAAATTGAAGTAACTGTATACAGGCTTTTGCTGCAGCAATTCATGTTGGGGGGGAGTCTTTCCGAATTCCTTCATATTTTCATCTTTATGCTGTTCCCCCAAAGGCAATGCCTTGGGCCTGCCCATCCTGCTACTAACAAAGCTCCTTTAGAATTCCTCCTAGAATCAACTTCAAAGGGGTCGCTCAGATTAAATCATTAAGCAGCCTATACCTCCCGTTGCTGTGGCACCAGATTCTAATGTCATGACTATTAGGAGTTGTTGGGTATGCCTGCATGGCAATGGGAGGTGTGATGACAGCATGGGTTGGTTTACCTGCATTCGTTTTAATCTAGCTAGCCTGGCTAACAATAGCAGTGATGATACAGCAGTGCGGAATTCAGTGCAAGCTGTATAAACCTGCCCGTGTTCCTAGCCTGGGTCTGTACTCCCGTCCCTAGCCTGGGCTGAAGCCCAGGCAGCCCCATCTTCACTGCTGTTTGCATCCATGCTAGCTAGATTAAAGCTGGCACGTGTATACCTACCTGAGCTGCAACCACACCTCCCATTGCAGTGTCAATGTATAAGCACCCAAGATGACATTAGTCCCTCAGTAGCTGCATGCTGGCAGCCATTATGGGATTTCTTTGTGTTGCAGACCAGCTGCACACAAGGAAATTTTGCCCAGTTCACATCTGGAGACCAAGTCATCTTAGGTGAGCAGTTTTGGTCTAAGGGGTTTCTCAGGTGTAAAGCCAGGGGCTGAGGCAGGAAAAAGAAACTGTGTTAAGCAGTTGGATTCTGTGGGAGCCTAAGCGGTCAAAGTCTATGCAGGCCAGGGACCAGGAAAGGGCTGTTTCCTAGTGACAGGACAAGTGGTACCTTACTGGAGGTTTCTGCAGGAAGGGGTCACCTGTGACAACCTATTAACGGAGACAGCAGGGCGCAGGTACATCTTGTAAAAGAAACTACACTAGGAAAATCCCCTGACTGTGACATCAATTTCTGCTTCAACCGGAAATTGATTTACAAGCTCATGAAAATCTTCCACCATTCAACAAAGGGGCAACACCCTCCCCCCTCATATATCTTTAGGAATTTTTTTTTAATCTAGCAGCCTCCTTAACAAAAGATGTCTTTATTATTTGTAAATCTCTGTTTCTTACCTGGAGTCTATGTTCCTGAAGGAAAATATTAGCTCGATCTTAAATCTGGAAGAAGGCATTGGTAACTGGTAAATGGCAATAGTTCAGGGCTAGATCATATTGTCCAGAGAAATGACTTGGGTGGGGACCAGAATCCGGAGTTTCAAAATCCAAGTTTCATTCAAGAGGGGGGTGTTGATTCCAGCTGCAGCAGAGAGGGCAATGAGGAGGAGAGGCAGAAGGGAGGCGGTCTGGCCAAACCCACAAATGATTTATGGGGCAGTTCCAGGTATGGGAAGATAGAGGACTAGAGGATTTGTGCCAAGGCCCAATATTTCACACTTTTGCTCCCACTCTGGGTGGCAGTGTGGCTTCCTCAGTTACAGAGCAGGCAATGGTTCGCAGCCCATTCCTGCCCCAAACCCCTCTCATATGTGGGGGACGGCTATTCCACAACAGGAAAGGAGCAGTCAAAATGGGGCTAAGGCAGGGAGACTCTCCGAGGGGTGAAGCACCAATATAGCTGGCAATATGCCATTCCCCTCACTCCTCTCAGTGCAGGGGTGTGGCCAGAGGAAAGGAGTCATTACAGAAAGACTGTAGAGCAGTTCTGAGGCTGCTCTAAATTACCCTGGGCTTGAGCTGGGTCCCAAATAATCTCATGTTCAGCAGTGGGGCATGATGGTGGCATAAGACCACCTTCACCCTCTTGACTTGTCATCTGTGTAGCATTCAGCACCAACTCGGGTCTGGGCCAGAGAGCACGCCACCTCTAGAGGCAGGTTTTCAAAAGCTCAGCATTTACAATCAGGCCCAGATTTTCAAAAGCTCAGCTCCCATTTAGGCACCTAAATGAACGGGCCCCATTTTGAAACATGCTCAATACCCAGAAGCTTTTATTCAGAGCCACGGCATTTCTGGATGCTCAGCTCATTTTAAGTGCGTAAGTGGGGACTGAGCCCATTTGAAAATCTGGCTATTTGTTTCAGCGCATAAAGGGGAATTTCTGCTTGAAAATCTAACCCGTATTTGGAAAGAACACCCAACCCATCTCTCTCTCTCTCTCTCTTGTGATTAGTACAATCCTATTTCTCTAATGATCAATGTTTTTTAGTCTCTTGGAATGTCTCTCATACTGCAGCTGGAAACTAGCATTGTGTAGAAAATAACATTTTATCTTCTTTTGTCTCAGCTATAACATATTTTGGTAGGGAAGACAGGAAACGGAGTGTGTTTCATAAGTGACAGACATCTAGCACTGAAATAGGTAACTGTAAAATTAATAAGACTTTTGATTTAACAGTATTTTGATAGAGCTGAGACAAGTTAATCAAAACATGGCCTTTTGCCCTCTATTAGAAATTATTGGGTGACTTCTTCAATGGCCATGAACAGTAAGCGATCTATTGACATCTGCCTCAGAAAGCTGTAGAAAAGGAAGGATGCATTTCTGTTATAAAATCATCGCCTAGTGCTAAAACTTCAGAACATGAGCTTTGTTCCTACGTTTTCTTTCACTTCAGGGAGCCGTGTTCAAATTAATCATGACATAATGCATTGAAGACTTTTTCACTGGTAATGAAAAATAAGTTCAAATAACCCCGGTGTCTCGGCATAAATGTCAGGAAGTTTGAAAATGCAAGTTTACTGTCTCAAAACTCAAAGGTCTTCAAATTAAGAACCATTTTTAAATTTGCAGCTCTCATGCTGGTTTCAGCAGGGGGCATGTTTGAAAAGATGCATTGAAAAAGCTGTTAAGATTTATGTGGTGGTGGAATCATCCCAGAAATAATCTTGCGGGGTTTTATTTTTAAAAATGACATGTTAAATCCTAGGGTTCCTGAGAAAGTAAATTAAAGATTTTAAGCCATAACTACAGGAACAAGGAGACCTGTGGAAGAAGCCTGTAAGACCCAGCAGGTCTAGAACCCAGACCTGTAGAGCTGCAAAAGACATCTCCATGCCAGTGGCAGCTGTAACCAGTTTGCACTCCACTACCCACATCTTGCTGTGGACACAGACCATGGGAAGTCCCACCTCAAGGCTTCTGACAGGCAGCATCCTTAGGGCTCCTGATTGGCCCTTGCCCTATATAAACCATAGAATGTTCCGGGAAATGTCCAGGCAACTCTGGGGATAAGTCTACATGGCAATTAGAAACCCACAGCTGGCCTGTGCCAGCTGACTTGGGCTAAGGAGCTGTTTAATTGCGGTGTAGACATTCATACTTGGGCTGGCACCTGGACTCTAGGACTCTGTAAGAGGGGAGGCATGGGCCAGCCACGGATATCTAATTACAGTGTATATATACCCTTGAATTCCTGGCTTCAACCTTGGCTTGAGTTGGATTTCATCTCCTGACCTTGAAACCTGACTTGGACTC
The DNA here is from genome assembly GCF_002925995.2 of Terrapene triunguis. Taxonomy (NCBI): domain Eukaryota; kingdom Metazoa; phylum Chordata; order Testudines; family Emydidae; genus Terrapene; species Terrapene triunguis. Next base: position 10,228,680 of record NW_020664487.1, on the reverse strand, counting down.
TGACTCTTGTTATTCAGGCTGGCCTGGAACCTGACTACAAACTCCTCCACCACTCTGTGCCTCAGGTTTCACCCAGCTCTGACCCTTGGTCCCAACTGCCCATTTTAGGAAGATATGTGAGGCCTGGTCTACACTAGGCTTTTATGTCGAATTTAGCGCCGTTACATCGATTTAACCCTGCACCCGTCCACACCACGAAGCTATTTAGATCGACATAGAGCTCTCTTAAATTCGACTTCTGTACTCCTCCCCAACGAGAGGAGTAGTGCTAAATTCGAAATGGCCATATCGAATTAGGCTAGGTGTGGATGGAAATCGACGCTAATAGCTCCGGGAGCTATCCCACAGTGCACCACTCTGTTGACGCTCTGGACAGCAGTCCGAGCTCGGATGCTCTGACCAACCACACAGGAAAAGCCCTGGGAAAATTTGAATTCCTTTTCCTGTCTGGGCAGTTTGAATCTCAGTTCCTGTTTGGACATCGTGGCGAGCTCAGCAGCAGTGGCAACGATGCAGAGCTCTCCAGCAGAGATGGCCGTGCAATCTAATAGAAAGAGGGCCCCAGCATGGACTGATCGGGAAGTCTTGGATCTCATCGCTGTGTGGGGCGATGAGTCCGTGCTTTCAGAGCTGCGCTCCAAAAGAAGGAATGCTAAGATCTACGAGAAGATCTCTAAAGCCATGGCAGAGAGAGGCTACAGCCGGGATGCAACGCAGTGCCGCGTGAAAATCAAGGAGCTGAGACAAGGCTACCAAAAAACCAAAGAGGCAAACAGACGCTCCGGATCCCAGCCCCACACATCCCGTTTCTACGAGGCACTGCATTCCATCCTAGGTGCGGCCGCCACCACTACCCCACCAGTGACCGTGGACTCTGAGGATGGGATATTGTCCGCGGCCGGTTCCTCGTCGGACATGTTAGCGGACGGGGAAGATGAAGAAGGAGATGAGGAGGACGAGGCAATCGACAGCGCTGGCACCGCTGATTTCCCCGACAGCCAGGAGCTCTTCATCACCCTTACCGAGATCCCCTACCAACTGTCCCCATCCCTTACCCCGGACACAGAATCAGGGGAAGGATCAAGCAGTAAGTGCTCTAAACATCTAAACATTTATTTTTAACAGAACTGAATTATTGACAATATTTACAATGGCTTATTTCCTAAAGTGCTTTAAACATATAAACATTTATCTGCAACAAAACTGGAATATTTACAATATCAACAAAGGGTTTCTCATGATTTTTCTGCCTTGGGCTCTTCACAATTTAGTCCCAACTATTTAAAAAATTTTTTACAATGTCCGGTTATTCATGATTATGCAGCCCAAGACGCTCCTCTCTTTGGTCCCAGTGCACCTACGCGAAAATCCGGTCAATATGGCCGGGGATAGAGGAGAAATCCTCATAGGTCTCATGCAGGTACAGTTCCAGCCTGTTCATCAGGTTCCTGGGTAGGGCGATCTTATTGGGCCCTCCGTGGTAGCACACGTTTCCCCGCCACGCCACAATCAAGTATTCCGGGATCATCGCGCGGCACAGCATAGCGGCATACGGCCCTGGTTTTTGCATGCTTTCCCTCAGCATGCGTTCCTTCTCGCTGTCAGAGATCCTCATGAGGGTGATGTCGCTCATGATGCCCTGCTTTGAATTAGGGAGGGGAATGTTAGTATTGGGACTGCTTTACAGCCACGCGGTGGAGGGAGAGGGGCAGCATACAGGGATCTTTCCCTGGGATAGCCGCGAGGGGGTGGGACAGGGGCAGAGTTCATGCTTGCCTGATTGCTGGCATTGAGACTAGCATTGCTTTCAATGTGACAGGAGGCCAGTGCTCCTATTAAAGTTTTAAGCAGCCACACGTCTAGGGCTTACCATGATTGCCTGCAACAGAAGTTCAGGTGTCCTGCCACGCTTCTCAGACCACTGCAAGACAACTGCAAAGACCACTGCAAGACCCCAGGCATTGAAGGCGAGGGACGAAAATTCGACCTTGTCCTGAGTGCACATGTGAGAGGTGGAGTGCATGGTCTTGTTCACATAGAAAGACTAGGTTCTTTGTACACAACTTCATTTATCTGTCTCAGGAATTCACTCCCTTTTCCCATTCCCACAGACACATCTGCGACTGTCTCCCAACCCAGCCTGTCAGCACACTCCCAGAGGCTAGCGCAGATTAGGCGGAGGAGGAAGAAGACGCGTGAAGACATGTTCTCAGAACTAATGGACTGCTCCCGAGCCCAGGCAGCCCAGCAGACACAGTGGAGGGAGAACTTGTCACAAATGCACCGAGCAGTCATGGAACGGGAGGAAAGGTGGCGTCAGGAGGACCAGCAGGCTACTGAAAAGCTGCTTGGACTAATGAGGGAGCAAACGGACACGCTCCGGCGCCTTGTGGATGTTCTGCAAGTCCGGAGGCAGGAGGACAGAGCCCCGCTGCAGTCTATCTCTAACCGCCCTCCCCCGCCACCAAGTCCCACACCCCCCTCACCCAAAGTACAAAGAAGGAGGGGCGGCAAGGGCCGTTAAAACTTTCTGTCAACCCCTGCAGACTGCTCTAGCAGTAGAAGGCTCTCATTCCCCAAAATTTGAGAAGTCCTTTCCCACCCACCTCACAGAAGCCCCCGTGCAAGTTTCACCCCCCACGTTTCATGTCTGGTTCATAATAAAATATTCGTTTCTGTTAATTACTGTTTCCATGACTTTCTTTTGGAGGACAGTCTGTCTGAAGGGGGGGAAGGGGCTTGGTCATTGGACAGGACAGTCACCTTTAGCTGGGTACAGAGGCGGTGTCATGTCCAGCATCAGGACACATAGACAGTGCAGTCACTAGTGACCCTGGTCAGTCTGGGAGGTGGTTTTCATGTCCTGGGGGGGATTGGGGGGTTGCTCTGTGACTTTGTGGCGGGGGAGGGCAGTTACAGATCTTATGCAGCGGTCCTTATCCTGGCTCACAGATCCACGCAGCAGGGGATCTGTAACCCTACTCCCCCTGCCAGAAAGTCACATAGCCGACACATACACGCAGTCCCCCCCAGGAGTGCTGACAGGCTCCGTTGAAATAACCAGTCCAGCACTGCGGAGCCTGTCAGTCCTGGAGTTTAGAAGCATCATTTGCATCAGAACACTAAACCCGCCCCCCGCCACAGTCTGCGTCCCCGGTTTAAAACATTCCCGCGAAAACAGTAATACAGACAACGGTGTTCATTAACAAAATAGAACTGATTTTATTTCTTGGGAAGGGGAAGGGGGTGAAGGGGGTATGTAACTGGAGAGGATAGTCAACATGAACTGGGTAAAGAAACGGGGGCAGGTTCAGCTTCTGTGTCCACAAACTTAACAGTCACCGGTTACCCTGCTCAGTCTGGAACCTTGCTTTCAAAGCCTCCCGGATGCACAGCACGTCCCGCTGGGATCTTCTAATCGCCCGGCTGTCTGGCTGGGCGTAATCAGCAGCCAGGCTATTTGCCTCAACCTCCCACCCCGCCATAAAGGTCTCCCCCTTGCTCTCACAGAGATTGTGGAGCACACAGCAAGCTGCTATAACAATGGGGATATTGGTTTCACTGAGATCACAGCAAGTCAGTAAGCTTCTCCATCTCCCTTTGAGACGGCCAAAAGCACACTCCACCACCATTCTGCACTTGCTCAGCCGGTAGTTGAAGAGTTCTTTTTCTGTGTCCAGGGCGCCAGTATAGGGCTTCATGAGCCAGGGCATTAGCGGGTAGGCTGGGTCCCCTAGGATCACTGTAGGCATCTGCACATCCCCAAGAGTTATTTTGTGGTCCGGGAAGTAAATACCTTCCTGCAGCCGTCTAAACAGACCAGAGTTCCTGAACACGCGAGCGTCATGAACCTTGCCCGGCCATCCGACGTTGATGTTGGTAAAACGTCCCCTATGGTCCACCAGTGTTTGCAGCACCATTGAAAAGTAGCCCTTTCTGTTAATGTACTGGCTGGCCTGGTGGTCCGGTCCCAGGATAGGGATGTGAGTCCCATCTATAGCCCCACCGCAGTTTGGGAATCCCATCGCGGCGAAGCCATCTATGATGTCCTGCGCGTTTCCCAGGGTCACTACCTTTGAGAGCAGTACCTTAACGATTGCGTTGGCTACTTGCATCACAACAACCCCCACGGTAGATTTGCCAACACCAAAGTGGTTCGCGACTGACTGGTAGCTGTCTGGCGTTGCAAGCTTCCAGAGGGCTATGGCCACTCACTTCTGGACAGTCAGGGCTGCTCGCATCCGGGTGTCACTGCGCTTCAGGGCAGGGGACAGCAACTCACAAAGTTCGAGGAAAGTCCCCTTCCGCATGCGAAAGTTTCGCAGCCACTGGGATTCATCCCAGACCTGCAGCACTATGCGGTCCCACCAGTCCGTGCTTGTTTCCCGGGCCCAGAATCGCCGTTCCACAATATCCACATGACCCATTGCCACCGTGATGTCCTGGGCGCTGGGTCTCGTGGTTTCTGACAGCTCTGTGCTACTCTCCGACTTCAGGCCATCACGGCGGTGCCGTAGCCTCCTCGCCTGATTTCTCTGCATCTGCCTCAGGGAAAGGTGTATGATAAGCTGCGAGGTGTTGAGAACGGCCACAACTGCAGCGATGGTCGCAGCGTGATCCATGATCGCAGTGCTGTGGCATCCGCGCTGTCACTGACCAGAAAAGTGCGCGAACTGATTTCCCGCCGGCGCTTTCATGGAGGGAGGGAGGGCGTTAGTGACGGACGGATGACGACACATTTTTTTACCCAGAAGGCATTGGCGGCTCGACCCAGAATTCCAATGGGCAGCGGGGACTGCGGGAACTGTGGGATAGCTGCCCACAGTGCACCGCTTCCAATATCGACGCTCGCCCCATTAGTGTGGACTCACGAAGTCGAATTACTCTCCTTAGTGTGGACACACACGTTCGACTTTGCAATATCGATTCCACATATTCGATTTAAGTGAAATCGAACTACCCTCGTAGTGTAGACATACTCTGAGACATTAGTTTTTATAAAAACACACACACACAAACTTTTATCTGTATACAATGGGTCTGATTCACCACTGCAAACATCCAGTTATATACTGATGGAATGCCACTGATTTCAGTGGAGTTCCAGTGGGTTAAAATTGGCGAAACATAGTGGAGGACCAGGTCCTATGTGTAGAGTGTGACATATTGATCTAGCTTCCTCACAAATAGGGGCAATAGGTTTTGGGAGCCAGCCTGGTATAGTTGGGGAAAAGAAGTGCCCCAAAACAGGAGGGAGCACCCATAAAGTTGCTAAAGTAAGGAGTAATTCTGAGTGGTGTAGAGTCAATGTAGATGACAACATATCACTCCACTCGCATTCTCTAGAGTGTCAGGGGTGTGGTCAAGGGAAAGGGGCCATTACAGCAGGCTTGCAATATTGTGCAGTGTTAATCATGTGTGTTCGCAGGTTTGTGGCCTGAAGTTTGGACAAGGCTCAGTCAGTCACTCTTGATACCTTGGTCACTAATTTTTTCCCCAATATATCTCCCAATAGTGCTGTCCAGCTGCCCACTAGCACATTTCATGGAATGTTAGGTCACATGGTGTTTCTTCTGTTCCATGAAGCGTGAGTGTGTCAGGTAGGGGCCAGGTTTTCCAAAAAGCTCAGAACTCAACAGCTCCCGTTGTTGGATTTTCAAAAGAACAGTGGGAATTGTTGGATGCTGAGCACTTTGGAAAATCCAGCTCTACATTTTCCCTTACTACTTACACAGGCGACTTTGAAACTTGCTTCCCAAGAATACTTCTGCCTGTAAATTCCATCGTTCCTGGAAAGCAGATGCAAAAGGCGTACGAGTGTAGCTGAAGCAAACAAAGCTTTAAAAAGTAAGATTTCTTCTTGTAATGCTTCACCTTTGCCTAGGCCATTGCAACCCTTCCTTGTGATTGCAGACTTTCCAGCTATCCATGCCTTTCTTATCCTCAGACTTGGATTACTGCACTGTGCCCCATATAGGGTTGTTTTCTAACACCATTCAAAAGTTCAGCTGGTACAAAACATAGGTAACTTTAGTTAGTTTTTGCATCTCAGGCAGAGTGTGTTAAGAGCTGTATCAAGGAAGATATTTTTAAAGGACAACCACAAGGCAGCTTACTGGTTCTACAAAACCCAGAAACCATGGTATATATTCTTGAGTGCCATCTACTGGGGCCTTATCTATTAAAAAAATATGTAAATACATGTATAGGGCACTCTTGTAAGTCTCTCTTCTTATAAAGAAAACTGAGTAATTTCAATTAACTATATAGTCTTTCAAATGATTAGCCAATTTCACCACTATTCCCCTTTGTGTGGTTCCTCTTTGAAGAAATGTCTATACTTCCAGATTTTCTGGCATCACCTTTCCCAATTCCTCAACTATTTACATATATGGAGCACTTGGGTATCGAAGCACATGATACCTGTGCTTCATCTATGTCATGGGTATGGCTTACTTCCATTTGCAATTCAGGGGGCTCTGTCCCAACAGTTGACATCAACAAGGATGATCTTGCTACAGATCCTCAGATCTGAACTCTTGGTGGTTGGAGATGCCGAGGTGGAGACTTCCTAAAACTCCTAAGGATTTAGGAATACAAGTTCCATTGGCTTTCAGGGGTCTTGTGTTCCTAAATTCCTTATGTGATTTTGAAAGTCCCAGCCTGAATTTTCAGTGAAGGAGCTCTCAGTTCTAGATTTCTCTCTCTGCATCAGACATACAAAGACCACATTCACTGGCCTTCAGGACACGTGGCAAGTTCTATTTGTACTGGACTTTGCTTGCAGGAAAGGAGCTAAGTGTATTGAGTTTCATTATTATTTCAGAGGAGTTATTTCTGAGCTGACTTTATAATACAAATGTCAATGTTTTGCTTTATAAAAACTGGTCATATTTTAAATTTAAATACATGTTCTCAGAGGCTACCATTGGTATATTTCTATCAAAGAGAAAAATAAATTATCACACTACCGTTGATACACAGGTGTATCAATGGAGTAGCATTGGTCCCTTATCAAATGTGCTACTTAATCAGCTGGAATATTTTAGTAATGGTATCAGAGTCTGAGTCAAATATTTATAAATATTTAATTCAAGTCCCTATAATTAAGGTTGTTCTTACCTCATCACCATTTCATCAGAGAAAATTAATTTGGTCTGTTTTTATGGCTTTTATTCAAAAGCACAAATGACTATACGATTAACTAATATATTATAGTTCCCTAAAGTACTAAACAATATGAAAATTAGATTGAGGTTACAATGTAAATCAAGTTAGTGAAATCAAGGAGTTAACAATAATGCAAATGAAAATTGTTTAATTAAAAGGAAACAATCTGAGATCAACAATTGATTAAATCATTTGCATGACCACAATCAGTAACATGGGCTGTACTGGGACAATTTCTTTCTTCAGATAGTGGAGGAAGTAACTAGGGGCAGCCATTTTAGACTTGATTCTGGCCAAAAGGGAGGAATTAGTAGTGAAACTGAAGGTGGATGGCAAGTTGAGTAAAAGTGATCATGAAATAATAGATTTAATTGTTCTAAGGAAAGGGAGGAGTGAGAACAGCAGAATAAGGACAATGGACTTCAAAAAAGCAGACTTTAACAAACTCAGAGAATTTGTAGGTAAGGTCCTATGAGGAGAAATTCTAAGGGAAAAGGAGATCAAGACAGCTGGCAGTTTATCAGAGTTTGTCATGCCTTTATATTAAAGGCATGACAGCAAACTTGAAGGAAAGATAGGAACAATAGTAAGAGGCCAATATGGTTCCAACAGGAGCTCTTTAATAATGAAAACCAACCTTGAAAATCAAAAAAAGAATTCTACAAAAAGTGGAAATATGAACAATTTGTGAAGGATGACTACGAAAGAATAGCACAAGCATGTAGGGACAAAACCAGAAAGGCTAACACACACAATGAGTTACACCTAGCAAGGGATATAAAAAGCAAGAAGAAGAGGTTCTGTAAAAACATTAGGAGCAAGAGAAATTCAAATGAAAGTGTAGGTTCACTACTTAGCAGGGAGGAAGCTAGTAACAATGGCATAAAAAACACTGAGGTTTTTAATGTCTCTTTTGATTCAGTCTTTACTAAAAAGTTTAATTGTGATCAAATACTTACCACAATTAATATGAACAACAATGAGGATGGAATACAGGCCAGAAGAGGGAAAGAACAGGTTCAAGAATATTTAGATAAGTTTGATGTATTCAAGTCAGCAGGGCTTGACAAAATTCACACTAGGGTACTTCAGGAACTAGCTGAAGCAGTCTTGGAACCATTAGCACTTATCTTTGAGAACTCATGAGGATGGAAGAGGTCCCAGAGGACTGGAGAAGGGCAAATATTGTACTTATCTTTAAAAGCGGGAACAAAGAGGACCCAGGAATTTATAGAGCAGTGAGCCTAACTTGGATAACTAGAAAGACACTGGAACAAATTATTAAACAATCAGTTTGTAAAGAGCTAGAGGATTATAGGGTAATAAGAAGTAATAGCCAACATGGATTTGTCAAGAACAAATTATGACAAACCAAGTTAATTCCCTTCTTTGCCAGAGTTACTGGCCTAGTAGATAGGCGAGAAGCAGTACATGCAATTTATCTTGATTTTTAGTAGGGCTTTTGACACAGTCCCCATAATATTCTCATAAGCAAACTAGGGAAATGTGGTCTAGGTGAAATTACTATAAGACAGGTGCACAACTGGTTGAAAGACCATACTCAAAGAGTAGTTATTAATGGTTCACTGTCAAACTGGGAGGCAGTGTCTAGTGGAGTCTGACATTGATCTGTCCTGGATCTGGTACTAGTCAATATTTTCAGTAATGACTTGGATAATGGAATGAAGGGTATGTGTAGTGAGGCAGAGTAGCTTCCCACTGAGCCAGAGTGGGAGTGACCACTCTCCGAACCAAGGTGGGCGGAGCCAGGCCATGCTCACCCCTACAACCGGAAGTCAGGAGGCGGGACAGGAAGTATAAATGGCAGGTCCTGGAGCTCAGTTGGGCTGCAGCTACTGAAGGAGACAGACACCTCCTGCCTGCTCCTTAGCTAGGAGACTGCAGCGGACCCCCGCCAAACTGCGGACTGGCCAGAACTGCTGGAGCCACCCACTGACCAAAGCACTGAGGAGTTGCTGGGACTGCCAGTGGCATTCTACAAATCAGAGGACCCTCCCACGGATCCAGGGGAGGGGAGGAAGTGGCCCAGGGGCAGCCAACCCTAGTCTGGCTGTATTGCTGCCAGAAACCCGGTCAGTGTGTTGTGGCTGGATTCCCCAGTGGGGGAATACTCTGCCACTGTTAGGGCCCTGGGCTGACACATGGTGGAGTTGGGTGGGCCCTCCTCCCCCTACCCCCTGCTACTCCACCCCTGGGTGGCAGTCTCCGCTCTCTGGGCTGAGAAGCCTGTGTTTGTCAGCCATCCACTGGAGCTAGCACACTCAACCCTCTTACTGCTCTGCCCTGAGTACAGACCAGAGCCATAGACTCTTTGCTGCCATGCCCTGACTGCAGGCTTTGGCTCATAACTGATTGCCACTCTGCCCCGACTGCAGGCCAGAACCATAGACTCTGTGTAGTGCTCTGCTAATGTCCTGACTGGGGACAATGCCCAGTGATGATGTGAGAAGGAGTGGCCTCCCACTGACCCTGAGGGAGAGGGACCATTGCTAATCCACTGCAGTATGCTTATAAAGTATATAGATGACACCAACCTGGAAGAGGTTGCAAGCACTTTGGAGGGCAGGATTAGAATTCAAATTGACCTTCATAAGTTGGAGAATTCCTCTGAAATCAAGAAGATGAAATTGAATAAAGCAAGTGCAAAGTACTTCACCTAGCAAGGAAAAATCAAATGCACAACAACAAAATGGGGAATAACTGGCTAAGTGGTAGGACTGCTAAATAGGACCTCGTGGTTATAGTGGAACTCAAATTGAGTATGAGTCAACAATAAGATGAGGTTGAAAAAGGCTAATATCATTCTGGTGTGTATTAACAGGTGTGTTGTATTTAAGACACAGGAGGTAACTGTTCTACTCTACTTAGTGCTGGTGAGGCTTCAGCTGGAATACTGGAGTATTTGGGTTCCATACTTTAAGAAAGATGTGGACAAACTGAAGAGAGTCCAGAGGAAAGCAACAGAAATGAAAAAAAGTTTTAGAAAACCTGACCTGTCAGGAAAGGTTAAAAAAAAAACCGGAAATGTTTAGTCTTGAGAAAAGATTAAAGGTGGGCCTGATAAATCTTCAAATATGTTAAGAACTATTACAAAGAGGGTGATGATCAGTTGTTCTCCATGTCCACAAGAAGTAATTGGCTTAATCTGAAGCAAGGGAGATTTATGTTAGATATTAGGGGGGAAATGTGAACAATAAGGGTAGTTAAGCACTGGACTAGTCTTCCAAGTGAGGTTGTAGAATCCCTGTCATTGAAGGATTTTACAAACAGGTTAAACAAACACTTGTCAGGGATAGTCCAGGTATACTTGATCAGCATGGGAGGGAGGGGGAGGCTCGACTAGATGACCTCTCAAGGTCTCTTCCAGCCCTACATTTCTATGATTCTGTAACACCAATGATTGAATGACTGATGCAGTTTACTTAGCAGCTTATACTTTCTTTTGTGGTCAAAATGAGTTAAGGTTGGAATCTTTACTGTGGGTGACCTCTACTGATGTGTGGTAAGGTTTGCTTTGACATAAGAATGGCCATATGGGGTCAAAGCAATGTTCCATCTAGCCCACTATCCTATCTTCTGATAGTGGCCAGTGCTAGATGCCCGAGAGGGAATGAACACAACACAACAATTTTGAGTGATCCATCCCCTGTTGTCCAGTCCCAGCCCCTGGCAGTTGGAGGTTTAAGGACATCTGGTGCACAGGGTTGTCTCCCTGACCATCTTGATTAAGAGCCATTGATGGACCTAACCTCCATGAATTTAACCAATTCTGTCTTGGACCCAGTTATGCTTTTGGCCTCCTCAACATTCCCTGGGAATGAATTCCACAGGTTGACTGTGCATTGTGTGAAGAAGCATTTCCTTTTGTTCGTTTTAAACCTGCTGCCTATTCATTTCATTAGGAGACACCTGGTTCGTGTGTTATGTGAAGAGGTAAATAATACTGCCCTATTCACTTTCTACACACCATTCATGAATTTAAACCTAGGTTAATTGATGCCCCATGATAGCTTGTACTATGGGCTTATATGCATCTGCTATTCCGACCAGACACACACTTCCGCATTTAAGAAGGCTAGGACAAGTTTTTCCTGGCAGACATCTTTGCACAGACATTCAGATATCTTATTAAGGAGACAAAAAGAAGTTGTTTACTAAGGAAAAGGATCTGCTTTTTGGCTTGCTTGGTCTGTGGAGCATCATAATTAGTCAGGAACTGAAGTGAGGGGAAGCAGGTGATGTTTTGTGTCTTAGGTACCAGCATATTAGTGGGCATCGTCCTTCTGTCAACTTTCCATGGGAGGGAAAGCAGAAATCTCAACCATCTGGTTAGTGCTGTCGTGACCTTTTGAGAAGCACACTCATTTACTTGGTCTTCTAAGGGTGAAACACAGGTTGGTTTCCTCCCACAGGACCTCCCCTGCAATCTTCTGATCAAATCAGGGGATCACAGATTTGCACTCCAAGTGCATTGTCCAGCCCTGGTCCAATGAGGTCAGTCTGATCTTTGGTCCATTCATGGGGCCTTCCTTCCTAGGGCACTGGTTCTTTGTCACATCCACAATTCTGCTTGTTTTTTAACCAAGCAAGCAAAAATAGGGGAATAACAGGAGATGATGACGCCACCAACACAATCTCAACTCTCTTGTCTAGGTCAACAGACGGGGCTCCTAAATGGCTTCTTTTCCCTCAGGGACTGGCCACTTTCCTGGTCATAATGTATGACTCATTGTCCTTTGACTTAGAAAAGTTGTTCCTTACCCATTCACACAGCTGATGCTTACACTTTCTCAAGGCCTACAAGACCTCATGACCACAGTAAGAAATTACAGAACTGTCACCCTGCCAGGGAAAATGTAAAAAAACATTTTTCGCTCTATCAAAGCTTAAAGTCAAGCTGCTTAAAAAGCTACTTATTAAATCCCATTAATATAATCATTGAAAATATAGCAAATTAAAGTGTATACATTTTCTATATTACTATAGGGCCTACAATGTGCGTTGAAGGAAACAATCTTTCGCAGTTATCTGTCTTAGAGATCAACCTCCTATTGTCATGGCATGTTTATTGCTTTGTTTTAAAGGGGTAGAATTCCTGGCTAAAACCTGTTTGGTTGAGGCATATGAAGTGGTCGTTTTCAAAGATACAAAGAATAGTTAGGTGCCCAACTTCCACTGAATTTTAGTGGGGTTGGGCACCTATCTCCCATATGTACATCTGACATTCTCTCCAGCTGTGACTCCTAAGGCCTGCTAGCTGGGGGAGTGCCAAACGATAAAGTTTTAGGGAAGGGAGGCAGAACAAGCCATGTGTTCAGACCTGGGGAGCGTATGTGTTTGTAGATGGAGTTGATAGAGCAGAGTAGGGAGGCTCCTGATAAGCAAGAGTAGGTGGGAAAGAGTTCCTGCTGTTCCATCCAGAATTGTGATAAAGAGGGAGACAACTCGCGTCACCTCAGAGGTCTCAGTCAGTCCAGCTCAGCTTATTCTCCACACCACATACACGTAACTCTGTCATTTCAACCTGTCCCTTCAGGCTGGATCACCCAGGAACCAAGGCCAAGCGACAGCTTTGGCAGCATTGCCTGAAAGTGCCTTTTTCTGTGACACTTTATTCATGTCATTTGGCTTTTGCCAGCCTTTTTGACATTATCCATTCATCCTCGTAAGCTGTAAACTTTCCTATAACAAAGTTACAAGAAAGGTTAAGCCACATATTAAAGTTTCAGCACAAAATTGCAGTTTGATCCCAATAAACACTAGCTTTTATGAGGCTGTAAATGTCTCCTCCATTTATAAATATTGTAACATAACTAGAGGTTTCAGGGTTATCAGGCAACTAAACCTTATAACAAAGCCAAATGCTTTCTAAAGTACTGCTCGTAGAATCCTTTGCAGGCATCAATGTTTAATTAGTTCTCTCAAACAAATCTCCTTGGGAATCTGGATGCAACATAAAATCTGGCTCTCAAATGTGGGAGAATTTAACTGCATTTGTAAGTCATTTCTTTAGGATACACTGGACAGGACTTTGGTCATAACTCAGTGATATTCAAAATTGAGTACGTAGCCTCTCAGGGCTAGATTCACAACAGGACGTAGGTACCCAAGTGACACGTTAGGTGCCTCGCTCCCAGAATTGGGTCCCACTGGGATTCACAAAGCCTGTGCGCAGCTGCCCCCAAACTCTGTAGCCACACAAACTTTTTCAGCACCTACATTTTTGCTGTAAAATCTCCCTAGTTACTTATGATTCTGCTTCTGAGCATGTGCAGTACAGCCCCATGCCAGGTGTCCCGTTGCCTGAGCTCCACAGCTAAGCACAAGCCAGGGGAAGGTAGGTGCCTAACTCACCTGCGGGGGCTGATCCAGTGAGCATGCTCAGAGCTCACCTACCAGGATGAGCCCCTATAGAGAGGCTTCACTAAAAACCAAGGGGGAGGACAAGAAGGGCCTTCCTTATAGCATGTAGCCAAGTGATTAGCAATTACCTAGGATGCGGGAGTGCCATCTCCACATGAGAGGGGAAGAAGGAATTTGAACTGGGTTCTACCACATCATAAGCGCATGCCCTAACCATGGGGCCATGGGATACTCTGATGGGGATGGAGGTAGTTACCGTTGGTCTATCCTGTTGAAGCTATTCCACTGTGGAGAACTAATTAAAAAAAAAAAGTAATTGGAGAAGGGTGACTGGAGCTTGGCTTTCATACTGCCTAGGGAGCGCTCTAATCAACAGGTCATAGAGCCATTTGCACGATTCTTTCATTCTTCTTCTTTTATTATTTAATCCACGGTGGGACAGCTTTGACAGAAGAGACCGAGGGAGCTCCAGGCTAGAATGTCCCATTGCTCAGTGGTAAGGCACTCATTCCTTGGTGGCAGACTAAAACTCAAATCCCTCCTTCCCCTCGGGTGGAGGTGGGGCTCCCACATCCCAGATGAGCACCCCAACTAATGGGGAGGAAAAAGTGATACGGGAGAGTCCCCTCGCTAAAACAGCAGTAACACCTAGTGCTGGGAGAAGATTTGCAACTGAGAATCCCAGGCAGAGGAAGGAGTCTATCTCTGAGAGAAGGATGGGGCTTAGCACACTCCCCTCAGCTTGGCAGCTCCCGTTGTCTAGATTAGGCAAGGAGCCTATAGCTTGCTGACTTCTGTGAATCCCATTCTACAAAGTGTCTGTCTCCTCCCTTTCATTGTATAAGGCGCCAAGGCTCTAAACTCAGGTTTTGTGAATCCTGGTGATTTTTCCAGGCACCTGTGAGTCAGGTGTGGTGATAGTCAGCATCACCCTGCTTAAGTTTCTTTGTGAATGTAGCCCTCAATGTTAATCCAACAACAAAATTCATAACACACACGTGTGTGTGTGTAAGTCTATGCACCCCTTTGTAGCTGGTAATTCCAGCCTCTGGTTACATGAGCCAAGATTTTCAAAACTGTGTGTTTAACTGTAGGCGCCTAAGTTCACGTTTCAGCATCTAAATAAGTGCCCTCATTTGTCATAGCTTTTCAGGCCATTGTGATCATCTAATGTGACCTCTTCTCTAGCACAGGTTATAGAACCTCACCCAACCATTTCTGTTTCAAGCTGTGATGCAGAAGCGTAAAGCTCCAGCGACTGAGAACCCAGGCCTATAGTGCTACCAGGCAGTTGGCACCTCCAGGCTGCCACCCAGCAGCTGTAACTAAGCTATGCTCCATTTCCCATGACCCACTGGGGACACAGACCATGGAAAGTTCCGCCTCAAGGGTGTAACAGGCAGCAATCCCATGGCTCCTATTGGCTCCCTGGGCATTCCATGGAGTGTGCAGGTAGTAGTGTGGATCTTCTACAGGTGTCATGACTGTTCCTGCTCTTGAATTCCTGACTTGACCTTGGCTTGATTGAGACTTTGCCTCCTGACTTGGATACTGAAACCTGACTTGAACTTTGACCTTCGGTAGTGAGCCTGGCCTGGAACTGACAATATGAATTCCTCGGCTGCTCTCAGCCCCAGGTTTGCCCTTGCGTTGGCCCTGACTGCCCTTGCTGGGGATCCTGATGAGAAGCTCCTAATCTTACTGAGCGTCCAACGGCTGCTGTTGAAACTCGGACCATATATGGAGGTGCCTAAAGGACAGAATTTTAAAAAAGTATCAGCACCTGGCAGCTACATTTGGGACCCTAAATGAAATGGCCAGGTTTCCATCAGTGTTCACCACACAGCAGCACCCACTGTTTTCAGTGCTAGCCGCTGGGCTTACATATGGAGTAAGGAGTAGAGTGACCAGATGTCCCAATTTTATAGAGAGAGTCTCTATCTGGGGCTCTGTCTTATATAGGTGCCTATTGCCCCCTACCCCCATCCTGATTTTTCAGACTTGCTGTCTAGTCACCCTAATAAGGAGCCTGATTTTAATATCCTAGTTTTTGAAAATGTTGGCCATGGTGCATTAGTTGTCTGAAATGTTGTCTTAATTCCAAAGGCTAAGCTGGCATGGTACCATTCCTAATTTCTCTGTGTCCTGGTCCCTTCATCTCCTTGTCCTTAATGAATCCTGTGTTTTCTCCCTCTCTGACTGATGTGTCAGATCCTTTCATAGGAAAAGTGTCTTCTTCTCTGTTTGACTGTGGTGACCTGAAGCTTTCCTTTTACTACTGTTCCTCCTGCCCCCTCCATCTCCTCCTTTGAAGTCTGAACCATCATTCTTCTACCTCCCACTGAGTTGCTATCTATCATCTTCCCAACCTCCTTCACCCTCATCAGTCTGGATGCTAAGTTCTCACTCTTCAGTTCTTCAAAGTGCACACACATCATTTTGGTACTTCTGCATCCACACTGAAGATCCTTCCAACCTGTTCGTTTCTTACATCCATACCTTAGCTTCCTCAATCGTCTCTGATTTACCTGAATCATTTCCATGGAAAAATACTTTCCTTACAGAATCCTTGAATATCTTCCTTGCCTCTTCAAATAGCACTCATTGAGTTTGCCTTTCTAGTTGTCTGTTTCCCCCTCCTCCAAGTCGTATTCTATCTATAGCTCCCAAAAAAGTTCCATCCACTTCAGATTGGTCCTGCTTTACTTACTCCTGGATCATCGCTATATAATTTAAGTTGCATAACAGGCATTCAAGTGAAATGGCCATAGCCCTAAAAAGCAGCAATGCACTTGTTGCCTGGATGCTCATTATGCAATATGGAAATCTTGCCTCAATTTTCAGTTTCTACTTAATGCATTACTCAGAACAAATGGTGCCTGAAATCCACAGGACCTGAATATTTATTTCAGAGTAGCAGCCGTGTTAGTCTGTATCCGCAAAAAGAACAGGAGTACCTGTGGCATCTTAGAGACTAATACATTTATTTGAGCATAAGCTTTCGTGGGCTACAGCCCATTTCTTCGGATGCATAGAATGAAACTTATATTGAGGAGATATATATACACATACAGAGAGCATGAAAAGGTGGGAGTTGTCTTACCAACTCTGAGAGGCCAATTAAGTAAGAGAGAAAACTTTTGAAGTGATCATCAAGATAGCCCACTACAGACAGTTTGATATGAAGTGTGAGAATACTTACCTGGGGAGATAGATTCAATGTTTGTAATGGCTCAGCCATTCCCAGTCTCTATTCAAGCCTAAGTTCATTGTATCTAGTTTGCATATCAATTCAAGCTCAGCAGTTTCTCGTTGGAGTCTGTTTTTGAAGCTTTTCTGTTGCAAAATTGCCACCCTCAGGTCTGTCATTGAGTGACCAGACAGGTTAACATGTTCTCCTACTGGTTTTTGAATGTTATGATTCCTGATGTCAGATTTGTGTCCATTTATTCTTTTGCGTAGAGACTGTCCGGTTTGGCCAATGTACAAGGCAGAGGGGCATTGCTGGCACATGATGGCATATATCATATTGGTGGATGTGCAGGTGAACAAACCCCTGATGGCATGGCTATTCATTGTTGATCTTTGCCCTGCCCCAGCTTTTTAAAATATACTACCCAAATTCTTGCTCAGTAATTAAATATGAATAATTGGCAAGCTGTTCATTAACACATGGCTTTGTAATCAAACTAGCAGCAACTCAAGGTTCTAACTTTTCTGGTAGCTTTCCTTTGACATTTCCTGGTCCTAAATGTCCTTAAATGCTATCTTTAATTCTTTTCCTGGGGGGGAGGGGGTGTTGCTATTCATGGGACGGGGTGTTAGGAGCATATTTCTTTTTGGGGGTAGGCATAGAAGGAATAAAAAAGCCTGAATACATCACTGCATGAGCATAAATAAAAGATTCCAAACAACCAATTTATACCAAAGCTCCAGTGGAAAATTTGATCAAGATTCTAGAGATGTGGTCAATGAGGAAAGTTCTATTCAGAATGCAGATCCAGAATCCAAATCCCAGGTGAAAAATAGCTCCAGGGTGATATGGTACAAGGAGAAAGCTGGTTACCATGAGTGGGTGTGGTCTCAGCACACCAGCTGTCTGGTTTTTGTAGGCATCACGGCAAAGGGGAGTCTTGAGGAGGGATCTGAAGGTAGATAATGAGGTAACTTTGCTGATGTTTTTTGAGAGATCGTCCTAAGTGTGAGGGGCAGCCAGGGAGAGAGTCTGAAGGCCCTTCTTTGAGAATTCATCAAGTGGGCACTGGAGGCTGGAATTGTGGGCTGATCAGAGGTGAATGTCAACAGCTAAATAGCAAACGAGACAGAAGAGGTAGGGAGGGTGGGACTGACCATGGAGGGCCTTGAAAATGAAAAAAAGCAGTTTATGTTTGGGATAGAGAAGGGCAAGTCCGTTTGCTGCTGATTGGTCAATGATATCCATTGTATATGTGGTGTATATTATAGGTGATGCTGGTAGCACTGTTTATTATCAAGGTTGCTGCCATTTCCCATAATAAGACCCTGTATTCAAGTGCCACACTTTAAGCATTTGGGGTGCTGGATGTGTCAGGCTGAATTGTTTTGGCAAATTTTGGCCAAAGTGGTTCATCCATATCTGAGAATGAAGCTACTGGAAAAATACATTGTGTTCCTCATGTTAAAAAAAATCTGACAGTGTTTTCTTTGAATAACTCTAGCACCTCCAGATTTTGGAGCAGGGACTTGAAATTTCGCAGGTGGTGGCCTTTGTCTCAGGGATGTGCCTTTCACCATCCCTGTGAAAATATGCCCAAATTTGGCCGAGTTATAAGTCTTTGGGAAATAATAGCTGTTCGCACATGTCCAATTGAGTTCTTAGATTTTAATCCTCATTTTACAGATAAAGAACAGAGGCATGGAGATTTCCCCACGATGACACAGGAAGTTTGTGGTAGAGCAAGGACTTGAACACAGGTCTCAGAGATCCTGCCCTGGGGCCCAAACTACTGTATCATCCTTTCTGAACTCTTAATGCTGATTTTTAACAAATCTTGGAGCACTGGAAATGTACCAGAGACTGGAAAAAAGCTAAAATGTTGTGCCAATATTTAAAAAGAGTAAATGAGAGAACAGGAACTGGAGGGTGATTAGTAGGACATCAATCCTGGGCAAAATCATGGAAAGGCTGACATAGGATGAAATCAGTAAAAAGAATTAAAAGATTGTCATCTAATTAATGTCAACCAACATAGTTTTATAGAAATGAGTAAATCTTCCAAATGACTAGCACATCTTGTCATTTTTTATGATCTCACAGGTTTGGTTGAGAAAGGTAACTGTGCTGACACACTATATTTAGACTTCTGTAGGGTATTTGATTTAGTCCTATAGGACAATTGGATTTAAAAAAAAAAAAGCACTATACAATTTCAATGCACCACATATTAAATGGATTAAAAACTGGTTAATCTGAAAAAGTAATTGCAAGTAATGTATCATCATCAAATGAAGATGTTTCTACTGCAGTCCCACAGGGATGTGTTCTTGGCCTAATACTATTCAGTAAATCTCTGTCAAAGATTGAAAGAAAATATGAAATTGTTGCTGGTAAAATTTGCAGATGACACAAATTGGTGGAATGGTGAATAAGGATGGGGACAGGTCAACTATACAGACTGTCCCCCACCAATTTGTGTCATCTGCAAATTTTACTTAGTAATGTGGGCTCATTTAAACAACAAGCATTTTAATACAGCCAAATACAATGTCATAGGTCTAGGAGCAAAAAAAAATGTGGGTCACATAAGATGAGAGACTTAATCTGGGAATGCAGATTCTGAAAATGACTGAGGTCACAGCAGATAACCAATTGAACATGCACGCTCAGTATGATGTTGTAACTAAGTGGGTGAACGTGATCTTTGGCTGTATAAGTGGGGGAATATGAAGTATGAATAGGGATATGGTATTACTTCTGTATATGGCATTAGTGAGATGATTACTGGAATACTTTGTCCAATTCTGTCATCTGCACTTCAAAAAAGATATTGGAAAATTGAAAGGGGTCAGAAAATGACAAGTATGATTCAAGGTCTCGAAAACATGCTTTATAATGAGAGATTTAAGAAGCTCAATCTATTTAACTTATCTAAGAGAAGGTTAAGTGGCATCTTTATCTTGGTCTACAACTATCAACACGGGGAAGAGATTTTTGATAGTAGGTGGCTCTTTAATCTTGCAGAAAAAAGGCATAATGAGATCCAGTGGGTGTAAGACAAGAAAAAACTGAACATTTTTAATAGTGAGAGTAATTAACCATTGGAACAGCTTACCTAACGATGTGATGAACGCTCCATCACTTGAAGTTTTTAAATCAAGACTGAGCATCCTTATAAAGGACACACCATAGCTCAAGCACAAGTTATGGGCTTGATGCAGAAATTCAATTGGTTATTGTTCTTTGGCCTGTGTTGTGCAAGAGGTCAGTCTAGATGATCTTAATGGCCCCTTCTGTCCTTACATTTCCAGCAGGATTAATACATTTTAAGTCAGGAGCTATGAACCAGTATAATGCAGCTTTAAGTCAGTTCAATTATCTGAGCAGTTAACAATTGGATTACCCTGCATGAAAGTCTCACAGCTGAACTGCCATAAAACCAAGTTCACGGTCTATCCTGTATTAACCAAGCAGGAGAGCCAGTGCCTCAAACTAACACTACATCCAACCACTGTCAATTATTTCCCATTAGTGAAAGGAACCCATGAAACTTTCCAAGGGTTTTCAAACAAATTCTTTATTAGGACTGGATTCAAAATGTGTCAGACATGAGAAATGTGAGATGATAGGGAAAGCTACAAGCATGCATCACCGTTCACGGGTATGTGTGTGGGGGGAAAGTGTTCTTATCTACACAAAAATAATAGCTGTGCTGTCGTATCACATTGTTCCCGATAAAAGAAGAGGTCATTGTTGTACATATATTCTGACAGAATGAGGCCACTGACGTTATCCCTGATTAGTTGAATAATGGTCCTGACAGTTTCTTCGTTGCTTTACCTTAGAAATGACTGCCTAGTTTTCTATTCTCTCTGACTTTTTTTTTCCCCTCCGCAGCTCCCCCTCTCTCCCCACGTAGGGAACTATACTTGTAGAGCAGCAGCAGAAGCCACAGTCCATGATTTTGTTTTTCTCCTTGCAAAGGAGGAAAGAAAGAAAAAAAGAAGTGCCCTTGCCTATACTAGAAAAGTTGCAGCAATTTAACTCAACTAATTAAAACTAGATCTAGTTAAACTGTTACAAAACCCTAATGTAGATGTGCTTAAACTGGTTCAATCTTTGCTTTCTCATGCAAGAACAACTCCTCAAGGAATGGAGCTTGTCTACATGGGAAACTTGTATCCTGTTTAACTTAAATTAGGTTTAAAACCTAACTATAGTTAAATTGTTGTAAGCCCTCGTGTGGATAGTCTTATTTCAGATGAATTACCTGGAAACAGGTTTAAATTAAACATACACAGAAATAAGACTTTAAATTCACACTTAACTCATATTCATAGATTCTTTATAAGGCCATAAGGAACAATTAGATCGTCTATTTTGACCTCTTGCATAGTATAGCCCAGAGAATTTCAACACGTAACCCCTATATTGAGCCCAATAACTTGTATTTGGCTAAAGCATACCTTTAGATTTAATGTTCTCTTTCCTCTGCTCCACCTACCTAGAGATTCAAACTCATGACCTGAACTCCTATACCCTTAGGCCACCATATTAACCAATTTTAACTGTCTTATACAGGAGAACACTCTTTGTATTAAGGATTTGCACTGGTCTAACTAGATCAATTTAAAATCAGTTTAGATAAACCACTGCAACTCTTCTAACATGGGCATGGCTGGTAATACACCAGGAATTCCATTGTCTTTGTTTAATAATTCTGCCAGTTTAAAAATGTCACTAAATGTTTAGAAAATAGTAGATGACAATTAGAGAAGGTTTTCATCATCATCATCATCATCATGGCAAATACCAAAGGGACATACCTCCTTGGATATCAAGTGTCAGCTGGATTGACCTTTAGTTAGGTCCCTAATGTGGTCCTGATGGATATTCAGTTTATGTCCATCACCAGCAATTTTATTGTGCCACCAAAGCTTTTGGTGGCCATGAAATTACCAGCCCTGCAGTGACATTCCTTTGTAAACACACTTCAGAAATCCTTGCTCGTCTAACATAATAATAGATCCATAGCCAGAAAGCCACCAAAACTGAACCAGTGCTGATAGAGGCAGTTGCTGGGTTCAGCTTTGAATATCCTCATCTGATCTTGTTCTGCCACATAATATGGAGTAGCTGACAAAGTCAATAAGAATCAAAAACGTCAATCCACCGCTCTCCAGCCTTCCTTAGTGCCCACATTTCACTGCTGTACAGTAGAGTTGGCATAACCATGGTTCTACAGATCTGCAGCTTAGTAGCAAATTTGATGTAACAAGATCCCCACCACCACCCCCGAGGCTGGTGAAAGGCAGCAGAGAAAGTTTTAGTGTTACATTTTCCTCTCTGATCTTTACATACAGGTTTCTTCATAAAACTTGAAAGATGAGAAATGAGAACAGAAATTACACTTTTTGGTGTCTTCTTTGAATGGGGACTGAATTTAAACTGGTATTTTTTTCTAACGTCCTTTAACCAGCAAATGGAAAACATATTCTGCTCCAAAAATCTCTAAGGGAATGCCTGGGCAATGCAATTAATCTAACTAATCACTGGACTGGAGGAGATGGAATTTTGTAAAGTCATTTTTTTCTTTTGAGTCTCACTGGGATCTGAGCTTAAGTGGTCTGAAACTGATCAGAAAAAGGGTAGTGGTGGCTGAGAATCAGCTACCCTAACAGTTAGAGTGGAACAGCATTATTATAAATGGGCAGTAATATGAAATACTGACCCTTGTATTGTGAGATGACGGTAGTCAGCTGGTTGGATCCAAATAGTCCCAACTGTGTGCAGATCTGTGGTCCGTACAAGTTTCTAATTCACTAGGCATGGTGAAAAGTACGTCATACCTAAGAGTAGGTAATGGTGAACTGCAGATGGAGTCTTTCTAGGAGATATTTTGACCGTGTTTTATTTTATTCACAGCCTGGAGGAAGGTGAAGTTTTGTGTAAATCATGGCTATAGTTTTCACTGGACAGTTCAGGGGTGAGATTCTGTAATGCACCTCTAAGAGACACAGCACAGAGCTCACAAGCCAGTGGACTGGAGGCAAAGGAGGCTTTGCACCCTCCTGATTCTGGGCTGCTCTGGGGGTTGGAGAGGCCCTGGGGGACCTGAGTTACGGCAGCTTCCCCAGGCTATCCCAAGGGCTATAACAGTGACTGGAATCTCTGCAGTGATGTTTGCTGTGTCCCTCCTGCCCCAACCCCATGCTAGGCATGCCCCGATGCCAGAGGTTGCCAGGGGGTCCTCAGAAGGCAGCTTCACAGCTGTCTTCAAAGTGCCTGTAACCAAGATAATCCTCCCGCCCCTCCCCATCCCCCAAAATGAATCTTTTAGGACCCCTTTATACTGTTCCGGCCATCTTACTCCAGATGCCTGGGCAGTGTGTAGCTTTTTCAAAATACTTCATTTGTCTGTGCTAAAACAAGCCTACTGGTTTGAAGAGTTATTGTAAACCCTAAAATGCCAAGAACCAGGGTTCTTTGTGCCTCCCCCAGGCAAAGGAAGCTCAGGACACATGGTACAAAATGCTTTGGGGCGTCACTCAGCTACTCTGCTATTGTCTTTGTGCATCGCCCTCAAACACCACTGGATTTGCATACATTGGTAAATACCTAACGGATATGCATAAATACCCAACCAGTGTATAAAACAGTCCTCCCAAAATCTAGGGGCTCTGTAACATTGTTAAACCATATGGCCATAACATCTAACTGACCTTTTTGTGTGTGTTAACACCACTACTGGAGGTTTGCAACCACGGTAGCCTATTCGGTATGATCCTCTGCTACTCTTTTTGTGGATGAATTGTCCTTTTGATTCACCCAAGATATCACATCTTTCATCCAAGATCTTCTTTTACTGCCTAATGTTCTTCTGCCATCAACTTTCTCTTTCAGTGTCCATTAACCTGCATCACCCACTGAACCCCTTAAAAGGTGCCCTGCAAATCAAATCTATCTTTTCATAAGATTTGTGACTAGCATTTGTTGAGTTCCAATCATCTCCCATACTTTTTGTTGGTTGTGATCTATGTATGATATTTCCAGAATTCTTCTACAACACCATAAGTCAGAGGATTGTAGTTTCTTTCTTTTATTGGAAATATGGACATTCAAACAGCTGTAATTTAACACAGATCAAATATAAGTTTTTATGAGATGGAATTTTGTCTTTAGATGTTTATTCTTCCAGAATGTCTCTTTTCTTCTTAAAGGTGCCACAGGACCCTCTGTTGCTTTTTACAGATTCAGACTAACACGGCTACCCCTCTGATTCTTTTCTTCTTGCGATTCTAGCACTGACTTCAGAATCCAGTCTTCCACTTTTGTAATGATGCAATAATTTCTCTCTTGCTGTTCAGCTGTGTCATTCATTGGAAATCTTGCATAGTTTTCCCAGGATCCTTGCATACCACCACAGTTTGTCTGGTCCACACTGAACTCTAGATCGTATTCTCTGCCCTATTCATATCTAATCTCTACAAACTTAATTAGACATTCTTCTGAATCAACCAACAGCACTGTGTCATCTGCATAGTGAATGTTATTCACCCATTTCCCACTAATTTTAATACTTTCTTGTTTCTTTTATTAATTTCTTCAAACACTAACTATATATGTTGAATAAAGTCAGTGATTTTATGTATCCTTGTCTCATTCCTCTCTTGATCTCTATTAGGTTTACATTTCATCTCCCATTATAATTGCCTTCTGATTCCCATATAATTATTTTATTACTCAGAATTTATATCCCTCAGTCCCTACAGATATTAATATGTTGGGCAATTTGTAATGGAAAATTCTGTCAAATGTCTTTTGGAAGTCAGTAAAACAGAAGCATACTGTTCCCTACCCCCTCTCTCCAATTTCAACTGAATATGAGCTTCAAGTTCACTTATGGAAAACAGATCTTGTCAAACTAATTTGACAGATAATTTTAAGGTTATAAGTTTGGTTGAGAAAGGTAATAGTGCTGACGTAATATACATAGACTTCTGTAAGGCATTTGAACTGGTACCACAAGACATTTTGATTTTAAAAACTAGAAAGGTATAAAATTAACACGGCACCCATTACATGGATTAAAAACTGGCTAACTGATAGGTCTCAATGTAACTGTAAAAGGGGGATCATCAGTATCATCAAATAGGTGTGTTTCTAGAGGTGTCCTTCAAGGATTGGTTCTTGCCCCGACACTATTTAACTATTATTATTGACCAGGCATAAAACATAAAATCATCCCTGATAAAGTTTGCAGATGACCCAAAAATTGGGGCAATGGTAAATAATGAAGAATACAAGTCACTGATGTCCACTTTTGACGCTGTATTGTTGTTCACTTATTTCCTTATTAGTTGTTCAAGACCGAATACAAGGAAAACTTTGCAAACTCATCTTAGAGGCATGAGATATTAGTCTGAATGTTCTGTAGGCTGTACAACAAATAGTGGTGTTTGTTTTTTGGGGATTTGGATACACAGTGAGGTTGTAAAGTCTTCTGGTAATTCTCCTGTCTCAGACATATGCTTTATTACCTCTGACAGGGCTATCAGTCTTCATCCCTCATGCTTTTTAACAATTCAGCCAGTATTCCATCACAACCTAACTGACCATATGATCACACAAATGCCCATTTACACGCATATGATGCGTGCATAAGTTAGGCCTGTATTAAAAATGTGCGTCGTCATCTATGCCTGTCTTTGAAAATATGGCCCTCTACATTTATAGCTATATTTTAAAAAGTGCTCGGCCCCTACAGTTGGAGCCAAACTTTCCGAAGAGCTCAGCTGCTATTTAGGTACCTACATTTTTGTTCTCAGTGGTAGCTGCTGGGCACTGAGCATTTTTGAATATCTGTCCCCAGTTGTGGGCACTGAGAATCAGTCCATAAAAATAAATTGGTATAATTAATACTGTGCTGTATGGGCCTGATCCTGCAGTCCAGGTACACCCAAAATTCAGGCTTGGGCTAGATCCTCAGCTGGTGTAAACTGGCATAGCTCCATTAACTTGAATAGAAATTTTGAGTGTAGAAGTAAAACCAGTCCAAGCTCTGAAGCGAG
>NW_020664487.1:10125071-10182859 GCF_002925995.2 Terrapene triunguis | reverse complement strand
TACTTTTCAATGGTGCTGCAAGCACTGGTGGACCATCGGGGACGGTTTACAAACATCTACGTCGGATGGCCGGGCAAGGTTCATGACGCTCGCGTGTTCAGGAACTCTGGTCTGTTTAGACGGCTGCAGGAAGGTATTTACTTCCCGGACCACAAGATAACTGTTGGGGATGTGGAGATGCCTACAGTGATCCTCGGGGACCCAGCCTACCCGCTAATGCCCTGGCTCATGAAGCCCTATACTGGCGCCCTGGACACAGAAAAAGAACTGTTCAACTACCGGCTGAGCAAGTGCAGAATGGTAGTGGAGTGTGCTTTTGGCCGTCTCAAGGGGAGATGGAGAAGCTTACTCACTCGCTGTGATCTCAGCGAAACCAATATCCCCATCGTTATTGCAGCTTGCTGTGTGCTCCACAATCTGTGTGAGAGCAAGGGGGAGACCTTTATGGCGGGGTGGGAGGTTGAGGCAAATAGCCTGGCTGCTGATTACGCCCAGCCAGACAGCCGGGCGATTAGAAGAGCCCAGCGGGACGCGCTGTGCATCCGGGAGGCTTTGAAAGCCAGTTTCAAGGCTGAGCAGGGTACCCAGTGACTTTTAAGTTTGTGGACACAGAAGCTGAACTTGCCCCCGTTTCTTTACCCAGTTGCCGTCGACTATCCTCTCCAATTACATACCCCCTTCACCCCCTTCCCAAAAAATAAAATCTGTTCTGTTTTGTTAATGGACACCGTTGTCTTTATTACTGTTTTCGCGGGAATGTTTTAAACCTGGGACGCAGACTGTGGCGGGGGGCGGGTTTAGGGTTGTGATGCAAATGATGCTTCTAAACTCCAGGAATGACAGGCTCCGCGGTGGTGGACTGGTTGTTTCAAGGGAGCCTGCCAGCCCTCCTGGCCGGGACTGCGTGTATGTGTCGGCTATGTGACTGTCTTGCAGGGGGAGGAGGGTTACAGATCCCCTGCTGCGCGGCTCTGTGATCCAGGGTAAGGACCGCTGCATAAGATCTGTAACTGCACTCCCCCGCCACCAAGTCACAGAGCAACACCACCCCCCCACCACACAGAACATGAAAACCACCTCCCAGACTGACCAGGTTAACTAGTCACTGCACTGTATATGTGCCCTGCTTCTGCACCTGCCCCCTGCTAAAGGTGACTGTCCTGTCCAATGACCAAGCCCCTCCCCCCCCCTTCAGACAGACTCTCCTCCAAAAGAAGAGGATGGAAACAGTAATGAACAGAAACGTATTCTTTATTAACAACCGCACATGGAACGGGGGGGTGAAACTTGGACGGGGTCTTGTGTGAGGCGGGTAGGAAAGGACTTTTCAAATTTTGGGGAATGAGAGCCTTCTAGTGGTAGAGCAGTCCGCAGGGGTGGAGTGAAATTTTTCACGGCCCCTTCCACCCCTCCGTGTTTGGACTTTGGGTGAGGGGGGTATGGGACTTAGTGGCGGGGCAGGGCAGTTACAGAGAGACTGCAGCGGGGCTCTCTCCTCCTGCCTCCGGTCCTGCAGAACATCCACAAGGCGGCGGAGCGTGTCCGTTTGCTCCTTCATTAGTCCAAGCAGCGTTTGAGTAGCCTGCCTGTCCTCCTGTCGCCACCTCTCCTCCCGTTCCATGTTTGCCCGGTGCATTTGGGACAAGTTCTCCCTCCACTGTGTCTGCTGGGCTGCCTGTGCTCGGGAGCATCCCATTAGTTCAGCAAACATGTCTTCCCGTGTCCTCTTCTTCCTCCTCCTAATGTGCGCTAGCCTCTGGGCAGATGTGGCTGTGGGAATTGGAAAAAGGGAGTGAATTCCTGAGACAGAGCAATGTATCTGTGAACAGAGAACATAGTCTTTCTCTGTGAACAAGACCATGCAGAGCACCTATCACACGCGCACTGAGGACAAGGTCGAATTTTCGGCCCTCGCCTACAGTGCCTGCGGTCTTGCTGTGGCGAGCTGAGGAGCAGGACAGGACACCGGACTTTGTCTAGATGGCAAACATGGTAAGCCGTAGACTTGTGGCCGCTTAAAACTTTAAGAGTGGCACTGGCCTCCTTTCACATAGAAAGCAATGCGAGTCTCTGCTGGCAGCAATCCTGCAAGCATGAACTCTGGCCCTGTCCCACCCCCTCGCGGCTGTAAACCGCGTGGCTGTAAACCGGCGGTTGCAGTTCTGTAAAGGGACGGGCAAGCAGTCCCAATACTAACTTTCCCCTACCTAATTCACAGCAGGGAGTCATGCCAGACATCACCCTCCTGAAGGTCTCCGAGAGCCAGAAGGAGAAGATGCTCCGGGACAGCCTGCAGAAACCGGGGCCATTTGCTGCACTGCTCTGCAAGGCCATGATCCCGGAGTACCTGCTGGCGTTGTGGCAGGGAAACGTGTCCTACCACGGGGGGCCTAATAAGCTGTCCCTGCCCAGGAACCTGCTCATGCGGCTGGAAAAACACCTGCAGGAGGCGTATGAGGAGTTCTCCCCGGAGGATGTCGCCTCTATCCCCGGTTACATTGACCAGTTTTTGGCTTAGGTGCCCTTGGAGGGACAAATGAGTGCAGCGTTTTGGGCACTATAATCATGAAGCGGACATTGTGAAATTTTTTGAAAATAGTTCGGACTATATATTGAAGCGCCCAAAGACAGACTAATCATGATACATTTTGCACAGATTCCCGTTTTGTTTGACTTTCCTGTTTACATGTTTTGAAGCACTTTACCCACTGTTAATATTTTAAATCTTCCTGTTTTGTTGTAAATAAATGTTTACATGTTTTAAAGCACTTTAGCTATTGTTAATATTTTAAATATGCCAGTTATGTTATAAATAAATGTTTAGATATTTAAAACACTTACTGCTTGATCCTTCCCCTGAATCTGTGTCTGGGATAACGGCTGGGGAGGGTTGGTAGGGGATCTCTGTCAGGGTGATGAAGAGCTCCTGGCTGTCGGGCAAATCAGCGTTGTAAGCGCTGTCTACTGCCTCGTCCTCCTCATCTCCTTCCTCCTCTTCCCCGTCCGCTGAGGAACCGGCCGCGGACAATATCCCATCTTCAGAGTCCACGGTCAGGGGTGGGGTAGTGGTGGCGGCCGCACCTAGGATGGAATGCAGTGCCTCGTAGAAACGGGATGTGTGGGGCTGGGATCCGGAGCGTCCGTTTGCCTCTTTGGTCTTCTGGTAGCCTTGTCTCAGCTCCTTGATTTTCACGCGGCACTGCGTTGCATCCCGGCTGTAGCCTCTCTCTGCCATGGCTTTAGAGATCTTCTCATAGGTTTTTGCATTCCGTCTTTTGGAGCGCAGCTCGGAAAGCACGGACTCATCTCCCCACACAGCGATGAGATCCAAGACTTCCCGATCCGTCCATGCTGGGACCCTCTTTCTATTAGATTGCACGGCCATCTCTGCTGGAGAGCTCTGCATCGTTGCCACTGCTGCTGAGCTCGCCATGGTGTCCAAACAGAAACTGCGCTTCAAACTGCCCAGACAGGAAAAGGAATTCAAATTTTCCCGGGGTGTGGCTGGTCAGAGCATCCGAGCTCGGACTGCTGTCCAGAGCGTCAACAGAGTGGTGCACTGTGGGATAGCTCCCGGAGCTATTAGCGTCGATTTCCATCCATACCTAGCCTAATTCGATATGGCCATTTCGAATTTAGCGCTACTCCTCTCGTTGGGGAGGATTACAGAAATCGATTTAAAGAGAGCTCTATGTCGAACTAAATGGCTTCCTGGTGTGGACGGGTGCAGGGTTAATTCGATATAACGGCGCTAAATTCGACATAAAAGCCTAGTGTAGACCAGGCCTTAGAGACTAACAAATTTATTTGAGCATAAGCTTTTGTGGGCTAAAACCCACTTCATCTGATGCATGCAGTAGAAAATACAGTAGGAAGATATATATACACAGAGGACATGAAAAAATGGGTGTTGCCATACTAACTGTAATGAGAGTAATTAGTTAAGGTGGGCTATTATTAGCAGGAGAAAAAAAAAACTTTTGTAGTGTTAATCAGGATGGCCCATTTCCAACAGTTGACAAGAAGGTGTGAGTAACAGTAGAGGACAAATATTAGCATGGGGAAATAGGTTTGACTTTGTGTAATGACCCATCCACTCCTAGTCTTCATTCAAGCCTAATTTAATGGTGTCCAGTTTGGAAATTAATTCAAATTCTGCAGAGAAGGCCTGCTAGCCCCACCCAAGCTAACATCACCTGCTAGGCTTATAAAGGGATTGCCTCAGGGAGAAAAATAATCTCATTCAACACCACCAGTGCACTGAGATTTGGAAACTCCTTGTTGTCTCCGTACGTTTTTTCTTTCCTTGCTCACCTGGAACATGATGTAATGTTAAGTCAAAAATGGATGTTCTGTGCATTCAAGAGTTTCCAAGGGGTGACAAGAAGTGCTGAGCTCCGTTGTAGATCTGGGCCATTGATTTGAATGGAACTTCTGACGTGTCTAACGTGAAGTATATACTTATGTGCTTTCTTGGATTAGTATTTGCAGTGGTGGGATAGTCGTGTTGGTACCAGGACGCTAGAGACACGAGGCAGGGGAGGTAATATATATTTGTATTGGACCAACTTCTGTTGGTGAAAGAGACAAGCTTTCGAGTTTGCACAGAGCTCTGCTTCAGGGCTGGGAAAGGTACTCAGAATGTCACCGCTAAATACAAGGGTAGAACCAATAAGAAATTAACACATCACAAGAGCCCATTCAAGGTGAAAGGGGCACTTAATAGGTCCTCGGTCTGTGGACAAAGGAGAGTCAGTGGGTTACAGATTGTTGTAATTCAACAATTCACCTTGAAGAAGAGCGCTGTGAAGCTTGGAAGCGCCTCTCTTTCACCAACACAAGTTGGTCAGTAAAAGATATTACCTGAGCCACCTTGTCTTGTGGATTAGGGCAGTGATTTGAGGCTTCTGGTCACTAGTGTAATACAGTTTAATAATAACAATATCAACTAGTCTTAATTTTAATATTTATTTCCTCTCAATCACAGTAATGATAGAATACTACTAATACCATTAATAACATATTATTTATTAGGATCCCAATGTAAGTCTAACCCTTTTGATTTTTGTATTAACTAAATGTAATCATTTGTATCCCTGGGTTACATCGAACGGGTTTGCTTTGTGTTTTTCTGGGGCGAGTCAGCAGTGAGTTTTTGAGCAGATTACTAGTACAAATATTTGCTTGTTCTTTTCTTCTTCGACGGCTTATAATTAGGGCCAGATTTTCAAAACAGCCCACTTCCCATTTATACACCTCAGTGAAACAACATTCCCAATGGGCATCATTTGAAAATCTTGCCCTGGGTGTATTATTGGAGACTTGGTTTGAATGACTCCTTGCATAGTTTTTCTTTTCAAAAGACAAAACCGTTTTAAAAGCAAAACAATTTTAAACTCCAATGTGTAGTGCACATAATACTGCTACCTAGCTCTTCAATAGCATCTTTCAGCTGTAGCTCTCCAAGCACTTTACAAAGGAGGACTGTATCATCAGGAGCGGTGTCTAACATTTGTCTTCTTCATTGGCTGCTGGAATCAGCCGGGCTGTGATTTCTCTGTACAGCGCTCCTTGTTTATGGTGCTTTTGGCCTCTTCTGTAAACAAGAATCAAGTCCATTTCCAGATGATATTTGCAGAATTGATCCTCTGAGCCCAAATCAATATCAAAACCGATGTGCGAGAACACAAATATTGACTTTGGTCTAAGGGCCTGATCCTTGCAGGGATGAGTGCTGCTTAGCATTTTCAACGCGCACTGGTTTCAGGTAGGCGTGGGTGCGCAGCACCGTTCAGGCTGGCGTCTTAAAGCAGCAAGCTCGCTGGCCTGTTAGCAGAGAGGAATAGCTCTTTAGCTACAAAAATAAACGTTTGTTTCCATCATTTATTTCAATGAAATGTTTATTTCCTTGAAGCAGCTCACAAAAGGGTGTTGCACACTGAAGGTAGCTGGGGCCAGAGGTTTGAAGGAACAGAAATGCAGAACCTTCAGTGTTTTGACTGATGGATGAACTGGGAGGGGGGGATTTATCTGCCTCTGGTGGAAGTGTTCCCGTCTCTCGAATCTGATAAACAATCCTTTGAGAGGCAGCGTGGTCTAATGGATTGGGAACCTGAGCTGCAAAGCAAGCTACCTGATGTCTATTGCGGGCTCTGCCACTGAATTGCTGTGTGTCCTTGAGCAAGTCACTTCACTTCGCTATGATGCTGTTCCCCTTTGTCTCGCTAGAGTGTAAGCGCTTTGGGACAGTGACATGCTGTATGTACAGGGGTATAGATGACTTTTTTTTATGAGAGCGTGCAATGGGGTGCCTACGCCATGCAAGACCGGGCTAGGTAAAAAGGGTCAGTTAACTGTGTGACAGGCTGCACCGGGAGGACAGTCAGGGCTGATAAGCTCTAACTGATGAAAACCAGGAAGTAGCAAGCAAGAGGGGCTGCAGGAAGGAACTCTGCAGTCACTTGCTAGAGAGGAGGGGAGTTGGCAAAAGACAAGGAAGAGTCCTTGGGGGAGTAAATCCTGGGACCCTGCTTTGAAATATTGGCTCTGGCAAGAACCTAAGGGTCTGTCTACACTGCAATATAAGCCCAGGGTTAGTGGGACTCGAGTCAGCTGACTCGTGTTAAGGAACCCTGGGTGTGCGTGTCTACACTGCTATTCAACTCTGCATTAAGACTTTTTTTTACCCACAGTGCAGCACTCAGACCCAAGTCAAATCAACCCTATCACTAATGACCTCCTGAAATGTGGCCGCTTTAGCTCACTGTGGGAAAACTTTCCTGCCCACCCTGCACCTTACAGGAAGTTTGAACAGCCTGTCAACACAGCCTGCCGAGCACTCAATTTGGTCTGTGCGCTCCGGGCTACCGGAGCCAGCAACATGGAGGATGGGCCTTTTGAAGAGCTTCTCTGCTTGTGCTTTCACTCCTGTGTCAGGAAACTGGCACAGCATCCTCGAGGCACTCGGGGACATTTTGTCAGTGTTTTCTGTCCCCCCAGGGGTACCAGACAGAGCCTATGATGGAGCAGGAGGAGCGGGCAGCGGAGGAGGAGGAGGTGTACCCTGCCATGGCAGACCCACACTGGCTAATGCAGCTCAGTACAGCCTTTAAGGCCCCCTCCATAGATTGGTGCAGGGACACGAGCACGGGCTGGTGGATCACACCATCATGCAGACCTGGGATGACCAGCAGTGGGTCCAGAACTTTCACATGAAGAAAGCTACGTTTCTGGAGCTTTGTAAGCAGCTTGCCCCAACCATCCAGCACAGAGACACATGCATGAGGTCACCCTTGCCTGTCCAGAAGCGGGTTGCTATAGCTGTCTGGAATCTGGCTACCCCAGACTGTTACTGGTCCATTGCCAACAAGTTTGATGTCGGCAAGTTGACTGTGGGTGAAGTGGTGGTGGAAGTTGCAGAGACAATCAGGCGTCCGGTTTGCCCCAAGGTGGTGGGCATTAAAGAGTTACTACAGAGAATTCTTTCCTGGGTGCTGGCTGGTGAGTCTTGCCCACATGCTCAGGGTTTAGCTGATCGCTATATTTGGGGTCGGGAAGGAATTTTCCTCCAGGGCAGATTGGCAGAGGCCCTGGAGGTTTTTTGCCTTCCTCTGCAGTGTGGGGCACGGGTCACTTGCTGGAGGATTCTCTGCACCTTGAGGTCTTTAAACCACGATTTGAGGACCTCAGTAGCTCAGGGGGTTGATACAGGAGTGGGTGGGTGAGATTCTGTGGCCTGAGATGTGCAGGAGGTCTGACTAAATGATCATAATGGTCCCTTCTGACCTTAAAGTCTATGAGTCTATATTCCAGAGGTAACCGCTGGCTTTGAGACGATGGGACTCCTGCCCATAGTTTCCCTTCCCTCAAGAGCACCTGAGTATAGCAACCAAAAAGGGTACCACTCCATCGTTATGCAGGTCCTCCTGCACCACAAAGGCTGACTTATGAATGTCAACATGGGCTGCACTGGAAAAGTTCACGATGCCAGTTTTTTTCACTGCTCAGGAGTCTAAATTGATGAACACGTTTCCCACCAAATGACAGAGACATAAAAGGGAAAAATTGTCCCCATGGTTACTCTGGGGTTTCCTTGTGTCCCGTTTTGCCTTGGCTTATGAAAACACACTGTGATTCAGGGGCCCCGGCAAAAGAAGGCTTAATTACACTCTCAGCAGGTGCAGAATGGTGGGTGAACGTGCTTTTGGCAGGTTGAAATCCCACTGAAGATGTCTACAGACCCATTTGGATACCAGAGTCATCAAAGCCGTCTGTGGCTTCCTGTGCTCCTTGTAATCTTCGTGAAGCCAGAGGTGAGCCATCTCCCCTGCACGGACCTCAGCCAGAAAGTACAGGTAGTGCTGGTTGCACCCGGACAGCAGATGTCAGGGATGCTGTGTTCTCACATTATGGACTTGCAAAGACCAATGGAAGAGGGGGAATAGTACTGTAGGAATGTGCTTGTGGCAGGGAAGGGGCTAATTAAATGTTGGGGCGGGGTGGTTAGTGCTTTGGAAGGTGTAAGGGTTTGATTGCCTTGCAGTGTAATTATGAATGGCCTACTGATTAACGAATTGGTTTTGGGGGGCGGGGGGAGGATGGGTTTACATATAGAGTTGTCCAACCTACTGCATGCCTAGGGTGACCAGATGAGAGGAAGAAAATATCGGGACACAGGGAGGGAGGGGGGGGTCCACTGGCAGAGCAAAAAAAAAAAAAAGGAGTACTGCGAAATTGCGTCCCGACCATAGATCGGTCGGGACATGGGACGAACGCCTAAATATCGGGACGGTCCCAATTTTATTGGGACGTCCGGTCACCCTACTGCATGCCTGAGGATACGCTGTAGGGGGATCAGGCCGTGGTGTGGGGGAGGCCCCAGGAGACAGGGCTCTGGCCGCCATGATGTTCGTGAGTTGCTGAAAGGGTTCTCTCTGAGCTCTCTTCTCCCTTGGCCGCCATTCCTGTTCCAGGAACTCCTTTGCAACTGCCTGCTTCCTTGCTGGAACCCTGTCCTCCACTGGGGCAGCGAGCATCAGCCGTTCCTCTGGCTGGGCAGCACGCCATTGCTCCACTCTTGCATCCCTCTGCTTCTGGTACTGGACCTGCTGGTCTGCCCTCTCAAGAACATTGACCGTAACTTCATCATGAAAACGCTTCCTTTTGGAATGGTCCATCGTTGGGCGAGAGATCGAATGCCTGATGGACAGCAGGCAGTAGAGGATAAGGGGCCTGAAATAAGACAGGAAACAGAGGGTTATTGTCTAAAGTAGCTCAGTGGCGGAGCACAGAGTTAATTCATGTGGAATCTCAAGGACATCAAATGTTACATTTCTCAAATGAAGGGGATGCTTCTGTCCCCATACTCTCTGGACGCAGCCTTGTTAATAGCCGTTAGAGACGATGGGAAGATTAAAATTACAAACATTTCTGTTTGATAAAAATGTCATAACTAAGGGCCTATGGAGGGGAGATTGCAGATAGTGCCCTACTGCAAGGGGCTTTTTCTATCATTTCTGGCCTTTCACATTTTGGCAGACATAACTGTTCTTGTGGTGCCCTAGTGGCAAAGGGAGCTGTTATTCCAAGCTGCTGGTGGGAGACCTGTAGTGTAGGCAGCAGAAGCATTCAAACGTGGAGTGATCAAACAGTACATCTGTGAGTGGAGTGGGCTACTCACCTGTAGGAACGGGGCGGGCCTGGAAAATACACCCTTCCCCGCAATGCGACTGTCTGGACTTCCCACTTCAGAAAGTTTTCCATTAGCAGCATCCAGGATTGGGTCAGAATCCATGAGGGAATTGACGGGATGCTGTGCTGGCACACCCATGGCTTACCCTGGTACTGCTGCGTGCAAACACGCAGAGCTCTGCACCGTTTCTCTTCCCCACACCCAGCACAGTTCTGGGCAAAACCTGGCACCCCGCTTGTCCTCGGGAGAAATGATTGCGGGACCCGCAGGCGGCATAGACTGCCTCTGCTGGAAATAGACAGGGTTGGGATATAGAAGGCTGTTTCCCAAACACACATGCTGAGTCCCCTGTTTCTTGGAGGCTCCATAGACCCTGGAGGAGTGATCACAGAGCAGCACATTTCAAGCCATATTACTGAAAGGAAACCATGAATGACCCTAGCGAACAGCAGTGACTTTACAGGGAACGTACCCTTTACAGCTCTTAATGAATGTTTGACATTCCCAGTGGCCATTGTGAACTTCACATGGTGGGGGGCACCAAGGCACTTTGATACAATCCCCCATTAGCGGACACCCACCAGTAGCCAGGGCTTCTTAGAGCAGAAATCCCTCCCTTTACTGTTAGAGTAAACTGTAAATTGGCACCATAAACTTACTGGGCTCTGGAAGCTTCTGTTTCCAGCAGCGGGTTGTTCCTCAGGGGTCCTGGGGAATCAAACCGCTCCTCTGAGCAGAGACCTAGAATTTGCTGTTGATCCTGATCCACAGCCTGCTCTGGGACTGGTTTCATAAACCGTCACTTTATGCACCTCACTTGGAGCCTGCTGCCGGCTCCCATCAGTCACCAGGCTGGATTCAGGGCCCAGCAGGGCACCATCCCAGCTGCCCAGGACATTCTGAAGCACGGTTGGTGCTGTGCGTGGCACAGTGACCAGCACACAGTCAAACTCCTCATAAAATGGGCATGTTCGTGGCGAGTTGCCCGAGGGTGCGATTCTTGTCCCTGGTCTTCAGCCTCTTAATACATTCCCTGCACAGGTCAATAGAGTCAATTGCAGATTGTTGGGATAGAGAGGACTAAGGAAGTTGTCCATGGAATTGTGGGATACTTCTGGCAGACTCCCAGGACACGAGTCAAGTGGGCTGCATCTACACTGTAAAGCAATAGCGCTCAAACCCGGGGTCCCGGCTTCACTAGTGCTGGGACCCTGTAAGGCCCTGGATTTGTGCAATTGCAGTGAAGACACAAGGGGGTTAGGACTGAGCCCAAGTTTAAACACGGGCTTACATTGCAGTGTAGCCATACCCTAAGAGAGGGTGAAGTAGCCGTAGGGAGCCGAGGTAACCAAGAGGTGGGCCAGAAGACAGAGAAAAGGAGGTAGGGAAGAGCCCAGGGAAGCAGCAACAGAGTCTGAGATTGGGCAACCTGTAGTTGCTGGGCACAGGGCTCTTGGGCTGGAACCCGGAGTAGTGGGTGAGCCCTCACCCCCTGCCAGTCCTGGGGGAATTGGCATAGTCTAGGCAGTGGAATGGAAGACTGCCTGAGACACATCATCCACTGGGACTTTGATACCCTGAAAGGGGAAACTATAGTGACCTGGCTGGATGACCAAGCCACGAAGAGAGAGCACCCTGAGTTACAAAGATGGAGCAATTGAGTCCAGGGAGGGAGAGAGGTGGGGCGAGCAACCAAAAGAAGGGGCATCAGACTGCTTGAGAGTTAATCCCCCCACACGGCCACAAGCAGGTGCCACAGTGGTGAGTAGTAAATCCCGTGACAGGGGGCTAGAATTCAAAATTAGCTGTTAAATGTCATTTTAATGAATAGTTTTGCACGTGACTAAATGTGTCCACGTCTACTAAAGTGAGATATGAGTTTCTGTTCCAAGCTTTTGTTCTCCTTATTAATGCGATCTCTAATTTTGGAGGGGAAGGGCTCTAAATCCCATCTGCAAAGCCTAAATTGTCTTTGCCCATGAAGTACACCGTATCTAGCACAATTGGGTACAATCACTGTTAGAGCCCTTTCGTGCTGCTCTAACATCATCAGTAGTAATCACTTTCATCCTTTATAAAGGTAGTTGTGAAGAGCAAATATGGATCACATCAGTTGGCATCAAAAGGGGGAAGGGATTTTGAAAATGGCTTTTCCAGCAGAGGAGAACCCCAGAAAATCCTATAAGGGTTGAATCCTCTTCACCCTTCCATCTCCAGGTTCATATTTCCAGTTATTCACTTCCACCCCTGAAAGCACAGAATTAAAGGCGCTAGGTTAAAAATATATCAGCCTCCTTCAATGTACCTTCAGAATTACCGTTGGGCAGTATTTAGCCCTTTTACAAAATCACTAGCCACCATTATTTTTCAACATATTTTTAAAATCCAGATTTCTCATCCATGAAGATGGGTTACTGGATCTGCGAGTGTGCTGGGCACAAACACAGATGTGAGAAGCCATGTTCATGTCTCCAGGTCTCATAGAGCATATTGAAATCCCCAGGCAATGGGTATTTGAAAAGCATTTTTAGGAGTCCAAACTTTCATCCCTGGCATAGCCTGATCCATGTGGGAACACTGGGGCAGTCTCCTGAGCTCCTCACCAGGAGGAAAAACAAATCTCTGCGAGACGCTTGTGTGACACATAAAGAGGGACTACAGTTCCTGCAAGTCTGAGGATACACAAGGATGGCAAATGAAGAGGGCCACACCTTTGCAAGACATCATGGCAGCCAACTTCCACCTAGTCAATGAACAATGAATGGGGCTCCTCCAAATCCCAGTACTCTGCTTTGCCTGGGTGCACGCTGCCTGACACAGCAAATGACAAACTTCACAGAGGTGTCCTGAACTGATGAATCATCTAGTGGACCTTCCCTGGTCAGTGCTGCATGCTTTTGGGTCTCAAAGAAGGGGATCTTCCTCCCAAACTGGAGAGAGCTTTGGGACAGCAGCCCGGAGAATAAAAAGGGCCCAAATCAAAATTCTGATTGTGCAACTTGGGCTTCCCTGGAGAAGCAGTGCACAGGGCCAGATAAGCATGGGCATGTGGGAATGCCTCCATTTCTGATCCTTCTCCAAACCTCCTAGGCCCATTCCTGATGCCTGTAACACTTATTTTCACAATGGAAAAGCTCCCATTGATTTCAATGAGTTTTGGATCAAGCTTGTAGTGCAGTTCAGAACTGACAACACTAGGGCCCGTATCCTCAAAAGTATCTAGGTGCCTAATTACCACTGAAATCAATGGAGCACTTAAGTATCTTACAGGATCTGGGTCTAAGTCTTTTACAGTGATTGATACAGATTGGACAGGATTCAAGAGTATGATCGTTTCAGTGGCAGATAGGACTAGCAATTTGTATATTGTGTTGCTAACCAGATCAGGTAGAACTGATCGACATTTTTTTGACAGAACAGTTTTCCGTCGGACAATGCTGCTTTATCGAAACAGGAATGCAGCTATTTCAATGAAATATTCGAAACACATTTTTTCAATCAATTTGAATTGAAAATGGCGTGTTTTGTTTTGACTTTATTGCTTTGTTTCCTCTTTATCGTTTCATTTCCATGATTCTAACATTTTTAAAAAACTTGTTATTAATTTTATGTGATAATGTTTCAACCTTATTGAACCATTTTGTTTCAATAAGGTCATTTAAATGGTTCCAAATGAAAAAATCTTTCAGAATTTCCACTTTGCCAAATATTTCAAATTTCCAACTTTGCCTCCCAATTCAGGACGGAAACAAATTTTGAAATGTCAGCATTTCCCACAGGATGGAAATCCCATTTTCCCACCAGCTGTACATGAAGCGAGGAAAGGCTAACCAGCAGGTGTTCCCCAGAATAGAACTATGTCGACAGCAGGGCCGACGAGATGGTGGGGAAGCCAGTACAAATTACCTGGGCCCAGCGGTCCGGAAGGGGGCCCGGGGCCCGGCTTTCCTGGCTTCCCCCCACTCTTGTCAGCCCTGTTTAGCCGGTCTGCCCTTGCTGGGGGGCCCAAAAAAAATTTTCACCGGGGCCCGAACCCGCTCTCGGCGGCCCTGGTCGACAGTCACGTTTTCAAGTCCTGGTCAAACAAGGCCATCAACTCCTTGTTTATTTCCCCATACAGGAAAGTTAATCACAGTTACAGCCCCAAAATGTATGCATTTATCAAAAGGAGCAATTTATACAGCAATTATTCTACTATATCATTAAATGTGCTGGATTATGTGGCTGTTGTTGTCTTCTACATTTCTGATAAATATGTTGTTGACAGCCAGCTGTTCTTTTCAATGGACCACAACCAAGCCTCCTAGAGAAGCACATTAGTCTGCATGCATCCATCCACTTTATTTATGGCAGTCAGTGCAATTACAATAGCCATCTGCAACTGCAGCCACTCCGTTTTTTAAGAAATGAGATGCACCACTAACAGGAGGGTGAAGGAGGCTGCTGTTTCAGGTACATTAACTCCTTCATAACCTTAGTATGTTTAAAGTCACAGCGAACGGGCTTTTCTGTCTCGTAGGTAACTTCATATTATTTCTGTGCTGATGTCATATCGTCAGTCATCATTTCAAAGCAATGCTGGCTGTTCATAGTGGACTGTGCCCAGACACAGCTCTGAGCAAGGGGCAGGATGTAAACCCCTGAGGAGCAACTCCAGGAGCTGGTGTGTCTCAGCCACCACCTGAACCTGGATCGCTCCCCTGCTTGCTGTGTGCTCCTGGGAGGCAGTAATTTGCTACTTGCGTCTACCCCAGAGCAAACTACGATCCCATCTGCACTAGCTCAGTTATTGTGGCCAATGAGTAGGGAGTGACGGAGTCAAGGCATCACCGTTTCTTACCATTCCTCACCCACTCTGCTCCAGGGATGGAGTAAGCTAGCTAATAGCCCTGTTTACGTCTACATGTCCAGACCCAATGGCTGGGTAGCCCATACAGAGGACAGATGTTTAGTCTTTTAGTCGCACTGCTCCAGGTCAATTCTAATATTCCATCACTTCTCACCATATTTCTTTTAACCAAAAGCCCCTAGACATAGCTTATTGTTCTGAGGAGCTTTCCCTGGTGTTTTGCTTTCTCCTAAAAATCATGTGGAACCCTCCTGTTTTTCTCCGCTGTCCCCACATTCTAGTCTACCGTGATTAACCTCCAGCATCAAGCTCAATCTAAATGCTGACTACAAAGCCATCCATGTCACAATCCCACCCTTTGCGGAACTGCCATGGGATTTCCGCTTCGGTGGACTGACAGGGCCTCTTCTAGCTTGAAACAGTGGGGGGTGTAATGGCATACTAAACTGTACTATACTGTTCAGCCTCCAAGCGTGTGTGTAAAATAAGCTAACCTTCGCCGGACCTGGCAGAGCGTTATAGGATCTTATGATGAACTCAGCTGGTTTGTATCAGCAATCTCTGCGACCATGTCTGGTGCAGAAGTACACGACAGGTGAGGTTCTCAAAACCGCTGAGCATCAGCCTAGCTGTGCTGCTGCCAAGGGGAATGCTATCAGTTGCTGCAGAATTTACAGTAACTAACAGTGAGCTAAGACTGGCTTTGTGTGGGAGGGACGTAGCTCTGAGTCTATCATGAGTGATGTATGTTGCATTTTGAGAATGGGAAATACACAGGGGCCCATTGCTAATCCGCCTGGAAATCTCTGCAAAACAACAGGATGCTTCATTGTTGCAGTGAGGTAGCACAGAGAGTGTCCACCTGGGATTAAGAGTATGTCTACAAGGCAAGCGGGAGGTGTGATCACAGCACATGTGGACATATCTGAGCTAGCTTTATCCTAGCGAGAGCAGGTATTAATAGCGGGAAATGGATATGCAGATATTTGTTTAAAAACACACAGCAGATCATGGAGAAGAATCCAGGTCTCCTGAGACATAGCTCTAGCCACTGGACCACACAACTGCTCTTATATCACCAACATATTTCATTAGCTTTGAGGGAATTACAGGGTGAGGGAGAAGGAACACATCTCATGTTTCTTGAGCTCCCTACGGCAGACTTGACTTGAAAGCAAAGTAGCTGAGGGGTGAGCTGGCCTGGAACAATCACTCCGTTATCAAAAAGAAACACTTATTTCCACTAGCGTATGTAATTTATTGTGAGCGCCATAATATTTCCCTCAGTTACGCTGCAGAGAAGAGCTTTTTCAATGATGTGGGAAAGGTGAGGGAGCTGACAAAATTAGCCAGATTAATTATTAAATAAAACAAGACACTTAAAAGTCTCAAAGAGCAGATGGCATTGTCAGCTTGAGGCTGTTGGAGATTTTTGATGCAAAATCCCCTTCGGGTATGAAGGAAACAGAAATGAAGGACTGTCAGAAATATCAGACCGAGCGCAATCCTTGGTACTACTAGCCTTGCGTGGCTACATCTTACCTTCTGAGACAGACCCAGACCAGTGGGGTACAGGAGTCTGGTAGAGGGCAAATATACTGGTCGCTGGATGAGTAGTTTTCTGTTCCCTGAGTGACCAGAGAAGGGGCTGCACTAGAGTAATCAGGAACCTGCTAGAACCAGTTAAGGCAGGCAGGCTAATTAGGACACCTGGAGCCAATTAAGAAGAAGCTGCTAGAATCAATTAAGGCAGACTAATCAGGGCACCTGAGTTTTAAAAGGAGCTCACTTCAGTGTGTGGTGTGAGGAGCTAGGAGCAAGAGGTGCAAGGAATTGAGAGTGAGAGGGTGTGCTGCTGGAGGACTGAGGAGCACAAGCGTTATCAGACACCAGGAGGAAGGTCCTGTGGTGAGAATAA
Source organism: Terrapene triunguis (assembly GCF_002925995.2). Classification (NCBI taxonomy): domain Eukaryota; kingdom Metazoa; phylum Chordata; order Testudines; family Emydidae; genus Terrapene; species Terrapene triunguis. The sequence continues at coordinate 10,166,401 of NW_020664487.1, read as the reverse complement.
GGAAGGTGTTTGGAGGAGGCCATGGGGAAGTAGCCCAGGGAGTTGTCGCTGTCATGCAGCTGTTACAGGAGGCACTATAGACAGCTGCAGTCCACAGGGCCCTGGGCTGGAACCCGGAGTAGAGGGCGGGCCCAGGTTCCCCCCAAACCTCCCAATTGACCTGGACTGTGGGTTCTTCCATAGGGGAAGGTCTCTGGGCTGTTCCCCAACCCACATGGTGAATCTCTGAGGCAAGAAAATCTGCCAATAAGCACAGGACCCACCAAGATAGAGGAGGAACTTTGTCACACTTCCTATGGCATGAAATGCAGGCTTGTATTCAAAGAAATGGTGAGACACTGAAAGGTGAAGTGCTCTGATGGCTAATAATGGGAGATGAAATGGATGCTGCCAAATAAAGGCCAATATACATTGCAAAAGCGAATGAAGTGAAAGAATGGTTAATGGATGGCAGGTGTGAGCAACAGGAAAGGGAATTGAATGGTTCATGTGTACACACTACCACAGTCAACGATCTTTTAACGTTTACCAACAATGCTGCTCTGTAGCCATCTGTGTAGCTCTCCTCCCTCCCCTCCCACCAGTTGGTTCACTTTCTTCATTGAATGTTTCCCCTGGCGGTGACACATCTAGTCTTTGGGAGCTTCTAACTTCGTTCTGCTTGCCCCTGCCACCCTCCCGCAGCTGGACTTCTGAATGTAAAGGTCCCCTGACCCATGTGGGACAGGAGTTTGGGCCGCTGCCTTCACAGGAGGCTGCTACTCCCCCAGTTCTCTGTGCCCTGTGAAGCAGAGGGGATGAGCGTGGCACTGGCAGACAGGCTTGGGTGGGAGGCAGGAGCAGGCCAGGGCCTAGGGCGAGATGGGACAGCTGTGTCTGTAGTTTTAGGCCAAGCCCCAGCTTCCCCAATACAAATTGCTGGGGCAGCTCCCACCAAGTGTTGTCCCTAGGAGGGTGGTTTCAGTGGAGCCGTGCTACCAAGCAATGAAGGGGGTGGGTCCAGTGGGTGACAGAACATCAGGAAAGGCACAGGGCCTCTGCGTCAGTGTCCAACCCCCTCTGAAGAGCCTTGGGGGGCATCCACATTTGGTGGGATGGTCCTGAGGCAAACCCCACCAACCTACCACATGGCTAAGCATGTCGTTAGCATCTTAAAGATTTCACTTCATCCCAGGGCTTGTCAAACATGCCCTGTCTCTGGTCACGCTCCCCCCCCCCCCACACACACACACTCCCTTTACACCTTGCATGCTTGTCCTGCAGCGTGCTCCAAGAGTGCGATGTATGTGTAGATAGATAGGTGCATATGTAGATCGCTCATTACCATGAACAGCACCCCCTACTGGCAACTGAGAAGAGATAGGCTTGCCCACTGCAAATGGCTTCCCGTGTCCAGCTCTTAGCACAGAGAGCGTGCAAATGATCTGACCACTACCCCTCGCTGTGCAGAACTACCAGTAAAGTGAAATCCTGCCCCCCCACCCCCCCATTTATGCCAATGAGAGCTTTGCCTTTGACTTCAGCAGGGCTGGATGTCACCCCTCAGGTTTAATGATCCCTACCCCATACACATTTGTACTGGAGCACAACTTTAGGACGCCTACATGTGCTCTCCATAGGGTTGCCAGGTGTCCGGTTTCAACCAGAGCGTCCGGTCAAAAAGGCGAACTGGCAGCGTCCGGTCAACGTCTGGTTACCTGCAGTAACCGATCTCTGCCACTGGGAGATGAGAAGAGCAGCAGCTGCTGCTAGGGTGACCAGATGTCCCGATTTTATAGGGACAGTCCCGATTTTTGGGTCTTTTTCTTATATAGGCTCCTATTACTCCCCACCCCCTGTCCCGATTTTTCACATTTGCTGTCTGGTCACCCTAGCTGCTGCTGGGACTTGGAGGAGCGGCTCTGCTTAGCCGCTGCTGCTCTTCCCGCCAGCCTGATGGAGAGAACTGGCTGGCTCACAACCCGGGCTCCAAAGTAGGTACCGCCACAGTCTGGGGGATTTGTGTAACTGTCTCCCCCCGTCCCGCTGTGCCCTGATTTCCCTGCCCCAGCCCCTCAGGCTCTGTGTCAACTCCTCTGAGCCCGGCTCTGCAGGCAGTAGGTGAGTCCCAGGGGATGGGGGAGTGAGTGACTGGGGCGGGGGTGGAAAGCGACGCGAGGGGAGAGGAAGAGGTGGGGCAGGAGGCGGGGACTCGAGGGGACGGATTAGCAAGTCAGCAAACATAGCTCTGAAAGGGCTTGTGTGAGCAAAGGCACAGCAAGATGCCTGCGTTTTGCTCACTTTTCCTCCTTTGGGCACACAACACAAGAGCCACTGGCTGCAGAAACTCGGTGGGAGACAATGGCTCTATTTGCTTTCCCCCACAACCCTCCTTTTTTCACCTTTTGATCATCCTCGAGCCTGGCTGCTAATGTGAACATTTTTATCGACGGAAATGAATGGTGATTTATCCAGCCCTGTCTGCTGCTGCATGGAATTTTTATGTCTGGTGACCTTGTGTGTGTCCTTAATCTCTGCCAAACAAGTTCCTCTCCTTATGTCATAACTAATGCATCAATTTGATTTTCTTCACCAAAAATACTGCTCATCTTTCCCTTGCATTTGTCCCCTTATCTCCAGTAGGGCAGTTTTGCTGTCGCTATAGCAGCCTACTGATTGTATGTGTCAACGTTACATCTGTGGGCCACTGAAGGATTTGATTTTAGTTCCGTTTGTGCAACAATATCTGGAAAAACGACCACTCTTGGGAGCTGCTTGGAAGCAGGCGTCTTGTCAACATGTTTTATAATGCGTTATTCACATATAATTGCAGCGCAGCAATGTGATTACATCAGTTAGCTCCTTTGGCATCCGGAGATAGCCGCTCGGCTAATGTATGCTTCGGCAGCCCTGGGAATATAATGAAACTAGGCTAGGCATGATTGCCCTATAGTCTGTTGCTCTTGTCCAGATTTAGTGCTCTTGTATAAACTGTGTGCCAGTAGATAAAAGGAAACATTTTTCTAAGCAGTTGCTAACCGTCATTGCTGATGTCTGTCTTTTCGCATGGGACAATTCCCTGCACGCGACAGCTGGGAAGAGGCATTGAGTGTGGCAATGCCTGTTCGGTAGGATGGTGCACCAGCAAGTCACAGAACCCAAAACACTTACATTGAGCCATGCTTAAAGTATGGGGGGGGGAGGGCAAAGGGTCACAGTCTAACCCCCGTCGTACCAAAGCTTCTGTTCCTGGGTTGTGCTGCCTCCCCTCCACCCACATGCACTCTAAGCAATGGCAATGAGAGAATGTTATTGGCACCCCCCCCCCCAATACTAGTAGGATGCACCCACTGGCTATGACACACTCTCCCACAATGTTGGGACCAGGACATTATTTCAGCCCAGCTCAGCTTCTGCAGGGGAGAGAAAGAGAGACCCGTGAGTGTCCCTCTTTCATTAGAGGTGGCTCTGAGGTCTACCCTAACTCCCACAGCCCAGCATGAGCCCCATTTCAGAGCTGCTCTCCAAGCCAGTGTCCACCAGCTGCCTGTCACTCATGGGGCAGAAATACCCTTTCCACCTAGTGGGGTGACGGTGGCATTTTACCCCGTGGGTGCCTGCCATGCATGGCAATTGTGGGGGGCCTTCATCCCTGCTGAGAGGGGAGGCTGGGCCACAGGCACCAGCAATGTGAAGTTCGGCGGCAGCATGGATCTGTCTGAGGGTCCTTGCTGCAGACATGGGCAACGCCAGCGTTTGCTCCACTATTTCTAACCCATCACTTTACAGTTTGGCAGATTACAGTCGCTTTGGCCTGGAAAGTCAATTACCTATCTGAGCAGGAGGCTTTACCCCATAGTCATTGTTATCATGGTAGCACTTAGACATTCCATTGTGCCAGGCTTTGCACACACTAGGGAGCGAGGTCATCTAAATAGACAAGGCAGAAGGAAAGCAGTGATTTGTTCAAGGCTAGACAACAACCCATTAGGCAATGCAAGCCTAGAAACCCAGCCCTCTCAACTCCAAGTTCATTGCCCCAGCCCCCTAAGCCTCACTAGTCATCTTATTACACTGCTTTGTAAATATAAAGCCACTGGCCTTGTCTCTGCGTCGTGGGGCAGTGCTTTGCTGGCCCATCACGTTCCTTTCTTATTACACAATGGGAGCCGGGTGTTCAATAACATGGGCTCTAAACTAAAATCCTGTATTTCCAGGTGCTGTGGCTATTCCCGACTTTAAAAGCCCTTGTAGCAGCAGGAGTGGCTATAAGTCCGTATGAGATTTCTACCAACCTTAAAGCCACGTCAAGCTTGTGCACGAGCTGCCATGTCACAAGACAAAGAACAGGAATATAAGTAGCGTTGTGAAGGACGTGGGTATTAGCTACTGGACCTGCTCCTTTCTGGGAGCTCTTTCTGTAGCTTTTGTTAGGCCAGACACCACTAAGGCTGGAGAGGCAAAAATGTGTATATAGGCACCATAGGAAATGCCATACTGGTTTTCAACCTGTGGTCCACAGACATCTGGAGACTATGTCTAAGATGTGTAAAGGGGTCTGCACCTCCATTTGAAATTCTATAGGGATACACAAATGAAGAATGGTTGAATGCCACTGCCATACTGGCTCACTCCCCTGAACAAATTAGTCTAGGACAATGGCGGGTAACAACACTTTCAGAAGAGGGTGCAGAAACCCTGCAGTGACTTGTATTGAAGCTTGTCAATGCTCAACATTTCTGAAAAAAAAACAGGCCATTTACTTAGGTGCCCATGTAAGGCTTCAGAAGCCTGACTTTCTCTACTCATATTTGGAAAAAAAAATCCTGGCCTTGATTTTTCCAGCCCATCTTCTAGTAGAGAGAGCTCTTAGTTACCCAGAAAAACAATAATAGATACCCACAAATAAGCACTTAGCAACCATAATTCTTTCATCCCCCTTTCTGGCTTATCTGGTCACAGAGCTAAGGTACAATATGATTATGTTGGAAAAGTAGCCAAGCAGCACTGGAAGAATTAGCTTTAATGGTTTTGGACAGAAAATTATTTCAAATAGCTTCCGGTCTGGAAAGTAGATGCTGAAGAGTGAGGCTCAAAGGAGATGGGGTATGTCTTTTTTCTCAAAGAAGGATGGCAGGGTGGATAGGTCGCTCAACTGTGATTCATCAGACACAAATTTACCTCTCTGCTAGTTAACTGACTTCTTGAGTGACTTTAGATGAGTGACTCACTCTCACTGCTCTGGCTGTGAAATGGGGATAAAGCTTTCCTCCTTCACAAAGGTGTTATGACAATAAATCCATTAACGATTATGCGAAGATCATATGTTGTGGGGATGAGGGCAATAAGAATACATTGATGTCTTCTTTCTTGTTAGACTCTTCCGAAGTCAATGGAAGTCTTTCCACTGACTTCACTAGGTATTGGCTCGGGCCCTAAAGTCTGTTTAATAGTTACAGAGAGTAAGTTAGGAGGATTCCAACTTCAGAAGGCCACACAAAGGGCATTGAGAAAAGATGTGATGTAAGCCAAAGAGTGGAAGAATACGAAGTTCTTGTGTGTGACAAATATTCCCTGTTGGTTAAGGTTGGGTACTTTTCATTAGATATAATATTGGAGATGTGTCATCTTTAATCCATTGCTGTCAAGCTCAATTGTCAGAAAAGGTGAAATTTCTTTCCAAAAAGACACATCCACTAATCCCTGACAGAACACTGTGACCACATTCTGGTCCCTCACACCCTCCAATCAATGCTCCTCATGTGCTAATGCCCTTCAACCTGGAAAATGGCTTCAATTAAAAAAAAAATCTTAGCAAACTACCATTTTTTAAAAATTCATGGTTATTTAAAAAATTGTTATTGTGTCTCTCGGCTATAATACTCGTGCAAATAGAAAGAGCAAAGCATTTCAAGGAGATCAGTGTCATTTCTCCCTGAGCAGAATGGTAGGATATTTGGAACAACAATAGGACCGTCTGGCAAAGACTGTTTCTGCCATTAAGAATATGAGTTTCAGAAGGGAGCTAGCTAATGAAACTGCATTTTTCTTAAAATAAAAGATACTCTTTCAGTAAGAAATTGAGTAATATTGCTGGGTACTAGAGCTAGCTGGAAACAGAAATCCCTATCACTGATAAATTGTTGTTACTGATTTTTTCCCCTGAATCAGGACAAAAAGTCAGAAATGTGAAATATCTCATGGGAAGGGATTTCCAGAAAAAAAAATCCTTTCAACAGCAGCCAAGTGGAATCTTTTGGCTTGCCAGCTGCTGGCTCTTGTCAATTTCACTATCTCCCTGCAGAGGGAAAATTAAATTAGCAAGAGGTTTCTGGCCTGGCAGCCATCAGTTTGATTGTCCTGAGGGGGGAAAAAACCCAAATTTCCATAAAATTGAAATTTTCCAGTGAAAAGATTTTGATTTTTGCAAAAAAGGCATTTTTCCATCAATCATTCCATTGGGAATTTCCCAACCTTATCATACCTATTTAAACTGTAAACGCCTCTGCAGTTTTTCTTGATTCTTCTGTCTTCAATTGTCAGATGGACCAAAGCAGATGCACTTTGTATGCCCAGATCCCTGTGGGGTGCTTAGCATTTCATCATTTTTACCACATACAAATAACCAAATGACCGGCTATTTCTCTCGTTTCACCTACTTAGCAGAAGTCTGTACTGCATGAGTGTAGAGCATCAAACAAAGAGGCTAAAGATTCATGTGTGCAGGGAAAAGAAAACTCAGGCTGATCCATGTTAGGGCTTTTTAAAATAAGTTTATCAAACCACAGTGGCACTGAGCAAACATTCCCACAAATCCTTCGCTCTGTGAAGGTTATTATTATTCTTATTAAGTATGTGTATTAGGGGACTCAGCCAAGACTTTTCACAACAATAAGAACAAAGAGCAGATATCCAGTCTGATGCAATCACAACCTAAAATTTCATTTCAGTTTATCTATGCAAATCCTGGAATTAACATATTGTACATTCCTCTAAAACCTTTAACGGATGCTGCTGATGAGGAATGTGCATTCAAGACAACTCTCACAAGCTAACTAAAAAATAGAAAAGATCTGCAAATAAAACATCACACAGGAAATATTATCTTCTTGGAAAACTCTTTATGGCTTGAATTTGCTTTGACTTTAGCAGCACTTGTGGCAACCGTAACTAGATAAATGGGTCTGTAGTTTTCTTTCCCTTCTATATTGATGTACAAGTCTTTGCATTCAGTGATTTTTATTTTAATACACTTAGCTATCACAGTAGGCTCTCTTTGATATCAGGCTGCTTTATCCTGGTTCCACGTGTGATAAAAGCCAGTTCAGAGTCATTGAATTTATACAAAACAATGTGAAATGAAGAGTATTTTGATGATAATACGAGTTTTAAAAGGGAGGGGAAACTCCTTTTATTCATCTGTCCTACTAGGTCTCTTTTTGGCTATAGTTTCACCATAAAAGGATGACGTTATTATTCTCATTCCTTTATAGTCAGCTAATATCGAAAGCAGAGGATATAGTGTATGTCTTGTACGGCAGGCATTTAACTAGACACCCCAAGCTAAGATTTTCAAATCAGGGTCCTGGACGTAGGCTCATAACAGCACATACATACACTAAGTAAACGGCCCTATTTTCAAACATGCTGAGCACCACGCAGCTCCAATGGTTCCCAATAACAGCTGCTGGATGTTGAGAACTTTGGGACAATCCGGCCACCTGCATGTGTGGCAATATATTGCTTTAGGGACCTAGTTTTAGGTCTTCTCTTCTGGAAAACCTTGGTTCGCCATTTGGGAGGCTGAAATGAAGAGATCACTGTGGAAAATTGCAGGCCAATCCCTCTTTTTAAGATGCAAAGTTTTGCCTACTGGCATCCAAAGTTGCCATGACACAATGAGAAATTTGGTCCAGGATTTAGAACTGCCTTGGGAATCTGTGGGCTGCTAAATCATCAGACATGGGCTGCCAGAGCTAGTTGAGAGAGAGCGGTGGAACGTCTGAGAAGGAACTGCTTCTCAGGTCTTCTCTTAAGTCAGGAGGAACAGGTTTTTAATCATGTAAAATATCATTTTTTGGTTACAGACCCATCTGCGAGGCATGTGGGAAAGGTTTGTGGGGTGTTTTTGGTTCTCACCCCGCAACCCATAGCTTCTGTCACTGACAATGTTTCCCAAACCTAGAAGCTTGGTGAAGAATCTCCTTAGATGCGTATGAACATTAGCTGCATCAACCTGGCATCTGAGTCGGGGGGTTGCTCTTTCGTTTACTTATCAGTAAGTTCACTGTGTGGCTGCCTCTCGGGCAGACAAGAAGGACCCATCTATTATTGAATTTTGCTGAGCCACTTTGCAGTCTGATGCACCTGCATTTATTTACTAGTTGCTTCTAACAGGATCTGATTTCAGTGTCTTTGGTTGCCTTCCAAAGGTAAGCCTGTCTCCTATTGATAGCTGGTTGCTGAGAACGACTTTTCCGGTGCAGGGTGGGGTGAGATGTATCAGTGTCAACTCTGTCTTGAATATATAATAGAATTCAAATTAATATAGCCCTCTTTCTTTGCCTACATAATCAGAAGGCAATTGCCCTATTCCCCTCTACATAGGGATCTGGATTCCAGTAATCACCCATTCCAGGGGTTAATTCCTCCTAAAGGATCTAAAGACAATGGGAGACAGGCATATATATCTGAAGGTGTGAGACACTTTGAATAAAGAGCATCAGATAAACTGAGATTGAAATCCACATTCCCCAAAACAGAAGGCTCTGATGCTTAACAAAGTCTTCAAGCAATTTGAGATGAGTTGACTTGCTGGCTGGGGTACCCTGTCACGGCTGGGTGTGGTGTAGCAGGCTCTAGTGCTAACAGCTGCCTCTGACCCTGTAATGGTCCCTGTCTCTGCTTTTGACTCACTCGACTCTCTGGCCAGGTCACTTCTAGTCCCATGCCATCCACCCCCCTTCCAGGGTAACACAACGTCTAACAAACAGAAGGTCAAGGTCCTCACAGCAGGTTTCCGCCCTCTGATTCTGGGCTCTGAGGTCCGTACACCCCCTTGAAAGTCTTAGGAATTTCAAAAGTCTATATCTCCTTCGATCAGGGGGCCTCATGCCTCCTTCCTGTGGCTGGTAGGGGAACTCAGGCTCGCCCTCAAAACTGGGTTTTAGCTCAGTGACCCTGTATCAAGCAGGCAAAGTGTGTCTATACAGACGAGCATGCTGCTTCCTCCCTGGGCTTCTTCTTACCTCAGCCTGTCTGCAGGCCTTTCCCACAGACCCTTCCTGGGCCCCCTTCATACCTCTATCCTTCCCAGGCTCCACAGCGCCCTCTAGTCACCCATCTTTGTAAACTCCTAGAGGATAACATGGTGATAAGTAAATAGCCAACATGGATTTGTCAAGAACAAAATTATGCCACACCAACCTAATTTCCCTCTTTGGCTGGGTTTCTGGCCTGATAGCTGGAAAGGAAGTGGGGGAAACTAGGGGTATATTTTGTCTTCAGAAAAAGAAGACTGAGGGGGGACCTGATAACCATCTCCACATTTTTTTTTTATTATGGAGATGTCCTATCTCCTAGAACTGGAAGGGACCTTGAAAGGTCATCAAGTCCAGCCCCCTGCCTTCACTAGCAGGACCAAGTACTGATGTTTGCCCTAGACCCCTAAGTGGCCCCCTCAAGGATTGAACTCACAACTTTGGGTTTAGCAGGCCAATGCTCAAACCACTGAGTTATCCCTCCCCCACATATATTAAGGGCTGTTATAAAAAGGACATTCATCAATTGTTCTCCATGTCCACTGAAGCTAGGATAAGAAGTAATTAGCTTAATCTGCAGCGAGAGAGATTTAGGTTATTCATAGATTCCAAAGCCAGAAGGGACCATTGTAATCATCGAGTCTGACCTCCTGACCACAGAACTTTCCCCAAATAATTCCTAGGACATATCTTTCAGAGAAAAAAAACCCAATCTTTAATGTAAAAGTTGCTTTCTAACTATAAGGATTGTTAAATGCTGAAATAGTTACCAAAGGAGGCTGGGAATCCTGGTCATTGGAGGTTTTTAAAAAAGGTTAGACAACCACCTGTTAGGGATAGTCTAGGTCTATTTTCTCCTGCCTCAGAGCAGGGGGGGTCACTAGGGGACCTTTTGAGATCCCTTTGAACCCTATATTTGTAAGAGTGTATCAAACACATCTTTACAAAGAATGTAATTGGAAGTTGGAACACAAAAGCATACAGCAAATACCATCTTCTAAAATAGATCTTTATTATGGGACATAATATTAGCTAATTGGTTGCTCAGTGATTCTGGTATATATATTGGCAGCAATGAAAAAAAATGCCAGGTGTTAACAGCTCACCGGTTTAAAAAAATATATGGGAAATTATGTATTTACATTACCAAAATTAAATGCAATTATTCTTTACATACATCATCCTTACACAGGATTTATTTGGTACGCACCATGTCACCACACGTTTCTAATCTGTTTCGGTGTAATCCGCTGTGTTTTACTGAAAGGACTAAGATATGTGCATCTCCCAGGACTTATGGGTCCACCAAAGATGTTGTCATAGGCAAAAATTCATATATGCCTTTCCCTTTCATCATTACCTTAAACAATTTTCAAGTCAACCCTTCTTATTCCCTTCTCTTTGTTACCCTCGCCATATAACCAAACTCAGTTGTTTTCTTCCTTTCCAAGTTTTTAAAACAACATATTTCACTCTACCTACCAGTCTAGCAGAATTGCTGAAACTACAATGTGTCTTGGCTACTATTTCACTTGAATATTTATAACAGACACTACAGTCAACACACATAAATTGTTGCTTGTCTTGCTAACAGGATAAACACTGCAAGCCTGTAGATTAGACATTTGAAGAGGGATATGAACCCAATTTATTGGATAAATTAACTTTGTTAGAGCACTTGAGCACAGTGCCGCTAGGCAAGAGAACAGTTTCTCTCAGAGCCTGAACTTGTCCTGCTTTGCTACTGTAGCTTGGTTCTACGCTAATCATTGAAGTTTTCAGCCAGGCTTTTTAACCTGCCGTGAGGATGTGAGAAGCATCTATTAAGGTGCCAAATAAATAGAATGAAGAACTGAAGATGTGGGGTTTCGTGCATCAATGCTTCATGAGGCAACTCTGGCCCCTTTGCTCTCCAAAGCTACTACAATTCCATCATACCTTGCCTCTAAAAATTGTGTTACTCCGTACTAAAGGAGTCATTGCCCTGCAAATGAATTTACGTAGCGTTTCCAGGGATTTGAATAAAAGACCTTCCCTTTGAAAAGAATGATGACACTCAAAAAAGAAATCAAAGAAAAAACTGACTAAGCAACTCAAACCTGGGCTTGATTTCCAAAAGCAACCTCAAGATGCATGCGATGCCAAACGAGATCCATGAAGTGTTGCCCATTTGCACCAGCTGAGTACCTGTCCTGACATGTTTGAACCAAGATAGGCCCTGAATTCTGGTGGGGATCCTCTCCCTTCCAGTAATAACTGGTATTTAGGTACAGGTTACATCTCAGGATCTCAAAGTGCTTTATAAACAGAGGATAAGTGTTAGCCTGAGATGGAAAGTCTGAGGCACTGAGAGGTTACAGACCAATTTGTGATCTCATTACTCACACTGAGTAGAAACTTACGGCACAAAGAGTTCCATTAAATCTGTTGTGATTAATTCGGCATGAGAGATGGTGTCATCATCTGGAGTCAAGTGATTTCCTCATGGCAACAGAGCACATAAATGGCAAGGTGGGCCATACTTGGGGTGACCCTAAACCTGGGACACCCAGAAGCCGGGAGGGGAAGAGAGGGATGGATCACACCATAATTGCCCTGTTTTGAGCACTCCCCCTGACGCTCTGGTACCAGACACAGTTGGAGACAGAATACGGGGCTAGATGGACCGTTGGTCTGACCCATTGTGGTAGCGCCTATGTTCATAAGACTGGAATTAGAACTTCATTCGCCTGATACTCACTCAATCCACTTAGGCCATGCTGCCTCCTGGAAAAAACCAGACTTCTCCACAGTGCTGACTTTAAGCCAGTTTGCATCATCAAACAACTTGCTAGTAGTCAGGAATTGGTTCAGTAAAACAAAACTGCAAAGCTGCCCTAATTAATACTGTATAAACCAACACTGTTTGGTGGTACAGTTTAGACGGATTTACACAGAACATGCTGCTTTGAATACAGTTAAAGCGGTGGCATTTCCTGCAATGCAAAATACTCAGAATCTGATCTGCATTTGCTATTGAACCTTAAAAGGGCCAGCTCCTCACAGGGAGTAGATCAGCATCACCCCACGGGCTTGAAACAGAGCAACACCCATTTACACCAGCGGATGATTTGGCCCAACATTCACAAGACAGAGTTTCCTGTCTTCCTGATTAGCTCCATTGCACAAAATCTAATTAAATCACATCATCTAACACAAACCGAGGGTTCAAAGCCAGATTCTGTTCACTTAATTCTAAACGCCCCATTCTGATGTTAATTGTCTGAAAATGCTACTCAACAATTCTTGCCCAAGCCTTCTTTGGTTACTAAATGAAAGGGTTCATTTGTTTCCAGAATCAGTTCTCAAACAGTGAATATGGGCTGCTAGTGCTTGAAGAGCTTAGAAGATGAATGGAATCATGGCTGCTTTCCTAAGCGCACCCAGATTATATTTCTTCAGGTAAAGCCTATGTTTCTTTTGGGCCCAGAGGGACATCTGGATGGCCATCAGGAAAGCAAAAATTCCAACTGCAAAGAAGAAAATGTGTGTCAACAACATTCATATTTACCATGTTTTAAATTACATTTCTTAAGCACCTCTGTGTATCTTACATACCCCCATCGTTGTCTACAGCTGGGTGGGAAATGGTTTTCCCATCCTGGGAGAATTTTTGAGACTTTAACAATATTTTGTGTTTCAAATTAGGATGAAAAGTCGAAAATCTAAAAAAATTTCATCGAAAAAAAATTGGATTGGGTCCATTGAAACATTTGATTTTAACCTTTTTTACATTTTTTAAAATTCACTGTAAATTAACTTACATTTGAAACAGAAAATTGTTTTACACCAAAATCAGAAATTTTGTTTTGCCAATGTTGAAATGGGATGTTTTGACAATTTCAAAGCTTTATTCCCCCCCCCCAAATAAACGATTTCCAAATGGGAAACTCATCAAAACCAACCTTTTCCTGCAAAAAGTTTTGGTTTCTGAGAAGCATCATTTTCTGATGAAAAAATATTTCATGAAAAAATTCACGACCAGTGCTATTACCATAGTATCTGCGTCCCTCAGAGTCTTTTAATGTACTTATCCTCGCCATATCTCTGTAAGGTAGGGCAGGGCTATTATCCCCATTGTACAGTTGAGGAACTGATGCATCGAGAGGCTAAGTGACTTGCCCTAGGTTACACAGAAAGTCTGTGGCTGAGAGAGAGCTTGTGCCCAGGTCACTCAAGTCCTAGACTAATGCCCTAAACACTGGACAATTCTTCCTTACTATTTTGAATAGCCATGTAATTTGGATGGGAACTATTACAGGGGGAGGTTGATGTGAGCTGTTGAATTCTCTGGTTCGTTGATCGTGGATTATATTCAAATATAATTTGGGCTATTCATTCTGTTTTTCAGTTATGTCAAGGCCCTAATCCAGGAAAAATAAAAAATAAAAAATAAAAACACTGCTTATTTTTAAGCATGTGAACAGATACATGGGGTAAAATCTTGACCCTCCTGAAGTGAATGGGGATTTTGCTATTGACTTCACTGGGGCCAGGATTTCACGTGCTTGAAGCTAAGAATTCTCCCCCATCAAGGGGTGTGGCAAGTTACTACCTTTCCTGCCTGAAAGGAGGAAATGTGCCTCTCTGAGGGGTAAGCTCTTGTTTTAAGGCCCTCATCCAAAGCCCATTGAAGTGAAAGAAGACAATCACATTGACTTCAGTGGGTGCTAAATCAGGCCCTAAAGGCACAATCAGAAGGTAACATGCCAGAAAAAAAAAAAAAAAGACCATTGGCATTGATAAAGGTACCTACTACCAGGCGTATAAAGTCTGAGACCTTAAGGTATGCCTAAACTGCAGTCCAAGGGGTAACTGCAACATGGGTAGATGTACCTGCACTAGCTTTACCTATGCCAGCACATCCCAAAATAATAGTGTAGCCGTGGGGGCATGGACATCGGGCTAGTGACATTTGTGCCTAACGTTCCCGGCATGCTTGTACAGCTTGTGCTAAAGCCCAAGCATCATGTCAACACTGCTGCTTTGAGCTGCGCCAGCACCGGTCTGTGTACCCATGCTGCAATCACACCACGGACTGCAGTGGAGACATACCCTAAGTGTACATCAAACAAGGTGGAAGGTATTAGAAACATTAGCACATTGTAGTGGTGGAGAGATACCAGTGTCATGGTACGCTTACGTTGCCACAGACTACACCAATCAATTTTAATCTATATGAATAGGTAGCCACTTTGAGGAGGCTTTTGCAGGTTCATTAATCTGGCTTCCAGAAAGTGCTCCAACACAATATACTAGGCGCTAACAAGGCAAGAGAGTAGAAAGTGTTGCAAGGAAGAATACAATGAATGGAAGAAGAATTAGAACAGCACAGGGCATCAGATGTGAACTCTCCAGCATCCTTTAGCAAAACAAAAAGCATTGCTGAGAGATGTCTGGGGTACCTCAGGGCAAGCAGGGGAAGGATAATTATCCTGCAGCTCATTCTGTTACTTGTCTCCTAACTCAATAGCACCATGACCCTCGCTACACACTCACGTCTTTCCTATAGTAACTATGTATAAAGCTGTTTGGAAAATAGTTTTGTTTACATTGTGATAATTTAAAAAAAAAATCATTTTCAGTTAGTTTGTCATGAAAATTTTCATCCAGTCTTGAAATCACTTTTATTTAAGTATCTATTTTAATTGCAAAATTGTATGTGTAGCATTTCTTATTTTCTGGTAACAACAACAAAAACAAAACATGATTTTTTTGGTCAGCTTAGCCATATGGGGCTAGATTTCCAGAGGAATTTAGACACCTCAAGACACAGATAGGCCCCTAGTGGCATTTTCAAAAGATCCTATGCAGGCTTTCAATGGGAGTTAGGTGCCTAACTCACTTAAGCACTTCTGTAAATCCCAAGAGGCGCCTATCTGCATTTTTAGGTGCCCTCAGTGTCTTTGGAAATCTGTTCCCTGATGAAATTTCTTTTAAATAAAGTCCAATTAAAAAAAACCAACAGAAAACGTCATACACCTCTACCCCGATATAACGCTGTCCTCGGGAGCCAAAAAATCTTACCGCGTTATAGGTGAAACCGCCTTATATCGAACTTGCTTTGATCCACCGGAGTACGCAGCCCCGCCTCCCCGGAGCACTGCTTTACCGCGTTATATCCGAATTCGTGTTATATCGCGTTATATTGGGATAGAGGTGTACTTGAAAAAATGATGAATGGTAAATGAAAAAAATTCTATAGAATTTTTTATAAAATTTCAGATTTCTTTATTTGCAAAATATTTTAAAAGAATATTTTTTCACACAAGTCACTGATGTCCAAAAAAGGCAAGTTTTCAACCACCACCACAACTGTTTTTTGGAAAATTTTGACCAGCTCCACCAGGTACCCAGCTTCCTAAAGCTGACACTTTGAAGAGTAATGTGCTAGGGGTACAAAGAACGATTTGGTGGTGATAGTCCATCAATTATTCTTTGAGGTGGTTTTAGGTTTACAAAACTCACTTTTGCCAGTAACGCATTTACATCTCATTTGCTTCCAGTTGGCGATTGTCTTACCTGGCAGTGTTTGTGTCATCACCGTAAAACTAATCCAAGACCCAATCTATATGAAGAAAGAAGAATTGTTAATCCTGTCTATGGCAAGGTTTTAACTGTACTCTGTACACAACGGCTCCCACTGCCATCCACTGGAAGCAGAGAAGGTTGGGTGTCTTTACTGCACTGTGGATAGGAAGTAGAATGAGTTGGGTGGCTGGATAAAAGGTGAGCATCCAATGCGTCAGACGAGAGTGAGGGGATCATCTGCACGGGAGGCTGGGGGTGACTCTGAGGGCCAGTTGGAGCATTTGTTCTGGGGAGGACGACGCAGAAAAGAGCTACTAGAATGATCAGAGGAATGGAAAACCTGCCTTATGAGAGGAGACTCAAAGAGCTGGGCTTGTTTAGCCTAATCAAATGAAGGCTGAGGGGAGAGATGACTGCTCCCTATAAATACATCCGAGGGATAAATACCGGGGAGGAGTTATTTAAGTTAAGCGCCAGTGTGGACACAAGCACAAATGCATATATACAAATGGCCATCAGAGGAGGGAAGTTCTGGAACAGGTTTCCAAGGGAAGCACTGGGGGGCAAAACACCTAACTGGCTTCAAGACCGAGCTTGATAAGTTTATGGAGGAGATGGTATGATGGGACTGTCTACAATGGCATGTGGACCATCGGTGACTGCCAGTGGCAAAAATCCCCAATGGACAGTGATGGTACACTAGATGGACGCTACATGGGGGGGAGGGATAGCTCGGTGGTTTGAGCATTGGCTTGCTAAACCCAGGGTTGTGAGTTCAATCCTTGAGGGGGCCACTTAGGGATCTGGGGCAAAAATCAGTACTTGGTCCTGCTAGTGAAGGCAGGGGACTGGACTCGATGACCTTTCGAGGTCCCTTCCAGCTCTATGAGATAGGATAGGTATATCTCCATATATTACAATGTATTCTTTCCCAGGTGTCTGGCTGGTAGATCTCACCCACTTGCTCAGGGTCTAACTAATTGCCACATTTGGGGTCTGTAAGGAATTTCCCCCCCAAGTCTGATTGGCAGATACCCAAGGGGGAGGGGTCCGACTTCCTCTGCAGCATGGGTCACTGGCAGATTTAAGCTAGTGTAAATGGTGGATTCTCTGTAACTTGAAGTCTTTAAATCACGATTTGAGGACTTTAGTAACTCAGCCAGAAGCTAGGGGTCTATTACAGGAGGGGGTGGGCAAGGTTTTGTGAGGTGTCTGGAGTTGAGGAGACTGCACTAAAGAGGAGGGATGTTCACTGTGAGCACGCTTGGCGCATCCTGGGCTGTGACCTGACTGGGCTGCCCTTCCCCCACACAGAGAAGAAAACAGCATACCTCGTATGTGTAGTTGGGACAGGAAACCAGTGTGAATAGCCATGTGAAGGGGTTGTAAGTTGGACTTGGAAAAGAGGCTTTATTCCCTTTGGGAAAGAAGAAAACACAAACAAACCCACAATGTAAGTACAGCAGGGATCACCGACCTCATTGCACATACGACGGCTACCGTTTGCACTGACACGAAGGAAGGAGGCTGGGGCACCCACATCCTTGCCCAGTGGGGAAGCCCCTGCTGGCATTCTGGTGCAGTGGGCTGGGTATGGAGGCCCTGGTGCTTTCCCCAGCCCCCTGCCCTGGGTGGGCAGCAGCGGCGGGGAGGGGAGAGGAGCTGCAGACTGAATGCAGGGACTTTCCATGTGGAACAGGGGCACTGGGAGGCTGTGGTACCTCTCTCTGCACTCTCCAGGCCGTGCCCTGCTCTGGCAGTGGTACCAGGCTCAGCAAATCCCAGTGCTTCCTTCAGCTCAGTATGTTCCAGCACTTATGTCCCAGGCCCCCAGTGCTAGGCCAATTTCCTCCTGTACGGGCTGTCTTGGGCATGGTCAGGAGGGGAGGCAGAAACTGCTGGCCAAGAGTCTCCCGTTGTTGCACACCTGTTAGGACTATTGGAATCCATTCTAGGGTTCAAAAGAAGTGCTGGAAAACTGCTCAGGTGCAGCCCAGCGCTACTGGTTGGTGCTTTGAACCCAATGGGGCTCCCATGTGGGCACTAATGGCATTCAGAGGGGAAGAGTACTGGGGCGAGCTTCTCAGAGTCAATGGTAACTGGATGCCGACATCACGTAGGCCCCTTTGGAATTCCAGCCTTCTTAAAAAACAATTTTCATGTCATAGTAACAGAATTTCCCAGGAAAATAGTTAGAACTCAGAAAGAAAGTGCATTGCAGTAATAATAAAATAAAATAACAATAATACAATAAGATAATGTTCTATTCCAGAACCTGACATTTTCGTTCCATTATGCTAATGTTGCTATTACAAAATGCAACGCGTGAGACTGATTCAAATACCTTTCAGCTCTCACAATGGCCATAATGTTGTTGACACTGTAATGGTATTTAGAGATGAGGTTGTGTGTGTAAATAAATAAGTTTATTTGTTGCTTCTACTGCACATTGTGGCCCCTGTTAAGCACATGCTTAACTGCATAGAGATTGAATTAAGCATGTGAATAAGTGTTTTCTTGAAATGGGGACTATGCTAAGAAAAACAATGATTATTGTGCAATACACGTTTCTTTCTAGAAAATGTGCTGTAGCTATAATTATTTGCCCTAAATCCAAAATGCTCTGCAAAAATGAGAGGTGTGGAGCACATTTTAACAGCACATTTCCGCACACTCCAATTTTAGAGCAGAAAACTGTGCAAATTAGTTATTTTAATGTTTGTTGAATCTTCGTTAAAATTAAATCCTTCATTGTCAGTCAACAGCATGTTTTAATACATTTAAATACTCCAATCAAAACCTGAACTGTGGATATTTATAATGAAGACAAATTTGCTGCAAGCTTTAGAACAGCAATATTACAAATATCACCACATTTATTTAGCAGGTGTGATAACGACATGATATCTTGCTCACCTTTCTTTATTTTGTAGACAGACGTAGAGGTTACAGTATATCAGGAAAAGGTCCATAAATAAAGTGCAATTCAGTATGAAGTAAGTGGGGTGGGGGGAAAGTAAGGGGGAGACAAACCTGAGTGATTTTGTTGGACTAAAGCGACGTTGATAAAATGATTTCCAGCTTCACACATCTGCAAAACAAATTAAAGCATGGTCCCTGTTACACATTTCGGATGTTACCAGATAACTGCATGACTGGTTGATTCCAGCAATAGGATTAAACTCTGCATTCAAAAGAATAGCAGAGCGTTAAAAAAAATATTGAGAAACCCATTCAAAGAGAAATATGTTACATTCATTGTGAGAGCCCAGATGCCCCAGAAAACCATGCACTGGGTGAACTGTTGAGGTGAAATCCTTGCTCCACTGAACACAATGACAAAGCTCCCAGTGACTTCAGCGGGCCAGGGTTTTACCCTTGGTTCCAGAGAGAAGTGTAGGTGCAATCCTGCAAGGTAGCAGCAGACTCTTTGACCTCACAGGAGAGACAGCCTTGGGATCATCCACAATAGGCTGATGGAAGGGATTTTGCAAGACAAATTTCTGGCTCCACCATCATCTCCTGGCTGTGGACTTGTGTGACAAAGTGTGTGTGTGGGGGGTCTTGTTTTTTTCAATGGTTTGCATGCAGAAGAGGTGGGATGCAGTTTCCCTGGGGGTTACTGGTTTAACGAGGTGATGGGAGAGGGAGTTTGTTGTTACAGAGGACCAGCGACGGAACTTGGGACCCCGGCCAATGGCCTGGAGAATGGATACCCCAGCGACTGGTGACCTGGTGACTGGGAGGCCCAGCTCGGGAGTCACAGCCGGTTCCGGCCAGTGGGAGGACAAAGGGCTGTGAAGAGAGGACCCCGGTGACCTGACCAGCTGGTTCCAGCCAGAGGGGAGCAAAGGATGGTTGAGAGGAGAGGAGGCCCAGGCGACCCTGTTTACCTGGATAGAAGACAATGGACCTAGGCGGGGCTTGGGGGTGGTGATATCGGATGCCCAGCTGGAAAGCACAGGGGCTCGGGACTGGAGAGGGGGGAGCAGGCAGAGCCCACCTAGATGCAGGGGAGACTTAGATGTGCTGTGCTGAGGGAGGCCAGGCCTGAGGGCCCTGAGAGTTTCCTATGCTGTGTTCAGACGCTCAATAAACCCTCCTGTTTTACGCTGGTTGAGAGTCACTCCAGTCTAGAGAACAGGGTTGCACTATTCCCTTCGGGAGTGGAGGCCCCAGGGGTCCAGAGTGAGTGGACTCCCTGAGGGGGCCCACGGCGAGAGACAGGCGTGCTAAGGCTCAGAGAGGTGCGGTTCTTGGAGGCGGAGGGGCTTAACCCCCGGGAGACAGTGGACCCCCGAGAAGGGCTGTCACACTGAAGGGGGTTCCCCCCAGGACCATACAGGGCCAAGAGTGGGCACAACCTGTGAGTCCATGACATCTTGATCCTGCCCCATGGAAGCTGATGAGAGTTCAGCCATTGTAGTGGGAGCAGAATCAGGACCTAAGCGATGAACTCCCTGTCTCACTGTCAGACATTATGCCCATTCTTCCTCCATGTTTTCAAGACCGTCTTTGTGTTGATCAAGGATCACAAAAACCGTGTGCTGAATAAGTTACACAATGAAAAGAAACGGGCTAGATAATGTATTTGTCAACTATGACTCAGAAGGAATTGCTCCATGAAGGGCAGTGTGGTGCAGTGAATGGATCCAATGGATCAGCCTTCAGAAAACCTGGGTTTTCTATTCCCACCTCTGCCAATGACTGGCTGTATCACTTCATCTCTGCTTGCTCTCCCCCACTTTATCTTTTCTATTTAGATTGTAAACTCTTTGGGGGCAGGGACTGTTTGTACAGCACCTAGCACAATGGGGCTCCAGTCTCCATTGGGGCCTTGAACTGCTACTGCGATACAAGTAATAGTAAGCGAAATGCTGCTGTTATTGAAAACTGGTGCTGGTTTTTTTTGTTTGTTTTTTAAAGGACATTTAATTCCAGTGAAAAATTCTGAGCAGAAACAACAACAACAAAGTTCTATTTTTTTTTCTTAGCAATTTTTCTGTTTTTCACAAGAAAATATCAAAACAAAATGGATCACAATTTTCATGTCAATTTCAAATGAAATTGTTTCAGATCTGTTTTTGAAAACTGAAAAATTCTCCTCCACTTTTGAAATGTTACACCTTTACATTATTTCATATTTCTTTTAATACTCTAACTTTTACGATGGAGAAGTTTAAAAAAAGTTACAGTGGTAAAGGAAAGGAAAAGGAAGGGAAAACAAACTAACAAACTAGACATTTTTATTCTGCGATATTCAGTGGCAACAAAAGAAAAAGGAGAGAAGCAAAAAACCAAAAGTCTGAAATTTCAAAAATATTTCAATTTTCAAAAACCAAAATGAAACAAAAATTTCAATTTGAAATTAAACATGCAAGAGTTTGCTTCATTTCATTGTGAAATTTTCCATCAAAAATTTAAAAATGTAAAAAAAAGGCATTTAAATGTGAAAAAAAATCAGTTTTGAAGAAACCCCATTTTTCAGCAGAAAAGTTTTTCATTGGGGCATTTTGATCAGATCTATTTAAAAGTTTAATTTTGGCTGTGTAAGAACTTCAGGATTAGACCCAGTTCTTTTTTCTGCATATTTTACCCATGATGAATAAAAAATGGAAAACCTCTGCACCTCAAAAATGCCAATTGATAGAAGAGGAAAAATTATTCCAAAATACTATAAAAGTGGCTACAATTGGTATATTCCAGACAAAAATAATATTTAAAAAAATACATAATGTGACAGACCCAGACCAGTGGGGTACAGGAGTCTGGTAGAGGGTAAATATACTGGTCACTGGATGAGTAGTTTTCTGTTCCCTGAGTGACCAGAGCAGGGGCTGCATTAGAGTAATCAGGAACCTGCTAGAACCAGTTAAGGCAGGCAGGCTAATTAGGACACCTGGAGCCAAGTAAGAAGAAGCTTCTAGAATCAATTAAGGCAGGCTAATCAGGGCACCTGGGTTTTAAAAGGAGCTCACTTCAGTTTGTGGGGCGAGTGTGAGGAGCTGGGAGCAAGAGGTGCAAGGAGCTGAGAGTGAGAGGGTGTGCTGCTGGAGGACTGAGGAGCACAAGCGTTATCAGACACCAGGAGGAGGGTCCTGTGGTGAGAATAAGGAAGGTGTTTGGAGGAGGCCATGGGGAAGTAGCCCAGGGAGTTGTAGCTGTCATGCAGCTGTTACAGGAGGCACTATAGACAGCTGCAGTCCACAGGGTCCTGGGCTGGAACCTGGAGTAGAGGGCGGGCCCAGGTTCCCCCCAAACCTCCCAATTGACCTGGACTGTGGGTTCTTCCAGAGGGGAAGGCCTCTGGGCTGTTCCCCAACCCACATGGTGAATCTCTGAGGCAAGAAAATCCGCCAATAAGCGCAGGACCCACCAAGATAGAGGAGGAACTTTGTCACAATAAGCACCCAGCTTTTTTTTTCTTTTACAAAACAATAGACACACAAATTTTCAAAGTTAAAAGTAATTACATGAAACACTTTGCAAATGCAAATATGTTACACACACATGACTGTGCAGCACCACCCATTCATAAATTATACTTAACACCTACTAATTCTGTAATCAATTGTAAGTAAAAGCAAGTTAGGGGCATTTTTGCTGGGATGCTTAATAGCTTACCTTTGATGCTGCCGCTGCAGTCAGCTGTAATTAGCTTTTATCTCCCTCTTTAAAATTTGGCTGGTAATCCTCCAAATGGAGAAGTATAGCTAAATATAAACCAGCCCTTAAGCTAACGTCTTAAAAATTTTAAATCTGGGAATTTGCAAAACTTCTGATTTTCAATGTGTGACCATTTTCTATCTCCTGAATGAGTTGTACATACATTTTTTTTCATCTTAAATTTCAAATGCACCCTATGTGAAAATTTATCTCTTGGCTGGCTTGCTCCTATATCTTCAAATAGAAACAACGTTCAGAAAGCTGCTTAAATTACTCCGTGCTGTTGTTTACCATGAATGTAGAAGCACATACTTAATACAAATCAGAGGTATCTGATAAAGACCAGCCATGAAGGAAGAAAAACATTAGTCATATATTTTAGGACCCTTTAAAAATGACCTCAGATTTTTCAGCCATATTGCAATTTTAGGCTTCAGTGTCTGAGAACCTGCTAAGACTAGAAGCAAGCACTTGTATCTGGGGAGATGGCTCCCTTCTCAATGGTATAAATGTCCTGGATCTCAGACCTGAAACCTGGTTCTGTCGCTGGACTGACCGCTGTCTGCAATATTTTGCAGGAAAAAAAATTAAAAACCATTTCTTCATGCAATCAACTATAAAAGATGAGAAAAAGAATATTCCACTTAAGTTGGACTGCTTTTACTAAGTTGTTACTTTGGATAAGTGCTATTTTTATTGTTAACATAAACTGCATTTGTAATCCATTTCCACTGACTTTGAGCTACAGACTGCTATAGTCGTGATGGCAGTAAGATACTGTATGCATCACTGGATTAATACGCAATCCCCTGGAGACACAACACACTAAGTTAAGCACTTACTGCTTTCAGCCTCAGGGTTTCAGTGACTACATGAAGTTCTTTCTTCACATAAGTATACTGTCTGTCTTTGCTAGAAAACTGGTTGGAAATTTTTCAATGCAATTTTTATTGTTGAAAAATGCTGATTCATCGAAACCAAAGCTTTCCATGAGAAAAGTTTCCATAAAACTTTTGTCAGGAAGGTTTCTCAGGTACAGGATGGAACTTCTGCTCAAGCCTGGGGGTTAGAGCACTTACCTGGGCTAGAGAAGACCCAGTTTCAAATCCCTACTCCCCATTAGGAAGAGCAGGAGATTGAAGTTAGGACTCCTGTGTGCCCGGTGAGTGCCTTAACTTCCCGCCTGTTCTTTGTCTCTGTGTTTGTTTACGGACTTTTCTGTGGAAAAAAATGGAAAGGTCTTGATTTTATCTCCCTGAGGAACAGACAATATTCTGAAATCTCAAAGATTTTCAATGGATGGGAAAACTATTTCCTCTCCGGCTCTACTTCGCTAGCCTGGATCTGGTCAGGAAAACGTGGGCTGTAGTGGAGTCTCCAGGATCTGAACACTGCCCAAATTGTGATCTTAATGGCTCCAATTCAGGGAAGCATTTACACATCTACTTAATGTTCAGTACATGCTGAAGCACTTCCTAGATTAGGTGGCTTTCCAGGATCAGTCTAAATCAGTCACACTCCTCTTTTCCTGTTGCAGCTCTGGAATCCCGCCCACACTCACGTGGCCTGATTTTCAAAGGGGATAAGCACATTTAGCCGCCTATGATTTTGATGGTATTTGTGGATGCTCTGCACTTTTGAATAGGAGGCCAGTGGGACAGAAAATAAGCTTCCATGAGCGTTCTTCTGTTTAACTAGATCCCCAGTGCTCCTGCTGTGATAATCAAAGCATCATATTCAACTTTCTCAGAGTTCTACGCTCTCACACTAGTGCATTCATATACATCCCTGGACCACTCCATCTCACTTAGTAGACACTAATATATGGACCCACTATGCTAATACGTATGGGTCCAACTGTACAGTCAGATATACATGTACAGTTCCCATTAACTTCAATGGGAGATGTACGGCTGTATTTGAGGAAAGAATTGGGCTCTGTGTTAACTCCTGGCTCCTAGAAGCTTTTCTCCTGGAGAGACCTCAGCACTTTAATCCCGTTCTGCTCCTAAATCACTGTATTTGTGAGTGGATGAGACCCAGAGGAGAAAAATCATCAGCTCAGAAATATGTAATTCGGAACTTTAGCCCCCCATGGGGCGCAGATCTAATGCTATGCTACAAAACCAGCCCCCGTGACATGATCTCCTTCCTGTTGTGATTACAGAGCACAGGCCTTTCTTTCTGATTTGCCAAAGTAGCTGCACTGAGATATTTCTACTCTGTAAAAATAGCACCCAAGCACATAAATACTGGGAAGATGGCAGCCCCGTCAATGGAAAAACAAGGTGAAAACTAGGTGAGGAAACAAATCTTCGCCATACTTCATCCACAGATGCACGTATTTTTTAAAAATCTGTTACCAGGTGATAGCAGGCATGTTATTTAGGGAAGACAACTTTATTGAAAAGCCAGGATGGGATATATTTCCAGATGATTTTATCACAGCATTTGAGAAATTAGGGTAAGTGATAGCAATTGCCTAAATCTTCAACTTTGGACGTAATTCTGCATTATCATCATGATGTGACACTTAAGGATCTCAGACAGGGAACAGGGCCCCAACATAGCAGGCAATATACACACAAATAACATAAGGACTGTTCCTGCCCCAGAAAGCTCAATAGCGCCATTAACATTAATAAGACGAGTGACATGCTGAAGGTCCGCAAGACCAGGCATTAATCTTCACTCACACAAGGTTATTCCTCTTGACAAATAACGAGTCTGTTTTATCCCGTAAGCAGCCTTAATACTTTATTTGAGTACATACCAGAAAAGCCAGGGCAGCAAAAATAACTTGCCTGTTGCCAAATGCTAGAAAACAGAAGGAAATCATAAGTTACACTTTGGTCTCTGTGCACAGTTCACTATAGGTGAAGTTCACCCTGGTGCGGAGTGCTAGAAATGCTGATGTCCCTCAGGGACTTTGCACCCACACTGTCTGAGCATTATGCAAATAACAAATGTGTTTGGGTCAATGCTAGTCTCTTTGTCACTAATTAATAGTGATAATAGAGCATCTTTCACCCATAGATTTCACCACTCTTTACAGAGGAGGCAAGCATCATTCTCCCCATTTTACAGATGGGGGAGTGAGGCACAGAGACGTGCCTAAGGTCACCCAAAGGCTAATGGCAGTAATGGGACTAGAAGTCAGATCTTCTGTTTCCAACAGAGGTGCTTTAATCAACTAGTCCACACTGCCTCCACTATTAACGAAGCTGAGCTGTATCCTGCCCTTCCTTTTTTGTAGCACTAAGGCATCATATCTCAAGTACCAGCAACTCATCCAGATCACCTCAATAAATACACTTAGTCCCTACAATGTTCAGCTACCCAAGCCTACATTTCCCTATCCCTTTGGTATCCATGCATCACAATGGTGTTACACCATGAACATCTCAGAGGGTTGCAGTCTTCCTCCAGAGCTTCAATCATGTTTTTAGGTGCACAGAGCATGCTCACTGTCATTGATTCTGCAGCTTCTTCCCCTGTCCTGCCTCTCCTCCTTCCCAAGCCCACCTCGTCTCAACTCGGGCTGACACGCAGCTCCTCAGTTGGGCAAGGGTGACATGCCATGCCATGCTCAGCCACTAATAGCTACATGCTCAGCAATCAGATGTTCTTCAACGTTCCCGTTTCAACCTAGCTCAACTTGTTATTCCTGCATGCTATTCCCCAATCACCGATGTGTCACCAAAGACACTGTCTCTGGGTCTGAGACTCAGGGGTCTGCCCACGGATATTTCCCAAAAGGAAGGGGCTGACAGTCATATCATTCTTCGCTGAACCATCTGAGTATCGTACCATCCAGCTCACTTAGGTTTACATCATTTTCAAGAGCATTAGTTTCAGGAATAAGAGCACCCAACGTGGAGATGACCTCCACTGAGAAATGTAGAAGGAATAGACAAAATGGCTGGCCTTGGCATTAGATACTCATCCTATTGTAAGGGGGGAAAAAACATGTGTTTCAAACAAATACTTGTGTTCAGTGCCTGCTGATCAGGGCCGGCTATAATTTTTTTGCCGCCCCAGGCAAAAAAGAAGAGCGCTGCCCCGCCGAAACACCCCCCGTGCTGCCCGGCCGAAACAAAAAAAAGAAACCCTCGAGCGCCGCCCCACCGAACAACAACAAAAAAAACACCGCGAGCGCCCCCCGCCACCCCAACATTGGCCGCCCCTTCTAAGGTGCCGCCCCAAGCACTTGCTTGGTCGGCTGGTGCCTGGAGCCGGCCCTACTGCTGATTCAATGATCCAGAATCTAAGAGTTCATTTTCACACAGACGTTCAATCCACTGCTGCCATTTCCACACAAACTTAAAAGGTCATTTGAGGAAATGCCATTTTTCAAAATGAAATGTGATGATTTTTTTAAAATTGAAAATATGCCATTTTTTAACTTTTTTTGTTTTAAATATCCCACCGTGACACTCATATGAGCGACTGAAATTGGCAGAGCAAATCCTGTATTCTCCCCAAACCCACAGACAGGGCCCTGACAACACACATACAACAAAAATAAAATAAAAAGGAGTAGTACAAAGATGGAATGCCAGCAAAATGAAATAGCCGAAGGAAGGTGTGACAACCAAGCCCATGAACGGAAGAAAACTCCGATGATTACGACTGAACTCAAAAAAGAAGAAAGGGAAGTTCAATGACTGGACAAAAAAGGACACCCAGAAAGACTAGTGGTGCGACAATGGAACACAAGAAAAAGGAAAGTACAACATGATGAATGAAGACTGTACATGAAAAAGAAACGGAGAAATGAAGATTTTTTTCCCCCCAACGTTGCTGCAAATATTTAACAAAGCCTTCTTGGGTTCACAAATCTTTTAGTTTTCATAAAAAGGCAGCTTCTATACCACGCAAGAATGTTCTCATTTGAAAATACCCATCCAGCTCTTATCCCCTTGTATATTTTTAATGGAAACATATTGCAGAGGTGAGGATAATATTTATCACGCTGTTTCTTTCAATTGGTTAATATTTCATGTTCACAAAACTCGGAGATGATTAAACTGGGTTAAACGGTAACATATGTTCACAGCCATAGTACAAGAGTGATGCTTCCATTAATCTTTCTACTGACAAATAATGCAAGCCTATGCTTTGGGCAGGCAAAATCTCTGATCCTACTTCCACTGAAGAGAAGCCCCAAACTTCTACTGACTTCAGTGAGTGCAAGGTTGGGCCCAGAAAGATTTAAAAAACAATGTCATTTTCATGGTACATACATGGTGGAGTGTATCGGGGGTGATTGACATAGTAAGCAATCCAAGAAGTGAATCCCCAGTAAAAGGCACAGCCCTGGAATGGGAAAAAAAGGAGATACAGTTTAGGAGGAAAAATTACAGGTAAATTCAAATCTATAACTTCATATACATTTTCTAGCAGCAGTGCTCTGAGTCGAGATGACTACAGTGCTTTTTTAAAATGAGTCATTAATAAAAAGTAATAATATTTTTCCCTCTTCAAAATTATTGTCATTATTAAGTCCAAATTGGAAATTAGAGGCACATTTTTAACAGTGAGTTAAATGACTCTTGGCCTGCTCCTAGAGCAGCACAACTTTTGTTCTTTCCCTTACCAAGGGATCACAGTAAATCAATGATCTAGCCCTATGAAAGGAGTGTCACTTTATCAGAGTGCAATTTAGCCGGACTCCACTATGGTACAGGCATATTCCTTCTGACTCATACAGATCTAAAATCTATTTGTAAGAGATGATCGTAGATAGGTTCAATTTGTCAATCTGTAATTTGTTTTCAAATCCTATGTTCCAAACTGAGTTAGCAATGGTCATGTAGAGGTAAAACTTCAAAGGCAATAAAAAGCAAGTCACGAAGAAGTACATATGCAAATAAGTTCCCTTTTGGGGACTACACTGGGTGGAATATTATTCCTGGATAAAGTATTACCAGTTGTGACAAAACTTTGTGTGTGCTATTCGTCCAACATCAGTAACTCTTGTAGAGTCACTTATTCAGCAAATGTATGTTTTCTTTGGGTAAAATGCATTAGCATTTTAAATCTCCCAAACACATTTTTGTGGAACTGAGTTAACATTTATTAATTATTATTATTTATTTGTCTTGCCATAGTAGCATGACCATTACTGGCCCTGGACTGGGATCCCCTTGTTCTAGACGCTGTACAAACACAAAAGAAAAAGACAGTCCCGGCCTCAAAGACCTTTAATCTATAGCTGATGTTTTCTTGATGCTATCTTAGATGTATATCACTTCTTTCAACAAGAAGGACCCCAAAGCACTTTACTGGGTAATTAATTCCATTCTGGAGGTTCCCTGCAACCTGAAGTCAATGGGACTTGGTGTAGGAATGAGGAGCAATCCACATGGAGTTTGTTGCAGGACTGGGTCTTATGGATCTGATCTGGCCCTGATGGGGGCAGGTGCAGTTCCACTGAAATTAACTCAGTTGCACAGTACCTGATCCTATGTATTCAGCATCACTTCTTCCACCCATGAGACACAGCCATTTCTGCGGCTGGAGCATGGCACTTGCTTGACGGTGACTGAAGAAAACCCCATTGAACTGAAATGATGGGGGTGAAAGAGAGGGTACCGTATAATAACCCAGTTGTAATCTTGCATAGATGCCCAGGTGAATAATTCACTTCTTACCAAAACTACCACAGGATCCAATTCTCATAAGTGCCTAAATGACAGTGAAAATCAGTGTTCCTCCCAAGTTCCTAAGTCCCTTTGGAAATTACAGGTGCTTTTGAGAATGTTATCTCTTATTTTGAGGTGTTATTTTTATTAAGACTTCTGTTTTACACCTCATTTGAAAGTTAGCAGCCTCCTCAGCACATGCCCACTAAATCTTATCTCCTTTCTTGCTTGGATCAAAGGGGTCTGTCTGCAGAGCCAAACCTTTTGTTCTTGACTACAAAGCTTAAACATATCTGAAAGACATTTCGTTTAACGTTCCCTATTTCTCCTATAGCTTACTTCATAATAAAGCAACTGGAGCAAGAGGAAGGATGGACTGTTGCTTAAGGTGCCAGACAAATGCTTCGGAGACCTTGGTTCTATTCATCTATCTACCACTGCATCCCCGTGTGACTTTCGGAAAGTCACATGACGTTCTCCCTGCCTTGGTCCCCCATCTCTAAAACAAGGATAATAATCCTTCAATTGCATTGTGTCTCTAGAGTGTAACCTCTTCAAGGCAGGAAGTGTTTCTGACTATACGTTTGCACAGAAAATAGCACAGTAGAGTCTGATTTCAGTTGTGACCTCCAGTTGTTAACATAATACAGATAATAACGGCAAATCAATACCATTCAGTCAGAGAAATGTTACGCCCTCTGAAGGCGGGATCCTCACGTGATGTAAATAAAAAATCAACACAGCTCAGATGAAGTCAATGGATTTACACCATCTACAAAGCTGGCCCTGAGACTTTAAATATTGTAAAGGGAACATAATTACTGGGCCTGGAAAACAAATGAATTTTCTTTTCTTGTCATCGTTCTGGGCCCCGTTAGCATGAGGTCCTTCTCTATATTGGATACAATGATAAATATAATTATAAATAAATAATAAATATAATTGTCACCTTTATCATATTTTTCAGAGGTGTGTGCCCTCCGGAAATCTTGTGAACAAATAACGTCTCCAGAAGATGCCTGACATAGTGTAAACAATGACAGAAGCAGGCCAAGCTGGAAAAACAATGGAAAAAGGGGAATGAAGGTACATGAAAGATGGGGGGTGAGGTCGGTTTTGTCTTTTTTTAAACAAAACAACAACAAAAACCACACATGCACTTTCTGATACATCACACTTTATTTTCACATAAAGAATAAGGACTAATAGTCTAGAACTGAAGAGTCACGCTTGAAATCTCTGGGCATAGACTTTGCCTTAGCTAAAGCAACTGAATCCCGAGAAGAATGGAATCGTTCTCACAGAGTTATATAACATTGTATCCATTTTACGGCGGACGCAACATATTTTACCCACCTTGAATTAAAAAGGACACAGCATGCTCAGAATGTAATGTACAGCTATGACAGTCGATTAAAACAGTACAGCTGTGTATACAAGCAGACGCCTGCGATGCTTCAAACAGACGTCTCACACATTTTAGGGATATCTTAATGCTCTCGTAGGATGTGTCTGACATTTGAAAACATTCTGAATGGTTCGCTTGTCCTTTAGTAAGTACAGTAGCTACACAGGGGTAGTTTGTATTTCATTTCCTTGTGGAGTCCAAACGAGATTTTGTTGCAAAAGTGAATCCATTGCGATGGCTTTTTTGTTCCAAGTTACAATGGAACGAGATAATTGTTATAGAATTTATTACACTGATTCCCTTCTGAGGAGGATTATGAAACAACAACCAGCACTTCTGATTTGCTTCAGAGAACGAGCCGCAGCTCATAAAGATTGGGTTTAAAAAACAAATGTCAAGAGTGATTCATGACGGCATTTTATCTTGGTTGTATTTACCGTACTAGCTGTGCCTGTCTCATTGAAAGCCAATTATGAGACATAAATGAAAAGTGATTTTCAGTGTGTGAAGTTTCAAATACTTTGGCCACCGTACAAAATGCCCAATAAAAGTCAAAGATTAAACAATTTGAGGTTTGAGCTTAGGCAAATCAGGTAATTAATGACTGTGCAGAAGGCTGAATCACACTTTCCTTCTTGTCAGGGATTTTAAAAATATTTGGCTTCCATGAGGGACCACAACAAAACAGCTTTAAAGGGATCAGCAGAAAGACTCTCTGGGTCCCAGCCCGCAAATAAATAATGCAGATATTTTGGCCTCTCTTCTATTAAAACCCTCTATCTCCTGTTAAATGTGCAACCCATAGGGGAAGGTTGGTCTTGTGGCACTGTATTACTCAGGAATTATTCTGGGTTCTATGCACAGTTCTCCCAACTCAATCTCTCTGCGTCTTATTTCCCCATCTCCCTCCCAGTCTATGATAGTACTTCCTTTCTCCCAACCTTTCTCTGGCTTGTCTATTTAGGTTCCCCCGATCCTACAGCCGATAGCACACAAAAGGACTGCTGACGGCAAGGGAATATTTTTATTAGTAGCTCAGCAACTGTTCTTAAGCTCCTTCAGGACTGTTGGATGGATCCCATCTGGTCCAGGTTGAACTTTTAGAGTGAGATTTTCAAAAGCACCTTCAGGATTTAGGAGCATGGGCCTCCTTCAATCAGAGCCTTGCACTTAAATTTCTTAGATCCTTTTGAAAAACTCTCCATTTATTCACCACTTTGTTTTTGAATGTTCTCTTCTGATACCCCGGTCTCTGACAATGCTTCTTCTTTACTACCTGAAAAGAGCAGATCTGGGTATCCTCTTTGCTGAAGACTGATGCCATTAATCTTATAATACCCTCCTTTATGCTGTGGTCTTGATCCTGAATTCATTTGAGGGAGGTACTCTGGTCTAATGGATAGGGGGCACTGGACTGAGGTCCGGGAGTCTACTCCTCATTCTGCCACTGATATACTGTGTGACCTTCGGTGAGTCATTTCCCACCTGTGTTTCCCATCACACCTTTTGTCTGGCTTGTCTATTTAGATATAAACGATTCAGGGCAGGAACTGTCTCCCACTGTGCACACGCACCCACCCACCCACACACAATGCCTAATGCAACAGGGCTCCATTTTGGGGTGGGACCGCTTGGTACTACTGTAGTACAAATAATAATTCATAATCACAACAACCTGAAACTCTCATTGACTTCAGAGAGGAGAGGTTTGGATGTGGAAGGAATGTAGGGTCAAGCCCTCTCTGGGCTCTACCATTACAGAAACAACAGAGAGCATTAAGAACCAACAGAGTCTCATCATGGAACATTTAATGGCTTACCATCCTGGATGACTTTGGTTCATGCACTTACTGAACTACTGGGTGGCGGAAGCTCTCTGTACTCTCCTCTTCAGCATAAATACTTGAGAGACGAATGTAAAAGAGCAAGTAGATTAGTAGAGGCCCGCTGTATTCAGTCAGAAAAACCTAGAAATGAAAAAGACTTCTCAGGGTGGGGAATTGAACAACAAGGGAATAATAAGAAGAAGAACTCATAGTTCTTAGGCAGACCTAAGTATTTGATCTGCCATAGCAAAGGGGCCAGTGGTACACCCACCCCTTGAATACTGCGTGCAGATCTGGTCACCCCATCACGAAAAAGATATATTGCAATTGGAAAAGGTACACAAAAGTGCAACAACATTTATTAGGGGCATGGAACAGCTTCTGTATGAGAAGAAATGAATAAGACTGGGACTTTTCAGCTTGGAAAAGAGACAACTAGAGGGGGATATGATAGAGGCCTATAAAATCATGACTGGTGTGGAGATAGTAAATAAGGAAGTGTTATTTACTCATTCTCATAATACAAGAAGTAGGGGTCACCAAATAAAATTAATAGGCAGCAGGTTTAAAACAAACAAAAGGAAGTGTTTCTTCATACAAAGCACAGTTAACCTGTGGAACACTTTGCCAAAGGATGTTGTGAAGGCCAAGACTATAAAAGTGTTAAAAAAAGAACTAGATAAGTTCATGGAGGATAGGTCCATCAGTGACTATTAGCCAGGATGGGCAGGGAGGGTGTTCCTAGCCTCTGTTGCCAGAAGCTGGGAATATACATCCCTCAAGTCTTGGGATCAGTTCTGACCATTTTTTTCAACTGGAAAATTTTTGAAAAAAGTTTCAAAATTGTCAAAAGGTTTCATTTCCGGTTCAAAAATAACTTTTCATTTCAAAACGTGAGTTAATTATCATACAAGCAAATGGGGGGAAAACCCTCAAAAATGGTTGAAATTGAAACAAAGTGATTTGATTGACCCAACCTGAAATCTGATTTTGAATTTTTGCTTCATAAACATGTGCATGATTTTGACTTTTCATTCTAATTCGGGACAGTACAAGTTTTTGATATCTTGACAATTGTGGCAGGATGGGAAAACTCTTTCCCACCCAGCAGTAGTTATTACAACATTCTTCAACTAGCCATTTATAGCTCATTGCCATATGAAGTCTGGGGCCCATCCTGCAGTCCTTATTCAGTGAAAGCCTCCAACGGAAATCACTGAAGAGGGATAGCACTCCCAAGCCTTGGAGAGAAATGTACACAGACAGTCAATAGAGGTATATAAGGAACAGCACCTTTTCCCAAAGAAAAATAACTCCTCCTTCTCTCAGAGTATGCTGTGTCTACACTAGGGGGCTCTGCTGACATAGCTCCACAATGTTAAGAGGAAAGGACGTTCAGAAAAGTAGATACATGGTCATAGCCCTTATTCAGCTCCTGGGGGCAGTAAGATGAAGTGAGCCCCATCCTCCTTAGCCCCACTCAGACTGTGCCACGGGTGGAAGAGCGGGGGCTGCTTGCCCACGACTCTATCCCCACTGTGAGCAAGTGAACAGTGGAGTCCTGGCTCTGTCCCCTCTCTGCCTACTCACCAGCCACGTAGTTGCCTGGGCGCACGGAGGGGAAGTAAGCTACTCCACAAAGCTGGGTGAAGTCACCAAGCCGCTGTAGCGCTTCAGTGTAGACAGTCACCACAGTGATGGGAGGGGTTCTCCCATCACTAACCCACCTCCCCGAGAGGTGGGAGCTAGGTTGGCAGAAGAATCGTACTGTCTATCCTGGGGGTCAGTCAGCATAACTGGGTCTCTCAAGGGTGTGGATTTTCCACACCGCGTAGAGATGTAGCTATGCCCAGGTAAGTGTTCAGTGTAGACCAGCCCTCAGGCTATGGGTATATTACAGAGCCTATGCCTGCATAACTATGTCGGCAGAGCCCCCAGTGTAGACACGGCATCCTTGGAGAAGGAGAAGATCTGCCACATAGGAACCTCCACCTCCCCAACCGACATTAGCTATGCCGACAGAAATCACTTTCTGTCGGCATAGTTGCGTCTACACTGGGGATTTTGTCAGCATGGCTATGTCGCTGGGTTGGTTTGTTTTTTTCACACCCCTGCCTGACACATCTATGCTGGTATACATTTGAAATGTAGACCAGGCCTTACTCCTGCCCCACAGCAAGGGGAAAGCCGGGAAGTCATTGGGACGCCGAGGGCTTGTCTACACTGAAAACACTGTAGCTGTGCCACTGTAGCGCTTCAGGGGTAACACCACTTATGCCAACAGGAGGGGGTTTCCCATCGGCACAGCTTCTCCACCTCTCCGAGAGGCGGTAGCTAGGCTGCCGGGACACATCTCCCATTGACCTAGCTCTGTCTACACTGGGGCTTAGGTCAGTTTAACTGCAGCACTCAGTTAAGCAACAAAGATATACCAGCCTAATTTCCTAGCATAGACTCCATTCTCTAGTCTCTCCATTGGGCGATGCAGCTATGCATCACCCTTTTCTCAGGGCGGATTGTAAAGTTACAGTCCAGCTCATGGAAAACAGCTTTCCTTTGATATTGACACAAAGCTTTAGAGAATCCCTGCGGGGGAAATATAATGTAACCAGAACAACATGGAGCATGGATCTGATTGTCTAGCCTCTCTGGAATGAAATCCAGGGTTAAAACTATGTAGGACTAGATACTTACAAGAGATTGTACTGAGCAAATTGTAACTCAAGTGCATAACACTGTGGAAAGGAGTTTAAGGGATATATATTCATAACAAATCAACTATTTAGCTTAAAGGTGACTGTTTGAAGTGCTTTAGAACTCTAAATGTTAAATGCTTGTGGTTTAAATCAATTTAATTTTGAATAGCTTTCTCCAAATAGTGCTTTGGCAATCCATCGATGGACCCCCTCCCCCATGCACTGTTTTTGAAATCTATCTTTAGCAGCGCTTATAAATGACTGCAACAGAGAGACTTTCCTTGAGAGCTAGTCTTTAAATTGAGATGGTTTTTATTTTGGGACATTAAAACTCTTCCCTTTTCCTCTGTTAGCTACTATGGGACAAATTCTCTGATGGT
Source organism: Terrapene triunguis (assembly GCF_002925995.2). Lineage (NCBI taxonomy): Eukaryota > Metazoa > Chordata > Testudines > Emydidae > Terrapene > Terrapene triunguis. The sequence continues at coordinate 10,130,969 of NW_020664487.1, read as the reverse complement.
GTCAATCCACTAACATTCCAACTGAGCATCCTATTCCATGTGGTGGCTTTGAAAATCTCCGCTGATAAATGTAAGGCTCAGTTTTTGGAAGGTTTTGCTCCATTGAATTAGGCTTGTGCGCAATTTCCCTCTCTCCAAATAAGTGTTTCCCTAACTCCGGCTGTCAGTAGACGGGGGGGGGGGGAGGAGAGAAGGAAAAATACTGTGTCTGTGTAAAGGAGGGCACAGCTGGGGGAACTGTGTCTCTGTAAAGGAGGGCACAGCATCGGGGGGAGGGAGGTTTGGTTTGGTTTGGTTTGAGCATTGGCCTGCTAAACCCAGGGTTGTGAGTTCAGCCCTTGAGGGGGCCATTTAGGGATCTAGGGCAGAAAAAAAAAAAAGTTGGGGATTGGTCCTGCTTTGAGCAGGGGGTTGGACTAGATACCTCCTGAGGTCCCTTCCAACCCTGATTCCAACTTCACAGCTATGCAGAGAGGCCAGTGTGAGGGCTATTCACCTCTTACATGCCACTTCCTCCCCAAGTGAACTGAATTTGTGGAGTGTGTATGGAGTGCGAGGGGTCAAAGTGTCCTTAAAAAACCAGGCTCACCAAGTGATATTACAGTGACGCCTAACAGTCCGGGGGTCCCATTGTGCTAAGTGCAGGACAAACACATAGCAGGAGACAGTGCTTGCCAGGAAAAGCGTATACACTAAATAGACAAAGGGTGGGAGAGGGGGAAGGCAGAGAGAGATGAATAGCTTGCTTGAGATCACCCCGCATGAATCCCAGCCCATTGCCTTACTGAGCAGATCTCACTGCCTCTCTGCACTAGTATCCAAGGTGTGCACCAAAAAAATAGGCCGGTAATTGCCTGCACTAGGCAGCGAGCTCAGAGCAGCTGTTCTGTGGGGAGTAGCCAGGGACAGAGAAGCAGTATTTGGCAGCAGTTTGTGGCAACTTGGCACTGCAGCAGAAACATGCTCTCTCCTGACCCTTTGGTCAATTTCAGACTCAGACAGGAGGAGGACAAGCAGGCGAGCCCTGTGGATGGAGCACAGCCTGACTTTGCCCAAGCAGCAGTAATATACAAGCTGTGGGCTAGCTGATTCCATATGCCTGAGGAACAAGCCACTCAGAGATACAGTTGAGCTGCACATGCTGTACTCTATCACCACAAGGAGCCACCTCGCACACCAGCAGCAAGTCATGATAGGTCTGTGACACTGACTAAGCTCCACCTGTCCAAGGTGGTCTATAGGGACAGGGAAGGGTTACATGTAATCCATCATCTCCAATGCAAAACATCTCATTGCAGACTTTAGTGGCACATGATCCAGGAGCCTGTCATCAGGAGGTCTGGGGTGGCAGGGAGATATTATGTCTGGATCGCTGCATGGGGCAGCACATAGGAGTGCTGGGAATCAGGTGCAGAATTATTATTTAGTGCTGATAAAAATACCTTTTTTTCCAGAAAATATTCAGGTTTTCTTTTTCATTTTTGGTTGAAATTTCCTTCAAAAAGTGAGTTTTTCAATGACAAATTTAAACCAAAAACCATAACATTTTGGTTTCTGAAAACCACTTTGGACACAAAAAAAAAAATAATAAAAATCAGTTTTCAAAAACTGAAAATCTTTGCCCAAGAAAATGTTTGGTGTACAATTAGTCTTTGAAAACGTGGAAAACAATCGTCATTGAAAATGATTTTCTTCTGCAAAAGTTTGCCTTAAAAAAAATTGGGGAAATCCCTTTTCAACTAAAAATGTTGACTCGCTCTATAGTTAGTATTACAGTAGGGAGAGTGCTCGGCAACAAACATTCCTGTGTTGGACATGGAATCTGCCGGGGACACTTATAGTGACACCCGTACAACAGTGTGTGTTGCTCTGTAGGAGTGTGGACTGCTCTCAGAAGGGACATACCCTCTTTGTCCGTCCCCACTATGAGTTTCTCATCTCATATCCCATGCAGTGGATAGCTGCCTTCCCTTTTTGTTCCCTTCCAGTATCCCGCAAATCTGTCACTGTACCCCCCCGACTGTCCCTTTTTCTTGGGGGCATTGAAGAAGTCTATTTTTTTTTTGGCAAAACCATTATGGGCAGGAGCTCATCACCAGGTGCTTAGGAGCATCTTTACTCACTGGTTCATCAGAGGGGCCTCTATTTCTCCCTGCCCACACCATCTCCCACTGCCTGGTTAACCACTGGCACAATCAGATGTGTAGCCCACAACTGGTTGTGTGGGAACACTCCAATTCTATGTGCATAGAACCATAGAAATATAGGACTAGAAGGGACCTTAAGAGGTCATTTAGGCTATCTTCTCCCCCTGCTCCCCAGTCAACGCTTTATTTTCAAACATTTTTCAAACCACTAGTTCCCTTTATGAAAATAAAAGGCCAAACAATGCCTTGGTGCACTTATAACAAAGCCACAGGAGGGGTCCGCTGCAGGGACTGAATTTGGAAGCTCTGGATCTAAAGCCTGTACACCTTGAGCTACAAGACCACACCAGTTATCTTGGAGGAAGTTGCAGACTCATAAACGTCCACTTGTGGTCCGGCCACTAAGAGGAGACAAAGAGCCACTCTCTGCCAGCAGGTGCAACACACTTCTGAAAATGGCACACTTGCTCAGTGCCTGGTTTTCAGAGGAACCAGAGCTCGGATTGGTCTCAGTTGGAGCTGCTGGGCACTTAGTATGTCTGAACATCAGACGCTTAATGGGTTAGTCAGTAACTTCTGACTTGACAGCACCTACTAAAAATATCACAAAAAGTGATCTGAGATTATAGAACAATAGTAGCCCCTCGCATATTAATTCTATCAGCATTAATGGAGATTAATGACAAAGGGACACAGGGGAGGAAGCCTCATATACAGCCTGATCCCTCATTCATCCTGCTTGGATCAGATTATTCCTACCTCTGACAGGTCCCTAGGGGTCTGGCTTTTATTTTATTTACCCCTTGGTAGCATTTGTACTGTGTGTCATGCCAATAAAGCCTGACTGCCCTGAATAACAATCAGGTCAGGGATTATAATCCCAAACCGCATGAGGCAGTGAGTATATTTAGGAGACATGACTGCAGAGGAGGTGAAAGGAGCTCCTCAAAGTTATTCAGTGCTTGTAACCCAGATGGAATGTGGCTGAGACAATTTATCTGACTGGTTGATGCAGCTGGATTAGAGCTCTGACATGAGCCCACTGGGACCACCAGAGGGGATCACAGGATTTCTAATGCCTGTTAATAGCACTGCATGCACGAGTTAAATCAAAAGAGATAAAAAGAAGATAAATTGGGGGAGGGGGGACTGGAGCCTGGAGGACAAAGCAGAAACATTATTTTGATGTAATAAGAAATAGCATGAAAAACCCCATACATATAAACTAGAAGCCCACAGAGTCACAAATACGTCTTTATGAGAATATACTAGCTGATTCCTCTAGATAACACTTTTGATGTGCCCTTTCTATCCTGCCATGGAACAGACCCCAGTGCGGATCATATTGCGTTTTGGAATAGTCTAGTATTATTTCATTTATGGTGAGCTGCGGGATGGAACTCCAGAGAGGCCATGTAACCTTTCCCTGCTGCTCTTTTCTCGGCTACGTACCATGGCTCTTTCCATGCCATGTAAGGCTAGTTTGCCAGTTCATGGGTGACACGTCCATCGGTGAGAGCTGCTAACAAGGTACTGTGCGCACAGGGAGGGGAGCTGATGGGAGTGGTTGAGAGAGCACCCTTGCTAGGAGCAATGAGTTTGGGTCATTGCCTGAGGCTATCAGCAAAGCAATAGATATGACATATTTTAGGGGCAATCATGTGGACAAAAAACCACAGCGGCAGTATATTAGTTATCTAAAGGCCTGAGTTTAGTTTTTTGACAAATGAAAGACAGAGGGTGGCTGGGTGTACAGCCCTGAGTCTAGGCCAAATGGATACAGTGCATACCACACAGACAATATGATACTGCATATCTTCTATTTATATACATTATACAGACCATTACTGTGTGTGTGTGTGTTGATAATGGCTGGGATTTCTAAGGAACCTAAGGGTACGTCTATACCCAGCCGCTAGTTCGGCGGCTGGCAATCGAACTTCTGGGTTCGACTTATCGCGTCTTGTCTGGACGCGATAAGTCGAACCCGGAAGTGCTCGCCGTCGACTGCGGTACTCCTGCTCGGCGAGAGGAGTACCGCGGAGTCGACGGGGGAGCCTGCCTGCCGCGTCTGGACCGAGGTAAGTTCGAACTAAGGTACTTCGAACTTCAGCTACGTTATTCATGTAGCTGAAGTTGCGTACCTTAGTTCGATATGGGGGGTTAGTGTAGACCAAGCCTAAGAGAGTTAGGCACTCAACACCCACAGGCACCCAAATCCTACAGCACTGAATGCCTAACTCCCTTAAACTCCTTTGAAAAATCCCATCTCCAAGTATTACTGTGTTAAATCTTAATATACAGCATTAGCTTCTGGGCCAATTTCTACCCCCCCTCATACTTCTGCAACCTCAGGAAAGTCAGCAGGGCACCATTTTGGCGATATCTTCAAATGATCTCTATTTTTGGCCTTTTATCTCAACGGTTGTTAAGGATTTTGGAGGCAGGTTGGCAGCGGACGGTAAAGTCCTGCAGTGCTGGATAGTCAGACAACTTTTTTGTTCCCAACTCCTGAACATCTCCCCCAATCCGTGGTGCTATATTTTAATTCCTGCAGACAGGGTCTGCCCAGGCCAGTATTTCTTGGCCTGGGGTTGCAGTGACAGCGAAGCAGCATTTCTAGCTATTTAAGGCTGCATCCTGGCTTGTGCTGCAAGTGGCTGAGGTGGAGCAGCCATCCGAGGAGGAATTCTGCCGGACTCAGTCAGTATCCCCCCGCAGTGAACAGAGAAACGGGTGCAGCTCCCACCCTGTACCAGGCCGGCTCTGCTGGCTATGACAGAAGAGAGGGAAGGCCTCAGTCCCAGGTTCTCTCTCCCCAGTCCTGAGATGTTGGATGCCACTAGCCCTCCCCAGTCCTTGCAGAGGACTAAGGCTGTCTGCCACTTCAGTAGCACACATACCTGCCAGCCCCTGAAAAAAACAAGTGATTGTAAATTAGTGCACAGTTATTATCGCTTTGTCTATATTCAGGCACAAGCCAGGTGACACATGTGCATACCCATCTGTAACCTAACTCCAACCTGGACACAGAATGACTGGCAGTTACGGGGCACCGGGTGTATTTGTGGGCCAGATTTCAAAAAGAATTCAGCACCCATCAGCTCCCCTGTAGGCACCTAAATGAAGTGGCCCTTTTGAAAACCTGGTCATTTAGAACAGTGAGTAGCATGTCCATGGAACTTTTCATCTAGAGGTCTCAAAGGAGGGTTATCTCCATTTCACAAACTGAGGCAAAAAGAAGTTAAGCTGCATACCTGAGGTCACCAGAAGGAGAACCCAAATCTTCCAAGTGCCAGTCCAGTACATTATCCACTAGGCAACACTGCCTCTCTTATTTAGCTACCTAAATGGAAGGTGCTTGAGTGCTAAGGTCTTTTGGAAATCTGGCTCATCTGGTGCTGAGCATTTTGAGAAATGGCCATAGTTAAAATATAGATCAGTTCTTCAGTACAATAACTTCTTGGGCTAAATTCCTACCTAGCCTGTCCTTAAACAGTCAAGCTCTTTCTGAACTGTATAAAATGGACTCCATGGATCTGGGACAAAAGACACAAGAGCACGCTTTTGAGGATCTAAAGAATCTATTAACCCAGGGCCGGCTCCAGGCACCAGCTTAACAAGCAGGTGCTTGGGGCGGCCAAGGGAGAGGGGCGGCATGTGCGGCAATTCGGGGGCGGCAGGTCCCTCACTCCCTCTAGGAGCGAAGGACCTGCCGCTGAACTGCCGATCGCGGCTTTTTTTTTTTTTT
>NW_020664487.1:10086152-10124971 GCF_002925995.2 Terrapene triunguis | reverse complement strand
GGGGGTTTTTTTTTTTTTTGCTCAGGGAGGCAGAAATGCTGGAGCTGGCCCTGTATTATCCACATCCCTAATACTAGCATTTTACGACACTCCCAAACCGACAGTCAATTCAGCCCATGCCAGAGCAGTGGTCTCGGTGTGACTCTACTCCAGTTACACAGAGATGATTAGAAGCCAGTAGCTTGCTGTTCCAAATGGCTTTCCAACTCTGCAGCCAGAACGCAGAGAGGATGTTTGGAGAGAGCGTGGGAGAGAGTGACAGTTTATTTGCAGCCTCTTGTTAATTTTAAATTTGTGGGCGGTCACAAGCCACTGATAATAAATAGTACATGCACCCTCGCATGCCCAATCACTGCTCCAGCCTCATGGCACTCCTCTGCTACAATACAAAGAATCACGGGCATTCAAGGTAATCCAACGATCTTCTGATCAGTGAACATGTTGTGCAAAATCCATTGCCGTTCTGCTGCATAAATCAGAAGTCACGCAGCATTCCTCAGGTCTAAATTCTACGTTCTACATGGACTTTGTATAGAATCAACAGTAACGAGAATCTAACCCACACAATTATACAAACATGGAAAATACTGTGGTGCATACAGCTCGTTACAGTTAAGAATGTGTTCGCGAGTACGAGAATGGGATTTTCCAAGAAGAAATTCAATGGGATTTGGATCCCTTAGGCAACTGGAGATTCCCAGCCAGTAATACTATTTATATAATTGTTACACATGCCCACGCCTCTGGGTAGATCATGGGCAGCTGGGATTAGCTATGGGACCCCTGCTTCTAAAAGCACAAACCTCTCCTGAGTGACATATTCAATGTGATGCATAAAGATGTTTGCTATTTTGTTATATAGATTAACAGCCGCTGGGCAATAACAAAGGGCCAAGAATATATGTGGGCCAAAGAAAGGCCTAAACAAAATTATCCTGTCCGACTAACCTAAAACTCTCATTGAGACCACCCATATATCTCAAGGGAATGACCTGGACCTGGACTGGGCAGCCCTCTAAGAGTCACCAGCTAGTGTGTCTGTCAACTCCACATTCCACTGTTCAAAAGTTGTATGATGTTGATTGAGCAGGGCCCAGTTTCTCCTCCTCCATAAGAGCCCAGAAGAGACCTTTCAAGTGGGATTTCCAACAGGATGCAGCGTTGGCCTACCTCTGTTACCAATGACATGAATAGTAAAACTATCAACATCAACAGGAGCCAGAGGTAGGCCAGCACTGAACATTTTTTTGGAAATCCACCCTGCTGAGCCACAGTTCCTACAAAATGATCCAAATATAGACAGGTCAGATGGCCAGGGTCTATCAGCCTTCCTCAAAGTGAGTAGCACCCCACCTTCCCAGTAATCTCATTGGTTTCAGTCGAGTAACGCACGACTCTGAGTCAGGGGAATAGAAATCAGCACTTAGCAATTAGGAAAATGACTTGGCTACTTTAGTTACCTGGAATTCTGTCTACATTGTCTATGCCCTTACAACAATAACAACCCACAGGGGAAGGCCTATAATACGTATGCACCCATTCTTCCACATGTGCTATGCTCAACAGAACATAAAACGTTCGCCTCTCCTAAAATTCACTACGCTCCCAGCTGCATCCTGGAGAACTGACATTCTGGCAAGGTTAGTTATATGCTTGTGGCGTTTGCTCCTGAGACAGAGAGAGAAACAATCACAGCATTCTACTTGGCCTTATTAGCAGTGGCATCTGATGAATTATGATCAGCCAGTTGGCCAATTTCAACAGCAGGAAGGTCCCTGCTTCCCTTATCAGTAGATTTCACTGCAGCCGCTGGGCAATAACAAAGGGCCGAGAATATATGTGGGCCAAAGAAAGGCCTAAACAACATTATACCATGGCACAGTGTCAGGCAAACTCCATCTGTTCCTTGTTGATAGCTCTGGAAGTTGAAAACTATTTGACTTAATTAACTAAAGAACAAAACCAACCATGTGTGTACAGCTTGCCTTTGCAAAAGGCTACAACATTTTCAAAGTTCACAGTGTTGACACGCATTAGTTCATGGCTTGTCCAGTTGTGCCAATGTAAAGCAACATGCATTGTACGTAATATTATGCATTGAATCAGAAATCTCAGCCATGAACCAAGTGTCTGTTTAGATCTGAGGTCACTTGTGTCTCGAAATTATGGTCAGAAAAGTGACTGTAAAAAACCCACCTTCTTATTCAGCATATCTACTTCCTGGGACCAGATTCCCAAGTGATGTAAATGGGTGTAACAAATCAGAAAGCTTTGTCAAAATGTGGCTTTATGATACCTTCATGCGTTAGTCAGCGTTAAGACAATTGTATACTAAGGACATTGAGCATGTAGAACTAGTTAATAAAATGGTATGTTCTTTTGCTATTGTCACTACTGCAGAGTTTTCAATTTACCCCAGAATTCCTTGGTGGTGCATTACAGAAATCAGAGGGCCTGGCCACATAATTGTAGTCAAATTGGCCACAGAATCCACAGACCTAGGCTCATATATGATCCACTCTTCAGCTCACCTATTCTATCTTGGACTCACATTTTCTCCCATTCACTGATCCTATCAGCATCTCATTTACTGCTCTCTCTTTCTCTTCTTTACACTGATCTCACAAATTTGCTGGGACCCCTATTCCCCCATACTCTGTGTACTTCATTTGTCTTGCCTCTTACCAAATGATGGCCTCTGGACTGCAGTATTGTATACCAGCCCATTCCCTGGCCTCTTTCACAATCTCACATTGAGTCCAAGCCAAATAATTTGCTTTCTCTATGGCAAAGATTCTCAACCTGTGGAAAGCAGCCCTGCCCCAGGAGTTCCCAAACAGGTATCAAGGTATCTTCCCATATGGCCACATTGGGAGAGGGGTCCTGAACAGGTCTGGACTAGAGAGGAGGAGATGGTCCTGTTATGGAAAAGGTTGAGAACCACTGATCTTTGGTGATTTGGCAACTTCCTCTCACAATACATTGAAACATAAGGGCTTGGAGATTGATTTTCTTCTTACATACCCCAATTTCATTACACAGACTTCATAGAATCATAGAAATGTAGGGGTAGAAGGGACCTCCAGAAGTCATCAAGTCCAGCCTCCTGCGCTGTGGCAGGACCAAGTAAACCTAGGCCATCCCTGACAGGAGTTTGTCCAACTTGTTTTCAAAAGCTTCCAATGATGGGAAATCCACAACCTCCCTTGGAAGCCTATTCCAGAGCTTAACTGTCCAGAGAGTTAGAAAGTTTTTTCTAACATCTAACCTGAGTCTCCTTTGCTCCAGATTAAGCCCATAACTTCTTGTCCTATCTTCAGTGGACATGGGGAACAATTGATCACTGTCTGCTTTATAATAGTCCTTAACATATTGGAAGACTGTTATCAGGTCCCTCCTCAGTCTTTTCTCAAGACTAAATATGCCCAGTTTTTTTAACCTTTCCTCCTAAGTCAGGTTTTCTAAATCTCTTATCATTGTTGTTGCTCTCCTCTGGACTCTCTCCAATTTCTCCACATCTTTCCTAAGTTGTGGTGCTCAGAATTGGACACAGTACTCCAGCTGAGGCCTCACCAGTGCTGAGTGGAGCCAGACAGGTACCTGCTGTATCTTCCATACAACACTACTGTTAATATATCCCGGAATCATATTAGCCTTTTGTGCAGCTTCAATGCATGGACGACTCATATTGTGTGTGTGGTCCATTATAACCCCCAGATCCTGTCCAGCAGTACTACCGCCTACTCAGTCATTCCCCATTTTGTAGTCATACATTTGATTTTTCCTTCCCAAGTGAAGTACTTTTCACATGTCTTTATTCAATGGCATTACTCCCAGTTTACACCAGTGTACCACCACTCACCTGGATGGGTTGTTGTTGGCAGGGGGCACTGAACCTGGGAACTCAGGATCATGAAACACAAGCCTGCTTGAGCTAAATAACCCCACCCCATTAACCAAGGCTGGAGCACACTCATCATCCTAGCCATCACTAGCAGGGGAGAGTGCATGCTCAGCAAGAGAAGAACCAGGTGACTTGTTTCTTCCTCTCTGAGGGAACAGGAATACCTGATCCTTTCTATAAACCATGTCCTCTCCTCCTGCACGGTGTTGCGTTACCCAGACATGAATGGGGGCAGCGGAGGGATAGCTTTACAGCTATTATACTTTGTTATTTTGTTACTATTTAATGTTTCTGTCTCAGTTTCCCATGTCTCTACATTGGGAATAACATTACTTATCTGCCCCAAAAGCGTGTGGTGTAGATTGATTAGTTTGGAAAATATGTTTAAGAGAAAAAGTGCTATCATCCCCATTATGTTTCCATTATTTATTAGAGACTGTAGGTGTTTTTTATTTTATTTTATTTTATTTTTATTTTTTTGCCAAAGTAAAAAAAAAAATGCTTCTTGGACCAAACTGAATAATGTTTCCATTATTTGAGACTGTAGGTTTCTTTGTTTCTTTGACCAAAAATGTTTCTTTGACCAAACTAAAAATTTTTCTGTATTTTTCCCCATTTTTTGGTAAAAACGTTTTTTGTTTTTTTCTTTGTTTTCCGATGCTGAATATTTTTTATTGAAAACAAAAACAATTTTCAAAAATGGAAAAAAATGGGATTCAGTGTTCTATCAAAAATTATTTTTTTATGGGAAATGATCAACAGAATTTAATTCCCATCTAAAATAATTCCCGTTTTCAACCAACAGTATTATTTATAATTACAGACATCCAATGCAGTGTGCAGTAGTAAGTCAAGTTAGAGAATGAAAGTCTTCCTGCACTTAGAACAGTGTAACTGATTATTACTAATGACTTGTGTTGCAGTAATATCTATGAACCTCAGTTTTGGTCCAGGACTCTATTGTGCTGGGCACAGCGCAAATACAGAACAAAAAGACAAGAGTTTATAATCTAAATCATTACAATCTAAGGCATCGACATGGGGACACTCGGAAAGATTAATCTGAATTAACTTTAAAGTGGATTAATTAAATCACACAGAACCCCTGCATGGATGCTCTTATTCAGAATTAAATTGGACTTAATCTAATTTATTTTAATTAAAAAGTGAATTAATCTAAATCAAATGAAATCCACTTTATTTCAGAATAAAAGCATACACCTAGAGGTTTAACTTAGGGCATGTCTTCACTACCCGCCGATCCGGCGGGTAGCAATCGGTCTATCGGGGATCGACTTATCGCGTCTAGTGAAGACGCGGTAAAATCGATCCCTGATCGCTCTGCCGTCGACTCCGGAAATCCACCTCGACAAGAGGCGGCAGCGGAGTCGGCGGCAGCGCGGCAGCGGTCGACTTTCCCGCGTCCTCACCGCCAGGTAAGCCGACCTAAAATACGCAACTTCAGCTACGGTATTCACGTAGCTGAAGTTGCGTATCTTAGGTCGGACCCCCGCTGTAGTGTAGACCCAGCCTTAGTTTCACTAATCCACTTCAAATTCACACCTTTAGTTAATTCAAATTAACTTTCCTGAGTGGCATGTATAGACAAACCCTAAATAAGTGTTCCAGTTCTGCTGTTAAACCAAACATTTTAATTCCCCCAAACAGCAAGGTACACCTCTACCCCGATATAACGCAACCCGATATAACACAAATTCGGATATAATGCAGTAAAGCAGTGCTCCGGGGGGGGCGGGGCTGCGCACTCTGGCGGATCAAAGCAAGTTCGATATAACGCGGTTTCACCTATAATGCTGTAAGATTTTGTGGCTCCCGAGGACAGCGTTATATCGAGGTAGAGGTGTACTTAAGAAATTGCCTACCTTTAGGCCTATGCATAATCTCTTTGAAGTCAACGGCACTCATGTTCTTAAAGTTAGGCACATGCTTAAATACACTGCTGAATGGAAGCCTAAATGAAGTTCTGTCTTCAGGTCTTAACAACCTCATTAAATTGGCAGATTTAACCCTCAAATTAATAAAGCTTCGTTCTCACCTCTTTGAGTTGGCTTTTATCATATTTTCTTCACCTCTGACTATGAGGATAATGATGGCGCCTGACACTTTTAGTGGCTAGATAACAGACCCAGCTAAACCTGATTGTGTAATCACTGCCCAAATAAGGAGAGTTTTAACAAACACTTGAATTAGATAGACAGAGGAGTGGCTTGAGGCTGATTTACAATAAGAGACTTGTGTATCTGTCAGCCAGACAACAAGGCAATATATAAAAGGGGTCTCTGCCATCTAGATTAGGCCCTAAATTAGTCATAGATTAAACAAAGCCCCAATACCCCATTCAAACCCATCAAGGTAGCATTTTTACAGGAGCCATATAAAAATGATCTGTGAACTCAGCTCCCACTAGCATCTCTGCAGCAGCAAACTAACCATTTCTACTCCCAGTGCTTAGCTAAAACAACCAACTAGTACTTGCATAGAAGTAAATTACACATTTGTGCTAATTTTAGTTCCATAAGAAACCAGGAGGGGAAGAGACTAGAGATGGCATTTCCTGTAAGAAAAACCCATTTTGATTAAACTGAAATGTTTTACAAAATTGTATCAATTATGAAGAAATTTTATTTCAGGAAAATGTTGAAAAAAGTTTTGAAAATATTGTTTCGACATTTGTAGAATAAAAAGTTTTGATTTTTTGTTTCAAAACTTTTATATATACAAAATTAAAAATAAAACAATGGTTGACATTGGAATAAAATGTTTTGATTCACAGATTCTAAGACAAGAAAAGACCATTGTGACCATCTAGTCCAGTGGCTCTCAAACTTTTCGACTGGTGACCCCTTTCACATAGCAAGCCTCTGAGTGCGACCCCCCCCCCTTATGAATTAAAAACACTTTTTTATATATTTAACACCACTATAAATGCTCGAGGCAAAGTGGGGTTTGGGGTGGAAGCTGACAGCTCGTGACCCCCCACATAATAACCTCATGACCCCCTGAGGGGTCCCAACCCGCAGTTTGAGAATCCCTGATCTACTCTGTCCTCCTGCTTAACACAGGGCAAAGAACTTCTCAAAAATAGTTCATAGAGGAGATCTTTTAAGAAAAAAAAAATCCAATAATTGACCTGAACCAATTTTTCCCCCCAGAATTTCATTTGGTTAAAAAAAAGTGATTTTTTTAAACAACTCCAGATAAACAAATCTCAAACTGTTTTGAGGGATAGATAATCCATCTTCTGACCAACTCAGTAGACAAATTTACAAAAAGCTCAATGGAGCTCAACAGGTTCTCTCTCTCTCACCCACAGAAGTTGGTCTAGTAAATATTACCTCATCCACCCAGCCCTATAAGAGACAGCTGGAAGAGAACAATTTCCCCCCAACATTTCTTAAAGGAATATTACTGTATAAACTGGGAGAACAAATTATTAATTTTATATGATTTATGTACACTGGTTACACTTTAAAAGTTCTTTCTGGTATGCAAAATTCTCCTGGTCTGATAATTATTCACTTTTATCTATGATGGGGAATTGCTTTGGAATTGGTTCCAAATCAAACAGAAGAAACCTCTTAAGGGCAGGTCTACACTAACCCCCCAATTCGAACTAAGGTACGCAACTTCAGCTACGTGAATAACGTAGCTGAAGTTCGAAGTACCTTAGTTCGAACTTACCTCAGTCCAGACGCGGCAGGCAGGCTCCCCCGTCGACTTCGCGTACTCCTCTCGCCGAGCTGGAGTACCGCAGTCGACGGCGAGCACTTCTGGGTTCGACTTATCGCGTCCAGACCAGACGCGATAAGTCAAACCCAGAAGTTCGATTTGCTTGCCGCCGAACTACCGAGTAAGTGTAGACCTACCCTAAGAGTAGCTGTAGAGAGATCAAAAGTATGTTAGTTGCTTGGAAGACACATAGGGCCAACTTCTGAAAGAGCTCAGTGCCCATTTAGGCATCTAAATCAACTGGCCAGATTTCCAGCACCTGTTGAGACGAGATTGTGGGGAAGAACTGTTCTCAGTGGGAAGGTTAGTTGTTGAGTACTGGTGGCAGGGCACTGCAGGGGAAGCGCTAATCAGCTCCTGCCACGCCAGCCCCAATCAGGGGAAATGGGTAGAGGCTGGCCACTAGCTAGGACTGGCCTGGAAACTGGCCACACCTGCTCACCTGCCCACCTCGTTAACAGGGGCTAAAAGCTTGGGAGGAAGTGAGCCCAGGGGGATGGAGACCAGGAGGAGGAGACCAGGCACAGGAATAAAGAGCATGGGTGTTGCACCAGCTAGAACTGGTCCTGACTCATCGGGGAGCGGGGCCAGGAGGCTGAACCCCGTGAGACCCCGTCACAGTACGTCACGTGACAAGCACTTACGAGTCTAAGCTCCATTGACTTTTGATGAGATTTAGGGTCCTAAACGTCTTTGTCATTTTTGAAAATGGCACTTAGGCTCTTAAATCACTTTGGGGTTAGATTCAAAAAGTGGCTAAAGAGTTGTAGGTGCCCTGTGGCCAAGTGGAAATTTCAGCTGCAAGTTAGGTGCCCAGGCTCCCATACCACACATGGGGAGACTTAGGTGCCTAGAGAGAGGGATGCTCAGAAGCCAAGCCGCGGAGTGGAGATCTGCCTAAGCTCACAAGGCCTGACATGCAGAGGGAAGAGATGGGGTTTAGGGCCCAGATTCACAAAGGTGGCTAACTCCCATGGATCTGGCCCTCTAGATGACTGACTGATGGTCTGAAGGGAGATGCCATCTCGGCTTGGGATTCTCAGCCATGAAGTCTCTCCGGGAGCGGGGTGCCCAAACCAAGTCAGCCCTTTCTCATGAAAAACCAGCAGAGGGGGCCAACCCACTGCAGAATACCCAGTAGCCTGGTGGCCAATGCACTCAGGTGCTCAAATCCCTACTCTACCTCATTTGGCTGGGGCCTTGGAGTACTACTATAATTATTAATAACCATAAACCTTAAATAAATAAAAGTTTTAAATGCCTTTTATTGTACAATACACTAGTTTATACACTGTAACTATATTGTTACAGAATAACCCTACCCTAAAAGTTCTGAATATTTAAACTAATGGCACAGCGAGGAAGAATATTCCTCCTGCTGAGAACGGAGACAGTTTCGTCTGTGGAACACAATGTGGTAAGATGAATACTGAGAAACCCACGGAGAGGACTTTCTACACATGGATTAAATAGTAAAAGATGCTACCGCCTGTGGTACTGAGGCCTCGCTATAAATTCATTATTTACAATGAGGAATTAAGCTTTGGTTATGCTACTGTTTTAGGTGACATAAACCACTGGGAAGGAAGAGATTAAACACGGTTATTGCAGATTATTTAGTTGTAACAAACATGAAACAGCACCAGAAGCACTTTTCACTTTGCAGGGAGGTTCTACAATTCCTTCCCATGAGTGGGATACTTGAAAAAGAAAGGGGGCCAGATCCTCAGCTGGTGTAAATCAGCCTTGCTCTATGGAAGTCAATGGGCCATATATGGTCAATCGAATTAACGCCACTGAAGTCAACACTAGGGTTGTCAACCCTCCAGGATTGGCCTGGAGTCTCCCGGAATCAGCATCGATCTCCCGGTGACTATTGAAGCAATCTGGGAGATTTTAATAGGATCTTTTAAGAAAATGACATTACGTCATGTTGGGGGGAAAAATCTCCCAGAATAGCTTCAGTCAGAGTTGGCAACCCTAGTCAACACACTTACGCTGATTTACACCAGTTGAGGATCTGGCTGAAGTGATGCAACTAGACACTCAAAGGGAAGGGCGTACTGGGCAGATGCTACTGCGATTCTGAGTTCAACCTCCAAGAAATCAGGGTGTTGCCTTCTGCCCTCCAGGGTAAGCAGAGATCTAGGTGGCATTCATTCGGCAGGACAGCTACAAATGCCTACAGGTGAGAGCCTAGAGGGCTAGGACTGTAAGACCATCACAAGTTGCAGGGAAGAGATGTGCCATCTTGCAGCTCTGACCCGGAAGCTGCCCTTGACCAGGCCAAAGTCGGGCAGTAACGAGCCTTTTGCCAGTGTGTCTGCAAAGCACTAGTTCATTGCTGAGACACAGTAAAAATGGGTCCGTTGGGTAAGTGATTTGCAGTAATGGTTAGTAATGCGCAGTGATTGCTACCTCCCCTGATTACTGAGGGGCGGATCATATCCCTGCTCCATTACACCTTAAGCAGCAGTGCAGGGGAGGCACTGAGGAGCCACTACGCATGCACAGCTTGTGTGGGTTTGTCTTCACTACAGAGTGAGCCCAGCTAGAGCCTAATTCTCCCATCTCTCCACACAGGAAAACCTCGCACCCAGGCTGGAGGGTGCATTAAGCCCGAGCTAACAGGGACAGCTGGGGGTGTAGGCTTGAGCTGGAATTCCACTTCATGGGCGGGCAACAAGCCTACTTTGCGGTGAGAATGCACGCGAATCAAGCGTGGGTGCTGTTAGTCCTCAGTGCTATCCCACCATTCCACTGGGGTTGTAGATTCCTGTCTAACTGTTCCCTGTTTCTGCACTGTGGCTTAACCCAACCATTGCCGGCTCAAAGGCTGTGGAAGTGCAGCATACAGAGATGCCATCCAAGAAATCGTCCTGTCACCTGTCCAGAATCTCAAACCCACCCCCTGGGGAAGCTGTGATGTGAAGATCCACTTCTCAGCGTGGTGGACAGGAAAGAAGTGGAGAGGTACAGAAGTCAGTGGAGCGCGCTATGGCCCACTTGGTGGTTTGCCAACTGAGTTCCTGGATGACATGCTCATTAAAAGCTCTTGCTGCCAAATGCTGTTTGCTTTCACCTTCAGAACTATCTGCATAAACAATGAGTAACCCCACTTGGAGATTATATTCATAAAGCCTTGTCCCCTGTCCCTGCCACAGAGAGCAGCTCCCTGCGAGGTGAGAGAGAGAGAGCGCCCTGTGAATGAATGAACAGAGCAGCCCACTTTAATGCACCGCTAAGAACCATGGGCTGTACCCCCAGAAATCCATCCCAGCACACGGGCTAGTACAGAACCCTGGATGCAGTTACATGGGCCAGGCACAGGTAGCACTTTGCAACGGGGATGCTCCACGCGTACGAAGCTAGCCCAGGCTTGGCAGCGAAGACTTACCCTGTAAGGACTAGCCGGAACGGCAGCCCGTATATTTCAGGGAGCACAAGGGCTAGTATCTGGTTGGGAGCAACTCACTGGAAAGAGGCCAGAAAGTGGGTGGAGCCAGGGCTCAGCCCTCTTTCACTCTGTGCACTAGCCTGTGGAGCTGCACAGCCAGAGAGAGGAGGGGGAAAGTGTGTTGCGTCCCTGGAGGGGGTGTCATAGATTAATTTCCCACAGTGCAAGCGAGCAGCTCTAAGAGACATTTTGCTTCTCTAAGGTGGGAATCTTCCCAGTGCTCTCCTGCCCCGTGGCAGGGCTCTGGCTACATGCAAATTAGCTTCAAATTACCTTCCCCTATTGATTCTGACCAAGAAATTGAAATACGAAGGGCCAGATTCTCACAGCCTTCCTCACCATGGGCTAGACTTGGCCCTGGCCATGCTTAAGGCGAGCAGGACAGTCACATTCCCCTG
The DNA here is from genome assembly GCF_002925995.2 of Terrapene triunguis. NCBI lineage: Eukaryota > Metazoa > Chordata > Testudines > Emydidae > Terrapene > Terrapene triunguis. Next base: position 10,113,462 of record NW_020664487.1, on the reverse strand, counting down.
CCTTCCCAATCCCTGGCTTGGTGCAGAGCGGAGGCCCTGCTTTCTTGTCCCAACAAGGGGGCTGGGAGAGGGTCAAGAGGAGCTGCCTAGGCACAAGCGCAGAGGAAGCTGTTCCCTTGTAAGACTTGCGGTCATTCAGGCCCTCCTGTCCGAGAGGCGGGTAGCTCCCGGAGTCACAATTCCATCCCAGGGCTGCCTCTGGGAGGCAGGAGTTCCACGCTGCCCCTCATGCAGTATGGCTCCACCCAGCCCATTGAGAAGGGCTTTAATTCTGACTCTCTGACTGCTAAGAAGTAGAATACCCCGTATGGGGAAGGCTGTGAGAATCCAGTCCTTCCTCCTCGATGGCCATTAAAAACTAATTCAAATGCAACATTAAAAGAAGTGTAAGTAATTTACAGAGAGTGTTAATTGCTATGAACGACTACATACTTCCTCTTATTGCTTTCAGAAACCAAGCAACTCTAAATAACGTACGTTTCCGCGTGCAAAAACCCGGAATTCCCCTCCCCTCCCCCAAAAGCTCTGTTTGCTGATGGGTCTAGGGCTCCCAAAAATCACATTTCAGACCTTACAAAAAAGCCACAGGGTACGGCAGCATGATCGAGTAGACAGAGCATTGGATTGAGTGCAGGAGACCTGGATTCTAATCCCACCTCTACACCAACCTGCTGTATCTCTCTATTTCCTCTCCCACCCTTTAACTGTCTTGTCTATTTAGACACTAATCTCTTTGGGGCAAGGACTGCCGTTTACTATGTGTCAGTACGGTGCTTAGCACAATGGTAAGTAAGCCCCAGCAGGCGCTACTGTAATAGAACTACGTTGCTATTTCATAAAGTAAATTTCAGTATCTATTGCAAATTAATTCTGTCATTGTGGCAACCCATATCAAAGAGGTTCAAATACCTTGGAATCCTTAGCCTCATTAGTCAGCTTCATAACGCAATCTATAGCTTGATCCTTCCTATTCCCCTTTCAGGTGAACTGATGGGTAAATGCACTGAGCTACTACAATCGGATTATCTTCCTGTTTTAGTAACGTTTTATATCTATGTCCTTTCATTCTGAATCCCAAAGAGCTTTGCAGCAAATGAAGATCTTTGGTCAAAGGTCCTTCACAGGTATGTTTAGCCTAAGATAAGATAAAATTGTTTTTAAAAATTGATTTTTCCCCCTCAGGCACTATTGTTATGTCCATCCTCTAATCTTTAATTGGATGTCTGAGTGACTAAGTTGACAACTTGGCTGACTATCACTTAATTCGGGTTTGAGGGACGATAAAATAATGATGCAATTTGACATAGAGAAGGACAGGCCAAGGGAGTGGAAGCAATCTGAAGCTTAAATGTGTTTTACATTAAGATCTATCGTGTTGATTGTTACAAGGACATACTTACTGTGGTCCAAGTGACCTGCTGACCCAGATCTGTAAAATACAGCGTAATGATGGAGGAAACTGCCAAGCTTTGAATGCTAACGGAATCCTTCAAATAGGGCCCATCTAGAATGACAAAGAAGCAAGACCAAATGGTTTGAATAATACACCCCCTGCAATGACTCAGCATAAAAGGCAAGACACACAGGAGTTAAGCAATGGTTATAATTCACGTTCCACCCCATGAACTGGGCCTGAAGTGAAAGGGAAACCACTGGTTTTCTGATGTATTTGGTGCTTTCAGTTCTTACTCTCTACGTGTAGCGCTCATAGGATTTGTATTAGATGTTATCCTCACGATGACGCAAGTGTGAAGATGACACTGCATTGAGAAGCAACGCACAACAGTTGTTATGGGGTTGACTCCTGTGCATCTACTCTATAAAGGGACTTATTGTTCAGAATTGCATAAACCCTTCTGTAAAGCAGTTTTAGATCATGCCTTAGAAGGTTTAACAGAAAGGCACCATGGGAGACGATGTCTCCATCTCTGAATCCCTGAACTGTTTCTGGTCAAATGTTTGCTTTTTTCATGCTCAGTGGTAGTTAGTGATGGGTGGAACTGCAGAGATTAGGAAGTCAGCTTCTGTTTGGACAAGCTCCCATAACCCAAGATCTCTATGTCAACCTTCTTGGACCTAGACAGACTTTTTGAGTCTGGGCTTAGAAAGCCTTTCTCACTGTACTTCCAAGCACCAGCGTCTACTCCTGCTGAATCCAGCATGTACAGAACATAGTAACAGCTGGGGAGGAGGTAATATAGGTTTTTAGGAAGTAGTGGATAAGGCAGTGGACTGAATGTTAGGAGACCTGGGGTTGGTTCCCAGCTCTGCCACTGACCTCCTGTGTGACCTTGGCTGAGTCACTTCATCTATTTCCCCTTGTCCTTCTAGTCTATTTAACTTGTAAGCTCTTCAGGGCAGAGTCTCTCTCTCTCATTATATGTTTATACATCAGGGGGGCTGCTACTGGAATACTACTAACAGCAGACTGACAAAACCATTTGAACCTCCAAAAAGTTGGGTTCATATTTTGGGGGAATGTCCAAGTGTCTTGACATATCATCCACGTCAGAAAGCTATTGATATTTCTGTTATCTAGCTTGTAATAAAGGGTGGCCGGAGAGCATTTGTCAAATGCAAAATCCAGTGGGTTTTGTCTCTTTCTGACTTTGTGGAACATTTGCAAGCTAGACGTGAGATTCTTCCACCCTTACTTACATGGCGTAGTACCTTACTCCTTGAGAGTAATCTCACTGAAACCAATGGGATAGTGAGTAACACTCCATGAGGAAAGCCACACTGTATGGATAGGGATAGATTCCAAACCAGTGGGTGAGTTTGGGTGCCCTTAAATATGAGCCACATTCTGTTCGCCGTTTTGGCATCAAAAGTCCCTTTCAATGGGAGTTCCTTATACAGGACAAGGACAGAGTGTAGTCCTGTCTGCATTTTATCTTTCGTTTTCTTTGTTTTGGAGGTGGAAACTTACCGAAGCATCCTCAATTCTGTGTGTGAATTATTCGGGCTTGAGAGAGTGTTGGCCAGTTTGATGTCCCTGTGTGAGGAAGCAAGGCTCTCAGAAGGGCCGAAACCTGTAAACAACCGTGGCCTGCTCACACAGATCATCAAACTGGCCAACCCCCTCACAAGCCCGAACAATTCTCACACCCAACTGAGGACGCTTCGGTATGTTTCCACCTCCAAAACAAAGAAAGCGAAAGACAAAGGGGAACAGATCGCTTGGGACACATCAGAACAGTGCAGGGAGGGGCGTGGGGTGACAGGTACATATAAAGGGCACCAGCGCTGGGTGAAACAATAATGGCTGCCCTTGCCACAAAAGAGAAATGCCACAAAGAAAACCAAGGATCACCTAACTGGTGGGAGACAAAAAATGGGGAAAAAAGGATGGATGAATCACAGGTTCAAAATCATGGATGCAGAAGTAGACCACCTCAAACAATGCCCACGGCTCAGTGAAGAGAACTGAAGAGTCAATGCAATTAAAGGGTCTAACCTACTTGACCCCTATAAACATGGGTGTGGCTCCGCCCCAAACCCCCCACATGCAGCCATCCCTCAACAAGAATGAGGAGGAGTGCTACAGAAAAACAAGGATAAGCTAATTCTGAGGGACAATGAATGCAAACACAGTGCCCACTACTCTGTGAAGGAGCCAGTGGAAGTAAAAGGTACAGGTTAACATCACTGGCATATGAAGTCCTTTATTTATTCACACAGGTGCAGCTTGGGCACTGGCAGTCCAAGTTCCCCTCACTGCCCATGTCCCTCAAGAATTATTTAAATGAGAGAGACCATAGGCCGGTCTCAATGGCCCATTCAGTCCTCGGCTTTTGTGTTGAGGCTGCCAAGAAGGGTGATGACTGGTGTCAACTATGACGGTGGCCAGTGGTGGATTTAGAGTTAGTGGGGCCCTGTGCGCAGCTTCATTTTCAGGCGGGCCCCTCAGGACCCAGCCAAGAAAAAGAACATTCTCTCTTATCTCCCCTCCCCCCCGTTTTTCATCCTTTTTTTCTTCATTCTCCTCCTATATTATAAGTAATGGGAAGTAAATGAAAATAAAATGAGGTACCTTGATTGGGGCAGGGGCTGGGGTGCAGGAGGGGGTGCAGGGGTCGGGCTCTGGGAGGAAGTTTGGGTGCAGGGTGCAGGCTCTGGACTAGGGCAGCGGGTAGGGTGTAGGAGGAGGTGTGAGGGGGTGCGGGCTCTGGGAGGGAGTTTGGGTGCAGGGGGCAGGCTCTGGACAAGGGCAAGGGGTTGGAGTGTGGGAGGAGGGGTGAAGGGGTGAGGGCTCTGGGAGAGAGTTTGGGTGCGTGATCTAGGTTGGGGCAGGGCGTTGGGGTGTGGGAGGAGGGGTGAGGGGGTGCGGGCTCTGGGAGGGAGTTTGGGTGCTGGGGGCAGGCTCTGGACTAGGGCAGGGGGTTGGGGTGTGGGAGGAGGGGTGAGGGCTCTGGGAGGGAGTTTGGGTGCGGGCTCTGGGCTGGGGCAGGGGGTTGGGGTGCGGGAGGGGGGCAGTGCTTACCTTGGGCGGCGCATCTCCCAAAGTGACCGGCACACCCCCCCCTCTGGCAGCAGCTCCTAGGCAGGGGGGACAGGGGGTCTCTGTGCGCCGCTGCCCTCAGGTGCCGCCCCCGCAGCTCCCATTGGCTGCAGTTCCCGGCCAATGGCAGCTGCGGAGTCAGCGTTTGGGGTGGGGGCAGTGTGCAGAGACACACCCCCCCCCACCCCGGGGCTGCAGGGACATGCCGGCCACTTCCAGGAGTGAAGTGGAGCAGAGGGGGGAGGCGGAGTGGGCAGGGAACCGCCTTAACCAGGCTGCGCTGCTGCTGGCACGTCTCTGTGTGCCCCTTGGGAGGAGAGGGTGGGAGTGGGTCTCTGTGTACTGCCCAGGGGTGGGGGCAGAGCGCGGAGCTGCCTCCTCCGCCTGCCCGTGGAGCGCAAAGATGTGCCAGCAGCCGGCCACTTCCGGGAGTGGCGTGGGGACACCGGCCATGGCATGCAGACAGCCTGCCTGAGCCCTGCTGCGCCGCCGGCTCGGACTAGGGGGCAGGTTGTCAGATATTCGTCCTGCATTTTGGGGCCCCCCTGTCGTTGGGAGGCCCCGTGCCACTGGTAAATCCACTCCTGATGGTGGCAGTGGTTTTGCACTGGCAGCTTTACACTGAAAACTGCTGTCCCATACTAATATTAATATTTGACATGATCGTGCATCCTGAGCTAGGGTAATATGAAAATCCTCAGACAAATTCCTTAATTGAGGGGAAATCTAATTAGCTAGTCATACATATTAATTAGCAAAAGTGCTAATGGCTTAGCCCATATGGTGTAATAGTGTTAGGAAGAAACACAAGCTAACAAACAGACTCGTAATATACTAGTAGGTGGTTTGACATCCAAATAAATACTTACTGCGTTCTAGTCGCAGGCCAATACGGGAAGGGTTCCACTGGGGACCTATTTAATTCATAAAGAATTACATTTAATTTCATGGTGTAGCTTCTAAACCTCATTTCTTATTAGTAGCAACAGTGTCCTTTTAGATCACAGCTTGAACCGTGAGACCATAAAACTGTCTACGTCAAATAGTAGAAACTCAAATACAGTAGAAATATGGAATGAACATGCAGTACAGTACATATGGTTATAGGGGGAACTGCCCACCCCCAAACTGTCTGGCTGGCTCAGTTTGAATGTCGAGTGTGCAATCATCAGATGAGTGTCGTGTGTGTGAATGCCCGAGCCTTGTGGCATAATTGTACCAAGGAGTGTGTGTGTGTATGGAGTGGAGGGGGAAGGAGTCCATGTTTATTTTAGCCTTGTGTTTGATTTCCATATCTCGCCCAACTTCCAAGGAAAAAGCTGAGTTTTCTACTGGAGCTGTTTGGAAAAGGTTCTTCTTCCCTCTGCAGAAAAATTCAGGAAAAGCTTGTTCTCACCAAACTTTTCAGCAGAAAATTTAAATGTTTGATAAAAATGCCCCCCAAGCCCTCCAAAACTGCAATCCTTTTGGTTTTCAGATTAAAAACAGAAGAATGTTCAGTTTTTCACCCCCTTTTTCAGTTTCGGGGGTTTCCAACAAAAAATAAAAAAAAAATCGAGGAAAGCTGACATCTGTGAACATTTTCATTTTACTGAAAACCCAATTTTCCATTAAAAAAAAAAGTTTTTGATGGAAATTTTTCAACCATCTGCATTTTCCACCTGCCAAGCCAGCAAACTCCACCTGGGAGGGACTCTGCACTGTACTATTTGAAAAGGAAAGGAGAGGGACTTTGGCCCTACTTTGTGACATTCCTCCAGTGCAAAGTGCTGCTAATCCCCTGATCTAGCCCCCAGATCTCCCCCATGTAGAAGGATCATCAAGTAGCTTGGAACCACTGAAGGAGCTCCTATACCACCCCTTTCCCCACTGCAGGTAAAGGATACCTTGCTGGGGAAATGGGTGCATCTAGTTCTCCTCTGGCCTCTGGAGATCCCCAGCAGCCCTTTTCAGCCATTGTCTGCTGGCAGAGGTTGGATCAGCCTTCAGAACACGGAGGCCGACTGGCTGGAGAACAAGGCTAAACAACCCAGAGTATGATTACAGAAATCCTATGGGAAATCTGACTTAAAAGTAATGGATATAATTGATTTTAAGAACATAAAACCTGTCCCGTCTCACTGAGGGTGAAAAACCAGCATGGGTTGTCACCCAGACACACTCTCTCCTTCCTGTTAAAATCCCCTCATGCATCAATCAAGTCACTGGCAAAACAAAACAGAAGGCCTCTGTGCAGGAGATAATGGGTGAGGTTCTGGATGATTTCTGTTGGCACCCTCATCAATTGCACAATTAAAACCAGGCTCTAGAGGCAAAACCTTATGTGCTGGGTGGTTTGCTAAGGCCGTGTCTAGACAAATAATATAGGTAGCACATATTAGCTGTCTCTCATCAATGCTGCATCCCCCTATCCCTCCAGGGTTGATCACAACCATCTAACATGTTTTAAAGCTGTTAAACCCTCGTTTTCATTTGTGGTTCTGAAACATGTTAGCAAACATATTTTTTAAGCAGAACTTATTTTCCTAGACAAGGCCTAAAGGAGCAGCCAGTCTTTTAAAGATGTGTCATTTTGCCTTCCGCTCAGCAAGGGCATAAATATTGATCCAAATGCACTAGCATGGACCCAAAGCAATAACCTGTCTTTAACAACAAACACATCAGGAGTCAAATTTTCTGAAAATAAAGCTGCAATCCCCGGGACTTTAAACTGGCTCCATGGTGTAGAAAGAGCTCTCCCTTCCAGCCAGTTACCCAGTCCATTCAATTCAAACACAGCCATTCCTTTCTTTAGGTCTGTGATACATCTGTGAACATACATGAAAAGTTACTCAACATTCTCATTTATTTACTGTGAGAAAACACAGGAATCGGGGAGGATATAAATATCATTTGGTTACTATGTTGCTGTTTAAATTGGTGGTGCTGGTCAAACTGAAACTGATGGAAGCTGAGCACTTTGGAGAGACATACAAGGTGCTTTGTAATGGTTAGAAGACAGCAAAATAACATCCTTGTTTGCCAAAGCTTTTAATAAAAATGTACAAGCAAGTGGAGCTGGACAAAGTTTTGTGGCCAATTTTTTTTTTTTAAATAAAAATGCATATTCACTGATACTGAAATGTTTCATGAAGATTCTGACAGGTTTTTTTTTTTATTATTCAAAAAAAATCAAAGAAATATCAACATTTTCATTTTGAGAGTCTGTTTTTGGATCAAAATGACTTTTTGGTTTCAAAATTTTGTTTATTTTTTTTAAGGTTAAACATGCTTAAAATTGAAATACAATGTTTCTCTTGGGTCAAATGAAACATTTTGTTTGACCTGAAATGAATTATTTTCCAACTTTTTGATTCACTGAAAATTTACCATTTTCAGTCTGACCCCCAGATATTTTTTTTTTTTTACTTTTAAAAATAGCCAAGAAACCAAAATATGCATTATTCACCCTGCTCCTGCAGTTAGACAAGCAGTAGAGAGCAGAGTTGCATGCACACAGACTCTAAAATATAAGACTGCAGCCTAGAACTCTCTTGTTTTACAGCAGAGAGAATAAGTAACTTTTGTCAGAGAGTTCAGTAGCAGAGTACAGGCATTAGACTAGACAAGGTATACTGATGACCCAGATCAATTTTAGCTTTGATCTCTGCAGGCGAAAGAATTATCCACAAACTGATGCTAGAAGCACAAGAAAAACCCTATCTATCAAATAAGTTTAAGATAGATACCAACTAGTTTTCTCAAGGCTATTAGAGATAACAAAGAGAAGATAGAGAAACAGCAGCTGTCAGACGTGTGGAGGACATGATTTGCTCCAGGACAGCAGATATCAATAGTTACTGGGGTCTAAAATGCGATGTGCTTGTGCTAAATTGATTTTTTTTCCACCCTGCATTACTGCATGTTTCAATAAAAGCAATATGCCTGATTCTGTGCTTTGAGGCACAGCTCATAATCTTCAATAGGGCAAACAGAGACTGTGCTTTTAGGCATGTAATCCTACATTTCCGTGCATTATCCCAAGCACACCATTGCTTTATAAACAGGCTACCATTTTAACTCCACCTTCTCCATGCAAGAAGATCTTTGGCTTAACTCGGCTATGCAGCTAATCTCTATTGACTGTGCTGCTCAGGTTTCACGAGGAAGAGCTGTTTATGTTTTCCATGGGAGCTTCACAAGCTGTAGAATATTGCAGGGACTGAGTTGTCAATTGCTTCGATTTTCAGGCGTTTGGGGCAGAAACCATTTCTTGGTTCTGTGTTTGCACAGAACCTGGCACAATTGGGCCCTGCTCCATGACTAGCTCATAGGTGCTACCATAATTACAGCTGGTAGGAACATTTTGAAAAAATGGCATTTCAGCAAAGTATGCCCTTTTGTCGAAACTGAAAGGAGACATTTTGGTTTCAAGGAAGTCTTAATCCAAATGGGGTTCTGTTGGCTCCAGAGAGAGATTTCAGAGTAACAGGCGTGTTAGTCTGTATCCACAAAAAGAACAGAGCACCTTAGAGACAGAGAGAGAGACATTCTAGCTACAGAGAATCCCGTGTTATGTTTTCGGGTTGGAAGAACAACGCAGACAATCTCCAATCTGTTACAAGGGGATGTCCGTGTACAATGCATAATTTTATATACCATTTAATTCTTCATTAGCATTCCTCCTCTGAGCCTTCTATTACCGTCTAAACACAATTCCCAAAACATGTGTGTCTGAATCATACCTTTTAACCCTTGATGGTCGGGTGGGTATAAAATTAGGCAAAGCAAGTGTGCGCATCACTATAATTATTTTTTTATATATATTTTTAACTTATAAGGGCAGAAGGGGCCATTGTGATCATCTAGTCTGATCTCCTATATAACACAGGTCATAGAACTTCCCGAATTAGTTCCTGTTTGAACTAAAGCATAACTTCTTGAGAAACATCCGATCTTTATTTTAAAAATGCCGGTGATGGAGAAATCCCACCATGACCACCAAGTTGTTCCAATGGTAAATTACTTCCATTCTTAAAAAGTTGCCACTTAATTCCAGTCTGAATTTGTCTAACTTCAATTTCCAGCCATTGAATCCTGCTATACCTTTCTGCACTTGATTGAAGAGCCCTATATTTATCACATTTCTGTTCCCCATGTAGGTACCTATAAACGAATCATGTCGCTCCTAAACCTTCTCTTTGTTAAGCTAAATAGATTGAGCTCCTTGAATCTATCACTACAAGGCCTGCTTTGCAATCCTTCAATCATTCTCATATTTTTTTGTATTGTGGCAAAGCCTCATAGCCACCTTCTCCATTTTTCTTTGACATCTTTCAGGTTTTCATGGGGAAAACGAAAACTGGTTTTTTCCCCCCAAACTTTTCAAATCACAATTTCTGTTTTGTCAAAAAGCCATTTTTTAAAACACACACACAAAGTTCAGATGAAAAATTTCGACTACCACAAAACATTACAATGCAGAACCCTTTACAAAGATGTATTAATTTAATCAGGCATTGGCAAGATAAATAATACATTTCCTGAACAGTATGAATATTGGCCTTATTTGATTACTGAAATATTTCCCAATATCACTCAGATGACACATACTGGGGAATGCATGTTTTGTCAAGGAGGTAGAGATTACAGAGAGATTTTCAAAACTCATGAGTGCATTCCCGCCAAATAAGTAGCTTTATTTAGACACTCAGGCATATGACTTTGGAACAATGATTTTTTTCAGTCACTCCTCACTGACTTTTGGTGCTGGCTGAAAGTGATTGTCATTGCTACTGCATGTACTGAGCCACATGCTGCCACTCATGGAGTAAGCATTTCCATTTGCAGGTTTGGTTGCTTTGTCCTTCTCTAGCTTGCCCACCTAGGGATGTCTCTACCTCTCCCACGTCTAAAGGAGCATGCACACATCCATAAGAAAAATCATTCAAAAATGAAACACTTTTTTTCACACAACACCTAATTAGACAGTGGAACCCATTGCCACATGATGCCATCAAGGCTAACAACTAAGCAAGATTCAAAAGGTATTAAACGTGTGTATGCTAACACAAATATACTCACAAAGTTTGGAAGGGATATTAACCGCCAGGCTTCAAGGTTTAAACCAATCTCTAACTACTAGAAGTGAGGAAGTTCCTTGCACCTTCTTTTGAAGCATCTGGCATCGGCTACTGTTTGAGGCAGAAAACTGGACTGGATGGTTCTTGGGTTGAATCCAGTCTGGCAATTCCTGTGTTCCTATGGTAGATTTTAAAACCTCCATTCCCTTTGCCCCTTTGCATGTTCTGATGATTATTTGTGTTATATATTATTTGCATAGCATTGGCTCTTCAGCCCAGGCAGTGGAGATCAGAGAACCTAGGTTCAGTCCCTGCAGATGACCAACCCAGGAGGTAAGAGGGCTAGGTAAATACTCCAGTATCCCTTTTGTACATTTGTCTCTGAAAGGTCAGATGATATGCAGGACGGGTTGAGATTTTAATGGAAATAATGTTAGCAAACGGGCAGAAGAGTGAGGGCATCATTACGTTCATGGCTTCTATTGGCCTCCTATATCAAACTGAAGCTCCTGTCTTTGCCTTCCCAGCTCCTGTGTCTCTGCTGTTATCTCCATTGACTCCTCTAAGCTGCACAACAAATTGACTTCCTTCTCCAGTTCCCATATCTGGGCTTTCTTCCATGCAGCTCCCTGTACCTGAACACTCCCCCTCTACCTCCTGTCCTGACCTGATCTGTCATAAAGCCATGCTCTGTTCTCCAAGTCCCTCTCTAAAACAAACCCTTTCCAAATGCTTAATTTTTTGTCCCCCCATGTGTAGGGCCAGATTGCAATCTGAACAACAGACCTTCCAGAGACAAATGTACAATCGGGACACTGGAGTATTTACCTAGCCCTCTTAAACTTTAAGGGTCAGAGACTCTGCTGCCGTGAATGGGCATAGCTCCATGGAAGTCCATAGGGCTACATCTACTGGCACCAGTGGAGGAGCTCACTGTGAGAGCTAAGCCTGGCCTTCTTGCAGCAAATGGGAATTTTGCCAGGATTTGGCCCTACCAAACTAATACACACCACCAAGGAATACGCAATCGGGTGAGATTTTTGATGCTCCTGGGTTGGTCATCTGCAGGGACTGAACCTAGGTTCTCTGATCTCCACTGCCTGGGCTGAAGAGCCAATGCCCTTAGATCGAAGGCAGAAGCAAACTTATTATCCTCTTAGGTGTTTGAGTGACTAGAGGGTGACAAAGAGCCGGACTGCATTAGTGTGGGTGACCAAGTTAACATGGAGAGGCTAACCAGATTCATCGATTCCAAGGCCAGAAGGGACCACTGGGATCATCTAGTCTGACCTCCTGTCTAGCACAGGCCAGAGAACTTCCCCGAAACAATTCCTACAGCAGATTTTTTAGAACATCATCCAATTTTGATTTGAAAATTGTCAGTGATGGAGAATCCACAATGATCCTTGGTAAGATGTTCCAATGGTAAATTACTCTCCGTGTTAAAAATGTATGCAGGATTTCCAGTCTGAATTTATCAAGCTTCACCTTACAGCCTTTGGATCATGTTATACGATCCAATAGTAGATTGAAGAGCCTGATATTTGTTCCTTATGTAGGTGCTTATAGACTGTAATCAAGTCACTCCTTAACCTTCTCTGTGTTATACTAAATAGATTGAGCTCCTTGTGTCTATCGCTATAAGGCCTGTTTTCTAGTCCTTTAAGCATTCTCACGGCTCTTCTTGGAACTCTTTCCAATTAATCTACATCCTTCTTGAATAGTGACAACAGAACTGGACACATTATTTCAGCAGGGGTCGCTCCAGTGCCAAATACAGAGGTAAAATAACCTCTTTACTCCTACTCGAGATTCCCCTGTTTATGCATCCAAGAATTTCATTAGCTGTTTTGGCCACAGCATCACACTGGGAGCTCATGTTTAGCTGATTATCCATCCTGACCCCCAAATCTTTTTCGGAATCACTGTTTCCCAGGATATAATCCCCCATTGTGCAAGTATGGCCTACATTCTTTGTTCCTAGATGCATGCATTTACATTTAGCAACATTAAAATGCATATTGTTTGCTTGCAACTCATCAGATGAACCAAATAACCCCATATTAGTGACCTGTCTTCGTTATTTACCGCGCCCCCAACTTTTGTGTCATTTGCAAACTTTATCAGGGATGATTTTATGTTTTCTTCCAGGTCATTAATAAAAATGTTAAATAGTGTAGGTCCAATAAATGATCCCTGCAGGACCCCACTAGAAACACACCCATTCTATGATGATTCACAATTTACAATTACATTTTGAGACCTCTCCGTTAGTCGGATTTTAATCCATTTATCATGTGCCATGTTAACTTGATCTCTTCCTAGTTTTTAAATCAAATGTTATGCAATACCAAGTCAAATGACTTACAGAAATCTAAGTATATTACATGAAGGGTATTATCTTTGTCAACCAAACTTGTAATCTCATAAAAAAAAGATATCCAGTTTGTTTGACAGGATCTGTTTTCCATAAACCCATCTTGATTGGCATTAATTATACCTTTATTTCTTTATTAATCAAGTTCCATATCAGTCACTCCATTATCTTGCCTGGTAATCAATGTTAGACTGACAGGCCTATAATTACCCAGGCATCCCATTAACATTTTTTAAATATTGGCACAACATGAGCTTTCTTCCAGTCTTCTGGAACTTCTCAACTGTTCCAAGACTTACTGAAAATCAACATTAACAGTCCAACAAGCTCCTCGGGCAGCTCTTTTAAAACTCTTGGATGCAAGTTACCTGGACCTGCTGATTTAAAAAATGTGTAATTTTAGTAGCTGATGTTTAAGATCCTCCTGAGGTACTACTGGAAAGGAAAAAAATGTTATCATATGATATGATCATAAAATCTGTTTTTTACCACATACAGAACACTTCTGCCTTTTCTCCATTATTATCAATAATTCTTCCATTTCAATCTACTAATGGATCAATGTTCGGATTTATTCCTAATATACTTTAAAAAATTTCTCTTATTCCCTTCATCCTGCTGACCATAGATTTCTCTTTGTGTCCCTTTGCTTCTCTTATCAAGTTTATACAATTCCTAGCTTCTGAATTATATTCATTACTATCTACTTCTCATTTCTTGCATTGGATTATATATACACACCTCCACTTCCCCTCCAAACCAGTTTTTTTTTTAACTGATACAGCCTTCTTCCTTGAGTGTGGCTTTTTGCACATCTAGTAAAGTGTTCTAAATACTTTCCAATTATCACTCACATTTTTTTCGGATTAAATTCTTCCTCACAGCTGATTTGCCTCAGAATTGTTTTCAGCTTTGCGAAATTGGCACTTTTACAGCACCAGGTATATATCATTTGTATCAGTTCCTCTTTATCCGTCAAGGCAAGGGCTCATATTGAGAGTTGTCCTGTGTTGGATGCAACATTTTTTGTTAGGAGATTCTCATTTATAATATTTAGAAACTCCAAGGATGTTTTACAACTGGCAGCATGGGAGCTCCAGCATATGTCACTCAAATTGAAGTCCCCCGTGATCACACAGCTTTTTCCCCCAACATATTATAGATAGGTATGTAAGGAGCTGGTCATCCCGGTCCATAGTGTGATTCTTGTGCTCTATCTGGTAGGATATTGATCTGTAAACATTCAAAATCATTTTCTTCTGAGTCATCCATGACTTGGAAAAAGGAAATGGTATTTTTACACACTAGTTCCACTCCCATTCTCCCCCAATCTTTCCTAAATTGATTATAACCACTGATTTTAATATTCCAGTCATGGGAATCATTGCACCGGGTTTCAGTTATACCAACTAGATCAAATTTATGCTCATAAATGAGAAATTCCAATTCTTCTTGTGTGTTACCCAGGATCTTCTGGTGATGTTCTTTGATTCCTTGATTATTTTTGGTCTCAACATCTTGATTATGTGCTGAGTGCTCAGATCTTCACTATTTTACCCTTCCCTTTTGCTATTAGTTTAACCCGCTCTTGACTAGTCTAGGCAGCCTGTCCCCAATGAGACTGGTCTTCCTTCTATCGAGGTGCAGGCCATTCAAACTAAAGAGCCCCCTCTCCCTGTGGAAGGTGGACCAATGTTCCACAAAAAAACAAACTCCTCCACCCTACCTAGCCATTGGTTCACTTCCAAGAATCTTCTGCCTTCTCTCTTCCTTTGCTCATGGAACAGAAGGATCTCAGAGAAGATCACTTGGACGTTCTCCTTCTTTAGCATTTTTCTAAATTCCTTGAAGTCATCTCTATCGGTGTGATGTTCTGCGATGCAGTGTCCTTAGTGCCAATATGAACCAACAGCAATGGATCCTTTCCCATCGATTTCAAAACCTATGCAATCTTAGAGTGACACCTCTCCAGGAAGGCAGCACGTCATCCTGTTGTCCACATCTCCCTTGCTGAATGTTCCTTCAGTTCCTCTGAGTATTGAATCCCCAACAAGGATTGCCTATCTTGCTTGGATGGTTGAAGAACTCTTTGTGGACAAGCCTGATTTTCTTACAGGTTGGGCGGAGCTGCCATCCACAGGTCTGTCCCATACATCTCTCCATTCTCTTGGAGCAACTGGATCTTGAGACGTAACTTCCAGTTTCCACACTGAGGACCTGTTATTGATTGGAAACTTCTAGCTGTGAGGAATTCCTCCAGGTCCTCTCCTTTCTGTTGGCCACAGCCTGCCCATCTATCTCCAGCGGTGTGTCCTCTTGCCTCTGATGGTTACAAAATGACAGGATTCCTCTCTGACTCCTTGGTGGCCAGCTCCTTCATTCCTTGAACCTGGGGTATTGATGTTTCCTGAACCTGGCTGTCTAGGAACGCCTCAGCTTCTCTGATTTTCAGTAGCATCTCTGCTTGTCCTTCCAATCCAAGAATCTTCTCCTCCAGCACAGACACTCCTCCAGCAACTTGCACTTCACACTTAGGAAGTCCCCTTCTGGCGTCACGCAGGAAAGAAAACATGGCACATCCATTGCAGGTCATCACCACTGTTCCATCGCTGGGCATCTCAAAATTGCACACAAAGCTGAACCTAGAAGGAAAGCCTCTCACACTCCCTCTTTCAACTCCCTCTGAAACGCTCATGTTAGCTGCCTCTGTCTGAAGCTCTTGAGTTCACCTAGCAAACGACTTTTTATACCTGCGTTGCTCAGCTCTGCCCCTGGCTACAGAGACCAATTAACCTCTCAGAGACTTCAAATAGCTACACAGCCTGTACACAGAGAGTGAATAGTCAAACAAACAACCCACAGACATACCAAACAAAGAGTGATATACTGCGGCATAATACCTCGTTCTGATATAGCACTTTTCATCAGTAGATCTCAAAATGTTTTATAAAGAGGTCAGTAACATTATCCCAATTTTACATATGGGGAAACTGAGGTGGGGGCAGTGAAGTGAATTGTCCAAGGTCACCCAACAGGCCAGGGGTGAGCTGGGAATAGAACTCATGGTCTCCTGAGTCACAGTCTGGTTCTGTAGAGCTGGACTTTCAGTTTTAGCCCTAGGCTTTACAGTTTCTGTCTCATTCCCATCAATACGGAGAAGGCTAAAGATCTCATGTAACACATCCATTAGAAGCAGAGGTAGATACAGTGCCTTAGCCTCAGGAGATGGAGGGGTAAGTGTTCCCATTCACTAAGGGTTATTGCTCTAGGGACTTACACAACTAGCATTTCAAAAGAGGGTCTAGAAATATCCGTGTGTAACTTCATCTGTCTGTTGTATCAACCTGGTGCCTTTTGTTTTATACTTGATTGTAAACTCTTTGGGGCAGGGGCATCTCTTTGATCTGTGTTTGTACAATGCCACACACAATGGGGCCCTCGTCCATGCTGAGGCCCTATCATAATACAAATAAACACAACAATAATAATAGCATCAACTCCCTGGACACCACGGTCAGCTTCAACAATGGACCCCTACAAAAAACTATATACAAAAAACCCACGGATCACCACACCTCAGCAACCACTCCATACACTACAGGAAATCTGTTCGCTACAGCCAGGCACTCTGGCACCACAGAATATGCTCCAAAGAGAAAGTCTAAGATACACAACTAAACACACTTAAAACCATCTTCACTAAACAAGGACACTCCAGCAGAACACATTCTGGAATGGGCTACCCAAACCCCCTGGGAGAACCTGCTTCAATACAGAATAAATCCTGACCACACATGCCTTGTTGTCAATTACCACCCCACACTAGAACACATATGGGGCTTCATTAAACAAACAGTTACAACCCATCTCAATAGGGACCACATCCTGAAATAAATCTTCCCTGAACCCCCTCTTCTGGCCTTCAAACAACCCCCCAACCTCATCATCAGAAGCAAGCTCCCCACAGACCAGGACTCTCCAACGCAGAACCCGCCAGAACTGCAGACGTATCTTCACTTCTGTATGGATCTGTATCACCCACACCACATTTTCCACGATCCCTGGGTTCTACACATGCCTATCACCACATGTGGTGTCCCTCATCCAGTGCATCAAATGATCAACAACAACTATGTGGGCGAAACCAGACAATCACTATGCTCTCAAATGAACTCAAACCGAAAAACGGTAAAAGATCACAAAACACCCTATCGCCCATCGTTTTCACAGAACAATCCCTCCATATCTGACCTCTCATCCTCACAACAAACCTGCACAACACCTTCAAAAGATGAGCCTGGGAGCTCAAATTCATAGGTCCGCTGGACATTAAAAACCACAGATTTAACAGAGACATTGGTTTTATTACAATGATTTGTAACACACCTTACTGCCTAACGCATAATTGTGTCTACAGTTGCATGAACACCCTACACTTACTAATATGTCAAACCCTGTATTTAGCTTAGATGCTGTAGTTACCTTTTCCAGCTCTGGGAAGCCTGAAAGCTTGTCCATTCCACCAACAGAAGTTGCTCCAATAAAAGCTATTACCTCACTTACTTTGTCTCTATCAACAACAATAGTAATATGTATTTAATGGAGCTGTGGTCATGATAGACAAACATACAACTCATTTATCAAAGTGTGGACAGATCTCATTTCAAAGCAGGTAGAAAATAGCAAGAAAGTTAAGCTGTATCCAGAGGAGTCTGTTATACAGAAAGGCACCATAACTTCCCAGCAGTGCAATGCCATTAACTCGCTTGTGTGTGCTTTTGGATTAAAAAGGCCAAGAAATGAGTCAGCCTAAAATCATAGGAACTAGTGACATTTTTAAAGGTTCATATAAAATTTTAAAGGCTCTCAATGGTATTATAGCCACATGACTCCAATTGACTTTAATGGGCGCTTCCGGGCAAAAGCCCCACGGCGTGCTTTGAAAGATCAGAGGTAAGTGGTGTGAATTTTCCAGCCACTATGTAATTGAGGGGTTCCCTAGAACAACATTATCATTTTGTACCATTTCATAAAAAGGTAAGAAAAGTTCTTTCAGTGCTTTACTTTATCCGGTCATAAATTATATGATTAGATGCTAATTAGTTGCACAGCATTAAGGAAGAAATCTTAATGTATATCACAGAAAAAATAAAAGTATAGTAAATGTGTCTCCCTCTGTGAAATTAGGCATTTCCCCTCGAATTCAGCCCTTCAACAGTTACTCCTTCAAGCAATAAACCATCTAAAAACCAGATAATGGATTTGATGGACACTGTTTGGAGATAATTTAGCAGACTGACTTTCCATGAACTGCTAATTTCATTATCAGTTAAATTGTTTGCTTCTGATTGTATTTTACTCCCCATGCATCTCTAATAACAAAGAGGCTTAATAATTACGTGCAACACCTGCTGGGATATGAATAGAACAATATGAACAACAAAATTACTATAATCAATCATCAGCAGCATGTTTTAAAAAAACCTTAGAAACATAGGATGTCCTGGGGTATGCTGCAGCAGGAGCAATTCATAAACATCCCATCATATGATCACAGATTGCGATGCACCAGCTGAGAAATAGAACAGGACTTTCCCACAAAATACCCTGCACTTATACCTGACTAATGTACCTCATCAAGGTAACTTAACTCGGGTGTGGATCTAATACCTATAAATCATTGGCGTTATGCTGCTATGAAACTCCCATGACTGGAATGTAGCTGATTCGATGGTCTATATAAATTGTGGTGACGCGCAGCTTATCTGACAACTAAACTTGTCATGGTCTTTCCATGACAAGTGAATGCTGAGCAAATGTTGGTATTCACATCCTCAACCTTTAAACAGCAGGGGTCATGAATGCCATGTCTATTGGCTGGAATGGAGCATCTGAGAATTCTCAAGAACACTTCAGAGTAACCAGGAGTAGATAAAGATATCATCATCGTGACAACGGAGTCCTCTGCTGAACGGAAGTTTGAGTATCACTGCTTCATGGAGCCGGGAATGCTCACAGAAATCAGCTGAAATGACTGGAGGTTTCTTCTTTCCTCTTTCATTTTGAGAAAAAGCCTAGGGATTTATTCTGCTAATACCAAGTAACTGATTTGTCGGTTGGCGGCAATTCTGAAAAAGTGGGGAGAAATTAATTAGGGTTGACCCGAAAATGAAAGTTTTCAAAATTTTCGGTGAATTGAACAACCGATGAAAAAAAATTCAAATGGAATGAAATGTTTCTTTGCATGTTTCATTCAACCCTAAATGAAATATTTTGTTTCAATTTCAAATTGTTAACTTTCTTTATTTTTTTTTTAAATTGACAGTACGAAGGTGTTCAATTCAAAACATCACCAAAAAAAATAAACCCGCTCTCCCGCAACACAGACTATTTGGTGAAACAGCCACAAATTCACAAAACATTTTGGTCTTGCCAAATCTACCTTCTTCACCATAAAAAATTCGCCCACCTCTATGCATAAGACTCGTGGCAGCAAACAGTAAGTGAAGCACAACCACCCATGAAGGACGCCATGATAAAGCATGGCTGAGGCACAAGGATAAAAGGAAATAGGAATATGCTTGACACTACAATCTGCGACAGACGCTTGCCACTGACTGGCAAAATAGTAACAATAGTAACGTAGCTGGGGTAGATCAGGAAGTGGAGACACGGGCTAGCTGACCCAAGTCCATACCCATGTGGACATTGTGGGTACATGATCAGGGCACTTAGCCCATGCTGCCACTCACCACTACCCGTGCTACTGCAGTTACACTATTATTTTTAGCACACGAGCTCGATGACAGCTAGCACAAGTACGTCTACTCAAACTGGGGACCCCACCCCTAGCTCCAAGTGTAAATGTAACCTGAGTCTAAGGCTACGTCTTCACTACGGGGGGGGGTCGATTTAAGATACGCAAATTCAGCTACGCGAATAGCGTAGCTGAATTCGACGTATCGCAGCCGACTTACCCCGCTGTGAGGACGGCGGCAAAATCGACCTCCGCGGCTTCCCGTCGACGGCTCTTACTCCCACCTTCGCTGGTGGAGTAAGAGCGTCGATTCGGAGATCGATTGTCGCGTCCTGACAGGACGTGATAAATCGATCCCCGAGAGGTCGATTTCTACCCGCCGATTCAGGCGGGTAGTGTAGACCTAGCCTAAGCCAATAGTGTCCAACCCTGGAGGCTATAACTTATGATTTCCATGTGTTTCGTTAGCCAGAAGTGATGTAGCAGACAGGCAGCATTGTAGGAGGGAGATCTTCACTCCATAGGCTGAGGGCAAGCAGCCAGAGCTCCACTTGCATTGCTGAGCCCCTGGCATCACACCACCCTAGCTCCCTTATGAAACCTGACCCTCTGTCTCCAGTTGCTCCCATCATGCTCCACCATGGGCAGCTGTGTTAAGAAAATGTGTATTAGATAACAGAATGGAAGTGTAGTTGCTGAGATACCCCCTGCAAGTGTTTGAATCTGGCCTGCCCCAGAAGCAGGTCCAACGTGAGTGACCCGAGTACCTGCTGTGTCCTCTCTGCTTTTCTGTTCAGGTTCTTATCCCACTCTCATCACGGGAGTATCTGAGGGGCCCCCACTACTGCATCTAAGCATCAGGGTCAATACCTGTCACACGCCATGCATTCTCTCTCCCATCCTTTCCCCAAGGGGAGAATTGCGTGTGCAGTGGAGGGTTCTGGTTTGGAAGGGATTCTTTGCTTTGTTTTTAGATGTACATGCTGTTACGTGTTTATGTTGGAGAAGGCAGGTGGAAGAAATGCCCCTTGCACTTGGAGTGGAAGGTGGTGAGGTTTGAGATGTTCCTCAGCTCCTGGTGGAGTTCAGTCCATGATCCTGGACTAGCGCCTCATCAATGTCTGACTCCTGCACAGACGAGCTTTACCCTGGTGGTAGAAACTTCCATTGTGCCAGAGGTGTGGCGTTGTTGACCAACTTCATCCCTCTTTAGGCTTTTTTAGATATGCTGGGCCCATGTGATGGATCATCCTGATGATAAGGACCAAGTCCTCTAACTTGATTCACTATTCCATGTGAAGCCAGTGGAGGGAGCAGAGGACATGCGTGAGGTGCTCATGGTAGCCCCTGTTGCTGAGGAGACATGCTGCTGAGTTTAGTACTAGCTGGAGTTTTCTAAGAGCTGATGGCTTAGAATCATAGAATCATAGAATATCAGGGTTGGAAGGGACCTCAGGAGGTATCTAGTCCAACCCTCTGCTCAAAGCAGGACCAATTCCCAACTAAATCATCCCAGCCAGGGCTCTGTCAAGCCTGACCTTAAAAACCTCTAAGGAAGGAGATTCCACCACCACCCTAGGTAACCCAATTCCAGTGCTTCACCACCTTCCTAGTGAAATTTTTTTTCCTAATATCCAACCTAAACCTCCCCCACTGCAACTTGAGACCATTACTCCTTGTTCTGTTAAGGCCTTGTATATTATGTTGCTGTGATGTTTAGCCTGAGCAGTACAAAGGGAGTGAAACAGGACAGAGCATCTACCCCAAAGTATTGATTGTGGCCCTTTGACCAGAGCAATGAGTAAGATTTCTTTAGAGTTACAATCCAGCAATGGGAACATTAAACTCCAGTGCTTACATAATGCTGTCTGGGCAGAGCAAGAGGACCGGTTAATTGCATGCGTGAGCACAAATTTCCCAAAGAAAGGCATGGAGAAATATCTACTTGTGACAATCTAAAACTATCCGCACCCATCTTTGAAAGAAGAAAAACGGACTTTGCCGTCTTCAGCAACAAACACAGTACAGTACATAGCATCAGGCAGTGGATGGTTGACAGCAACAATTTAACTCTGTAAAATTGCCCTGAAACGTCTTGAAAAGTTCTCTGTACTTTTTAGTTGCTTGGTCATTCTAGTTTCACCTCCTACACTCTACACATCCTTCTAGCGCACTCTAGCTGTGCCAATCACTGTCTACCACATAATCCTTTCTGACGAGTGAATGTAAAGGACACGCTTTGCATAGTTTTTATCTAGTGGATAGGGCATTAGACTAGCACTCAAGAGACCTGCATTCCACCCTGTTATATGATGGCTTTGAGGATGAGAGCAGCAGGAGGCAGGTTGAGATGGGGAGAACGTTTTAAAAATCACTGGCTTTCTCAAACAAACGCTGTAATCCCACAATTGATAGTGCAGGAGTAGGGTGCTGCTTCTAAACCAGAAGACAGCGGGTGCTGAAGTCTGCTTGTGTGCGATCAGTTGGAAATTTGGGCCTATAATAAATACATCAGCATGGAAAGCAGAGAGATGAGAAGGGAAGACGCGGGGCATTAAGCATGGATGTTTAAGCAATGGAAATGTGTCATGCCTGGCGACGCTTTGTGTATGTTTCAGCTCCTGAATGACAGCATGGAGTACTGCAGTGTGATCAGCTACAAAGGCCAGGCGAGATTAGTGACTAGGAAGAACTACGGTATGAACTCACCTCTACACATGACACGGGGGCATATGGTCTTGCAGCTGAACGTGCACCCGCCATTGTGATATATAAAGAGCTGCCGCTGAGAGGGAAGAGGGTCATCTACCACACAGCTGTTATTGTTAGGGAACAGGGAAACGCCAGCAGCACCATCCGTGCCGGCCAGGAGCAGCGCTAGTAAAGGAGAATGGGGAAAACTGCAGCAGCAACAGACGCTAGAGGGTGGTGGATGATAGATGGTTGCTTCTGCATTTGACCAGTGGGTGGCGCTATGCAGCAACAGGGATCGGCACTGGGTGACCACCCCTCCTGGGTAGGGTGGGTGATGGAGGAGGGATTTACATAGCTGGAGGAGGGACATGGCGACTACTTGAGCAGTATCGGCAAGCTGCAAACTGCCAGCAGTTTCTTTTGGTGTCAGATTCAGTTCTGGCCTGAACTACGCTGTGAGCAGGCTAGTGCCTCTGGCTTGGAGCTCTTGAGCTGCAGGGTCAGATCCTGGCTACTGCAGCTGTTAATCACAGACAGAGCTGGGCAGAAAACAGGAAGGGAAAATGGCACATGGCTCCCCTCCCCACCCCCCGTTATTTTCGGCCTTCCAAGCACAGACTACACCCGCACACACAGTCACTGAGCTGAGTGTGAGGATGACTGTAGCCGTACAGTCAAGTCAATATTTGGTGTCAGACGTCGGTTAGTGTTTTTCTGAAAATCCGAATTCCTACAGTCATGGATGATGAGAGCATCTCACTTGTCTTCTTTCAGTAATTTTCTAGCCCATTCGGTTGTGGAGAAATGTGACCCAAGCACCCCTTAAAGGCTCCCAAACCGGAAGGGGCAAGGCACCAAAATGTACTATTTGGCTCAAAAAGATGAGACTTGGTTTTTTGTAATCGCATTATTTTGAGGGCCCTGTTTCATGGTTTTCCTTTGGGTCGGCAGTACTGGAATGGTGACAGGTGACTGAAAATGGGAGACCGGTCAATGCAATCCATGCAGTAAGCAGATACATAAAATAGTGTTGTATCGACACAGCATGGGACCGGGAGGGAACACTTACAATAAACATGCTCGGCCATAGTTACTTTTTAAACCAGAAAGGGCTTCGAAAAGTATCTCGGCTACTTATCTGGCCCCCAGCACCTGAGCACCTCATAATCTTCAGTGTATTTACCCTCATAAAATCCCCATGAGATAAGGCAGTGTTTGTTATGATCCCCACTGTACAGGTGGGGAGCTGAGGCTCAGAGGCTATTGAAATCATTGCTACCAATGGAAGTTAGGCACCTAAACACCTTGGAAGATCTGGGTATAAGGGACATGCCCCACATCACACAGGATGTCTGGGATAGAAGAGGGATCAGAACGCAAGTCTGCAGCAGGCCCTGTATTTCCCCAACCTCCCTTCCTTTGACATAGGGGCCCGAACACTTGCTAAACGCCAAATCTGCACACACAGGGCCCTGTATGTCTAGCCATAAGCAGCCACCAGTGGGAGGCTTTGCCTTTTTATAGGCACAGAATGGGCTTGGGCATCTCATGTGGATGCATCTGTTAAAAACTTTGGACTGATGAGTCTACTGCCAACCCCCCAATTTATGGCATGGGGGATCCTCCTGCCAATTGCTGCTGAGCTTGGGATGGGCTTGTTTTGTGAGCAAAGGAACAAAGATGCCCCTTTAGTGCCAGTCCTGCCCCATGAAATCAGTGGGGCTCTGTACAGGTACATGTGTCCATCTGTACAGATCAGCGTATAGGAGCAGGAGCTGACTTAGGTTAGCCGTGACAGCAACTGTTACAACTCTAGGTCGTTGTGCAGTTGGGAATTAATTGTAAATGGTTTATCCCCTCTTTATTCTGGAACACGTGGGCAGCCATGAATGTGCATCGCTCTCAGGAAGGATGTTGACACATTGGAGCGGACTCAGAGAAGAGCAAAGAGAATGTTTAAAGGATTAGAAAACCTGCTTTATAGTGATTGGGCTCCTAGAGTCTATCTATTAAGCTTAAAAAAAGAGAAGGAAGGGGGGACAATTATATATACAAGACCTACGTGAGGAACAAATACTTGACAGTGGGCTCTTCAGTAAGAACAGAAAGATCTAACAGGATCCAATGGCTGGAAGTTGAAGCTAGACAAATTCAGACTGGAAACAAGGTGAAAATTTTAACGCTGACAGTAATTAACCATTGCAACAATTTACAAGGGTTATGGTGTAGTCTCCTCACTAACAATTTTTCAATCAAGATTGGATCTTTTTCTAAAAGTTATAGTGTGGGAATTATTTTGGGGAAGTTCTATGGCCTATGTTACATAGGAGGTCAGACTTGATGAT
Source organism: Terrapene triunguis (assembly GCF_002925995.2). Taxonomy (NCBI): domain Eukaryota; kingdom Metazoa; phylum Chordata; order Testudines; family Emydidae; genus Terrapene; species Terrapene triunguis. The sequence goes on along the minus strand of NW_020664487.1, from coordinate 10,088,726 downwards.
CACAATGGTCTCTTCTGGCCTTCGAATCTATGACTCTTCATGCTCTAGTCCAACCAGGACCCCACAAATTCAGAAAAATCAGGTACAGTAGTTCATTTAGCTCTAGAGTCTATTGATTTATTTGAAAATAGTTCTAATACTTTGTTAGCAAGGAAGAAGAAAAAATACTTAAGATTGAAAATTGTTCATTCATAGCTAAAGAATAATGAACCTACTGGAAACATTTACTATAAATTGATCTGATGAAGGTCAACTGTTATAAGTAGCAGAAAATAACATTCTGCTTTTCATGTAGCAGCTCCTATCAGTTTGTCGCTTCTGTGTTTAGTATTCTGTTTTAGATGTAAAGCAATTGGACCCTAAAAGCAATTTTTGATGCCCACATTTTCAGCAGCAGATTACAAAAAAAAAAGCAAACATTTAGCTGTGTATTTTAGTGTTATTAAATTATTTTCTTCTTTCAGCTTGTAAAGTCTAAAGAAAAAGCCAAGTCCATGCATTATTAATTTTCCATGTAGCCTGCAGAAGCTATAATTAATTTTGAATTTTTAGGCATGCATTTGCATTTAAATGATTTTTTACTGCATTAATAGCAAACAGAGTGGGATGTGGCAAAACAGGAAAATAGATATTCTGACGGGACTGGCATTTGAAGTGGTGGTTGTAGCTATAAATCAATCCATTTAACACTGCCACTGCCTGCTGGAGTCGTGACTTTAGCAAAATGAACACCTAACACCAGCGCTAACAGCTGATGGCCACCTCATTATTCAGCAATTCCGGAGATACAGGTCCTTTGCATACCCGACCGATGGAAGTGATTCAGCAGAGGCCTGCCTTTGCTCACTCTGAAACTGCAGCAACAATTCAAACAGTAGCGCTGGTACATGCTGGAGACTTACATTCACAACAGAGATTATCTGTCCCATGGTAGCTAAGGTTGTATCGGGCTTTCCTATTACACATCTGTGGAAAGCCTTTGAAAATGATGAAGTTGGTGCCGATATACCCTGCTGGGGAAAGAACTAAAATAGGATAGACCATGATCTTGTTGGGTAAGTCAAGGGCAAGTTGAATCTCTCTAGCTCAGAGGGATCAGGATGAAGACCCACTATTAAGGTTGATTCCTGTTCACATGGGCTAGAAAAAACAATGGGATCAAGGAGCAGTGGCTGTGTTCCAATGTGTTTATAACGGGTCAATAAATGAGTAATAGATGTTTTAGCAAATGCTTACTCAGTTGTTACGGAGTCCAACAGGTCAGCAGGTTGCTTATGACCATCTCTGACACCTTCTTCTACTGATGTATTTATAACCATTGGTAAAACGCATTGTTCGTGCCTGTAACATGTGTATAATAGACATTAATCATTTATTAACCCTTTATAAATGGAACCTCAGTACAAAGTGTGACAAAAATACCAGGGATCTCACACTATGGAACAAACAACGGTACTTATATAGCCCAATAACCATAGTGTCTGAGCACCTGACAATCTGTAATCCACCTCTGGGAGGATGGGCAGTGCTATTATCCCCACGGTACAGATGGGGAACTGAGGCACAGTGAGAATAATGCCCCATTTTCAAAGCTCTTTAGGCATCTAAAGATTCAGATAGGCACTTTTGTAAATGCTCCTAAATGCCTAAGCAGATTAGGTGCCTAATTCCCATTGACTTTGACTGAATAGCTTTGGAAGTCTGGCTCTTGCCCACGCACAGGAAATGGACAGTAGAGTAGGGGATTGAAGCCGTCTTTCTCAAACCCTAGGCTAATAGCGTAACTACTGGAATATCCCACCTGGACTCAAAAACAACACTGTGAAATAAAGGTTTATTTTTACTTTTTAAAAAACCTGGGGTCAGTTTCAACCAGTGCCAGTTTCAGACAGAACAAAGAATTGCTGTGATTTGCAGTGAGGAAGTGTTGCTCTGATAATGCTTTGTTCCCAGCACACTGATTGCATATGCCCTCCTCCCACTATCAGAGCTGCAAAAAAAAAAGCTTTGATTTGGACACTACCATTTATTTTTAAGGCTGCGAAATATTTTTTTACCCAGCAGCTCTGGACAGAGCTATAGGCAGAGAACACACAGCTGATAAGAATTTAATCAGACTGGGCAGAACCCTTTTCCTCTACTTGTCTTTCCCAGAAAGGCTACTTCTGTTGGGAAGTTCACACTCAGCGCGGACAAGAGAACAGAACCCTATCTCAGCTGTGACTTCTCTGTCTTCCTTGATAAGTGGCACCTTCTCAGGGCTGACTACCTCCAGGGAGGTGGTGAATTATCTCCACACTCACTCAAGGCTGTGTGGGAGAGTTAATGAAACATGCTCCAACTGACCTACAACAGTAGAATTCTTACCATGGGCTCCTTTTACCGGGGGATTTAGAAAAAACTCAGTGTCTGTTTTCTGCCTACCACATGGATTGGGATATTTTCAGATGGTGATATGTGCAGTCCTTCTTTCACGGACATTTGGCCAATCCCTCAACTCAAAACAGCCACGACGCTGGTGGATTCAGCTGCCTGAGGATTCTCCATGTGCGGGGAAATCGCTGGATGGTATAG
>NW_020664487.1:10063631-10085752 GCF_002925995.2 Terrapene triunguis | reverse complement strand
TCCCTCCAATCCTTTTTTTTTTTTTGCTTCGCCGCTCCGGCCGCCCCACAGGTTTTTTTCTTTTTGGTTTGCCGCTCCGACCACCCTGTGGGGGGCGGCGGCGCGGAGGAGGGGAGCGCCCTGCTGGGAGCGGGCTGCGCGCTCCGTCTGCCCCAGCCGGTGCCAGGTCTGCAGCAAGCCTGGCAGGGCAGCCCGCGTCCTTCCCTGCCCGCCGACCACAGCGGCGTGGAGCCCTCCCGGCAGGTGGTGTGGCGGGAGGGGCCGCGTGGCGAGCATCCCACTGAAGGAAGTCCTGGCTGCCCCCCTTCTCTCTCTCCCCCCGCTCCCTCCCCCTCCCCCTGCTAGCCGGGGCGCGCACTCCGCTGCCCGGGGCACGTCTGCAGCGCAGGGAGTCCCCCTGCACCCTGGCTCCGGCCGCCCCACAGGTTTTTTGGGGTTTTTTTGCTTGGGGCGGCAAAAAAGCCAGAGCCGGCCCTGGTGGCCATTGTCTCCACACAGCAATTGCCAGCTGCTGGAATGCCGTAAGCAGCTGCATAGCTCAGAGTAGTCTTAGGGCTACTCTACGTTGCAACTTGCTCCCCGGGATCAGCAAATATGGGGGACGAGGAGAGAATTAGGGCATGGGGGTGGAGTAAAGGTGACAAAGATTGGAGCTGGTCAGGAATGTTTTGATAAACATTAGATAAATTCATGGAGATTAAGTCCATTAATGGCTATTAGCCAGGATGGGTAAGGAATGGTGTCCCTAGCCTCTGTTTGTCAGAGGGTGGAGATGGACAGCAGGAGAGAGATCACTTCATCATTGCCTGTTGGGTTCACTCCCTCTGGGGCACCTGGCATTGGCCACTGTCGGTAGACAGGATACTGGGCTGGATGGACCTTTGGTCTGACCCAGGATGGCCGTTCTTATGTTCTAAATTCCTCACCCCAATCAAAAATGCGGATTTGTCAAAACTGAGAATTCAAGAATCAAGGTCCATTTTGACAAATCTCCAGACTCAAATTAAAAAGGTTGAGAAAAGTTTCAGAATTGTCACAACGAAACGATTCAAAGCGAATAATTCCAGTTTTCTGATTCTAAGCAAGTTTTCATTTCAAAATTTAAGCTAATGAGACAAAAAAGACAAAAAAAAAAAAAAAAAAACCGGACACAACAAAATGAAATATTTTTTTTAAAGTGAAATGTTTCAATAGACCAGAAACAATATATTTATTTTTTTGCTTTTGCAAAAACTGAGATTTCAACTTTCCAGCCCAATTTGAGATGAGAAAAAAATTTGAACTCAAAACTATTTGAGGAATAGTAAAGCCATTTCCTGCCCAGCTAAATTAAAGACACCTTTACAGTCCACCCCCGACCTGCACAGAAAGGCTAAAGCCAATGATCTGGCCCCATGTCTTTAAAACACCACCTCTCAGGCAATTAGCAGTTATTAATAGAGGTAAAACTGTAGTTATATTTCCATATTTGCTTGACTGACTAAAGCATAAAACTAATCTCTAATCTAATTATGATGCATTCATTCACTTTCCATAATGGCAGAGTGTTCAAACATCACACAGCTCCACCAACATCTGCTACAGTTAACTGAGTACATTGTAATTGACCTTATTTCTTGCATACTGTAAATTAAATTCTTTTAATTCATTGTTTAATTCACTACACTGAAAATTAATTCCAGCTAATAGCATAGGGCTACATTGTAGCTTTGCCACAAGCCTGGAGTGAAGGGCAGCGTGTATCTGTGCTGCCTTAGCAGCAGATCTGGGTCCAGATTATGACTCCGAATCAGAGTCAGGCACCCAGCTCCCCTTTGTTCCAAGGGGAAGTAATTTGTACCAGTTCCGTACCTGGCACAGATTAATTCTCCCTCCATTTCAGCGTAACTACTTTGCCTTAGCCACTGAAACACATTCAAATGGAAGTCCCTTTTGAAAGCAATAGGAGTTAGGTTCCTAAGTTCTTTTGAGAACCCCACTAGGTGCCTAGCGGCAGTTTTAGACACCTAAATACCTTTACAAACCTGGCCCTGAGTGACTTGCCCACATTCACACAGAAAGCCTGTGGTCAAGCAGAGAATTGGGCTGAGGTCTCCCAAGTCCCGGGCTAGCTCCCTAACCACTGGTCCGTCCTTCTTCTCTACTGACATACAGAACGGTGACATATAAACGTTCACCAGAAGCTTAACCCTTTGTAGCAAATTTCCCTTCCACCCCTTTCACAGTGGCCCAACAAGGCCTCTTCGTCCTGAGTCCATGCTCTCCTGTTCCTCACTCCATTTTCCATTGTCTCAGCCTACCCCAGAGCTTTGGTTACTTGGCCTGCTGGAAGCAGGGGGTTTCCAGAGGACAGGCTGGCAATAACTGCAGCAGCAGGGAGCTGGGACTGGTCGGCACTTCAGCTGGTTATGTACTATGGCCCAGATCCACAGAAGTAATTAGGCTCCTAAGTTCCCTTGATTTAACCAAATATTAGGAGCCTTTGTGGATCTGGGCCTACCTCCCGAGAGAGTCCTGCGATTCTGCTCTGGCCTGCATCAGAGGCTGCACTAGGATCCTCACAGTCAGTTCGGAATTTCCTCTTCCTCTGGTAGGCCCCTGTGAGAGCTCAGAACAGAGGGATCGTTCCTTTGTCTTAACGTTTAACAGGGGAGATCATCGCCATGTCTCTGGGGATTCGGTATCCCACCAACACCTGCAGGACCGGGCCTTACAGCGGATCACTCGACGTGTCACATACGGCTGTATTTGCAGAAGATCTTAGTAGCTCCCCCGGGGAACTGCGGAGTGTTGAGCTCTTCTGCACATCTCCTCACCTCATTCAGGTGCCTCCCTGGGAGCGAAGCTCTTTGGGAAATCCGGCCCATTTATGACCCCATTGCAATCAATAGGCGTTTTGGAGATATGACCCCATTGCAATCAATAGGCGTTTTGCCATTGACAGCAATGGGGCCAGGATTCCTCTCCTGGCTCAACAGCTCTGCTGTTGAACTTTCATTACACTGTTTGTTCCCAGCGTCCACTGTTCGTCCCAACACACCCGCTGAGAACACAGCCTTAATGCTAACAATGTCTGTTACGGGGGGAACATTGAATGTCGGAGTCTAAATTAGTCCAGGAGGTTTTTTTAAAAAGAATCAAAGCGATGTTGGTAGCATTTTGTAGGCCTGAACCTGCTTCACTGTGACTCCTCAGGGCTCACTACATGTTTATGCAGCACCTACTACAATGTAGCCGCATTCTCAGATGCCTCCTATGCACTACAATAATAAATAGTATAAATACTAGAGCAGCCTTGGAAAAGAGTTATGTTGTTTCTCTTGCACATCTGTCAATTAAATCCCCTGCAAATGCAAACATAAATTAATAAAAGTAAAATAAAAAAGTCACAACAACATCAAATAATCTATGAAATTTCCTTTTCCTAATGAGGCATTTAAATGATATCTTACATTCGTTCGGAGATTGTTTACACAGGATGTCGTTATGATGCAGTGTTAGAGCTCTGTAAATCTCAGCTAGGAAGAAATGTCCCAGAGAGCAAAGAGGACCAGTTCTGCTCCAAGATATGTCTCAATAGATTCACTGCCTTTTTATTATTATTATTACTACATTACTCATCAGGAATATCTGTCGTCCTCCTAATGCAGTGCAATAAAAATCAAAGCAGCAGCTGCCAAAAAAGGAAACAATTTTCATTTGCATGAATGTTTTTGCGATGATCTCGACTGTTCTATCAATGGTTTAAATGCTGAAATGTTTGTGTGTTGATCAAGGTCTTTTTCTTTTCACAAACATTTAATCAGCAGAGTAGGGTTTGGATTTCAGAAATCTCCATTCTTCCTCCAGTTCAACAAAGCAGGTAAGCATGTGCTTAAATCCATTGGGAGTCACCAAAACACTAACTCTAAATATGTGCTAACATCCCAAAGTCTCCTTACAGGATCATGACCTAAACCAGACAGGCAAAGGATGGGAGAAAGTTATTCCCATTTTATAGAGAAGAAACTGAGTCAGAGGAAGAGAAAGGGCCCGATCCAAACCCATTCAAATAGTGGAATGACTCCCATAGGTTTTGGATTAGGCCCTAAGTACCAGATTTCTATTCAAGTTAGGCACCTAAATACCTTTAAATGTCTGCCCTACGTGACTTTGCCCAAGGTTACACAGGAAGTCTGCAGCAAAATCAGGAATTGAACCCAGACAGCCTAAATCCTTGCCCAGAGTTTGAAACACAAAGCCATCCTCCTTGTCTGAGGAATTCAGGATTGCCTCACCAGTGTCATGAGTTAACACAAATCATAAATATTCTCGAGGAGGAGTAGCTTGTAACCTGCAGAAAACACCACTCCAGGAATATTTGATCCGATGTTCTGAGTCTGATCAAATAGCTATTCCTAATCACTCCATCCAACACAATTCAAACTCCCCATGAAAAAGAAACGGAGGGTAACTTGGTTACCCCAATGCCTTTCTCTATACACATGCGCCAGGCACACTCTTGAGACACACAGACAAGTGTGATACTTGAGTAACAGTTGGAGCCTTCTTTCACTGACCCTTACTATGCAAACCTGTCCAAAGGAGTTGTAGATAAATCCTAGGAGCATGAAGAGACACAAACAAAGTGGGGGACAAGTATGAACTAAACATTTAAAATGCCTTTCAGGAAAAGTCTCAGAATTGATAATTCAGTCTAGCTTTTTTTTTTTTAAACCAAGCAAGATCAGTGGTAGCCCCTCCACTGTATGGACTTCATTTAATAAGTAAATGAAACGAACACCAAGTTTCCCATGTGACTTTCAGTTATCCGGACACATGAGCCACCAGTTCAGCTAACGCAAGCCTAAACCAGCGGACCGGCGCTTGTCTATGATACAAACATGCTTGTGCAGATGTGTCCAGAACTGAACCAATCGGGCAGCCTCATATTTCTTGCTGTGTGGATGAAAACAAAGCATAAGAGGCCGGGTGGCCACGTGGAGCTTTGCACTCAGTTCCCCCCTCTGAGACCTTCAATGAATCACGTAGGCACTGCAATGCGGAGAGTGGCAATGCATAGCTTCTACGTGCTTAGCCACTCAGTGGAATCCACAAAGCCTGAATTAGGCCCCTAGGCTCCCCATACAATGAATGGGGAGAGGTTGGCGCTTAAGAATGGGCAACGGCCAATACACTACGTGAGGTGGGTGGGGACACCACGTAAGCTAGCCAATAGCAGATGCTGAGGGGAGAGGTGATTCCTAAGCCCCACCCACTCCCAGACTTAGGCCTGGTCTACAGCTAGAAGTTAGATTGGCCTAGCTTAATGGCTCAAGGCCGTGAAAAATTTCACACCCTGAGTTCTGTAGTTAGCTCAAACTCACCCCCTGGTGTAGATGCGGCTAGGTTGAAGGAAAAATTATTTTGTTGACCGAGCTCACACACACACACACACACCCACACACCTTCCAGCAATGTAGGAAGAATCTATACTATGGCACTCCAGTGGCCTAGCGGCAGCGTTGTATCTATACTGCTCTAATGCTGACAGACCCTTGGGCACCTAAGTCCTTTTGTAGATCTGGGCCTTACTGTCTCTGCTCTAATTGTAAAATAGGCACGACGATATCAAAGCGTTCATCTGTCCTCCCATTTCGATTGTATGTTCTTTGGGGCAGGAGCTGTCTCTTACTTTGTACAACACCTCGCACAAACACAGAGTAAGGGGCCCCACTCTGAATTCAGGTTTATAGATGCTACAGTAATAATAGCAAAGACATCCAAGTGTTCGTTAAAACCTGCTCAGTAAATGCTGTTGTCTCAGCAAAGACAGTAAGATCATTGTAAGGAACTCTAGAACAGAGCTTTAACGTTTTTTTCATTAATGTGGTACAGAAACTCACCATAACACGTTTCTATTAGTATCTTTAATCTGCACCAAAACCTCCAAATGTCTTCTCCCAATCAAACCATTTCCATTGACAAGGTCAACAAAGATGAATGAATAATTTGCCCAAATGAACTTGCTGTATTTCTTCACTCCCTTTGCTTTAACTATCTGTCCCCACTGAACACACTTCATTGTGCATTTCCACCTGAGTTACTACGAACATGGACAGAGGAAGTCTTATTGAAAAGAACAGATGGAAGTGATTGCCAAGCCCAAATTATCTGTAAATCTGCCCTGGGGATTGGACGCTATGGTTATTGGCCTTGCAGTCGACCGACCTAGTCAGTGGGATTCTGGCTGCCCTATACAAGCCCATGGTTTGCAGTCATAGCTCCGGGTTGGAGACAGCTATCTGGAGAATGTGTGAATTGTTACGAACTGTCCCCTCCACAACCACCTTTCCGTCCAGAGAGAGAATCCAGCCCCAGCCACTGGCCCCAGGATGGGATCAGGTCACTCTTCCAAAAAACCTTCATATTATATAAATAAAAACCCTGCTCTCCTCAGTGGAGAGGGCAGGAAAGATCCCCCTGTGAGCCTTCATGTCCTAGACACAGCTTATTTGCGTCTCTTCAGCTTCTGTGACACTTGAAGGCTCCCTGGCTGATTGACAGGCCTAGACTACAAAACTGGTTTGGGAGAGCCATAAATAGCACGATTTAGCCTCTGAGTCCCCAGCAGGTGTATTCATAGTGCAGATCTGTCTTTCCAGGCATCCAAACTGACAGATTTCATTAACTTTCTCCCACCTCAGACTCCAGCTTGAATAGGCAGTGTGGAGAGATCAGAGGAATTGCAGGTTCTTAGCAAGACTGTTATCAGACTTCCCTGCTTCTACCGAACGGGTAGACAAGGCGTTGCTGAGCAATCACTGGCCTCTTTCCTGACACTCTTAATGACTAAACCCCAGAGCATGCCTGGGTTACCTCTCAGAACTATGTAGCTTAGTGTCAGGCCCGTTCTCCAAATGGAATTACTTGATGTATTAAGAATACTCATCCTCTCTGATAACTGCAGTTTTTCCAGTTCCCATGATTTTATTGTTATCTGTGTCCTATTTTGTGTCTCCCCCACTACAGAAGGGATGTGGGCAAATTGGAGAGAGTCCAGAGGAGGGCAACAAAAATGATCAGGGGGTTGGGGCACATGACTTATGAGGAGGGGCTGAGGGAACTGGGTTTATTTAGTCTGCAGAAGAGAAGAGTGGGGGGGATTTGATAGCAGCCTTCCACTACCTGAAAGGGGGTTCCAAAGAGGATGGAGCTCGGCTGTTCTCAGTGGTGGCAGATGACAGAACAAGGAGAAATGGTCTCAAGTTGCAGTGGGGGAGGTTTAGGTTGGATATTAGGAAATACTATTTCACTAGGAGGGTGGTGAAGCACTGGAATGTGTTACCTAGGGAGGTGGTGGGATCTCCATCATTAGAGGTTTTTAGGGCCCACCTTGACAAAGCCCTGGCTGGGATGCTTTAGTTGGTGTTGGCCCTGCTTTGAGCAGGGGGTTGGATTAGATGACTTCCTGAGGTCCCTTCTAACCTTAATCTTCTAGGATTCTATGTGGGGCTGGCCTTACTGCAGCTGCTGGAAGGGAAGGCTTTACCCTAGGTATCCCCTCCCCCACATGGCCCACACAGCCCCTTGCCCCCTTTTGTAAACCTGGCCCAGGCTTGCATACAAACAGGACGCAGCAGTTTCTAAATGAGCTGCTCCTCTTCCAAGCAGTCAGCCTTCCCCACACTCTGGCTTCTCAGCAGTGCTCAGCTCAGCAAGAGTAGCCACAGAAGGAGCAGAGCTGGCAGACAGCCCTTGATGTTCAGAAAGAAGCCAGCAGGGGGCTGGATAGAGGCCCACAAAGCTGCTGGAAAGGACCATGTGATCTCCTATGTCTGTGTGGGTGTCGTTGGTGCTACCTTCTGCTTGCCAAACCACAGAGCGGAGAGGGTACCCAACACTACCATACATTAAAGGCCTGATGCAAAGCCAAGTGAAGTCAATGGGAATCTTTTCACCAGCTTCCAGGGGTTTTAGAACAGGCACTAAAGGAGATCTCCTTTGTTAAACACCCCACATAAACATCTTCACAGAGGAAGCCATTTGCAATATACAGAAACACGTTTTATTGGTCCTATAAAGCCTACAGCTGATTCTCTCTCTATCATTGAGCATCATCTACTGGTGCTGCATCTACTAAGTATTTACCTACATAAACGTCTCATTTGAAGAGCACTCTTGTACCACCTTTTATCTCAAATGATGGCAGCTTCTGGTTTTGGAGCTAGAGGATGAGGATTTTAGTCCACTCGTTTGTTTTTCACTCTGCTGAGCTCACCCTAGTAACATCTGTTAGATCAAGAAGAACGCAGACAGACCCTGGTCAGCAGCAACTGGAATCAAGCCTGGGACCTCTTCAGCTTAAAGCATAAACCTCTACTACCTGTGCTGAGAGATGCATCTCTCTTAGCCAAGGCTGCAGCAGACTCACTCACGAGCTGGCCCAGCCACCACTTGAGGGGGGCAGATTGTAGCCAATGTGTGCTCAGGGTGGCACACGCACCAGCCAGAATCTTTCTTGCCCACCTGATTTGTATTGTAACTGACCCCACTTCCCTCTACCTGTCTGGCAGTGTGTCCTGTGTACCAGAGGCAAGTTCTGTACATGCACCGAGCATTGAGCTGTCTGGGGTCTAGCCCAGGGTAGACTGCCTAGAATACTTCAGTCCACGAAGAGATTTCTTCCAGGGCGGCCAGAAATGAAAGGTGCAGACACCCTGGCCTTGATAGCTGTGACTCTTAAAGCAAACAGATAAACCCAGCGGTTCCCATCCCAGCCCCTAGGGGCAGAGCAGTCCAGGGGTGTGAAGGTCACAGGGGTGCACAATGACCCTTCCACTTCTGCTGCAGCTCCAGCTAGTCCCCTGCAAGCAACAGGGAGTGACTCTGTCCAGCTCTCAGGCCTTCCAGCCCCAACTCCCGAGGGGCCTGCTCTCCAGCCCTCCCTTTACTGACAGGCTGCTGCCTCCACCCAGAGCTGCAGCTCACGGGTCACTCCTGAGTCATGTCCCGTGACCTCAGACAGGTCTCCCCTTTCCTGTCCTATGGAGGTTATGGAGCCCTCTTCTGGCTGGCTATGTTGCTTTATGATCCAGCAGGTTCATTCCAGTATTCTACTCTTCTGCTGATCCAACCATTTTTCCTCAGCAATTTCTGCCCATAACCTTGAAATCCTTTTCCCTGATCAGTATGCTGGATGGCTTCCCCATTTTATTACCTGTTCTAGAGGCTGGGTCCTTGATCCTGGAGTAATTACATTTTCCACTTTATAGTTCTCGAGAATCTTTCCGAACTCTAACAAAACTTTGCAAACTAATAAAAGTTAGAGAATGCCACGGACATCAGCCCTAAAAGTTTAGCCTGCTCTCCAAATCACTGTTTTTAATTAACCCAACCATCCTTATATCAAAAGGAAAAGCAAAGCTTGACAAAATAAACATAACTAGACCTGTGGTTCCTAAAGTGGGGTCCCTGGATTCCTGGAGAGTCTGCTGTGAGTCACAGGGAGGGGGTCTGCCCCTTGAGCCAGGGCCCAAAAGGGGTTCCAGCAGTTTTGAGAACAAAATGGCACCCTCTGCACAGCTTGACCTGTCACGTACCGACTGGGAGAGGTCATGCTACAGGTATTCCAGTAACACTGGAAGTAAAAGGGGTCCAGGACATTTAGTGAGATACCAAAGGGTTACTTGGCAGAAAAAAGTTTGGGAACCACTGCACTAGACAAAGCACATAAGGAATAACATGTTTTAATTGTCAATGGTTGATTTTGACACCCTCCACTGCTCATCATTTTGTTCGGGCCCATTATAACACCCAGTTCTTATCTCAAAACACTTTCCAAAGGAGAATGGTATCATTATGGCCATTTTACAGATGGGTAAACTGAGGCACAAGGCAGTGAAGTGATTTGCTCCAGCTCACCCAGCGGGCCAGTGGAGGAGCCAGGAAGAATGGCATTCTGAGTCCAACTCCAGAGGTCTATCCACTAGGCTACACTTCCTGCTAGAATCATTAAACTCAAAGGAGATGCTAGCAGTTAGATCTGTAAAAGGGGGATATGATACTTCCTTCTTTCTTAAGCACTTTGAGATCTACAGCTGAAAAGCTCTCTCTAACCAGTAGGTATTAATGTGAGAATATCCTACATGATCTAGGGTTAAGAACCTGAAGACCCAAGTGTTCAACTTGCAGCAGATTCGGTAGACCAAACCCTGAACCTAAACTACTCTTCCCTGATTCATAGATGCTAGAGGGCCTGGTCCTCAGCTGCTGTAGACCAGGTTTGCTCCATTCACATCAATGTAACAAACTATAACCCACTGCTGAGTGTGACTTCAATGGGACTCTGTCAAGCCAATGGGAGTTTTGCCCAAATGAGGACTGAGAATGGACTTCAGAATGTGTTCCTACGAGCTCTTGAAGAGACTGAGTTAGAATCTACTGCAATTAGAATCTCAAAAAAAAACCAGTAACAAGTTGTAACCTGGTGATCATGATCCATCGTGCTCTTTAAAATAAATAAATCTATAATTCAGTTGCCACTCCCTTCTTCATTGTGGTGGGCAGTGAAACAGACCCTGATCACTCCTAGGAAAGGATTGGTGTTGAACAGAGATGACTTGCTCACCAAGGCAGGCTACAAGCTAGGGAGAGAACTTAACAAGGGTGATCAACGGGAAATGGATGAAGAGGGAGCAGGTGCAAATGCATGCTTAGTTGAGAATACCGGAGTCTGAGAACCATAGAATGAGGGTAATTAGCGGGTGAGATATTTCATACTATCAGTGATCTATGGTGAAGATAAAATTTCACATAGACTGAGCATTGAAAATGTAGCCTCTACAACTGCAACTATTTTCTGCCCCTTCGTAAAAGGTTTGTATTTACTGATTGCCTTCCCCTCATGCCCCATTTGTGCATCCATGCATGTGCACACACACATGAAGGCTAGCAGCTATAAGAGTGGGAGAAAAGGGATGAAATTAAACCAAAAATGATAGAGTTGGATTGAGGAAAAATTAGTGAATCAGAACTGGTAGGAAAGACGTGCTAGACTGAGGACTTGTCTACACTACTGGCCGGATCGATGGGCAGCGATCGATCCAGTGTGTGTGGGGGAGGAGGGGCTTGATTTATCATGTCTATTATAGATGTGATAAATCGACTGCCGATCGCTCTAGCGTCGACTCCGGTATTCTACCTCAACGAGAAGTGCAAAGGGAATCGACGGGAGAGCGTCTCCCATCGACACACTGCAGTGAAGACACCACAGTAAGTAGATCTAAGTATGTAGATTTCAGCTACGTTATTCATGTAGCTGAAGCTGCGTAACTTAGATCGATTCTCTTCCACCTCCCCATTCCCCCCCCCATAGTGTAGACCAGCCCTAAGAGAACAATCCGCTTTTTAGGGAGACTAGACAGAAGTAACAGAGTAGCAGGTAACAAAAACTTACAGGAAAAGCTGTGTCACAAAGCTCGCCCAGTGGGCAATATAGAGCTACATTGTCATACCTTTACTCATGCTAAAGAGCAACTTACTCCATACACAGCTCCATCAATGTCATTAGGAGTACATGAGGAATAAGGTACTATTAGGTGTAACGAATGGTGTCACAAGGCTGGTTTCACACAAGGTTGCACTGGTTTAACCAAACAAAAAAAAATCCAACTTGATCTTAGTTAAACTGATGTACACCCTTGTGTGGAATTTTTAGCATTAATGTCTGAACAATATAAACCAAGTTTAAGTCAATTTAAGAGTCTGTACAGGAATTTGCACCAGTTTAAGTGAATTTATTTAAAAAGAAATCCCATCTTTAATTGAATGGATACAACCCCCAACTGCCCAAACATTCTTCACAAGAACATGAACAGTTTTCAAGCCATTCCTGTTCTGAATTTCTCAAACCTTTACAGAGACAAAAAAGAAATACACCTCTACCCTGATATAATGCGACCCGATATAACACGAATTTGGATATAACGCAGTAAAGCAGTGCTCCGGCGGGGCTTCGCATTCCAGTAGATCAAAGCAAGTTTGATATAACGCGGTTTCACCTATAATGCGGTAAGATATTTTGGCTCCCGAGGACAGCGTTATATCAGTGTAGAGGTGTAATTTAAGAGCAGTCACAATAAAGGAAGTTTAAAGTAATCAACTGCAAGTGTTCACAATCAAATTCAGCCCTGAGATTCAGAGATTAAGCCCAGAAGGGACTATTAGATCTAGTCTGATCTTCTGCTGTTACTCCTGTAACTGCCCAGTTACTCCTGTACTGAGCCCAGTAACTTGTGTTTGGCAAAAGCATCTCTTCCAGAGCAGAATCCAGTCTCCATTGGAAAAGATCAAACAATGGAAAAATCAGCCCCTTTCCTTGCTAGTTTGTTCTAATGGTTAATCCCCTTCCCTGTTGAAAAAAATTATGCCCCATTTCTAGTTTGAATTTGTCTGGCTTTAAGTTCCTGCCAGTGGTTCTTACATTGCCTTTCTCCCCTGGACTCAAGAGCCTTTTAATACCAGGTATCTTCTCCTCATGTTGAGTTCTTATTCAAAAGAATGGGAATTGCAAACAGATGTCTGAAGCATGACTGCAATCCTAAGGGACCACCTCTGCTTCCATTAGTTCATCTTGAGGAGTACCTTACTCTCACGACGCTCAGAGAGTCAGGATGGAGGAAGGAACTAGCATAAGGGTGGCAGAATCAGGACCTATGAAGAAGTTACTTAAATATTGTGATTACCTGAAGACACAATTCAGAATTAAAAAAGACATTGCAGTATATTTGCTTGTGGCGACCCTATTTTAAAAAGGACATATGGCAGTAAGCACCTATGGATTGAGCTATATTCTATAGACTATAGTGATATTTGCTTTATCACCATTGTACATCATGATAACAGTGGGGCTACCTATGGGTCATATCTTTTAATCAAAGTCCATGGAACTCAGTAGAAAGATTCCCATTGACTTCAGTGGGCTTTGGGACAGGCTCTGAAGGTACCAGTCAATGTAAAAGTTGCTGAAGTGACATCACTGTTTTCTCACATCAAGAGCATACATTAAATGGCATCACAAGCACACATGGCATTTATTTGATGGGTCACGGTCCAGTAAGACTGGCATAGCCAGCTTCAGAAAGACCATGTCAATGTAGAAGGTGCTTATATACACACACACACATAACAGTGATAAGCATCAGGATATTATCTGAGTGAGGATCTTAGCTAAACCAAAGCCTTAGCTAAACCAAAGGAAATGCGAATAAGAGGACTGCTACAGAGCAATACACTTACTAGTTTTCTTTCCAGTTGTTTTCAAATGCACCGTCTCCCAAATTTGGCCCATCAGGTCAACAGAGGAAGAGGAGACATGTTGCATCATTGCCTCTACAGTCAGCAATTACAGTAGGAAGATAACTAGGTGTCAAATATTTCCTTCATTTCATCTTTGGAAGACATATACACAGAAACTCAAATAACTTCTTCTGGGAAATAGTTAATGCTCATGCTACAGAAGTGAGCCAGGGACAGCATCATATACCACAGAGGTAAGAACCATGCAAACCACAGTTCCTTCACACCCATCAGGATTCTCCACAGACATTTTAGACAAAGCTTTGGAGTCTAGGTGCATTCCCAGCTCTTACTCCCAGGTTTTCATCACCTCTCATTTTTATAGGTGCATGTGGAGGGGGAGGGAATGTAGATTCAAGTAAGCTTGCTCTTACTTGAATCCACATCTACACCAGCTCTATAATCTACAAATAAACAAGATCCATTTTTTATACTCAACTATCTGAAAAAGACCAAAAGAAGAACAATCCTAGAAGAGGGGAAGGATTGTCCGATGCTAAAGGAACTAGAAAGGGAGGGTGTAATTCTGGACTGTGACAGATTTACTGTGTGACCCTGAGCAAATCACATAACCTCTGTGCCTCGCCTCATCTGTAAAATGGAGACACTACTACAAGACCCGGCCAGAAAGCAAGAATTCCATTTCATGAAAGATTGAGGTTTTGACATTTGGTTTTGTTGAGCATCAGGATGAAACCGAGACCTGAGAGAACGAACCAGAGAGAATGCCCACATACATGCCCCACCCCAAATAGCCAATAGCCCCAGTAGTTTGAGCACTCATGCAGGATGTGGAAGAGGCAGGTTAAGTCCCTGCTCTGAATAGGGACTTAGGTGCCACTCTCCTACCTCCCAGATGAGTGCCCCAACCACTTGGCCACCAACTATTTGGGAGGTGAGTGGCAGCTCCCTGCCCATCCCTGGCTTTGACCAGAAATTGCATCTTGGAATTGAAGCCTTCCCGACAAAGGGTTAATCAAAACCGATATTTGTCTGCAAAACGTTTCCATTTTGGCAAGCTGGCATTGTGATGGAGGAGACATTTCAGCAAAAGATTCCCAACCCACTCTAAACTCTACCTCCTTTGCCTTGAAGAATGTAGTCTACATAGGCAAGACAGTCAGTCACTATGTGTGGTACAGCACCCAACGTACTGCAGGGCTCTGTGGTGGCCTTTAGTTGCTACTGTAATATCAAGACCTGAAAAGTCTTCCCCCTTTATAGGGAGTCGGATGTATTCTATATTACCCTCCTACAGGTCTGGGAGGCCACAGCACTCCCACTGTGTCATTGTTACTCCAAAACAGCTGTCAGGCCAATCTAAGCCCTGGTGTGAAGTGTCATGAAAGTGAAGTTGACAAACTTTTCCAAGCATTAAGTCCCCCCAGCATGCTTCCAGACGGATGTCCAGAGTACTTACATGTTTTGTGAAATTTATGTTTTACATCAAGGAGGGAGGATGATGGAGGTACCTGAAAGAGAAACAGACAGGAGCAGATTAGTTTTTACTCCTTTATCCTCCTCTTCTAGTCTGGGGATGGGAACATACACACATTCATTTCACAAGTGGCCACTTCCGTTTGCCTACAGCTGCTTCGGGCAATGTCCATGCAACGCAGCGACTTCACTGTTCTTGTTTGTACTCCAACACTCTTTGCCCATGTAATGTTTTGGTTATAACTGGGATTAGCCGGATGTGGCCTGTAACCAGTATAAACAGCACTGGCATAAATTCCAACTGCGGAGGAGGAAAGCTGCTACTTCTCATGTGACAATCCCTTCCCCAAAGATCAAACCAATGGGACTCCTTGAGGACTAAGGTACTACTCCCTATAAGGGAGATTATCAGAATCTGGCTCTTGGCGCTAGGAACAGGTAGGGAATGGGCAGTTTTCGAGAGGGCCTGCTTAAGGAGTAAAGAACGACTCAGTACAAGGGTATAAGAATCTGTATTTCCATAAAGAACTGACAAGCTACTTCGTTATCCTCCTTACAACTTTCCTTTGCTGTGATGCTTACAAAAAACGACACACACTTGACAAGGTTTAGATTGCTGGTGTGCCGAATGAGACCAATATGGTCTCATTGCTTCCTTGTACTCCCATGTCTGTCTGTAGCCATCTATTGGCCTTGTATTATACTGTACACTCCTTGGGGCAGGGATGGTCCGTTTGTTCTGAGTTTGTACAGCACTTATTACCGGACCCGGGAGTCCAGGTCCTTGGTTGAGCTCTTAGGCACAATAGTCATAATAAGTCTCTGCGAGTCTAATAAGAACTCATGAAGACAATCAGGACATGGCCGGGACATAACTGTCATGGGACTGCATTGCTCTAATTCTTAGCGATACAGAAGAGCAATAAAGTTGTGTTATCCTGTTAATCAGGGACCTGTGGAACAAGCAGACAGCTTCTGTAGCTTCTTCTCTAAAGTAGTTTATTTTCTGCACTATTGTTCACGTACAAATCCAATCATGGTATTTTACTTTTGAAAAACAGTTGAGGTGCTAACCAATTTTTTTTTTACAATTCATGTTGATTTAAAAAGGTATAGTGTACATTGTATCTGTGATAGACACTAGGGATATACGGCAAATTAAGAGGGAAAGGAGATGGATCACTAAAGGAATTGGTGAAGGATGCAAAGAATTTGACTCTTAGGTTAACAATTCATACCAGGCCCTGGGAAATAGCAATCAAATCCCATGAGGGATTGGTGGCCTGTGGAAGATACGCTAAAACTCTCAGTCCAGCTCTTGGTAGGAGAAGGTCCAAATAACGCCACCCTATCTTGGTCATCTAAGCAGAGAGACAAAGAAGCAAACACAGAATCCTCAGCTGGTGCAAGTTGTCGATGTTCCAGTGGAACATTGCTTCCCTGAGATCTGTCTACATGACTTTTGTCGTCATTACAGCAAGCCTCCTTTCCAGGGCCATTCGGCTCTGGCCGAGATGGGTCTACATGCATGTGAAACAGTAAGAGGACAGAACTGCTGCTCTTCAAGGTCTTGGAAGATACAGTGGCTAGGGTGGGATCATCCTAGTTTGGGCTGTAGAAGGGAGTCTTGTGTGGTGATTCCAGTAGGTTAAAAATGGCTAATTTACATTATGATGGTAGAAGTTATGGAAAGCCTAAAGTAAGTATGCAGAAGGCCGCATTTTCCTACATGAGGCTTATAAAGAATAGAATTCTGTAAGAGGAAGAATGGTCCAGTGGTTAGAGTGTCAGCCTGTCATTCCAGTGACCCACATTCCATTCTCTGCTTTGCCACAAGCATCTGTGGAAACCATCGCCAAGATGTTTGGTCTCTGTGGCTCACTTCCCCCATCTTTAAAATGAGGAAAGTACTATTTGTCTAACTCCTAGGGGTGTTTGGCGCTCAGAAACCATGGTAATGGGGCCAGTTAAGTACCTTAGGTTTCCTTTCTTGCCAACTTTGAAGAGAATGGGGGGGAAATATTGATCCAAGGAAATAAGAGGATCAAGAACCAACAGTTATAGCTCAATACAGAAACCAAATGAATTCATCTTTCGCATAAGTGATAAATCAACATTTCTAAATCAGTAAGATATAGAGTAGACAGTCAACTAGGTCTGGATTTTGACCGACCAGAGCAATGTAACCATATGTTCCAGTTGAACAGTAAATAGTTGCCGTTAAATTCCAAAGGAATAAATGGGGTGGTGCTTGATTTAAATCAGTGGTGTTCAAACTTATTTGATTGTTCTCCCCCTTTCTTTTTATCTGTAGCTGATTACATCCCCATCTCCCACAAGGACATATATCGCCACCCAGCTCCGAAGGCAGAGCGGAGAGCAGCAGCTGGTGGCCTGGCACCCAGCTCTGAAGGCAGTGACCTGCCAGCAGCAGCACATAAGTAAAGGTGGCAATGTGAAAAGTGATATTCATCAGTATCACTTTTCACAGCCGACTTTGCAGCCTATGGCCATCCTTACTTCTGTGCTGCTGCTACCACCACAGGGCTGACAGCTGGAGCCCCACTACTTCTAGGGGAGGGATTGGGGGGTGGAGTTGGGTGGAAGGAGAGCCCGAGTACGGGGCTCCAGCTGTCCCCTTTATTCGCACATCCCGAGTGTGCACAGCCCTAGCCACCCAGGGCTGATAGCCAGAGCTCTTATATTTATGTATGAGAGCCCAATGGAGGCACAAGCTGTGCTTTATTTTTTAGATAAATAAAAACAGCTCGTGTTTCCCTTGGGAAGTCCAGCCTGTAGTTTGAGAACTGCTGGTTTAAATAATTAAAGTTCGGGTTCCCCCGTCCCCCTTTGACCTCCAATTGTGGGACTCTCCAGTTTAGCTGGGAGTTAACTCTTCCTTCCCTCAGCCAAGGTCCAGCGTCTGTTGGAATTGTGGAGAGTTAGTCTGTAGCCAGGGCTGTAACACCACTGAATTCACTGGGTGAAGTCCCTGAAGTCAATAGCAAAACATCCTCTTGACTTCAGTGGGGCCAGGATTTCACCCAGTGAAATTACACCAGGTACGTGAGAGAAAGGTCTGATCCTGAATTCTGGGGCATTGTTTTGGAGTTCTAGCACCAGCATTATCTTACCCTGTGGATACAATGACGAAAGAAAACATTTTATCTGTATCTGGTGAGTACATAAGCGATTCCATAAGAGTACCTACAGGACCTTTATAGAAGGTCTGAGGGAGCCAACATTCACTCCTGGACAAATGGTAGCGTTGAGGTACAAATGCCATCCCTGTAGGTACATCATCCTATAATGTACACACACACACACACACACACACACACACACACAACAGAAATGCTTCAAAGCTTTCAGACTTGGCCTGATTCCAGTATCCCTCTGCCTTTTTATATGAGGCTAGAATCCCTTTGTTACATGAGGGCACCTGCAGAGGTCTTGAAAGGAGAGAGAAGGTCAGACTACATTTTAGAAATCTCTAAAAATTACCAAAAATACCTTTCCCCACACAATGTTTTATGATCTGGAAGCTTTCCCACTGTTAGAAGCAAGTGCTGTATATCCACAACGAAGAGTCTGAAACACAGGAAACCAGACTAAACACTGCACATTTTACTTTCTGGCCCCAGAGACATGACCCAGATCAAGATTCTGAAGGTTTACACCCCTGTCATAAGACGAGGGCAGTACTGCTCATGGTCTGTTCTTACACTGGAAAGGGAGGAGTCCTGACTTTCTAAATGTTTACGGGCACTAATTACTTGTGTTAAGCCTGGTCTACACTAGGGGGAGGGGGCGGGAAATCGATCTAAGTTACGCCACTTCAGTTATGTGAATAACGTAGCTGAAGTCGATGTACTTAGATCGACTTAACATGGTGTCTTCACTGCAGTGAGTCGACTGCTGCCACTCCCCCATCGACTCCGCCTGTGCCTCTCGCGGCAGGGGAGTACAGAAGTCGACGGGAGAGTGCTCGGGGATCGATTTATCACATCTAGACTAGACGTGATAAATTGACCCTTACTGGATCGATCGCTGCCCGTCGATCCGGTGGGTAGTGTAGACATACCCTTAGTGTCTGCAGCCCCACCCAAGAGCAGAGCCTTATTGGGACAGGTGCTAAACAAAACCCAAACAAAACACTGAGAGACTATTGCTGCCTCAAAGAGCCTATGATCAAAATGGACAAAGGGAAACAGAGGCACAGAGATCAGCAGCATAGCCAGGAATTGAACCTCCTGACTCCCAGTCAAGACAGCACTTCATCCACATAACCATGCTGCCTCCCCTCATTCAACCAGAAAAAGCTCCTGTTTTGAGCCCTGATTAGTGAGGAGGTATTGTACCTCAACGCTACCATTTGTCCAGGAGTGAATGTTGGCTCCCTCGGACCTCAGAGCAGTGCAACTTTGTGGGAGACATGCTGAAGTTGGGAAGAAATGAGGAAACATTTCTGACAGGTTGCGGTTTTTAAATGCCATCCCTAAACATAAGGGTTGATGCCTGTAGCCTGAGGTGCTAAACACTTCCCTTTATAAGCCCCTTCTTTCAATTACTTATGACTTTGCCAAACTTTAGCTCTTTGGGCTGAAGTCAGTGGACGTTCCACTGATGTGTCCCAGGGAAAGAATTGAGCCACTAAGTGTTGGACTCTTACTCTAGATAGGGCTCGAAGAAAATGGTTTTCCCATCCCATGAAAGTTTGATAGTTCAAGTAGTTTCCTGTTCCACACTGGGACAGGGCAGAGACTTTCCAAAGTTTTTCATAACATACCCCACCCTCTGCAAAGAGAGTTCAACCTCCAACTAGATGAATCAGGCAGAGCTGGGGCCAGAACCTGGGTCTTTTGCATTGCAGGTGAGCGTTTTAAGAACCAAGCAATTTTTAGGTGGTTTGACCAGAAATTGGAGCCTGAGAAAAAGCTTCACAACAAGAATTTAACCAAAACAACCCTTTCCTGTGAAAAGTTTCAGTTTTCCTTAGTCAGCATTTTCCACCCAAAAACATTTAGTCAGACGCTCTCACTGCTCAGCTCTGAAGTTTTTAAAGAAGAGTGACGGACTTGGGGCTGGGGTCTGTATTTAGAGATACCTATTGAACCTGAGGTTATAGTGCGTATTTCCAAGCAACTATGGGCTTCTACAGGCTACCACTTATATCACTCAGAGGTGTGAATAAGCCACCCCCTGGAGCAACGTAAGTTACTGACCTAAGTGCTGGTGTTGACAGGGCTATGCCAATGGGAGAGCTTCTCCCACCGAGATAGCTACTGCCTCTCGTGTAGCTGGATTTTTTATGCCGACGGGAGAGCTCTCTTCACCAGATGCGCTACAGCTGCATCAGAGTAGCACGTTAGAGTAGACTAGCCCTATGACCATTATGCTTATGGCTTAAGGTGGACAGGCTACTTAATAGATCTGGAGTCACACTCATTATGTTTTTATACCTGAGAGAGCCTGGAGCATTGATGAGGATAGAAGGCAGAAAGATTTGTTTTGTGGGTCAGTTGACTACCAGCCAATGATTTCTCCATACTTCAGAAGAACTATGCAGCATAGAAGGAGAAAAGGCCTTTTCTTCTTCAGGATGATTTGGGACATTAAGGAGTCAAGGTGTCTCTTTATCCTGCAGAGGTTAGGAGGACACATCCTATAGAAGGATTAAATACAATTTTTGTGACTCACTGCCTTAAAAAAAAAAAGACTTCATAAAGCAACCAGTGAAGTTATGGATTGCAATATTGATCAGCTTGAAGACAATGCAGAGACATCTTACAAATCAGAATGTCCTCTGCATGCTCCATTAATTATCTTTTGTTCAATGGAACTTGAAATGGAATCGTAAGGTTGGAACACCACACCACCTTGTCACCCACTGTACTTAATTGAATAAAAACTTTTTGAAATATGCTGTGACAATTATAATTTCTTCTCCCCTTTTATTCCCTTTAAATTATTCTGGGAAGGGCGATAACCCTGCTTTTACTCCAGTTCATGCTGGTTAAATATGCAAAGGTCAAAACACAGTAAAGACCAGTCTTGGGCGATTTAAAAAAGAAATGCCTTTCATTTTAAAAGCAGTTCTTATTTGGATGTAGTCGGAAGAAAACCTTCTGCTTTCCAGCCATGAAAAGTGCCATCTTGCTACCTACCCTTAGATCCATGCAAAGATCATTTACCTGCCTCATTACTCCAACGACATCACCCAACCCTTTGCACACTTCCATTGTACGTTTGACCATTTAGCCATTCTTGAGTTGTTCTCCCATATTCTTTGGGAGAAGGAAGGATTTTTAAATTAAACCATTGGAAAATGTATTTTTTATATCCTCGCATAACTCAACAGCTAATATGTTGATGTTTAGGGGATTTAGGTATGTGCTCAAAGTTAAGCAGATGGGGCTTTCCTGGATAGGGGCCTATGTGTTGAAAGTTGCAGCCTGAGATATAAATATTTTACAAACGAAAGCATAAAATCCAGGCCCTTCTGATGGGTAGCTAGCGTCTGTTTCTGATGAACCCTCACTGGCTGCCTCGGCTGTTTCCTACCTTGGTTTGCTTGCAGGCATCTGTGCTCTCCAGTTCTCTCCCTAGAGTTTCATCTCTCCATGCAGCTTTTCCCAGTTTGTTGCGGAGGAGTTTTCTTCACGATCTCTCTTAGACTCTGTCAACCCTCTGGAACCCCTGCTGCCCTCCAGGGCTAATCCCTACAACAGCTGTCCTCTTTCACTCCTCCCCTGGTGACTCTTCCTTTATAGGGAGCCACCCAGTTTGGTTCTCCCCAGCTGGGACTAATCCTTGATTACCTGCCTCCCTTCCAGGTACCACAGAAAGGGCTAATTGGGCTCTCTGATTCCTCTTAACCCTATCCTCATCAGTGTGGGCTTGATACACCACATCACAGCGAGGTTATAGTGGAAAGTGTTTTGCAACCTTGCCTGTCACTATGAGAAACCACAATGGTCTCGTATATCAGGTGTCACCTCCAGGAAGGAAGATGGTCCAGTAGGCTTGTAGGTGGGTAAACTGGGTTCAGCTCTCTGCTGTATACTGGGGTGTTCATGTGTCCATCAGAGCACAAGGCACTGGACAGAGGTCTGCTTCATTCAATGTCTCAGTTTCCCCCTCTGCCTCACATAACAGGAGCCTCTTAAAGGTACAAGTATCAGAGGGGTAGCTGTTTTAGTCTGGATCTGTAAAAAGCAACAGAGAGTCCTGTGGCACCTTTAAGACTAACAGATGTATTGGAGCATAAGCTTTCGTGGGTGAATACCCACTTCGTCGGACGCAGGAATTAAAGATTATCTCATGTGATGAAATCTTCAGGGGTT
>NW_020664487.1:10030429-10063231 GCF_002925995.2 Terrapene triunguis | reverse complement strand
TAGTCTTAAAGGTGCCACAGGACTCTCTGTTGCTTCTTAAAGTACAGTATCCCAGATTTCCTCAATGACATGAGGCAATTCACTTGAGGTGGAATGCTCAAAAGAAGTTAGAAGTTTAGCTCCTTTTGAGCATCCCATCCTTAGTCTCTGTGCCTCAGGGATGCATCTGTACCATGGGGCTAATAGCTAGGGCCGGATCCAGGCGCCAGCAAAGGAAGCAGGTGCTTGGGGCGGCCAATGGAAAGGGGCGGCACATCTGGGTCTTCAGCGGCAATTCGGCGGCGGGTCCCTCACTCCCTCTCGACCCGCCGCCGAAGAATGAAGCGGCGTGGTAGAGCTGCTGCCGAAGTGCCGCCAATCATGGCTTAATTTGGGGGGGGGGGGCTTCGCCGCTTGGGGCGGCAAAAAAGCTGGAGCCGGTCCTGCTAATAGCACTTCCCTTCCTCACAGGGGTGCTTTGAAGAGAAACACATTGAAGAGTGTTAGGGGAGCAGTTATAAATTACAGTAAGGTGTTGCCTAGGGGATAGCATGTTAGACTGAGACTCTAGAGACCTCAGTTCAATTCCCAGATCTAGCACTGGGTGACCTTGGGCATGTCACTTCACCTCACTGTGCCTCATTTTACCTTTCTGTAAAATGGGGATAATGATACCAAACATCTTTGTAAAGTGCTTTGACATCTATTGATGGAAAGATGTGGGGTGTTATTATAGAAGTACCTTAGACAGAGAGGATATCACAAATGCTACCTGTCCCTTTTTCATATTATCTTTCACCTTTAGAGGTCAAGGAAAGATAATAAGTCCATTGATGGATGCAACACAATTACGTACTTTCTAGTGCTGAAGGATTATTTTCAGTGGCTAAGGTTAAAAGAATGTCAATAAGAATTTGAGTTATAGAAATTGAACAAAAATGATCTTCCTATTAATTATTATAGTTGAATTTTAATTAGTTTTTTAAGTTTGTGGAAAACCAATACTGTTGAACTATGCACCTCCTCTATGTACTAATTTTCAATGACTATTGAAAGTCTGAAACTCCGCCATTTGAATTGTTTGTTATATTCAAGGTGTACAAACGGAGAAGTTGGATAAATTAAAAGAAATAGTCACTGAAAGGTGGCAATGTAAAGACTTCATTTCTTAGAATCCAGAACCTTAACACACATGAACCAAAACCAGAGAGACACGAAGTAGGCTGCTCCCTTCGACAGAAAGCTAAAGCTCACCCAACCCTGCTTTAGGCTGGATTTTTGCAGACTGACTCTGATCACACCCCACACACTTCCCGCAGAACTCCATAGCCTGCAAGAAGGACCAGGAAACCCTTTACGATGTAAAGTTATGGCTTGAAAATTGTGTACAAACTACAATACATCACACTGTTCATGAACATTAGACAGCCAGAACCTTAGTCAGCGTAAATCTGCTCAAGTAGAGTTATGTCAGCTTACGCCAGTGGAGGATCCGGCCTAGGAAGTAGATAAATAACTGTCATGGGGTAACTCCCCACACTGGCATCTCCTGCTGGGCGTTTCGGGAATTAGCTCAGTTCTAGCAGGTACATCCTCAGGTGGTGGTGGTGGCTCTCCCATCTTCACCTCCAGACCCATTACAACTCCTTCCTCTTGGGGTCTGCTTTGTGGCACAGCCCTCTGGCCATGTCACCATCTGGTATCCCCCCCAACAAGAGCCCAGCCACTCCTCACAGCAGCTTGGCGGTCCACAACCAGGATGCTCCTTCAGCGGGTTGGGGGGGGGGGGGCAGCCCAGGGTCCTTGAAAAAAGCAGCTTCCTGCTGCCTCTTCCTTCCCGCTCACTGTCTCTACTTCCCCAGAGCCTCAGTTCCTTTGGCTCCTGCCCCTGGCTCCAGCTCCTTTGCCCTATTCCCAGGGCCTCCAGCCTGTAATTCCTGGCAGACCACCAGGAGCCCACTAAAAAAAACAAACAGTCTTCTCCCTAGGGCTCCGTGCAGCGGACTAACATTCTCTGGTCCGCAGCTTCCTTTTATATGGGCCGGCTGGGCCCTGATTGGCTGGTCCAGCCGCCGCCCTAATTGTTTAGAGCCGCCGCCCTAATTGGCTGTTTCCCCTGCAGCTGCCTGCTGCATAGCCTCCCTAGGCTGGTTTTATCCCTCCCAGGGCCAGTCCTATTAGGTTCCAGGCAGTGGGCGGGTGCCCCGTCACAATAACTAATTGGAATGCCATTTCTTTGTTAAAATGAAGCATGCAACAAGTATCTCTTCAATACGGCTTTCATATACAGCCCTTGCCTAGGGCACGTGCTGTGCTATCAGCAGGAATTGATGAAAAATCAGTGCGAAGAAAGAGCCATTCTAATTCATCTTCATTTTTTTTTTTTTTGCCTTTGACTTAGCTTCAGCTGATTTGTTCCTCTTTGTGCTCATTTTCAAAGAGTGTTAAAAAAGATGTTGCACTGTCCATATCCTCCCTACATACTCTCCAGCTATGACCCCATTTGAGCTTGAGCCATGAATGAATATCATGATATTCATTTCCAAACACAATATTATTCAGCAGAGTCCCATGCTTATGGGAGATAAGTGGTTACATGTAAGAAAGTATCTTCAGCAACCGCCAGTGATCAAAGCGTCTATCATGGAATTTGACACCTTACCCCTGGATTGCTGTGGAAGTTATACACTAAGGCCCAGATACACACAGGTATGGAAATCTATGGAAGTTAGGAGCCTAAATACCCTAAACTGAGATCTGGATCCAGACTTTCCCAGAATTCACAGATGTTCAGAGCTATGGTTTTAGTTCATGCCCATTATCACCTACCTGGGTATTGTTTGACCACAATTAGTAAGTTACTACCGATAATTGTGTGCTCAGATTGGCTTTGACATATAAAATAATCTGAATGACATACTTTGTGGTTCTGAATGAATTTCACTTGCAGACAGCATACAAAAATATCAAGAATAGAAGGTCCAAATTCTCTGCTAGTGCAAATCATCACAGATGCATTGAGTTCTGTAGAACTGTGCCGAGTTACAGCATTAGAGAATTTAGTCCCAGAGGTATACTAGACTGATATATCATAGTAGTAGCTATATTTAGGTAATATATTAGGTAGCAATTTCCACAGGTGCTCTAAACACAGGGTTGTTGTCATCCTGGAGAACTTTGAATCAATCAAATCCATATTTGAAAAGTGTGGTGGAAGTAGTGCATGACTATTAATAATGTTATAGGAGACAGTTACAGAATCCTTCACAGTTACAGAATCCCTTTGCACCTGGAGGCTGAGAATACTTGAATACTATGGGGCAGTCATTATTTTCTACCTTCCCAGTGTCATCTTGGCACTTCAAATAGTCTCTCTTTGCAAGGAAATTGCTGAAAGCAAAGGACAGATAATGCAGGAAAATACTTAAGGCACAGGAGTGGGATAAGGTAAAATGGAAAGAGAAAGAAGTCTGTTAACATTTAAAAAGCTTTCAATCCGTTCCTGACTTTACTATGCTTGTTTCTGAGAAAACCTCATCACTTCATAGCATCGTACAGAAAGGACACTACCGAGGTTAAGTTCACATTGCAGGCTCAGAAGGAAGGTCTTGTGGTTAAGAGGATTCAGGAGATCTGTGTTTAGTTCCCTGCTCTGACACAGGTTTACTGTGTGACATTGGACAAGTCACCTAATCTCTCTGTGTCTCATTTCCCCATCTGTAAAATAGGGATAATAATCCTGTTCTTCTCTTATTTTGTCTATTTAATCTGTAAGATTTTCAGTAGAGCTGGGAGAAACTTTTTAGCCAAAATTTGTTTTGGTTTGGGGGTTTTTTGGCCAAAAATGTGGATTCAATTCAACTGAAAAATTTTGTGGATTTGTTTTGAGTTCAGCAAATTGTTTCAGTCAAACTAAAAAATCAAAATGCAGGAAAGCGGACATTGTTTGATGCTGACATTTTTGACATGAAGCATTTCAATTTTTCAAGTTGAAATAATATTTCATTTAGGAATAAAAATTTTAGCTTCAGGTAGACCAAATCATTTTATTTGACCTGAAATGAATTGTTTTTCAACTTTTCGATTTGTTAAATATTCTGGCAGGAGGGGGAATGGTTTGGGGTCGATGCAAACCTTTTTGGGGGGGGGTACAGACAGAGAACTGAAAAATCAGTTATTCACCCATCATTGCTCTTCTGGGCCGGGACTGCCTCTAATTATGTGTTCCCTTCACAGATTGCCCCAGCAGGCACTTTGCCTTCTTATGAGTTTGACAGCAAGTTCCCTACGGTCCTTGCTGGGAAATAAAAAGAGGAGAAAGAGACAAGAGAGAACAGGAAATAAAGGAGAAAATGTAATAGGGATTAAAAATCAGCTCTAAAACTGGTGTGGTCAGAAATTCAATTATTTTTTCACAATACCAAAGACTGTCAAGAGAAGATGTTTGCTGATTCTCTTTTCAACTCATTTTTTTTTTTATTGTGGAAGTACAGTGCACGTTAAAAAGGAGAGAATGGTTTTTAAAAGATAGTTTTAAAAAAGAATGATTTAAACGTAGAAAGTCATATTATGATTACAGTATTAATATATTTATAGTCCATTAATACATGGCTCGGGTACTTTGTGAAGTACCACAGGCCTCATATTTCAGAAAGTACCTCAAACATGTAGCAATAAATCATACCCTGGTACGTTTTAATGCTATAGTAATGCACATATAGGAGGTGATCATACAACCACATTTCCATCATGGGTTCTGCTGATTAACCTCTAGACTAATATGGCATCTGAGGCCCCCTATAATATTGTAATGCTACCATACAGTCATAACTTGCAATTACCCATGAATTATCCTCAATATAATGGTTCGATCCTCAGCTGGGGCATATCCATCCCTGTTGTAACTCCTCTGAATTTCATAGACTTACATCAGGGGGAAAGATGACCCACTGTTCCTAGCCAGGATGATGGCTCTCATGAACAGCTTGATGAAAAGCCCATTGATGTCAAAGGGATAGATTTGAATCAGGCCCTCAAAATTTGGATTTCATTTTTTTTCACGTCCAAAGAGTCTTCTCACTAAAGCAGGGAATGAATAAGTAAAAGCCTGACATTTAAAAGAGGCTTCCGAACTTTGGAAATTATTATCATTTAAAGCAGGAATCCTCTTTAATGGTTTCTATAATTCTCGAAATTACCCACTTTACCAACTTTTGCATGCCCCAAGGTTACCAGCTCTCTCCCTAGCAGAAAACCTGATCTCCGCTAAATAAATCAATAGCTTCAAAGGCTGCTCCCAGGTATTCTGTGTCCAAAACCACATCAGAACAAGAGAAATAAAAGGGAAGAGCAAGCAGAAAATAATGCATGCAAATCTCCCCTTTTACATGAAGCTATCAGTTACAGTATTGACATTTCTATGAGTAGGAAGACGTGAGTCCAATGATTCTGGTTTAATAGAACTTGAGTTTGTTCACCTGCAGGGTATTTTGCAAGGTTCAACTAGTTACGCAGGGTAGGGTTTTCTCTTTAGTTTAGTTTTGTTTTCCCCTCCCTACCTAGTGGTTAGAGCAGAATCCAATTCTGAATAAGCAATTAACAATAATAACCCCTAGCTCATAGGTCACCCTTTCCATGAGTAGATCTCAAAGCACTTTACAAAGGAGGTCAGTATCATTATCCCCATTTTACAGATGGGGAAACTGAGGCAGGGGGAGGTGAAGTGAATTGCCCAGAACCACCCAGCTGCCTAGTGCCCGAGCCAAAAATGGAACCCAGGTTTTCTGAGTCCCAGGCTGATCCCAGACTCTAGCCACTAGGTCACACTGCAAATGTCTGCTGGTAATATGCTTGTAAATGAATTACGACTTCTATTGCAGTAGAACCTAGAGGCCCCAGCCCAGGTCAGTGGCCTATGGTTCTAAACGCCATAGAAACACATCGTAAGAGACAGATCCTGACCCAAAGAGCTTATATTGAAAATAGAGTGTGGAAGGGTTGCACAAATTCCAGTGAGTTGCCCAAGGCAGGATAGTAGGTCAGTGGCCAAGCCAAGACTGGAACCCCAGCTATCTGAGCCCTAGGCCAGTGACCTATTTGCTAGACCAGCATGTTGAGAAGTTGAAGCAGTTTGTTCCAAATCCTTATTCCAGCACCCACCCTAAGTAGCGGGGCTTGGCCACGGGGTAGTTCCCCAGGGAGCGGCATGGAAGGCAGGCCCCACTAGGCACTGTAGCCAAGAAGCACTCCCTCTCCAGGGAAGAGGATCTGCTACTAGTGGACCCTCCAGCCTGCATCCAGCCAGTCCTTGACCTGTCCCCACCCGTTTGTTGTGGAGTCCTGCGCTGTGCAGGGCTAAGTGCCACTGCATGGTCTCTCATGGGATTCTGTCCGCCACCAGCAGAGCAAAAGCGCACAGGCTATGCGGTAGGTGGGGGTGCAGTGAGGTGCATGCTTTCTGCATGTATCTCGGTCGCTGCAAAGGAGGCAGGCTGGTCCCACTGCTGGAGGGCAGGGCGCTGCCACAGGGAAAGGGTGGTGATTCTTTAGGGAGACGTATCGTCCATGAACCCAAACCTGGGGAATTAGAGTGCTGACTTCAGTCAGGCCCAGTGTATTTCCTGAGGGCTGGCTTGCCATCCCAGGAAAACTCTGCCAAAGGAAATGTTACAACTGCAAGAAGAAGAAAGAAAAAAAAAAGAAAAAAAACACCGGGGAGGCACTCAGCACATTTGATGATTTGCACTGGATGAGAGTCCCTAATTTAGTCCTCCAACATTTCTGTTCATCTGAGTCTTCACCACCCTGGGGCCTGATTCTTCACCACCTTGCCCTTTGCACGGTCATTTTCACCAGTGCAAAGTACACGTAAAACAGCACCAGATCACAATGGTACCACTTTATATCCCCTTTGCATTAGCTTTGCACTGGCCTTGATGTCTGCAGAAGTTGTGGGACAATGGAGAATCAGGCCCACTAGCTGAATACATCATTTGAGGTCTTCCTTTTCCTTCTTTGTCTCTCCTTCTTTTTGTGTGTTGACAAAGACACCTGTCTTTCTTCCATTCCCAACCTTCGCCTCCCTTCCTTTCAACCCAGACCAATGCATTTCCTTCTGACTCCCATGATCTTTGGATCAGGTCCAAGTGCATTTTGTTTTGAAGGTTCATACAGTTTCTTATTTCGCCTGAACCCATTGGCCTAGCTCTATTAACGGACATAACAGTAAAAGCTATCTTAAAAGGTATTCAAGACAATTAACGAAGGGATAATCAAGGGCTGCAAGGTACTGTAAGTACTAGGAGGAAAGGTTTCTGATAATTCCATTGTTTAATAAAGCACATATTCCTTTAAAAAGACCTTTGGCGTTCATGTTGTTCCATTGAAATTATTTGCATTTTTTCATTTGTGAAGTGTATCCACAGATATAGCTGTAAGGCAACTCAATTATACTAGAAAACGGTTTTACAGTTCATAGTTATAATAGCTGGAGAAACCCCAGAATTGACTGTGTTCAGAATGGCTAAGGGATCTTTCAAAAGTATTATGCAAATATCCTATCTGGATTTTAGTGGTCCTGAAAATATAGGTTTTGTTTAGCTGCTGCTGTTCCCAGTGATGGTCGCTGCTAGATCATGAGTGTTGGCAGCTGTTCTAAAACTTGCTCTTGTCTTAAGAGAAAACCTGAGTACATTTCCTAGAAAAGGAGCTGTTCAATGCTACTGCTCCTAGCCCATCACTGCTGCATTGTAGAGCCAAAGAGGAGAGTCTGATGTAAAATGAAATGTCATGTTATTGCAGGGAATAGCTTTAAGAACACTCAATACCCTATTTTAAAGGTAGCAATTGCTCACTTACAAATGAATGCAATTTTTATAAATATAACATACAGGTCAGAGTGTGGGAAGTTAATTTTACTTGCTAGAGATGATTATACATGCCTGACTCATGCCTGCTTTATTTGGCTGCTTGTGAGCTATGGAGGAAAATAGCTACTTTATTATTCCACTCTTCAAAGAGTGGAGATCAGTGAAGTTCCTTGTGGGTGGGATATGATACCAGGGTCTAGTTTCTATAAAATAAGGACAAGAGGCCCGACTGTGCTCTCATACCAGTATAAAATAGGAGCAACTCTGCTGATCACAGAGTCGGAAGAGCCCTCAGGAGGTATCTAGTCCAACCCCCTGCTCAGAGCAGGACCAATCCCCAGACAGATTTTTACCCCAGTTCCCTAAATGGCCTCTTCAAGGATTGAACTCACAACCCTGGATTTAGCAGGCCAATGCTCAAACTACTGAGCTATCCCTCCCCCAATGATGATGAAGATGGTAGCCCTAGAAGGCCCAGCCATGGAGCAGGCCCACATTACGTGAGGTGCTGTACAAAGGCAGAACAAAAAGTTGGTCCCTTGCCCAAACAGTTTACAGTCTAGTTAAGCCAAGAGGGTTACACCAATGTAAAACTGGTGTGAGTGAAATCAAAATCAGGCCTAATGTTGCTTTGTGGCTTACGCTGATTACTCAATGTCATATCATATAGCAACAGGGGGCATAGAATTACATTGATTAAAAATAATACTAATGATCATTATTCATTTGTATTGCAGGAATGTTGGGGAACCCCAGTCATGGAGCAGGACCCCATTGAGTAAGGTGTTGTACAAACATAAAACAAAAGAATGATACCTGCTCCAGAGAGCTTCTGATCGAAGCAGATAGAGAGAAACGTCAATGATTAGTCCATAGTTTAAATAATTTTTGTACATGTGAATGTTAATAAATGCATAACAATAATACACAGGTCTTATATCGTGCATTTCAAGCATTCAAAAATCATGAGGCAGCCCCCAAAATCACGAGCATGTCATAAAAATCATGAGATCGATAATAAAATAATAATAATAATAATTATTAAATCTGAAGGCTTATTTATTTGCCTGCTGGTTTGTGAGCTTTTAGGGTACAAATTTTCAAGTTTTCTCTCCAATCATGAGGAACTGAAGGATACTTTACAAAAAAAAAAAAAAGAAAATGGAGAGTCTCACATAATCACATGACTCCAGGAGAAGCGGCATTAAGAAAACCCCCAATATCATGAGACTTGTGATAAAATCACAACAGTTGGCAATGCTGCATCTAACATTTATGTGCTTATTGCGGACAAGCAGAAAATGGCATGGGGCAGTGGAGAGTGGAGTTGCAATGGGGAAGGGGCAGCAGTAGGCATTGGTGGGGGCTGGTTTGCAGAGCAGAGGGAAAGTGGGTTTCCCAAGGTTTGCAGAGCTCCCGTCCTATGCATTTTAGAAAGTGAGATCTCCCTGTGGAGACTCGGAAAGTTCCCATGAAAAAAATCCCTGCCCTGTAAAAGACTGGGAGTGCGTCCTCGCGCATAGCTCAGCCAGCAAAATGCTGAATCACATAACTGCCGAGCTTGAAGGGTTTTGATGAGGAAAGCTTTCTCTGTTGCTCTTCAGTGGGTGAGTTCTCCTGCAAAACAATGCTGTACAACACATTCTGTCTTAAAAGCAACTCATGCAACATTAATTACACTGTGCCATATGTGTTGGAAAATGCATTTTACTACAAGTTAATCTGAAGAAAAAATAGTATGTGGCAAATGCTGCAGCATAAACAAAAATGGCTGAGTTGATTTAACAGTGTTCATAAATCAAACCACTGCACATTTATAACCTTAAAAATAAACTATGTCTGGATTTTGGAATAAAGAACAAATAAAGTCAGTTGAAAAATGGTAAGTAACTTTCATAAACAATTTTGAAATTTTCTGAGGTTTTGATAAAAAAGATGAAAACTGAACATCAACATGTTTTCAGTTTTTCATAGCTTTCCAGAACATACTGTATATGCATAGATTACAAAGGACCACTGTTATCATCTAGTCTGACCTCTGCAGGGCCCACAACTTCCCCGAAATAATTCCTGTTTGAGCTAGAGCAGGTCTTTTACAAAAACACCAATCGCCAGTGATGGAGAATCCACCACAACCCCCAGCAAGTTGTTCCAATGGCTAATTACCCTCACTTTACTTCCACTTCTAACCCTTGGATCTAGTTACACCTTTTCTGGCTAGATTGAAAAGCCCATTATCACATTTTTGTTCCCCACGTAGGTACATACTGAGTGGCTTTGGGGGTTTTCTTTCTTCCTCCCTTTTCTTTTTTCCTTCCCTTCACTCTCCTCCTCCCCATACCTTTTTCCTGCCAAAATGGGAAAAGCGAGGGTACAGAAAGAAACCTAACACAAATGTTGGCACGGGCGGGGGGAGGAGGGGACGACGACAGATGATATTGTTATATATATATATATATAAAAGCTTGAACAAAATATGTTGACCAACTCTAATCATAGGCCTTCTCACTCCCCTGCAGACTGTGACCCACCTTTAGGAAGGAGAACAGGAGTTACTTGCCTGTGAGCAAGTGAGTGGGAAGAGATTCATAGATTCTATGGCCTGAAGGGACCATTATGGTCATCTAGTTGGACCTCCTGTGATTGGATCTCACCCAGTGATTCCCGCACAGAACCCCAGAACTTCTGTTTGAGCCTGGGCGCATCTTTTTGGGCTTTCCTCCCCTCAATTTTCTAATGTCTTC
The DNA here is from genome assembly GCF_002925995.2 of Terrapene triunguis. NCBI lineage: Eukaryota > Metazoa > Chordata > Testudines > Emydidae > Terrapene > Terrapene triunguis. Next base: position 10,052,640 of record NW_020664487.1, on the reverse strand, counting down.
ACAACAAACCCTTTCTGCCTAAAATGTTGAGCACATGGTCTCCTCCTAGAAGAGAAGTTTGGGGAAACTTTGAAGAATAACCAGACAAAAACATTTTGGAGATAGGACCATTTGAAATTTCTCAGGAAAATCTCCAGACTCTAATCCCTGAAGTTTCCCCAATACAAAAACATAAAAATACTAAAATATTCTCCCCACCATAAATACCACTGATACTACAGGTGGAACCCTTCTTCTCCCCATCTTCTTTAGAAGTGTTTTGAGATTTAATTTAAATATATGACTACATTTTTACTGACAGTCATTTGTAGAATACACTCATGCTTCAACATTCATGAATAATACACACATTACAAACACATATTGATAAAATGTTTGGAACTCACTTCACCAGTGTTAAACAGGAATGGAGAAGCTTTCCTGGATTCATAGAATCATAGACTATCAGGATTGGAAAGGACCTGAGGAGGTCATCTAGTCCAACCCCCTGCTCAAAGCAGGACCAATGCCCAACTAAATCATCCCAGCCAGGGCTTTGTCAAGCCTGACCTTAAAAACCTCTAAGAAAGGAGATTCCACCACCTCCCTAGGTAACGCATTCCAGTGCTTCACCACACTTCTAGTGAAAAAGTTTTTCCTAATATCCAACCTAAACCTCCCCCACTGCAACTTGAGACCATTACTCCTTGTTCTGTCATCTGGTACCACTGAGAACAGTCTAGATCCATCCTCTTTGGAACCCCTTTTCAGGTAGTTGAAAGCAGCTATCAAATCCCTCCTCGTTCTTCTCTTCTGCAGACTAAACAATCCCAGTTCCCTCAGCCTCTCCTCATAAGTCATGTGCTCCAGCCCCCTAATCATTTTTGTTGCCCTCCGCAGGACTCGTTCCAATTTTTCCACATCCTTCTTGTAGTGTGGGGCCCAAAACTGGACACAGTACTCCAGGTGAGGCCTCACCAATGTCGAGTAGAGGAGAACGATCACATCCCTCGATCTGCTGGCAATGCCCCTACTTATACAGCCCAAAATGCCGTTAGCCTTCTTGGCAACAAGGGCACACTGTTGACTCATATCCAGCTTCTCGTCCACTGTAACCCCTAGGTCCTTTTCTGCAGAACTGCTGCCTAGCCATTCAGTCCCTAGTCTGTAGCAGTGCATGGGATTCTTCCGTTCTAAGTGCAGGACTCTGCACTTGTCCTTGTTGAACCTCATCAGGTTTCTTTTGGCCCAATCTTCTAATTTGTCTAGGTCCCTCTGTATCCTATTCCTACCCTTCAGCGTATCTACCACTTCTCCCAATTTAGTGTCACCTGCAAACTTGCTGAGGGTGCAGTCCATGCCAATCCTTGAATGCTCATCACCTTGCAGGCTAAATCTGATATACATTGTAAGCTCTTTGGGGCTCAGACTGTCTATTCACAATATGTGCATACAGTGCATAGTACGATGGGGCTCTGATCCTTGAGTGCAGCTATTTTTATCTGTCTCTCACTTCACTTGTATAACAACATTCATAGCAGAGTCCCAAGAGCTAGGTATTATTAATTATCATTAATTGTGTAGAGTGCATCTATGGCATACATACACCTATGCAAAATGTATTACCAGTGCAGCCAACTCTTGGGATTTTATCACAAGTCTTGCAATATTAGATGTTTTTCTTAAAGCCCCAGCTCCTGGAGACAGGGGATTTTGTGAGAATTTCAACTTTAAAAAGATATATTTCTAGCCTTCATGGTTTCAGAGAAAAGCCTGAAAAGTTGAAGCAAGTGTATCCTACAAGCTCAGAAACCATAAAAATGTAAAAAGAATCTAACATTTATTAGTGTTTACACTTCAAGATTTTTAAGCCAATCTCATGATTTTTTGGGGAGTGAGGGGTGGAACTCCTGACTCATAATTGTTAAATATTTGGTACAGGCACTGCTGAATTACTCTTAACCCTCCTTTCCTATACCTCTCCCTGCAGAAACTTTATTCTTTGTGCAACTACAGTCTGGCATCTTTCCCCCAGAGATATTAAGAGAAAGAAGGAATCAGTCAACATCTCTATATTTAAGTATCCCGTTATCATTATTAGTGAATACGCAAAGTGGGCCTAAACAAGATTAGGCCCTTTTTGTGCTAGGCATGCTACAGACACATACCAAGAGACAGCCCCAAAAAGCTTACAGTCCACATAGACAAGAAAAAGGAAATATTATTATTCTACAGAAGGCAAGTTGAGGCACAGCGTAATCCAGTGATTTACCCAACATTGCACAGGAAGTCTGTATGATCAACTGAACCCACATCTCCTAAATCCCACTCTGATGCCTTAACCACAAGACGATCTTCCTTGTTATACAGTCTATAGCGCCAGGATTCTCCTTACTGAATGCACAGATCTTCTATTAACTGTAATGGGATTTCTGTGCCAGTGTAATGATGACAACTAACCCATCGGGTAGCAGTGCCTGGTACTTATCTTCAGAGGGATTAATCATCTCTTCCCTCCACCTGAGCTTCCATAAGGGTGAGAGAATAAGAGGCACTTGCTCTGTCATTATTGATTTAGTTTTCCAGTCAGATTTATTAAACTGGGAATATTACACATGCATTTGCTAAGCAGCATACTCTGAATTGTTAACAATTTGCAACGACGGAATAAGAATGTATATATTTTAAAATATGTGCGTGGTGTGCCCGCCTATTATTAATCTTGACAGGAAATAATTACACACAGGGCTGAGAAGTGAAGTTAATAGCAATTATATTAGAAATAGAAAGCAGACATTAGACGTGTCATGTTAGGTCTGTTCTATTCTCCATTTAATTAAGCAGCAGGTTATGTGAAATTTAGTGAAATGTTCTCTTCATTGCTGTAATAAACTATAGAAATATGGTGCACTGATACCAATGAGCTCTAGTTGCAATACAGAATGAATGTATTAATCTCTGCCTTTGGAGTTGCTTTGGAATGGGATTTCCATAGTATACTAAGGGGTTTGAACACTCAGATGAATGGGAATTGGACATCCAAACTCCTCAGGGAGCTTTGGAAATCTGAGGCTTGTGTTATTTTTTCAATGATCTCTTGTACGATGCCTGGAAGTGGGGTAGGGGAGGCGTTCCTGGCAGCCAATACACAGGTGGCCCTGGCTTTCTGGCTAGATGCCACAAGCCCATGAATTCAGTTGCCCTCTCTGCAACTGAGCCTTTTTTACTTGGCATTTATGGAGCATGTCACAACCATCACTCAGGTATGAAGTGGGTAATTACTATGAGTCCTCTCTTGAAGCGGGGGAGCCTAAAGTTTGGGAGGTTTTATCTCAAGGAAGCCCAAAAATCAGTACAGTAGAGCCCCGTTTATCTGACCCTACACTATTCGTCTCTCCGTATTAATGGAACAACCAGCGCACAGGTCCAGAAGTGGGGTCTCTCTCCTGTAGCGCTGCAGCTCGCACTGTCCCATCTCCAGATTATCTGGATTTTTGATTATCCGATGTGGCCGCAGTCCCAATTAGATCAGATAAACGGGGTTCTGCTGTATCAGGACTAAAACCAAGGCCTCCTGGCCGGTAGCTATTCCAGTACACCACAGTAATGTTTAGACAAATCATGTTAGGGTGGGATTTTTCAAAGTGCTTAGCATTCGCGTAACTCTGCTCCCATTGAAGTAAATTCCATGAAGTCAATGGGACTACTGATGAACTTAAAGTTAGGTAAATGCTTACGTTTTTTGGGGTGTTTTTTGGATTGGAGACTTTATTCAGTATATTTTCAAAAAACACATTATTGATTATTATTATTATTATTATTATAGGAGATCTAGTTAGTTTTGCAGTACAGACATAATCACACATTAAAAAATAATAAATAATGTATTATATCTTTGTTGACCATTCAATATTTTGCAATATTAATGCAAACGAATGGATTTATTTAATATAAACTAGATATCTATATTACAGAATGGTGCTTTGAAAGACCATGAATGCTGGAAATTTTTTGGTGTATCCCAGCCTGCACATATAAACGATGTTAAAATTAATATCTTCAGAAGTCTGAGTTATTTGTTCCAGTGTGTGTGTGGGGGGGGGGGGGGGGACGGGGACACAAGAATCTTCAGTAAGGAAGATAATAAACCATTACTGTTTAGCCAAATGAGAAGTCTCATAATTCTGCTGTGCCATGCTAATGTTCTATACTCTAAAGAAATATTCTGTATTTTACAATTTTCCGTGCAAAATTCAATAGGTCAGATTGCCTGCTGGTGTACACTGGAATAGCTCCATTGACTCAATGCTGATTTTTTTTCCAGCTGACCCTCTATTTGTAATTATCCAACATTAATAAATAGCTTTGATTTTCCCCAAAAGCCATGGGTAATCCAGCCTCCGAATCTGCAATAGAAATCTGTGGTGAAAATGTTTATTTTTAGATAAAGTCTCTTGAGGTGTTTTCTCAAGCCAGCATTTACTTATGTGGTAGGATCCAAGCTTATCCCATCCCTTTGCCACACTTGTCCATAATTTGAATGTAACTTAAGCCCCAGGATGTACGTCATTAACACAAAAATCTCTCTTAGCCAAACTGCCCTACGTGAAAATCTACTCTGGATCCCGGTTCCCCTTTGGATAAATGGGGTTCTACTCAATGCATTTGGACACTAGAAAGAACCTACAGTACTGCAGTGATTCAAGTCTTTGCAAATATCTTATAAAACTGAATTACCTTTTCTAAAGTGCCTGTTTAAGTATTAGGCCCTGAAATAAACATTGCAATCTCATAAACTATAAAACCTAAGCAAAGTATCTGCTTGATTCTGCTGACCAGTCAGCAGGTATAAAAAGTCCAAACGTATTTATTTGCAAAGGTTTTGGAACACAAGAGAAAAGAATCAAAGGACAGTGAATAAGGAGACATTCTGAGTATGTCCCGGTAGGATGAACAAGATTAAATCCATGTTAGGATAATATTACACTAGAGGAAAAAGTAAACCATAACGGCATCTTTTGAATCACGCACTCAGCAGTGTGCCGAAAATGACACACACTCACCTTATCCACCACACAGATCTGCCTCTTACTTTGGGCATCAAGGATTTCCACTTCAAAGTAAGTGATTTTTGAATGCCTGAGTATGGGCGGTGATCTGAGCTGGCCAGCAGAGAGTACAAGCTGAGACAAGTTGAAAAAAGACCTCATGTCATTCTGTGGCCCCGGCAGTGCGGCTCCATGCACAGCAAAGTCCTTCTTGTGCTCTGCAGCACTGGGTTTATGCCTCCTGAACATTGTGTGACCCAGCTGCAGCAACTGTCATGTCGACACAGGACACTTCCAAGGGGAAATGTGTCCTCCCTGCATCAGTTAAATACAAGCACGGACTGATGAGACATTAAAGGTCAAGTGGCATTCCATTTTGAGAGTCCAGTCTTATGTAGCAGGACTGAAAACAATGGCTCTCTAATCCATTTCTATATTTAACTTGCTATTGTGATGTGCTGCTTTTTTTTATTTTTTTTAAACCAGCATTTGAAACAACACGTCCTACTTACTCCCTTTATCTTGATTCTCTACTATGACAAGTCAGTCCCTGAAATTCCAGGGCCGGAATCAGGAATGAAATGCAATGAATTCCACAGTTATCTATCTGGGCTAGGTGTTTAAACATGTCCATATATGAAAAATATGTGAAATGTCATCTACCCTGGAGCTGTTGGTTAATGCACAAGGGGAAGTTAAAACAACAAAATGCCAGGACTTCATCAGCAGAACTCGAGAGCTGCTGACATATCCTGGTGGCAGAAAAGGTTTGGCATTTGGCTACATTTAATGCAATGCACGGTATGTTATATGTTCAGAGCAGAATTCTCTCCTCAGCTATGCTAATACCATTGAAGCCAAAGAAATTATACCAGTGCAAGGCTCCATTTCAGGAAAGTGTTCACGCTCAGAAAGAATGAAATCAATGGGACTCTTCATGGACTAAAGATTATGTAAGAACCTTCCTGGGTCCTGGTCATTTGAACCCTTTCCCCCACCTAGTTCAATACAGTATTAGCCCTTTTTCTGATGTTCCACACTGAACTAAAAGAGGCCTTGATTTTATAAATAAGGGTCTGGTTAAAACAACACACATTTCCATCATGCCCTTAGTACTGCTGCATTTGCCACTGAATGTCTTTTCATAGAATTTGAGCAAAGCAGTGGCACCATATTGATGTTTTCCATCTCAAGAGTCTCACCAAACTCTGCACCATTTTACGCTGTTAAATGGCAGGAACTCCTCTCTCCCATAAACACTTCTCTTCTAGCACAATCTCCAGGATGTTACTGGCCGAGCACCAAATGAGGGCTGAATTCAACCCACATATTAAAATCAGGCTTGCAGCTATGGCTCATGAAGCGTAGGCACAGAAAAAATCATCCCGCTTGTTTTATGGACAATGAACGTCATTGTGGGATACCCCAGCATGTGTCTCGATTAAACATCGGCAAGATAAAGGATTAACACGATTGCACTGAAAATAAGGCTCTGTTACCTTTAAATCAACCATTACTTAAATATAATTGACCAGTCAACCAATTATTTTGCTGAACACAAAGAAGCACTACACAATATCTGGGAAATCACCAGAATGGAAAGGAGAATGCGTTAAAATTAATACATTGACAGTGGCAAAGATACCAAAAATAAAATCTGTAGGCTAAGGCCATGATCTTGCAGCAATTTATGCACATGCTTATCTTTACATGTGTGAGTAATCCAATTGGCTTGACTACAACAATCCACAGTACATAAAGTTAAGCATATGCATAAGTATTTGCAGGATCAGACCTGTATACGTTATTTTCCTGTTATAATGCTGATCTCGCCTTACCAGTTACAGCCAAATGGCAAAGAGATATGGGACTACAAAACTGAATAAATAGGGCCTAAACCTACTCCCACGGAAATTAATGGCTTGACTTCAATGGAAACAGAATGAGCACACACAATAGCAAAATATACGTATGGATAACAAGAATATATACATTACTAAGAGATACTTGATCTATTATGTGATCCTACGCCTAGCTGATATGACTATGGAGGTTAACCTGAATCAAAGCAGAAGAAAAGTAGTAATACCCCAGATGTCATACATGGACATGTCATGGCACCTTTCTGCACTTGGGACATCATACAAAACCCATTTTAGTTGCTAAAGCAGTTATGTGGCCAATGGTGAGTCTCCCATTTACTTCAATTAACTTTGGACAAGGCCCTTGATTTTGGAATGCAGACCCATGTGATTTTGGGTAGAGGTTATAAATATAGGATGAAATCTTAGCCCCACTGAAGTCAGTCAGTGTTTTGCCATTGATTTAATGAGGCCAGGATATCACCCATACTATCAGTTATTGTTGATAAAGAATTTCAGCCTATAACTGAACTGGAGAATTCTAAGAGTGTGTCTACACTTGGAGGTAGAGGTGTGGCAGGCATACTCATGGAGCTACCATGCTAAAAATAGTAGTGTAACCAGGGCAGCACACAGTCTTGCTGTGTTGAGTACAAATCCGCCAGAACCTGGTTACATACCCAGTATGGCAAACCTATGCTGTCACTCACTACTTCCTGTGCTACCCCTATTACCCTATTATTGTTAGCATGGTAGCTGGATGAGAACTAGCACAAGTATGTCTATATGAACTGGGAATCAGACCCCTAGCTCCAAATGTAGACATAGCCTAAAGCTTATAGAAAGAGTTAATCTGGAAAAAAAATATCCTTCGGTCCATCTACCTATCTATCTAGTTCTAATATTAGCACTCTGCACAGTAATTAATGAATTATTAATTAATTAATGGAGGTATCCTATCTCCTAGAACTGGAAGGGACCTTGAAAGGTCATCGAGTCCAGCCCCCTGCCTTCACTAGCAGGACCAAGTACTGATTTTTTGCCCCAGATCCCTAAGTGGCCCCCTCAAGGATTGAACCCACAACCCTGGGTTTAGCAGGCCAATGCTCAAACCACTGAGCTATCCCTCCCCCCGGTAGTAGCTGAGTGCCTTCCCAAATAAAAACAATCTACAAAAATGATATTTCTCTGTTCTTAGCCAACGGAAAATTACATTATGATAGATGAAGAGGTCCACCCTTCAGCTCAGAAACCAGATAATAGGTATGACATGAATTACAACCACAGAGTAGCCAATATGCCAAGTAGAACAAATATGGAAAATCTGATAAAATGTAGTTTAACTGTTTAGATCACTTGGAAGCACACAGATTGGTGTTAACTGTATTGGACTAAATGAAAATACAGGAAAGTAAACATCAGAGAAGAACACACAGTGAAGACTGGCTGGCTTTCTGGAAGATAAGCTTTAGTCAAACAAGAGTTATGGAGCTCAATATGGGGATAATTGGATGAAATGCTATGCCGTTTTTATAGAGGTCAGACTAAATGAGCTAGTCATTCCTTCTGGCCTTAAAATCTCTCGATCTATGAAATACAAAATATATCTTAACAAACTTCTAGCTGTTTATTAATTACATTGAAAATAACAGACCTATGAAAGAATAACGACAATAATGACTAGATCAGATGCACGTACTAGAATAGAAAACACGGTGTAACAACATATGCAGTTACATTTAAAAATGAAATACAAAGATTTAAAAGTATAACAATAGAACCTTTGCTGCTTATATTGAAAAAAATATTTCACTTCCTGGATACATTTAAATGACATAATTGTATTAGCTGATATTGACAAATGAACAGTAGTAGATCAGAATCCATTTCCATTAAGTAAAACATCTACAGATGTTTTGTATTCATATTACTTCAACACTCTGTTGGTTGTAAGCTAAGCAAATGTTATAGGATATCAATTTTTTTGGTGGTAAATTGGATCGGGCCAAATCTGGTGTACATTGGCACAAAACCCTTGAAGGCAATGGAGCTATGCTGATTTTCACCAGTTGAGGATCTGATCTCCTCCTTTTCTTCTTAACTCATGGGTGTAGGACTTGGAATATAGCACCCTTGATAGCAGTGACTGGGGACTGATGGATGGAAAACAAATCACTTATGTACAAGGTGGGTGAGAGCTACTCTTCCAAAAATAATCAAAGATAGGGTGAGTAAAAGATAACTCGAGATTTAAAAGGGAGATGGCATACAGTAAGCAGCTGATTGGCCATTCATTTGTCAAGGGCTATTCTGACCCTTTAAATTTCATCTCTGTCTTTTACTACTGGCTTTGATGTAAAATAGTTAGGCCCATATGCTTCCCTCCTATGCAGAAGTGCACATGGGGGTGGGGGATTAACAGCCAAATTCAACATCTCCGTTGGCAGTACGGTGCACACACATGCTCCCTATCCAAAGACTGGTGGGGGTGCGGACTGAAGAAAGACCAGAGGCCTCAAAGGGAATGTCCCCAACCCCATGGAACCCCAGCAGTTGTGTGGAGAGATTGAGCCAATGTTAGCCGATATTACCATTGTACGGCAAGATGGTTTGGCAGGGCCAATAGCCCTTGGCTCCCTGATCCCAGTTCATTCTGGAACTCTGGGAGGAGCCAAAGAGCACGTAATTGGAATCAAAGCTGCTTCCACCAGCTTCCAGTCTCTATAACTTTTCCTGCCACACACGGGCCAGTGTTTCGAAGGAGCGCGCTGGCTGTCATGCCCCTGCTCTCAAAGCCTGGCTCTGTTTGCTTTCCCCACTTGGCTGTTGGGCAACACAAGCTTGTATGCAGTTTTCCAGGTGGATCTGCTCCTCTCTGCACCATGCAGGGGGGCGGCATACAGACCACAGGTTCAGGCTGATGGAACAATTTGAGATTTTACACACAAAAGGGATGTCGGCGTTTTGACCTTCTGCAGCCTTCTAATACGCTTCCTTGCAGTGAACAAATATGTCTCTAGCAAGAAGCATTTGGAGAAAAGCAGCAGGTTTGAATGGCTGTACACTGGGACTTAGGAGACCTGCCCTGTCCTGGCTTTGCCACTGACCTGCCTGGGGACCTTGGGCAATTCGCTTCCTACCTGTTTCCCCTCCCGTCCATTGTCAAGTCTATGTAGATAGTTAGATCCGTGGGGAAGAGTTGTTTCTTACTGTGTCTTTGAAGGGTGTCTAGCACACTGGGGCAATGATCTCAGTTATGGCCTCTGAGTGCTACTGAAACATTAATAATATTTGCTAATATTTTGTACTCGTATTTCCCTCCTCCTGGAGTGAAGGAAATTTCCTATTGGTCTACCGTATTTGGCTGTTGAGGCAGCATCTCTGTCACTCAGAGCTCCTGTCGGCAGAAGCTCACCCATCACGGTTTTATCACCGACATTCCAATCTGCGCTGTGGAAGTAGAATTCCTCCTTTCCCACAGGAATCTTGATTAGCGAGAGCCCCTGAAATGAAGTCTGCTGAGCTCCGTTCCAGCGAGAGAGATTCCACTGGCCAAATTATGGCTGTTCCCATGCCAGCCTAAAGCTAGGCAGGTACCCAAATTAATATCTCAGCAACTAAATAAGGGCCTAATTTTCAGAGACTCTGCCATTAATTTTGGTGTAAGTCGTGTGTGTTCAGTCTTTATATAAGTTACGTCCCTTTTATTCACGTGCCTACGTACGTATTTTAAGTGCCTGACTTTATGCCCTCAGTTTGAAAATGCTGGCCATAAATTGCTTGTGTGCCCCTTGACTTGCCAGGGCCAGGAGTTTAGGAGTGAGTCCGGCTATCGGGTTAATGACTTTAAAAATGCTGTTGATTCTGCTATGTGGGTTGATTCTTTACAACTGGAATCCACTTTTGAAACAATCACGTGTACGTGTGCATAGCTACTTAGGCTCCTAGAATCTTGTCTACACAGAGGCATATACGCTATCACAAGATGCTACATACCATATATTTAAAGTTGTATAAAATGGTATATAATATTATCCAGTGTTATTTAAGCACTAGTATTTGATTATGTAATTAAAGACTGCATTGTAATATGTTTGCACAACACTTTGGTGTTTTCTAACTTTCAAGTGCTTAACCATGCAATTTTCACCATAGTTTTTTATATAGAATGTCTAAATTGTATATATATTTACACACACACACACACCACCCTACCCTTCAGGGTGGGATTTTTCTAAAGCACTCAGTACTGACTTAAATCGGCTCCATTGAAACCAAGGATTCAGCAGCTAAAGAGTAGGTACCATGCTTGGGGAGAAAGGCACACAGTTGGAACATGGTGGCTGCATAACACAGACCAACCCTGAGGCTGCTCTAAGTTATGCTTGCGGCTGAAGCCAGCTGCCCGTAGTTTGGGGTATCCCGGCAATGTAAAAGTAGTGCACAGTCATCTTTTTCCTTCTCAGCTGTCCTAGTAATGCTCTGGAGGAGCTGAGGATCTAACCCCACGTGCATCAGCAGTAGGGCTCAGCGACTAGATGCTTGATAATATGGTGTCCATTAGAGATGGTGCCACCTCTCTGCCACAGCTGGCTTCACTAGTGGTCCTAACAGGAGACCCTATCTTGCCAGCATTGACATGGGGTATGTTGAGGGGTACATGTAGCAGGGGATTTCAGACTTGGAGCTGGAAGCACCATACTGAGCTGAGGCAATCAACTGGAGCTTACCCCAATGGGGTTTAGATGCAAAATACCCATTTGATTGAGCAGTGTTTGCTGGGAGTTCACAGACTGTTAATTTGCAATAAGGGAAGGGGGCCGTGATTTTGCTGGTTTACCACCTGCTAGTTCAACAAGAATGGCGTACGTAAATCAGAAAAAGCAGCGGGGGGTTGGTTTTGTTCATCTTGGGCCTCTTGTGAACCTTCTCTCCAGTTGCGAGATGGTGGGGTTTTATTTATGTATTTAATTTTGTGCCCCAAATGGCAAAACTGGTTGTGTTCCAACATTTTGCAAGATATAGTCACCTACAGGCAGAGACCAAGCAAGGGAAATGTCAGCTGAGGAAAAGTTGTGAGTAACTGAAAACAGGATTGGAATGGAAACCAATAGCCAGCCAGCCAGCCATTCGACACAATACGCCCCCCCTCCACCCTCAGCCCCCGTGTGAATGTATGATTTAACAAATGTTAGACAGCTGGAAGATGGCTAGACATTAAATTACAGCTGAATGTTACTGCAATTAGTGCCAGTCTGCAGCAATGGGTCACATTACACTTGGCAGTTTTTCTTGAATGAGAGGTATTGCCCCCCATGTGCTAATTCTGCAGTGTAACATCACTAGTTTCATGTGATGCTGGAGAAAGTTCAATACCAGAGAGTGCAGCGCTAGGAAGATATGTGCCTAAAGACCGCCAGTGACAGAGAGTTTGGATTTGACAAAGCCAGGGGGTGGATTTCTGAGTCCTCATGCGCTCCTGTGCCTGGACAAGCAGGCAGACATGGATATAATACTCCCTAGCGTACTTATGAAAATTGTGTAACCTGGACAAACTCCTGCTTACGTGACAGCCACCATCTTGGGTGACTCCAGGGGTTGAACCAGGGACCTCTTGAACCAAAAGCCTGGGTCCTACCAGGTTGAGCTAAATAAACAACCTCTTAGGCTGGGACATGTAACAGACTCATATCCTCTAAGGACTGCATATCACATGGCATCTATAAGCCACACTGATCAATAAGTTATAAACACACTTCCCTAAACATAGGGAGCCGGCAATTTTCTGTCATGAAACAATGGCAAAACAGACACGTATCAAGACCTGTTATGAATTTTACACAAATCAAAGCAAAATTACCTAAACTTATTTATTTGCCTTCTGCGGCGCAACATTCTCATCAATATAGCACGCGAGATTTACAGAGGTGACTAGCGATGTTGGCTGCCTTCATTTCTGGGTGCCGAGAACCCAGCCTCTGACAACCTAGGCCAGTGATTTCGGCGTTCATTTTAGTGAGGGGTAACGTTTGCCCTTTGCGGTTGCAAAGTAGAGGGGCTAAAGGCTGGCAAACTGAAGCGCTCTATAGTGCTCCAGGTAACCTGCTATTCCAAACATCACAGCCACTAAGGGGACAATGGCCAGGCCTAACTTGTCCCCCATCTGACTAATGTTTTAACTGAATGCTGCTATTACTCAGAAGTACTAAGTGGCAGGAGGTGGCCATGAATGTTGCTACTGGTAGAAGAGCAGTACGGTTCACCTCCTGCCTCGCTGCCTGGAGTTACCTGATCCTGCACTAGCAGGATTCCTTTTACTCTAAAGACAGCAAGCTGCTGTGCAGAGAGAGCTATGGAGCTGGTAGGGCAAGGAGGAGAAGCATCAGCCCACACAGTGAAACTCCGCCAGCCTCTCTCAGTCAAACTTTTGCCAGCCAAGTGCCAATGGATGGCTTCCCCTGTGGTACTCAGAATGGGAATCTGCAGGGCTGGATTAAGGCATAGAGAGGTTTTCAAACTTTCTAGGCTGTGTACCTCTTTCCAAATAATGTAGTCTACCAAATACTCCCATCTGAGATAGGGTCATAATATACCTATGATTAGATTGCCAAGTCTGACTAAATAAAAGCCTTTGTCCGCCATTACAGGATTCTTCTCAAGAAGCCCCTGATGAGAACTCACGTCCCCCTAGAGGTACACGTATCCCCGTTTGAATACAGGCCCCTGCCCTGGCCTTTCTGCCTGGAGTCCGTCACGACCTCTGAATCTCAAATTATTAAAATGTCAGTTTCTAGCCCTCATGGTCACAAGAAAAAATTGAAAACATGACCCCAGCGTAGTTATATCTGCCTAACGCTGCAGACAGCATAACAAGAGCTTTGAACTCTCCATTTAACTTAATGCTTTGCGGTGAAGGGGATGGTCTCTGCCAACACAACTCTACCCACGGACAATGGTTTGGGAGTGGTGATGGCATCCTTCCTCCACTAGCCCAATAGATGGCTTATTACTGCCCCAAGCAGGAGTGAGGCCACATCACGTGGGTAGGGTCACAGAGTCAGGGAATTTATGTCTAGGGCTCTGTAGGTCTTAATCCATCCCTGAGACTCTATGGCTGTATGAATACAACACAGGACTCTATGAGCCACCCAGACATCATGAGAAATCTAGGAATAGTGTCTCTGAGAAGCATGATCAGACCTGGTTTGTTTTCTAGCAAGTATCTCAACATTTAAATGAAGATTCACCAAAGCCCAGCATCCAGACTCAGCTGGAGGAAATTCTCTTTTATATACACCTCTACCCCGTTATAACACCACCCGATATAACACGAATTCGGATATAACGCGGTAAAGCAGCACTCCGGGGGGGCTGCACCCTCCGGCGGATCAAATCAAGTGTGATATAATGCGGTTTCACCTATAACGCGGTAAGATTTTTTGGCTCCTGAGGACAGTGTTCTAGCGAGGTAGAGGTGGACTGTGCAGCTTGGAGCGAGCACTAGAAGACAGTGACAAATCCCAGCGAGCCTGAACGAAGTTCCCGAGGACTCATTGTGCTCAAATAGATGCTTGCTGGTGAGTTTCAGGATATGCCTGCCGTGTTTCAAGCTGTGAGCACTGCAGACATTACAAACTTTTGCTACCTTGGCTCTGTCATCTCCGAGCCCACCTATGGATTCTCATGTTGGCAACTGGCCCACAAAAGCCTCTGCAATAGCAGTGCCCATATGTTTGCTGTTGAACCCCACGCAATGTCAGATTCCTGTTCTCGCACACTCCCTCGCTCTCCACTGTGCTGTTCGCTACAGAAAACACTAGGATGTTTTGTCTCCACAGTGAGTGAGTGACATTTGGGATTGCTGGTCAGCATGATACACTTGCTGCCAAACCTTTTCGGGGATGATATTGTCATTGTCAACAAATCACGCTGGTGAGTGAAGTGCTGGTGACGAGGCCAGCTCCACATAGCATAAATCATCTATAGCTAGAAAGGCTGGCTATTAAAGGCAGTGTGGTCAAGAGGGGGAAGGCCTTGAACTGAGAAGACATTGGTTCTATTTCTGGTTCTCTTACTGGACTACGTGTCCTGGTGGTTCTGTCACTTCACCTGTCTTTCCTTTCCCTGCCCTGTCTATTAAACTGCAAACACTTTGCCTCCTAATCATTTAATTGATGAGGAGGGAGCTACTGGGCAGGCTTTTATGAAGGCACCGAGTCCCTTTGTCAATCAGACTAATAAGAAGACACTGTGTTAGATTAGAGACAAAACTCCACTTTCTGCATTTTGGCTTCATTTCAGCTCCTCCTAAAAGGCAACATTGGGCAACCTTTCCTCGTGCTAATGTCTACTTTCTCCCTTGAGCGGTGGTGTTGACTTCACTTGTGCAAATAACTCAGCAGCATGAGGAAAGCTTGCACGCTCTAGCTCAGAATTCTCCACCCATCTCGGCACCTAACACGTGCCCAAACTGAGGTGAATTCCATGATGCTTTGCTAAGAGAGTCTCTTTCAGCTGTCCAGAAAGCACGGACAGCAAGTTCAAATGTATTTTATCGTGGCTGTGTGTTATCATGCCACTTCACAGAGTAGAGAGAGAGAGGGACTGAGTGGATTAATGAGGCACAGGTGCTGATATCCAGCACTTTGTGTCAGTGTAACCTTACTTCATGTCCTCACTTACTTTCATTGGAGTATTTTACTGACAGCATTGTTTTGTTTTGTTTTTTTACCCTCCATCCTGGAACACATCCTGAACGGATAATGGACTGTGGCTTAACAGGATCAGATCAAAGAACTGAATTATTGGAAGTCCATCACCCACCAAGTAAGGATAATGAATAGAAATACAATGATGCAAAGCCATTCCCACAAATGGGAGCAGAGTAGGACTGACAAAACCATGTGTCTATCCCGATGTAGCAAAGATAAAGCCTGCTATCCTTTACACAAGCTATTGTGGTAACTACCATGCTATTAAAAACTCATATGCCACATAGTGAAGACCTGGGAGAAAGTTATTGCTAAGAGACTATAAAGGTCAGTGACAATCAGTTTGTATTTGTGCCAGGCAAGTCAACAATGGATGCTATCTGTGCATTAAGATTGCTTGTGGAAAAATATAGAAAAACGAGGAAAACCCTGTGCATAGTATTCATACATCTTAAGAAGGTTTATGACCATATTCCAGGAGAAGTCATCTGATGATGTCTGAGAACGGAACAGATACCAGTAGACTATAATCAGACGCATACAGGACATGTACGAGGGTGCTGTTACCACAGAGGGAAGGCTGGGTGGACAAACTGACCAATTTCTAGTCAGAGTTGGAGGACATCAAGGCTCAGCACTCGGCCCTTTTTTGCTCGATGTCCTGACAGAGAACACGCTGGTGCATGCTTTTTGCAGATGATAGTGTTCATGGGAGAGAGCAAAGAGAAGATGGAAGATTGAGATGTGTACTTGAAAGAAATGGCATGAAAAGCAACATAAATAAATAAAACGGAAGTTCAGTTACCTAGGTTTCATAGTACAGGATAATGGTGAATCCAATGACCAACTTATAAGCATAACAGCAAAGGCATGGACTAAATGAAGAGAAGTGTGCAGAGTGATTAGGGTATAGAAGAATGCCTATCAAATTGAAAAGCAAGATCTACAAGCCGGTAATTGGGCCTGCACTTTTGTACGGCTCCAGATGCTGGACACAGAGAGAGGAGCAGATCCCGAATACAATGGAAATGAAAATGTTAAGATGGATGGACTGAGTTCAGAATGAACAGTTTAGAGGAAGTGTGAACGTGGTACCTGTTATTGAAAAAGCAAAGGGAATCCAGGCTTAGAATGGTTTGGGGGGCATGCAAAAACAAGACTGGAAGAGTCTATAGGAAACAGGTGATAAACTTAGAATTGGAGAGCAAGAGAAGGCCCAAACTTAGATGAATGGATGTTACACAAAAGGATTTGATTAGATGTGGAGTTTTTGAGGAACCGATTCAAAACAGAGTGGAATGGAGAAGAAGGACTCGAAGATCCAACCCCATTTATATGGGACTAGGGGTAAAAGAAGATCAATCAATCAGAATTAGAGCTGGTCATTTTTATTTTCTCAAAATATGCTGTTTTGTTAAAGTTTTCCCCAGGAAGATTTTTGAGGTCTAGGGTTTGCTGATCATTTCTGACCAGAGAGAGAGACCCAAATCAAACACCTGATGTCTTTGATTCAAAACCAGCTGTTTTGACACAATTCTGTTGCATAAAAACATTCAAAAGTTATGACTCTTTTTAAAAAAACCTCAAAACTCGTGAAATGGAATGGTCTTCCTCTAGACAGCTCCAATCAGACTATTATATGCAGCAGGGGCGTGGAATCGATTTCTTTTTGGAGTTTGGCGTGTGAGCAATGGAGTCCTGTAAGAATCACCAGACTTGATCAGACCCAGAGTCCTTCAGTACAATATCCTGTCTTCAACAGCAGCCAGCACTAGATGCTTCAG
The DNA here is from genome assembly GCF_002925995.2 of Terrapene triunguis. Lineage (NCBI taxonomy): Eukaryota > Metazoa > Chordata > Testudines > Emydidae > Terrapene > Terrapene triunguis. Next base: position 10,035,256 of record NW_020664487.1, on the reverse strand, counting down.
AGAAAGGTGCAAGAAACCCCACAGTAACAGTTCTGGGCTACCCTGCCCCGAGGGAAAGTTTCCTCCTCACTACCATTAGTTAGAGATTGCCTTAAACCCTGAATCAGGAGGTGTTAAGTCCCTTCCAAAGCTCCTGTTTATTTTTAATTGTTTGCTATTATAATTCTGGATATTCTTGTGATCCATATAAATATCTAATCCTTTTTGGAATAATGCTAAACTCTTGCCCTCAAGACCATGTACATTATTACAGGTTAGACAGAAACATCTGTCAGGGACGGTCTAGGTGTACCTGGTCCTGCCTGTGTACAGGGGAATGGATTTAGATGACTTCTTGAGGTCCCTTCCAGCTGTACCTTTGTATGATTCTATATATGCACACGTGTACCAAAGAACATTAAGGTTGAAAAGTCAAGCACTTGGCAGTTAGGAATTGCTAGATTTAAAGTTGCCTTGGCAACCTTAATTTGGCCTCCTTGTGGATATGCATTATCATATGTCTTTAAACACATGATCAAACTATTTTTTTCACAGGAGCCCTGCCTCATTGGGCAAACTTGTGAAAGACTGAAGCAACCTTTCTTTTGGATTTTGTTTTACTTCCTCTCTGGTGTTATCCTTATTCTTGATTATTATTTGTACCAAAGCAGCACTTACAGGTCCCAGTCGGAGTCTGAGCTGAATGTGTGCTAGAAATAGATGAACGATCAACTCATACTCTGGGGGCTTTTTTCGTTGCAGTATTTTGTTTAAGATTCTATAGGAAGTCTGTGTCAGAGCCAGGACTATTATTATTATTCAGATTACAGCGGAACCTAGAGACCGCAAGTGAGACCAGGGCCTCATTGGGCTAGGCATCGGATAAACACATGTGAAGTAGGCCCTGCCCGCAGAGAGCTCACAATCTAAGCCAATGAAGTGTGGGATGGGACACAAAGATGAGATCACCTGGTGGGACAGTAACAGAGCTAAGAACAGAACCAAGGTGTCAGAGGGAAGCTGGCCTTCTCAGGAGGTCAGGGGCTGAGCCTACCTCTGACAGGCCATTAGTTAGGCAGGGAAGTACTGTGGGCGCGATAAAAGGCAGCTAGTCCCAGTGCGGGAGGGGAGTCTGGCTAGCGAACAAAGGCTCTTGGGGAGAGAAACAGAGTGAAAGCTCCCAAAGGGAGGGTGTCTCAGGGGGACCTGGTGAGGGGGCTCACCAGGAAAGGAAACCAAGGAAGAGTGTCCTAGGTGGGGCAAGGAAGAGTGACCTACTGACCGCTATATGTACCTTCATGCCTCCAGCTTCCATCCAAGACACATCACATGTTCCACTGTCTACAGCCAAGCCCTAAGATACAACCAAATTTGCTCCAACCCCTCAGACAGAGACAAACACCTACAAGATCTTTATCAAGCATTCTTAAAACTACAATACCCACCTGGGGAAGTGAGGAAACAGACTGACAGAGCAAGATGGGTACCCAGAAATCACCTACTACAGGACAGGCCCAACAAGGACAATAACAGAACACCACTGGCCATCACATACAGCCCCCAGCTAAAACCTCTCCAACGCATTATCCACGATCTACAACCTATCCTGGAAAATGATCCCTCACTCTCACAGACCTTGGGAGGCAGGCCAGTCCTCGCTTACAGACAACCCCCCAACCTGAAGCAAATACTCACCAGCAACTACACACCACACCACAGAAACACCAACCCAGGAACCAATCCCTGTAGCAAACCTCGTTGCCTACTCTGTCACCATATCTACTCTGGCGACACCATCAGAGGACCCAACCACATCAGCCACACCATCAAGGGCTCATTCACCTGCACATCCACTAATGTTATATATGCCATCATGTGCCAGCAATGCCCGTCTGCCATGTACATTGGCCAAACTGGACAGTCCCTCCGCAAAAGAATAAATGGACACAAATCGGACATCAGGAATGGTAACATACAAAAGCCAGTAAGTGAACACTTCAGTCTCCCTGGTCATTCTATTACAGATTTAAAAGTCACTATCATTGAACAAAAAAACTTCAGAAACAGACTTCAAAGAGAAACAGCAGAACTAAAATTCATTTGCAAATTTAACACCATTAATCTGGGCTTGAATAGGGACTGGGAGTGGCTGGCTCATTACAGAAGCAGCTTTTCCTCTCCTGGAATTGACACCTCGTCATCTATTATTGGGAGTGGACTACATCCACCCTGATTGAATTGGCCCTGTCAACACTGGTTCTCCACTTGCGAAGTAACTCCCTGCTCTCCATGTGTCAGTATATAATGCCTGCATCTGTAACTTTCACTCTATGCATCTGAAGAAGTGAGGTTTTTACCCACGAAAGCTTATGCCCAAATAAATCTGTTAGTCTTTAAGGTGCCACCAGACTCCTTGTTGTTTTTGTCTAGGTGGGGGAGGCTCCTAAAAGGGAGGAGATAGGACTGCCTAGTCTCAGTGGAACCTGGTCACCCTGGAAGGACTTCACTAAGGAGCAGCAAATCCAGAGCAGAGGAATTATATACTGTTCAGAGGAAGAGTCATCATGGTTTGAAAACTGTGAGGGCCTTGACCCAAGAGGAGACACCCACCTCCAGCTGATGACAAGAGGCGCTGACTCCAGAAGAGGGTTCCACAGTAAGAGGGCCTTACTAATAAGGGACCTGGACATAAGTGGGGTAAGTTAACTCAGCCCCTCCCGCCTCCAGCTAGAGACACTGGGGTGGAGGCCTATTTGCATAATGTTCCACCTTTGGGTTAAATAAACTAGACCTCTGAAGGGTGACTGTTGAATACACATAAACCTCATTAGACAAATTGAAACCGTCTACGTGAAACTGAGGCAGAGATGTAATTGTATTGCTAGGACTTCTAGGGGACTCCAGGGGTGAGTACCCCTCACCACACAAGGTGACCACTCGCAGTGAAACGCCCTTTTCACTAGACAACAATGCCTCCTTGGAAGCAGAAGTAGAAATAGGACCTGGTCTTCACCTTTCCTCCCCTAATTATCTTATTTTAAACTTCACTTTGCCAGGAAGGACAAAAATGATCCTATGCTATGAATTTATACCAAGAGGTAGTGCAGAATGAATTAATATAAACCTCAGAAAATTGTGGGATTTCAGCGCAGGCGCCAACAACTTGAAGAGAATCAAATCCAGCAATGTCATGATCCCTCCGAATTAGCGAGCTTTATGACTGAAGGAGGAAACGTTTCTCACCACACTCTCCACTGCCAGCTATTTTCCCTTTACTTGTGCTAGGTTATATCGCATCCACTTGCAAAGTTTACAAGCATACAAAAGGGAAGCATTCTCAAGTGCTGTCTGCTATTCAGCTAAGCCAGCAGGGAAGAACTGACTGTACCGCATAAGTCAGCAACACATTTTCTTGCCTTGCCCACTGGCGTAATGGAGAGGAGAGACTGCTGTTTATATTAGCCCTTGTCTGACAACTCAGTGGTAAGTAATTTGGCACTAAAGACAAACACAGCTAAAACAGTTGCCATAGTAGACTCTGAAACCTTGACAGGACCTGATATGTAAGCTCAGGCTGCCAACAGGCAGCACTTGTGGCTTGACACATTAGGAACAGCATGTCACTCACCGCCTCCACAGCTTAGTTTTAAATCTAAGGGCTCCCACTCAGGCAATGGCTGTTTTGCAATAAATTTCAGGACAGCCACCATGTGTGTGGCACAAACCAACAGAATTAGCTTCTATTATTAAAAACAACAATGACAACATTACTCTTGGTCAGTAGACCGAGAAATGCACATACAGAACATGGCTGTGATGTATATACCTGTACGGGATTCAATGTAATGTATATATAAGTGGTGGAGAAAGCTGTGTCATAATTTGCAGGGCCATGAAATAGATTACATTAATTATTGGCCTTTGGGCATATGAGCTGCACTCTGCCCACTACTCCAACTGTGACAAGGTATACCAGACTTTCTCTGCTCTCAGCCTAGAAAACCCAACAAGTCTTGGTCCTCCAGGGTCTAGAAGGGCCAGGAGGAACTAACCCATCAGGAGCCACCAGGTAGATTAAGAAGGCTTACCTGCATCAGCTAAGTAGGAGTGCTGGGTAAAGCTGGGACAGGAAAAGGGCTGAATAAAGGCCTATTCCTTGGACTACACCTTTGCAGTTGTACAGCCAACTTGTTTTTTGTTGCTGGTGTTTGTTTGAAAGTTTAAAGGCAGACAGACACATTTTGAGTTTAGCCTTAGCTCGCTATTAAATGACTGCAAATCAGCCCTCTGCATGAGTCATCTTGCTGTGGATAAGATGAGACAACATCTCTACTGGACTTATTCCAAGTCCATGAGCAGTTTCAAACCAGTGCCATTAAAAAGCAACGCACCAGCAACCTGCTAGAGACATGAGTCTCTTTTCCTCCCTCCACCAACAAATGGGGAATTTGTACTCCAAGTTGGAGGCGGAGAATAGGCAGTATTCAGTCCTAGACCAGCGACTGCTTTAAGGTCTAACTAATATCTTGCAACTCTTCAGGGCTGGAAATCAAAGTGTTATACCATTGGAAAGGGAAAATTCACAGCTTCCCAATGGGATGCACTGCAATTGATGCTAGCCTTTGAGATTACTGAGATATGAGACTTTAAGGTGAGATGTTTATGAACAGGGCCGGCTCTAGCTTTTTTGCTGCCCCAAGCAGCAAAAAAAAGCGCCGCCCCCGAGCCCCCCCCAGCCGAGCGCCGCACTGCCCCCCTCCCCGCCGAGCGCCGCCGGAACCCCCCCCAGAGCGCTGCCCCCCCGCGCCGACCCCCGCCGAGCGCCGCACGCCGCAGCCCACCCCCCCC